>NC_080787.1:36451295-37065295 GCF_028018385.1 Neofelis nebulosa
GCGCTGGCGCGGCTCCAAGAAGGCGTGAGTTCGCGGCCCCTCCGGTGGCTTCTTTTTTTTTTATATCTATCATTTAATTAAATTATTTATTTATTGAGGCCGCGCACGGGCCGTGCCTAGCTTCCTGCCCCTCGCCATCCTTCGGGGGAGGGTGAATATTTTTGTCCCCCCGCCTGGATGTGACAGATAAATACCCCGTGGGGGCCTGGGCGGCGAGCACGCGGCGGCGGCGGTCTCTGAGCGCCTCTGCTCTCTCTCCCGGTTTCAGATCCGCATTTGCTACCAGCGGCGGCGGCGGCGGAGCCAGGCCGGTCTTCAGCGCCCAGCACCGTCGCTCCCGGCAGCCCGGAGCGCGCACCGCAGGCCGGCGGCCGAGCTCGCGGTGAGTCGTCCCCGGGGCCCGCGGCGGCGGCGGCGGAGGGGGGCGCCCGCGCCCCCGCCTGCACGCCGCCCCTCCTGCAAGCCGCCCAGGGCTGCAGCGCGCGCCTCCGGCTTTATTCCCAGGCCGGGGCTGCGCGAGCCGCCGGCGGGGGAGGGCCGCGCGGCGCGGGGGCGGGCGGCGGGGCCCGGCGGCGCGGGGAGGGCGCCCGCACCCCTTCCCCCGCGCCGCGGGCGCCCTGCGGGGGGCGGGGACCCGGGAAAGGCGCGCGGTGGGGGAGGGGGCGCGCGGCTGCGGCGAGCGCGAGTTGTGCACCCGGCGGAGCCCGGTGCACCTCGCGCGGCCGCGGCTCCCGCCGGAGCCCGAGCCGGGGCCCGGGGTGTGGGGGGCGGGGAGAGGAACAGGCTGCGGCGCCGCAGGCGGGTAGGGGGCCGGGCGCCCCCCGCAGCCTGGGGAAGTTCTAGAAGTGAGGGGGATGGGCAGGAACCCCGCAATTCGGCCCCGTTCCCGCTCGGCCTTTTTCCTGGTGCCCCCCCCCCCCCCCTACGCAGATGAGGCCGAATCGCGGGCCTGGGTTTGGGGCTTCACCCGGACCCCACCTCTGGCCCGGCCCGCGCCTCTTCAGCCCCCAGGGCCGGGCCTGCCCTCCGCCCCCACAAACAGGTTTCTCTGCTTTGCAGGGCTCTGTTGGAACTAGTCCCTTTGACTCCCCGTTTCATTTTTTTTTTTTTTTTTTCTGGGGCTTTATTTTGCGGGGAGGGCGCGGAGGGAGGTGTCTTTCTTCCTCTGCCCCGCGCCCGCGCGCGCCAGGTTTCCTGCCCCAAGGCGGGCTTGGGTGCCCCCTCTGGCAGGAAGTGGGGCCGGGTGCACCCGCGTGGCGGTGCATGCGGTCGGGGTGCACCAGTTTCCCGCGCCTGCAAGAGCAGCCTGTGCCCCTCCCCCCGTGCGCTCTGGCCCCTAGTCCCGCCGGCCGACCTGCAACGGCCCGGCGCAGACACTTGCAGAGTCACCCTGGGGCCGGGTCTGGAACAGGGGGCGACAGGGACTTAACCATTCTCTAGGCGGGTAGGGAAAGTGGCGGGCTAGAGGGGTCGCCAGGAACCTACTGTATCCTGCTTGCCTACTTGCTGTGTGACCTTGGACAACTCTTCAGGCCTCTCTGGGCTACTTTTTTTTTTCCAGAAAACAAGGGAGTGCCATGAGGATTTCCTAGGGTCGTTCTTGTAGATTCCCTAAGCCTTTGTGGAATACACATTGCGTGCCCGGTGTATGGAGAGGGACAAGCTTGAGGCCCAGAAAGGCTTATTACAAACTGAAGGATTGAGGTCGGGCCCTAAACATGGCTTCGCCCAGCTAGGCCTCTGATTTTCAGAAACAGGTGGAAGAGACAAGCATTTGTTGGTCTCACCAGAGAGGGCCTCAGGCCTTCATTCAGTTCCTGGAGGCCTGGATTGGGAGGGGGGTGGTTGGAGAATGGATTAAAGGGTCCCCAGTAGCAAAAAGTGGGGGGAAGCACCAGATGATGCAAGAACTTCCCCCAGAGACCCACCAGGATTCCCAGGCCTGCTGGGCCCAGGCTTTCTGGGATTAGGGGCTGGCTTGGCCCAACTGGAACCCCCTCTGTGAGGGGGCCTTCAACAGACCTCATGTGAGGTCAGCACTCATTTAGGCTGATTAATTTTGATGTTTAGTTTGAAGGGGAACCTGTGGTGTAATATAAGATTCTAATCACTGCCTGTAATTACAGAGCAGGCCAAGCCACTAATGACGGAGCAGGATAAATCACCAACCACCTTGTTTAAAAGGGTCTTCAAGTCTGAAATATTATAAAATAGAATAATTACCAGACAAAGTCTCGCCGTCTGGAGAATCTTGATGCTTGGGGATGGGGGCCTCCAGTCCTCCAAAAGTCCCTAGTTTGCAAAAAACATTTCCTCCCCGCCCTCATCGAGTTAAAATTGGAAATTGTCTGAAAATCGGAAAAAGGGAAAGAGAAGTCATTTTCAAATGTTCTAGTTTTCGTTTTGATTGGAGTGAGATTTCCCATTGTTTAGACATTTCAACCATCATCTGGTTTGATCTTGCGTCAGTCTGGAGAAGCAGGCAGTTGAGGTGGATGTCTTATCATTACCCCCATTTTACAGATTGCAGGTCTTTTAGAAGTGAGGCTGCTTACGGGGCGCCTGGGTGGCGCAGTCGGTTAAGCGTCCGACTTCAGCCAGGTCACGATCTCGCGGTCCGTGAGTTCGAGCCCCGCGTCAGGCTCTGGGCTGATGGCTCGGAGCCTGGAGCCTGTTTCCAATTCTGTGTGTCTCCCTCTCTCTCTGCCCCTTCCCCGTTCATGCTCTGTCTCTCTCTGTCCCAAAAATAAATAAAAAACGTTGAAAAAAAAAAAATTTAAAAAAAGAAGTGAGGCTGCTTGGGCCCACCCTTTGCCAAGTGCATCCAGGGATTGGTTACCAGGAAGGTGTAGAGCCATAGGTCTCCCAGGTTGAGTATCTTTAACTGGGAAGACAGACGGGGTGGAGCACCCTCACTGTCTTTTAAGCTTCTGGAAGAGGCTCCCAGATAAAGGGGGCAAATGCTGCAAGCAGTGGGAAGTTTTAGGTAAGCTGAAAATTGGTGGGGCTGATTAAACACAAAACGGCCTGTGTATAAGAAGAGGAAAGATGCTAGAAGAGAACCAAGAAGCTTGGGAGGACTGACGACCAGCTCTGCCCAGGCTGGGGGAGTGGGGCATGGGGGAGGGCAGCTAGCATCTGTTCTGAAGGATCCATCTCAGTGCAGAATTCCTGCCCCTCCTGAAAGCAGGCATCAAAGGGGACAATCTCATTTGGCTCCAGGTGGACGGGGGTGGAAGAGGAGACCCACCTTTCAGCTTTAGGTTTCTTTTCCGCCCCCGTGTGATTTCAGCCCACTTCCCCTTCCCAGACTTCCCATCCTTGAGTCCCCAAGGCTCTATCCGGAGAGAGAACAGAGAGAACTAGTGGGGTAGGCACCATCCCTGGCTGGGCGATTGGTACAGAGTATCAAGCTTGGCCCTGGTAGCGCCTGGTCCCGAGGCTTGGGCCAAGGCAGGTGGGCCAGGGACTGATGCTCACGGCTGCCAGATGGAAGCCCAAGGCTTATTCTCTGCTTACCTTTCCTCCCTTGTTGCCTGTGGGCCACTCAGGCTTGGCTTTCTCTTAAGAGAAAGGGCGGCTGGCTAGAGAAGGGACCCCCGGCAGTGTGAGGATCCCCCCACCTCATCCACACCTTTGCCCTGGTGACCTCACCCACAGCCACATCTGAGCCTGCTGTGCCTCTTGGGCCTGGGCCCTGTGGGGGTGGCAGGACAACAAAGCGCCCTTCTGAGCAGGAGATAAGGAGCTGATTAGAGCCAACGGCTCGACCCCACCCTGTAGCAACATGCTGGGCTGGGCGGACCCCCACCCCCACCAGCCTAAGCAGGGTGGGGATCCTGGATCCCTGGGAGCAGGCAGGGTCCTACAGGCAGGCCACCTTGAAGGTGGGAGTGGTAAAGGGGGTAGGAGGTGGCCGAAGCAAAATGTTGTGTTTAAAACGACTTCTCCTGCTTTCCTAGCATCCCAGCCATCGCTCCTCCACCTGCTCCAGAGAGAAGGGAAGATGAGCGAGTCGAGCTCGAAGTCCAGCCAGCCCTTGGCCTCCAAGCAGGAAAAGGACGGCACTGAGAAGCGGGGTCGGGGCAGGCCGCGCAAGCAGCCTCCGGTGAGTCCCGGGACGGCGCTGGTAGGGAGTCAGGTGGGTGTCCGAACCTTTGCCTCGGTTTACCCCTTTGGGCTAGGGAGGTGCCAAGTGAAAACTGGAAGAGGGGTGCAGGATCCTTGCTCAGTGTGTGTCCTCCAACATGCACCCAGCGCATGCTCACCCTGGCCTGTTGCTGAGACCCCAGGAGAGAAGTGGGGGCTGAGGAATCTGAGTGAACTCTGAGCCCTTGCCGGCCGATCCAAGCCAGAAGCGACCTTGCAGTCACACAGGCGAGAGCTCGCACTCTGGTGAAGTACCCACCCTTGACTTCCAGTCTGTTGTGGACCAATGCGTTGATAAAACACAGAAAAGAGGAGTTACGTGTATATAGAAGTTCACGTTTTCAGTCCCGAGATTTCGTTGTACAGACTATTCTGTCAATTGGCTGTGAAAGTTTACGAATACCTGTCAATTTCTGTACTTCCTCATCCCAGGCCTGTAACAAAAAAATCCTGGGCCAGCATCTATCCATGGGCCTCCCTTAGAGTGGCCCTAGGCCAGGCTCTGGCTCTGTAAAAGGAAAACTGAAGCCCAAGAACTTGAAAATGTGGGGGAGTTGGTGAGAGAGTAACCCTCAACCCTGGTGCTGTCCCCTGCTGAGGTCTCCCGGGGTTAGAAGGCCAGCTTGGCCTTTTGGGGGCCCCCTGCCCTGTGGTGGAGATCCTGGATTCTCTCACAGGGGCAGTAACTGGTGAGGCCCAGCTCACTTCCCTTTCCCCAGGAAGAGGAAAGGGATTGAGGGCAACCCTTGCCCTTTATACCGTGGGCCTCGGCTTCCGCATCTGTAGGTTGAAGAGTGCTGTCTGTACTGACTCTTTAGGGAGGTAATGAGCCGTGGGATGTCTGAGTGGTGGGATTCAGCTGCCTCTTTCAGAGGCCACAATGTGTGGAGGGAAGTCAGTCTGGTTCCCTTGGTCTCCACCTGGAGCCAGTTAGCTGGGGTCCACAGGGGGGTGTCCGAGAAGGAGTGTTGGGCTACTGGACCATAGTTCTAAACAGCCTATGGGCAGTCCCCCCGAAACCATAGCTGACCTGCCTTTACTGCCCAGCTTCTATGCATTATGCAGCAGCTTTTTTATCCTGTCAGGTTTATTAAAATTTCAGCGGCAACCATGGCCAGGATCTCTGTTTCTGACATCTGGGCATCATTCCTGCTCTGGGAGGCAGCCTAGAGGGAGTCCAGTTTGCAGGTGGAGGCTGGAGGCTCCCTCCACTGTCGCGGGGCCTCCTTTCCCCTTCTGCGTCCTCCACAGTCTCCAGCCTGTGTCGTCTGAGGGGGTGGGCAGCAGTCTTGGCCCAGTGCTAGACATTCCCACATCCTTCCTTTACTTTTCGTGATGCCTCGTGAGGTGAGTGTGGTCACCATTTACAGTTGAGGAAACTGAGGCCCAGGCATTCTGTGTCTTGCCCAAGAGCTTAGAGCCCTTCGGTGGCAGAGCTCCCTGACAGTGTCTTTCTTCTCCGGTGACACCTTTCCCTTTTCTGGTTTCTTGTCACTTTGTTGTCATAGGGCAGCATGGGAGGGGCTTTGCGAAAGACGGTCAAAGTCAGAACCTGCATCACAAGGGCTTGCCCGCCATGGTTCCTGTGGATTTCTGGGTCGGGGTGATGGCTTGCTGACTGTCTTGCTGGGGCACGGGAGAGAGCTGTGTCTTTTGAAAGGGGCAGGACAGGTGGCATCTGTGTCCCTGATGACCCCATTTGTCTTTGCAGAAGGAACCCAGCGAAGTGCCAACACCTAAGAGACCTCGGGGCCGACCAAAGGGGAGCAAAAACAAGGGTGCTGCCAAGACCCGGGTAAGGACAAAGGAGGAGGGCCCTGTCCCCGTGGCCACGGCTGTGGGGGGCTCTGGGAAGGGCCTGTACCCTGCCCCCTCTTCCCTGGCATATGGGTGGCAGGGGGAGTCTTTGCTAATTGGGGGAAAGCAGGGTGATGATCGAGGTCTTCCTTCCGGGGACTTGGTCCTGCCCAGGACAATGGGGAAGTCAGGTCAGAAGTCCTGCGGCTTTCCTCGTCCGGAGAAGGGAGAGTCAGGAAGAGCGAAGGGACAGCAGCACCAGTCCCTGGGCTGAGAGTGCTTCCTTCCATTCCAGGGTCCCCTGGGTCCCGAGGGAGTGGGGTTAAGCAGGGAAGGCCAGATTCACAGTGGCATCAGCCTCTCGGAGCAGTTGTTTTGTTTTTTATTTTATTTTTTCTGAGACACGACTCATATCCTCTGAGTCATGGGTGGAGGAGGGAGTGGGGGGCGTGTGTGTATATTGGGGGGGGTGGGCAGTGTGGCTGGCCAGTCATCACCAGCTGGACTCGGGTGGGCCTGCCGGGGTGACAGTCCTGGGCCGCCCTGAGCAGAGGTACGTAGTTCTGCTCCTCCCTGCTCTCCCTCACCATCGGGGCCCTTGGTCATTTGGGGGAGCACTGTCAGGAACATTTTTGACTTAGTGGATCTTTTCTCGGACCATCTAGAAAACTACCACAACTCCAGGGAGGAAACCAAGGGGCAGACCCAAAAAACTGGTAGGTGAAGGGACAGCGGTGGTTTGGTTTTTCTGGGGAGGGTGTTGAGGTTGGGTGATGCCTGTTCCTCCTGGGCACTCACCGTGGAAAGACGGCTCTGGCTGACCAGAGCCGGGCATGGTGGGACATCATCCCTCTATCCAGGCCTAGAGAGGGAAAGGGATTCTGGGTCCTGGCACCCAGCCCAGGGCTTTTAAAGGGCTGTGTCCATAGCAGTAAGGGGTCCCAGGTACAAACCAGACTAGACCCCTGCCCTGGTGGGGGGGTGGGGCCGCCTCTCCTTCCTCTACTAGAACAGACTCAACTTTCAGGGAGAACTTGGAGGCCATCTAGTCCCCCCGGCCCCCCACCAGTAGAAATGAGGAAAGAGTGCTACCTGGGCATAGGGTGAGGTTTGTCCTCCACCTATCCATTTCTGAGTCCCCCACAAATAGCTGCTAATGGAAGAAGGTGGCCTGAGTCCGGAGGCTGCCCCTAGGGCCCACACTGAAGTTACGGCCACCCCAGCCTTGATCTTCCTGGCCCTTTTCTACCCCAAACCTGCTCCCTGAACTCCCTGAGGCCTTCATTCCTCGAGCTGAGCCACCACCAGGGTGAGGAGGGGGGTCAGAGGGTGCTGGCTGGGCCCCAGGAGTGAGTAACAGGAAACAAGTTGTTTTGGAGTTTGTGCCTGGCACGGGGGCCGCAGGCCCGTGTGGTGTCCCGACATTCCCGCCCAGTGAGTGAGCCCCGGCGGCACACACTTCCCCTTCCTCCCCGCCCTGGCCTGGGGTCAGTCAGCGGCCCAGCTCCCCAGCCCAGCAGCTGCCCCTGCGGGCCAAGGCCACCTGGTTCCCCTGCACTGCACCCAGCAGGGGGGGCTCACGCACCCTGCAGCCGCACCTTCCCCGGTCCTCTCCCTGGCCCCCTCTCCCTTCCCCTCCTCCAGAAAGCCCGGTAGTGACTTCCTCACTGCCTGGAGCTCAGGGCTGCACTGAGCTGTGCGGGTCCCCCCACCCTGCACCCACCACGGGCCCCAGGGCCAAGGGGGGCTGGCTCTGTGTGAGAGCAGCGTGTGTGTGGGTTTTTTCCCTCCCTTTAAATTCTTCCTTTTTTATGAATGAAACTGGGCCGTGGAGGTTGCTGAGTCACTCACACACTCAGCCCTGACTCATCCCCCTTCTGGAGAGCCAGGGAGCACAGAGAGGGGTGGGGGCAATCTTGGCCTGTGCCCCTTCCCCCCCGAGTGGGAGGGGAGCAGACCTGGCACTCTTGCTGACGGCCCTGCCCACCTCACAGGAGAAGGAGGAAGAAGAGGGCATCTCGCAGGAGTCCTCCGAGGAGGAGCAGTGACCGCGCCGTGCCGCCTGCTCCTTCACCGGGGAGCAGTTTCCTTCTGGGACTGGACAGCTCCGCTCCGCTCCCACCGCCCCCGCCCCTCCCCCCAGGCCCACGCGTCACCGCCACCTACCTGTGCCCTCACCACCACACTACACAGCACACCAGCCGCTGCGGGGCCCCAAGGCCTGAGTGGGGAGCAGTTTCCTTTGGTCTAGGTTTCCAGCGACCCCTCACCCATGCGCACATTTGCCCTTCCAGACAAAGCCGACTTCCCGCCTCGCCGCACCCTGCCCCTGCTGCGTCCCCACGCTCAGTGGTTGGGGACGTTGCTGACTGGGCTCTTGGTATGGGGGTCCCCTCTGCTTCCCCACTCTTCCTTCTGGCTTCCCACTAAGGGGCCTGGGAGGGCTCCCCTGGCCTTAAAAGGGGCCATGCCCCATCTCATTCTGATCTGCCCCACTCCACAGCACTGGCAGCAGCA
The DNA here is from genome assembly GCF_028018385.1 of Neofelis nebulosa. NCBI lineage: Eukaryota > Metazoa > Chordata > Mammalia > Carnivora > Felidae > Neofelis > Neofelis nebulosa. The sequence continues at coordinate 36,459,759 of NC_080787.1, forward strand.
GGTACGGCCAGTGGGGAGGGGTGCTCAGCCCCAAGATGCGCCCACCCACCCTGTGTCTCACCAGGTGTGGCTCACGCCCACTTTTCTTCCTTCCCACCTTGCTTAGTCTTTGCTCGAGGTCGGACAGCCCCGTTTGGGGCACGGGAAGGAAGGCAGGAGGGGTCTGAGCCCCCTACCCTCTCCAAACGGGCTCCAGCCCACCTCACCGCCACCCTGGAATCTATTGCAGTGAGGGAAATTCGGTCACCCTTTATCCAGGAGGCCCAGGTTCCCTGTGGCAGCCACCTAAGGTGGGCTGGAGCCACTGCCCAACCCTCTCCGCTTCTATCCTAGGCCTCAGTTTCCCCTTTCCTCACGCGGGGCACTAATAACAAGGAGCTAGCCTTGCCCACTCCCACCCTTCTGCTCCTCCCCACCCCCCAAGGTTCTGGTTCCATCTTTCCTCTGTTCACAAACTACCTCTGGACAGTTGTGTTGTTTTTGTTCAATGTTTCCATTCTTAGACATCCGTCATTGCTGCTGCGACCAGCGCCAAATGTTCATCCTCATTGCCTCCTCCTGTTCTGCCCACATCCCCCTCCTCCAAGATGCTCTTAGGGGAAGGGGCCTGGGGCAGAGCAGGCTGGGTTACCGACCACCCCAGTCCCAGGGAAGGTGGGGGCCCTGCCCCTAGGATGCTGCAGCAGAGTGAGGAGGGGGGGGGCCTGTATTGACCGACAAGGGTGTAGGGGCCACCTTTTCCCCCTGTTCTGTCGGGGAGGAGGTAGCCATTATTTGTCCCAGCCTGGGGCCCCCCCATCTGGTTTCCTATTTGCAGTTACTTGAATAAAAAAAATATCCTTTTCTGGACTGGAGTCTTCTCTGTGGTGGGCACCTGGGGTAGGAAGGCTGGAAACTAAGGATCTAGTTGTTGGGGGTGGCTTTCAAGGTGCTCTTCAGGCTGCGGGAGGCGGGGCGGGGGGGGGGGGGGGGGGAGGACAAGCATTAGCTCCAGGGAAGGGTAACTTAAGCCTCTCGAAGAAATCGACCACACCCCTAGCCACAAAACATTTATTTACAAAATATATATACTGAATACTATACATTAGGCCTTGTCACCATGGAAACCAATCCAAAGCCGAGTAGGGGAGGGCTCAGAGAAAACGGTCTCCAACCACCCTTCCACCCCCAGAAGGAAAAACTTGTATTATTAGCCCCTTGGGAGTGGATGGTAGGCTCAGCCCACAAAGGCCTGAAGGCCGGAAGGGGGGCGGGGAGGGTTGGTTGTGAGGTGCTACTGGGTATGGATGGGAGGAGAGGAGACCCGGTACCCAGCAGGGGGAGCTGGGTGAGTGCAAATGGGAAGGCAAGCAGCAGGCTGCAGGCCCTGGGCACTCCCAAGACCCCATGGTTCTGGAGATCAGGGCAAGGGGGTCAGGTTAGGTCTTGACATCCAGCAAGGGCATCCGCTTGTGCTGGAAGCCACTCTGCCAGCCGTGTACCACCTGTGAGGGAAGAGATCATGCCACCAGGCTGGGTTCCAGGGCAGAGGCCACGACACAGCCTCCGGGGCACCCCACACTGGTGGCGGCCCCAAATGGGGAGGGCCGAGGGCAGAAGCAGGTTCTTGTTTCAGGGGGAGTATGGGTGAGAACACGGACCTCTGCTGATTGTCCCTGCCCCCGGAGTGCTCACCTTGGGGTCTCCCACATCAGACAGTAGCTCCTGCTCAGCCTCATGTAGCTCCTCAGCAGGGTCGTAGCTGTACATGGGGAGCAGGTGATGGCGAAGCCGGTCCACTCTGGGGAGCAGGGGAGGGGGCTCAGCCCAGGGGGGTGCCCACTCCCTTCAAACACCTGACTGTCCAAGGCAGGGGCACTTGCAGTGGGTGCCTTTAGGGGCACACAAAGGTTCTAAGCATCCATGCCCGAATCTACAAGGGGCCCCTCTCCGGTGGGTAAGCCGCACGTGGGCAGGAAAACCTAACAATGGGGTGTAGGGAATTTCGGGCTTGTAGAAGGATGGCTGAGGGGCATCTCAACGCGTAGGCAGAGGAACCCAGATCCCAAGGGAAGAAACTGAAGCAGAATGCAGGAGAGGTAACAACAGGGCAGGGACACTCACCGCTTTTTCTTCTGGACATACATTACCTGTAACAGAGACACAGCACTGTGGAGGCTGCTGAGCGAGCCCAGGATGGCCCACAAGCGAGAGGGACCCACCTCTACCCACTCCACTCCCAAAACAGCAGGACAGCTGAGACGATGTGTGCAGGCTGGCTCAGGCCCACCCAGCCGTGCCTTAGCAAAGGTGTGGGTGTATATGTGTGGATGTGGGGGCTCCTTACCACAGCCACCACCACCCCGACCAGGGTGATGAGGAAGAAAGGCCCCAACACATAGCCCACCATGGAGTCGCTGTTGGCCTGAGGGACATTGGGCACTGTAGTGTTACTCATGACATCGGCAGCCGGAGGGCTGGGTAGTCAGCATGGGCAGTAGTGCCTCGGGAGGGCGCCTCCACTGGGCTCCCTGGGGAGGAGGAAGGGAGGTTATCAATTTCAAGCTCTGGATCCCTCCCCAAGAGCGATGTATCACAACTTAGGTCAGGCACCGGGACAAGGGATCCTCCAGGTCAGGGTGCTGGGTTTAACCCTCCAGTGACTCTCAGCAAATCCTGGGTTTGGAGGGCATCGAGGGGAGGCCCAGAGTCCCGCTCGGCTCCTACCCCCCAAATCAGGGTGTGGCCCAGCTCAGGGGGTGGCCAACGTTTGCACATCTCAACTGGGAAAAGCTTAGACACAGGTTCCCAGGTCCTGCTCCCACCTCCTGGGACGCTGGGCTGTCAGCACCTATCCAGGTGGAGCACAAAGGGGAGATTTGTCCTGCACTGTGGCCTAGGGGGTGAGGGAGGAGCATCTGAAGGAGACTGCCTCTGTCCTGGTCCAGTCCCCACATTTTAGACTATGGGCTCTCCCTGTGCCCTCCCTGTCCCCGGTGTGACTGCAGACATACAGCCTGGATAGCCTCTCCCCCCATTGGTCTCATGTGCCAGGGTGGACACAAGTGGGCAGGGCTGGACTGTATCTGTGAGGTGATGTCACCTCCCTCTGGTCCCCACCCGGGGCTCCGCCCAGGTCCCTCCCCTCTAAGCGAGGGCTGACAGGCGGGAGGTGACAGGGTCAGCTCCCATCAACAGATGCAAGGAGACTGTCCATAGGCTCTTGCACGTAGACCCCAACGTCCCTGACCCCGCTTCGCCTGGGTCTCCATCGGAGGGCAAGGTACGAACTACCCGTCCCGGTGTCCGTCGAGGCACCGAGCTTGCCCAGTCGCATGCACACCGTCCCACGGTCGAGGGGACGTGCCGAGGTGGGGCGAGTGTCAGGCCGCTCCGAGGATGCGGACCAGCATCGGCGAGTGGGAGGTAGTTCCCACTGCGCTGGGCGGCTCAGGCCGGGGGAGGGAGGGAGGTTTGGGGAGCGGTGCGCAGAGGGGCCCAGGAATCCTGGAATCCCGGCACCCCGAGGCATGGACCCGTCCGGGCGCTCTGCAGCCCATCCAACCCGTTCATGCCTTACCTCCCGCCGCTGTAGCCCGGACAGGAACGCCCTCGGTTGGCTCCCAGGCCCCGGAAGAGCCGGCAGGCGCGTGATCAAAGGACCCGGGGAAATGGGCGGGGCTTCAGTACAGGGGCGCAGCCAATCCAGTGGCCGAAGGCGGACGGCCCGGAGACGGCTGGAGCGGCCAATCCGGAGGCTGGGGGTGCGCAGTGCGAAGGCGGGGACGGCCCGGGTTGCAGGGTCCACCCTGCGGCAGCAGAGGGCAGCCGAGCGCTGCGCAGAAGGGGGAGGAGAGTGCGCGGGGAGGGGAGGGACGGGGCGGGGCCGGGGCCGGGGCCGCTTCCCGGCGTCCCCCGGGGCGGGACCCCAGCCGAGCGCCCCCGCCGGGGAGCTCAGGTGGCCGGGGAAGGTGTGATGTCCGGCTTGCTCAAGCTTCTGAGTGGAGTTCCGGTGTAGGGCCAAGTCGCGGCGTGGGGCGGCTGGCTGCTCTTCCCTTCACGGCCGGACCCTTGCCCCAGGCCCACAAGGTCTCCATTATGTTTATTTAGCCTTCCAAGCCTCCTAGTGGCCCCCTAGGCTGTGCTCAGAGGGTAGATAGAGTAGGTAAGCCCGGCTTAGGTCCTGCCCGGCCGAGGGACCTGGGCCCACTTACCCACCCACCCTTCTCTGCGCCTCAGTCTTAACGTCTGTAAAACAGGCTGGTGTGCGGATTAACCGATGACATGCGATGCCCTGTTAAAAGCCCTGGGGCGCCTGGGTGGCGCAGTCGGTTAAGCGTCCGACTTCAGCCAGGTCACGATCTCGCGGTCCGTGAGTTCGAGCCCCGCATCAGGCTCTGGGCTGATGGCTCGGAGCCTGGAGCCTGTTTCCGATTCTGTGTCTCCCTCTCTCTCTGCCCCTCCCCCGTTCATGCCCTGTCTCTCTCTGTCCCAAAAATAAATAAAAAACGTTGAAAAAAATTAAAAAAAAAAAAAAGCCCTGTTAACCTTTTCGTGGTTTGCAGGGGCACGGGTGGAGCAGCGCGGTGCAGTCCCCCTGGGTCACAAGCAACTCGCGACACCGGTGAATTTGAAAGCTTTCGCGGTCTGTTAGTCACAATGTCACGCACTGGAGAAATGTGAATAAGGTGGATGGATTTTACCGATATCAGTATCCTGGTTGTGATCTTCCACTATAGTTTTGCAAAAGTTAGCATTGGGGGAAGCTAGGCAAAGCGTATAAGGGAGCTCTATTATTTCTTACAACTGCATGTGAATCTACAATTACCTCAGGTAGGTATGTGTAGTTTTGTACCAGATCCCCGCCCCGCCCCCCCCCCCCCCAGCCCATTACACACGATTAGGAAAACTCCAGACTGGCAGGTGATGGAAGCCACCCAAGAACACAAAAGTTGTGGGAGCTGAACGAGGTTGAGGCCCTCCAGGGTCCTTGGGTGCTACTGGAGATACAGGAATAAGCTGGATCGGCTTATTCTTGCCAGAGACAGCCGGTGGCGTGGACACGGTTGAGCCACTTGGTCTGGTCTGGCCAGTTTCCTCAGACCCTTCCGAAGGAGGTTGGATAAGGGCGGGTCTGATGCAGAGATGACCCAACGGAGAACCAGAGGGCAGTTGAGAACTCTGGCCTCTTGTCTTCAGACACCATCATCTGACTGGTGGGAAATCAGAGATAAAAGGAAAGGAATGACAGAAATGCCCAGGTCTGGAGGCTCCGGGTGGATTCCCTGGTGTTTCTCAGGCTTTTGAGTCTGGAGAGTAAGGAGACCACCCATCCCAGGCTTCTATCAGAGGTGAGGGCAGACGGAGGAAACCACCTCCCCAGGCAGGACTTGCTTCCTATATATGTATTTTTTAATATATGCTTAAATCGACTGAGCCACCCAGACGCCCTGGGCTTGCCTCATCTTGCAAGGTTAGGAGCAAATAATTAGTTTGAGAACTCAGACCCCTTTGGCTGCTCACATACCCAGCTTTTGTCCTCATCCCCACAGCTTCTGACCACATATCTCGAGGGTCCTCTAGGAGTGGGCTTAGTGGTCAACTGGCTAAGCCAGTTTGTCGGGGTCTCAGTGTCAGAAACTCAGCACGTTTCCCTTCCCGCCAGGACAGAACACCGTTCTGAGCTAGGCAGGGCAGGTGGGGGTGGTCCCAATTTACAAATGATTTGAAGCCCGATTTGTTCTAGTGATAAGGCTTTAGATCCCTTGGGTACCCCCAAGCCCAGCCGGGGAATACTGCAGCCCTCTCTGCTCTCTTCACGCTGCTGCTACCTCAGGAAGGGGAGAGAGAGGGCAGAGCTGAGGCTGCACTGTGCCACCCTGATCAAGTTTTGAGTGTTCCCTTACCCGTGTTGCTACGGGGAGTGCCTAGGCTTATGTATCCACTTCCACTGATGCTTTGCTCATCCTTGTGTCCCCCTACTCTGGACCCACCTAACAAATCATAAAAGCAACCTTTGGACAGATCAAAATGTTGGCAAGTAATATAAACTCATTCCAGGACAAAACGCAAGAAGATTTATAGGAATGCAAAACTACCCAACCCCCAGCGAGGTAACATTCATACTGTGTGGCATCCATTTAAAAAAATGGATTAAAGGGCACGTGGGTGGCTCAGTCTGTTAGGCATCCGACTTCAGCTCAGGTCGTGATCTCAAGGTTCGTGACTTCAAGCCCCATGGCGGGCTCCCTGCTGTCAGCACAGAGCCTGCTTCAGTTTCTCTGCCCCCCAACTCTTTCTGCCCCTCCCCCACATTCTCTCTCTCTCTCTCTCTCTCTCTCTCTCTCTCCCCCTCTCAAAAATAAATATATATATATTTTAATGGATCCATAAAGGGGCGCCTGAGTGGCTCAGTCAGTTAAGAGTCTGACTCTTGGTTTTGGCTCAGGTCATGATCTCATGGTTTTGTGGGTTCAAGCCCCGCTTGGGATTCTCTCTCTCCTCTCTCTCTGCCCCTCCCCACTGCCTCTGCCCCTCTCAAAATAAATAAACTTAAATAAATGAATAAATAAAAATGGATTCATAAGTACTTAGATGTGCAAAGAGGCAGGAAAACACAATCTATAATCAACTGAAACTGATCCAGAACTGACAGATGTTAGACCTGAGGAGGACATTAAAACAGTTATAACTGGGGGTGCCTGGGTGACTCAGTTAAGCATCCGACTTCGGCTCAGGTCATGATCTCATGGTTTGTGAGTTCAAGCCCCACATTGGGGTCTGTGCTGACAGCTCAGAGCCTGGAGCCTGCTTCGGATTCTGTGTCTCCCTCTCTCTCTCTCTACCCCTCCCCTGCTTGCACTCTGTCTCTCTCAAAAATAAGTAAGCAGTAAAAGTTAAAAAATAAAAATAGAACAGTTATAACTGTATTCTTTATGCTCAAAAAGTTAAGGGCAGACAAGGAAGATATAAAAAAAAAAGCCCCAGATTGAATTTTTAGACACGAAGTCTCCAATGTCCAAAATAAAATATACAGTGGATAAGATTAATGGCAGATCAGATATTGCAGCAGAAAAGGTAAATGAACATGAAGGCATTAGAATAGAAATTACCCAAAATGAAACAGAAGAAAGAGTCTAGAAAAAAATTACAAGAGCATTGGGGAATTGTAGGACAATCTCAAGTGGCCTAACATATGGTGATTAGAGGCCCAGAAGAAGAGAAAAATGTCCCAAATGTCCACTGATAGATGAGCGGATAAAGAAGATGTGGTATAAATATACAATGGAATAGTATTTCGCCATAAAAAGGATGAAATCTTACCATTTGCAACAACATGGATGGAACTAGAGAGTATAATGCTAAGCAAAATAAGTCAGTCAGAGAAAGACAAATATATATATGATTTCACTCGTGGAATTTAGGAAACAAACGAGTAAAAGAAGAAAGAGAGGGGCGCCTGGGTGGCTCAGTCGGTTAAGCGCCTGACTTCAGCTCATGTCATGATCTCACAGTTCGCAAGTTCGAGCCCCGCGTCAGGCTCTGTGATGACAGCTCAGAATCTGGAGCCTGCTTCCGATTCTGTGTCTCCCTCTTTCTCCCCCCTTCCCCCACTCACACTCTTTCTCTTCTCTCAAATAAACATTAAAAAAAATTTTTTTAAAAAGAAAAAAGACAAACCAAGAAACAGATTCTTAACTGTAGAGAACAATCTGATGGTTCCTGGAGGGCAGGTGGGGGGGGGGGATGGGTTACACAGGTGATGGGGGTTAAGGAGTGCACCTGTCCGGATGAGCACTGGGTGATGTATGGAAGTGTTGAGTCACTATCTTGTACTCCTGAAACTAACATATTCTATGTTAACTATACTGGAATTAAAATAAAAAATATCTTTCAAAAACAAAAGTGAGGGGCGCCTGGCTCAGTTGAGTAAGTGCCCGACTTGATTTCGGCTCAGGTCATGATCTCATCTTTCGTGAGTTTGAGCCCCACATCGGGCTCTGCACGGACAACACAGAGCTTGTTTGGGTTTCTCTCTCTCTCCCTCTCTCTCTCTCTGCCCCTCCCCACTCTCAAATAAAGATTACAAAATAAAGGGGAAATAAAGACATCTTCAGATATATAAGAACTGAAAGAATTCATCACTAGCAGACCTGCACTACAAAATTTCTTTTAAGGGAAGTTCTTCAGGCAAAAAGAAAATGGTACCAAATAAAAATATGGACCGACCCAAAGGAATGAAGAACTCTGGTGATGATAACTACATGAGTAAGTATATCATTTTTTTCTTATTACTTACATCTTTTAAAAAGAGAATTGTGCTGGGGCGCCTGGGTGGCGCAGTCGGTTAAGCGTCCGACTTCAGCCAGGTCACGATCTCGCGGTCCGGTCCGTGAGTTCGAGCCCCACGTCAGGCTCTGGGCTGATGGCTCGGAGCCTGGAGCCTGTTTCGGATTCTGTGTCTCCCTCTCTCTCTGCCCCTCCCCCGTTCATGCTCTGTCTCTCTCTGTCCCAAAAATAAATAAAAAAACGTTGAAAAAAAAAAAAAAAAAGAGAATTGTGTTAAAAAATAAAAAGTGATAATGTATTGTGGGGTTTGTGCACTGAGAATATTTACTGAGATAGACCACATTCTGGGCCATAAACAAATCTCACATTTACAAGGATTCAAGTTAACATACGTAAAAGTAAAATGTAGTATGGAGTCAGACGTGATACAAAATGTATTATGTCAATAGCATAAAGGTTGGACAAGAAATGGAAATATAGTAAGATTCAGATATACATGAGGTTGTGTGATATCACTTAAAAGTGGACTGTGGACGGGCGCCTGGGTGACTCAGTTAAGCGTCCGACTTCGGCTCACGTCATGATCTCACGGTTGGTGACTACCAGCCCCGCGTTGGGCTCTGGGCTGACGGCTCAGAGCCTGGAGCCTGCTTCGGGTTCTGTGTCTCCCTCTCTCCCTGCCCCTCCCCCATCCGAGCTCTATCTCTCTCTCTCCCTCAAAATAAGTAAACATTAAAAAAAAAAGTTTCTCTCTCTTTCTCTCTCTGCTCCTCTCCCCTGCTCCCATGGGCGTATGCTGTCTCTCTCTCTAAAAAAAGAAAAGAAAAGAAACCAATAACAGAAAGATACTTGGAAAATCCCCAAATGCTTGGAAAATGAGTAACACACCTCTGGATCAAAAATAATTAGGGGGTGCCTGGGTGGCTCAGACAGCCAAGTGTCTGACTCTTGATTTTGGCTCAGGTCATGATCTCACAGTTTGTGATACTGAGGCCCATGTTGGGCTCTGGGCTGATGGTGTGGAGCCTGCTTGAAATTCTCTCTCTCTCTCTCTCTCTCTCTCTCTCTCTCTCTCTCTCCCTCTCTCTCTCTCTGAAAATAAATTAATAAACATTAAAAAAAAAAAAAAGAATTAGAGTGGCACCTGGCTGGCTCAGTTGGTAGAGCATGCGACTCTTGATCTCAGGATTGTAAATTCGAGCCCCATGTTGGGTGTAGAGATTACGTAAAACTAAAATAAAAAAAATTTTTCTTTAATAATAGGAAGTATTTTGAACTGAATGAAAATGAAAACACAACACAGAATTTGTGGGGCACCTCCATTACCGAAATTTATGGCACTAAATGCCTTTGTTTGTTTCTTTATTTTGAGAGAGACAGATGTAGTGTGCGTGGGGGAGGGGCAGACAGGGAGAGAGAGAATTCCAAGCAGGCTCCATGCTGCCAGCGCAGAGCCTCACTCAGGGCTAGAACCCATGAAGCCATGAGATCACGACCTGGGCCAAAACTGAGAGTCAGACGCTTAACCAACTGAGCCACCCAGGCACCTTGACTAAATGCCTTTTTTTAAGGTACATCTGACTCATTTATTTACTTAGAGAGAGAGAGAGTGTGTGCAAGCAGGGGAGGGGCAGAGAGAGAGAGAGAGGGAGACACAGAATCTGAAGCAGGCTCCAGGCTCTGAGCTGTCAGCACAGAGCCCAACTTGGGGCTTGAACTCATGGACCCCGAGATCATGACCTGAGTCGAAGTCAGATGCTTAACTGACTGAGCCACCCAGGAGCCCCCCCAAAAAAGTCTTTTCTTACAAAAAACTTTTTAATGTTTATTTTTTTTTGAGAGAGAGAGAGACGGAGCACAAGTGGGGGAGGGGCAGAGAGAGACACACACAGAATCCAAAGCAGGCTCGAGGCTCCAAGCTGTCAACACAGAGCCCAATGTGGTGCTCAAACCCACGAGCTGTGATATCATGATCTGAGCTGAAGTCAGATGCTCAACCAACTGAGCCACCCATGCACCCCCCCTAAAAATCCTTTTTTAAAAAAAGGAAGGAAGGAAGGAAGGGAGGGAGGGAGGGAGAGAGGAGGGAAGAAGGGAGGGAGGGAGGGAGGGAGGAAGAAGGAAGAAAGATCTCATGTCAATGACCTCAGCTTCCACCTGAAACCAAAGTATGCAGAAGAAAACAAAAGTTGAATGCAGAAATCTATGAAATAGAAAACAGAAAAATAGAGAAAAATAAATAAAACTAAATGCTGCTTCAGATCAACAAAATGGATAAACCTCTAGCCAGCATGGTCGGGAAAAAATACAAATCATTAATATCAGGAATGAGAGAGTAACATCACAACAGATTTTACAGATAATAAAAGACTAATAAGGGGCCATTAGGGACAACTTTATGCCAATAAATCCAACAACTTAGTTGAAATGGAGGATACACGGAAAGACACAAATTACCTAAGTGCACTTAAGAAGAAATAGATAAATTTACAACAATCTAGACTGAACTGATACCATCTTAACTTCAATAACATACATTAATTCCTCCTAGTCAATTCCATACCCCCTTTATGTTATTGGTACAAATACATCCGTATACATTATGTACATGTTAACATAGATTTATAATTATTGTTTTATGCAACTGCCTTTTAAATCATATAAGAAACACAAAAGAGGAGTTACATACCAAAAATACGATAATACTGTCAGTACTTTATTTTATTTATTTTTTTGTAAGCATAACTTTCAACATATGGAATGCTTCATGAATGTTATCCTTGGGCAGGGGTGACGCTAATCTCCTGTGTATCATTCCAATTTTAGTATATGTGCCACCATAGGGAACACCCTATCAATACCTACCTTCCTCCCTCCCTCCCTCCCTCCCTCCCTTCTCCTTCCTTCCTTCCTTCCTTCCTTCCTTCCTTCCTTCCCTTTCCTCCCTTCCCCTTCCTTCCTTCCTTCCTTCCCCTTCCTTCCTTCCTTCCTTCCTTCCCTTTCCTCCCTTCCCCTTCCTTCCTTCCTTCCTTCCTTCCTTCCTTCCTTCCTTCCCTTTCCTCCCTTCCCCTTCCTTCCTTCCTTCCTTCCTTCCTTCCTTCCCTTTCCTCCCTTCCCCTTCCTTCCTTCCTTCCTTCCTTCCTTCCTTCCCTTTCCCCCCTTCCCCTTCCTTCCTTCCTTCCTTCCTTCCTTCCTTCCTTCCTTCCTCCCACTTGTTTTTAAGTAGGCTTCATGCCCTGTGCAGAGCCCAATGTGGGGCTTGAACTTAAGACCTGAGCTGAGATCAAGAGTTGGATGCTTAACCGACCGAGCTACCCAGGCACCTGCCTATCACTACTTTAAATATATCATCCTACTGGTTTTAGGCCTTCATGGTGTCTGATGATAAATTAGCTACTAATCTTAGGATATTAACTGTAATCCCCATGGTAACCACTAAGAAAACAAGTAGGAAATATACAGAAAAGGAAGTGAAAAGGAAATCAAAATGGTACACTAGAAAAAAAAATCAAACACAAAAGAACACAGTATTGGAAGGACTGGGGAACAAAAGAAGAGGACATATAGAAAAGAACACTATCACAAAAGTAAATCCTTCAATATCAGTAATCACTTATTTTATTTATTCATATTTTTAAGTAAGCTTTATGCCCAACATGGGGCTCAAGCTCATGACCTGGAGATCAAGAGCCACAATCTCTACCCACTGAGCTAGCCAGGTACCCCACTACTCACTTTAAATGTAAACGGATTAAGTTCACCAATTAAAAGACAGAGATTGGTGATGATTATACATTATAAATGAACTTAATGCCACTGAAGTATATACTTAATGGTGAGTTTTATGTATATTTTACTACACACATAAGAAGACAGATTGGCTGAATGGATTTTTTTAACTTTTTTTTTTTTTTTTGAGAGAGGGAGAGAGCACTAATGGGGAGAGAGTGACAGAAGAGAGAGAATCTTAGGCAGGCTCCACGCTCAGTGTGGAGCCCGCAGGGCTCAGTCCCACGACCCTGGGATCAATCCCACGACCCTGGGATTTCACCCTGGGATGAGCTGAAATCAAGAGTCAGAGACTCAACCAACTGAGCCACCCAGGCACCCCCAGGATGGATTTTAAAATGATCTAACCAGGGTGCCTGGCTGGCTCAGTCAGTAGAACATGAGACTCTTGCTCTCAGAATCATGAGTTCAAGGCCCACAATGGGTGTAGAGCCTACTTAAAAACAACAACAACAACAACAACAAATAAATAAATAATAAAATAAAAAATGATCTAACTGAAAATAAATCAAAAAATACAAAGGACTTGAATAGCCATTTCTCTAAAGAGGATAACAGATGGCCGATAAGTACATGAAAAGATGTCCAACATCACTAATTAGGGAAATGCAAGCCAAAACCACAAGTCAAAACTTCATACACATTAGGATGGCCATTACTTAAAATGTAACATAACAACACAAAACATAAAATAGACAAATGTTGGTGGCGAGGTAGAGAAATTGGAACTCTTGTGCACTGCAGCTGGGAGTATAAAATGTATCATCGCCATAGACATCAGTATGTATCGCGGTTCCTCAAAAAATTAAAAATAGAATCACCATACGATCCAGCAGTTCTACTCGAATATATGCCCGAAAGAGCTGAAAGCCAGGTATTTGTACATTCATGCTCACAGCAGCATTATTCACAGCAGGCAAAAGCTGGAAGCAACCCGAGCACCCACTGACAGGTAAATGGATACAAAAACTAAGGCATATATATGTATACAATGGCATATTGGATATTATTCATCCTTAAAAAAGAATGACATTTTGACACGCCTACAGCATGTCCGAACCTTGATGACATTACGCTAAGGGGGAGAGAAAAACAGACGCGAGAGGACAGATGCTTATGATTTCACTTGGATGAGGTACCTAGGACTTAACATACACTAGTAATCAAATTGACAGAGACAGAAAGTAGTATGGTGGTTGCCAGGGGCCGGTGGGGTAGGGGGAGATGGAGAATTATTTAATGGGTATGGAGTTTCAGTGTGGGGATATGAGAAAAGTTCTGGAGACGGATGGCGGTGATGGTTGCACAGGAATGTACTTACTGCCCCTGAACTGTAAACTTTAAGATGGCCAAATATATATATATTTTTTAAATCCAAGTATATGCTGCTTGCAGGAGACTTGCTTTATTTATTTATTTATTTATTTTAATGTTTATTTATTTTTGAGAGAGACAGAGACAGAGACAGAGCTCGAGAGGCGAAGGGCCAGAGAGAGAGGGAGACACAGAATCAGAAGCAGGCTCCAGGCTCCGAGCCGTCGGCACAGAGCCCGACGCGGGGCTCGAACTCACGGACGGCGAGATGGTGACCTGAGCCGAAGTCGGACGCTCAACCGACTGAGCCACTCAGGCGCCCCCAGGAGACTCACTTTAGACCCAAGGACACAAATACGTTGTAAGCAAAAGGATGGAAAAACATATTCTGTGCAAAGAGCCACCCAAAAGACAGCCAGGGTGGCTGCTATGCTAATCCTAGACCAAATAGATTTGAAATAAAAAACTGTTACAAGGGACAAAGGAGGACATTATATATTGATTTAAGGGTCAATTCGTGAAGAAGCTGTAACAATTCTATATGTCCCAAACAACAGAATCTCAAAATATATGAAGCAAACAATGACAGAAGTGAAGGGAGAAATACACATCTACAATAACAGTTGGAGACTTCAGTGCCCTACTTTCTTTTCTTTTCTTTTTTATTATTTTTTAAAGTTTATTTGCTTTGAGAGAGAGAGAAAGCGCAAGTCGGGGAGGGGCAGAGAGAGAAGGAGAGAGAGAGAATCCCAAGCAGGCTCTGCCCTGTCAGCCAGAGCCTGACGGGGGTGGGGGTGGCTCCAACCCATGAACGGTGAGATCATGACCTGGGCTGAAATCAACTCAAACGACTGAGCCACTCAGGCACCTACTTTCAATAATGGACAGGGGCGGGGCACCTGGGTGGCTCAGTCGGTTAAGCAGCCGACTTCGGCTCAGGTCATGATCTCGCGGCCTGTGAGTTCGAGCCCTGGATCGGGCTCTGTGCTGACAGCTCGGAACCTGGAGCCTGCTTCGGATTCTGTGTCTCCCTCTCTCTCTGCCCCTCCCCTACTCGTGCTCTATCTCGCTCTCTCTCTGCCCCTCCCCTACTCGAGCTCTCTCTCGCTCTCAAAAATAAACAAACATAAAAAATTAAAAAAAAAAAAAATGGACAGGGGCACCTGGGTGGCTCAGTCAGTGGAGCATCCAACTCTGGCTCAGGTCATGATCTCTCAGTTAGTGGGTTCGAGCCCCACATCGGGCTTGCCTGCTGTCAGCGCAGAGCCCTCCTCGGATCTTCTGTCCCCCTCTCTCTGCCCCTCCCCCGCTTGCACTCTCTCATAAATAAATAAACATTAAAACAAATAATGGACAGGGGCGCCTGGGTGGCTCAGTCGGTTAAGCATCCGACTTCAGCTCAGGTCACGATCTCACGGTCCGTGAGTTCGAGCCCCACGTCGGGCTCTGGGCTGATGGCTCAGAGCCTGGAGCCTGCTTTGGATTCTGTGTCTCCCTCTCTCTCTCTGCCCCTCCCCCGTTCATGCTCTGTCTCTCTCTGTCCCAAAAATAAATAAACGTTAAAAAAAATTAAAAAAAAACAAAAACAAATAATGGACAGAATATCCTATACAGAAGATCAGTAAGGAAATAGAGTACTTGGAAAACACTAGAAACCAACTGGACCTAAAAGACTACGGGACACTCCTCCCGACAACAGAATAGGCACTGTTCTCGAGGACACACAGAACAGTCTCCAGAACAGACCACAGGCTGCTATTGTGCCTTCAAGTCCGTCATTCACCACGATGGAGTCTCAGAGTCCCTGCCTCCAAAATGCTAATCACACCTACCTCATAAATAAGACGATCGGCTGACTGGCAGGAATAACATACAAGGACTAAACATCAGGTAAAATAAAATGCTCCTTAAGGGTAAGGGATGATTTCCTTTCTCACCGCAAAAACAGATTACCAGCAAGAGCTGGAGGATGTGCAACATAACACAGAAAAAATGTACTCAATAACCCCAACTTCAGAGGGTGCTTCCTTCTAGGCTTTTTCTCACACCGGCTCACTTTTTTTTGCTAGGTTACTTGGCGTTCTGCCCGAAGCCCCTCTGTTTTTTCGCACCTTCTCTGTGCCTCTACTCAGCTGCTCCTCTGCCTGTTTCAGAAGCCCGTGGGTCTTCCCCCAGGCAGGGGGAGCAGGGGGGGGCCAGCTCCAGAAGGATGGAGGCGTGGAGGAAGAGGTTCTGAGAAGACACTGGCCAGTAGAGCGGGGTCAGCCTCGGCCCCCACCCCACTCTGGGATCAAGGCCGGTTGGGATTGAGGCAGAAGGTCCCCATAGTCCCTGTTCCTGCCGTTGTGATGTCACCGGCGGTCGGAGGAGGTGAGGCACGGGGCCTCGGAGCAAGGCCGTGTCTTTTTGTTGTTTTGGGGCTCTCTCCACTTCAGGGTCCTCGCAGGAGCTGCCAGAAGTTCCAGGAGTAGGGCCCCTCCCACCCTGGCCTCCAGCCCTGGGCTTGCCTCGACTACGTGATGGTCCCACCCCAGGCCCCCAAATAGCAGAGGCCCGGGTGATTTGTCTGCAACTATCAGGAAGGAGGCTCACCCTCTTTCCAAAGCCCAGCAGGGCCAAGGCTAGCGATGGAGGCCATCAGGTGCCCCCAGGCCGGGCCTGCACATCCTGAAAGAGTGAGGAGGGACTAAGTGGGTCTTAAAATGCAGCAGAAGGAAGGGGCGGCTGGAGGCACCTTTTTACTGGCCAGCCCCTGTCACCACCAGAGGCCCAACTTGCTTCGCTCTGGCTTTCCTTCACCTTCTGAACCTGACCCACACCCGACCTATTTTTCCTCCTGCCCTTCACTCTTCCTCCAGGCTTCATTCAGCTCCCTCAACAATGAGGTGGGGATCAAAGCACCCGCCCCTCAGGGTATAAGTGTGGGTCAAGGCCCTGGCCCCTGGCCCTGTGTCGGCAGTAGGTGTCCAAGGAATTGTTTGAACTGATGGGAGAGTACTTTGTAAACTGGAAAGCGCTGGTCAGATAATATTAGCTGTTATACAGGTGGGTCCACTCAACTTTCTCAAATCAAGTTCCCCATCAGTAACACAAATTACCCTGGCCTCCGTCCCTAGATCTGCAAATATCCATAACTGCCCTGCCCTTCTCAGGTCTCAATCCCAACTTGGCCTCCGCGGCTGGTCGCAGGCACAGGCCCCACAGGAAGTGACCAGCCTTCCATTAGGTCCCGCCCTGAGGTTCGCAGGATCCTGGGCTGAGAGATCAGGGGGATAGGAACTGGGGTTTTCCTCTCCCCTGAAGAAGCACCTTCCCCCTCTTCCCCTCCAACCCACAAACTCAAGGCAGGAAGAGAAAGCTGGGGAGGGGGACTCGGTGGGTGCTACGCTGGTTGAGCATCACCCTTATCCCAAAGGGAAGAGACTACTGTGGTGCTCTCCTCCCCCTGTCCAAACATCTCCCTCGCCACCCCCCCCAGATCCCTGAGGTCAGGCCGCCACTGGCTTCTTTCCAAGTTTGGAGAAAAGTGAAGGGGCGTGTGTACGGCTGGTGGTGTTGTCTAGAGTACAGGGTGACATCAGGCATACATTTCCTTGTGCTGTGGACGTTCCCACAATGCCATTTGGCTCTTAGCTTCCTCCAACCTCCATTTCCTAGGTACCCGCTCTGAAGCACTCAGCCAGATACCAAGAACAGAGAGACACTCTCCCTGCCTGAGAAGGTGCCTTCGGAATGAAGGCACATGCCGAATTCCACAACCCCACCTACAGGAGAGAATCGCAGAGATCTTTCCCGAAGAAGGGCACAGCAGAAAGTTCTTTGGGGTCAGAGGTAAAGAAGGGCAAGGTCAGTGGCAGGAAAAGAGTCTGCAGAGGTGGGCAGGGGCCAAATCACAAAAGATACTGAATGCTAATCTAAGGAGTTGGAACTTTACTCTGAAAGCTATGGGTGGGAGGAGAATGAGAAGTATTGCTGAAGACATCAGTAGGAGAAGGGAGGGGTCCATGAAGTCAGATGAGAAGAAAAGTGACCTTTGGACTTGTCAATGTGGCAGTCACTGGCCACTGATGGGTGGCACCGGAGGCTCTGTGGAGGGGAGGCATGAACCCATGGTGACCCCACAGTATATGGTTTTCTCTGGGCAGGCTCAGCTCTTGCATAGGGAGGGATAGGAATGAATGGGGTCATTCCAGGATGGAATTCTATAGGAAGGCTGCAGGGAAGAACATGGGGACAAAAAAGATGGAAGTAAATAATGGTTGAATGTGGGGCGCCTGGGTGGCTCAGTCGGTTGAGCGTCGGACTTTGGCTCAGGTTATGATCTCGCGGTGTGTGAGTTCGAGCCCTGCGTTGGGCTCTGGGCTGACGGCTCAGAGCCTGGAGCCTGCTTCGGATTCTGTCTCCTTCTCTCTCTGCCCCTCCCCCGCTCATGCTCTGTCTCTCTCTGTCTCAAAAATAAATAAAAACATTTTTAAAAAATGGTTGAATGAGTAATGAAGTAATAAACAGGGTTAGACCTGCCTGGCACTGGCTGGATAGTATTTGGTGGCCAGAGCAGGATAACCAGTTAAAAAAAAAAAGTTAATTTCAGGGCGCCTGAGTGGCTCAGTCAGTTAAGTGTTTGACTCTTTTTTTTTTTTTTTAACACTTATTTATTTTTGAGAGACAGAGAACGAGGCGGGGGGGTGGGGCGGCAGAGAGAAAGGGAGGCACAGAATCCGAAGCAGGCTCCAGGCTCTGAGCTGTCAGCACGGAGCCTGATGGGGGGCTCGAACCCACAAACCACGAGATCATGACCTGAGCCGAAGTCAGACGCTTAACGGACTGAGCCACCCAGGTGCCCCAGTGTTCGACTCTTGATTTCGGCTCAGGTCATGATCTCACAGTCTGTGGGATCGAGCCCCGCCTCAGGGTCCACGCTCTCAACAGGGATCCTACTTGCGATTCTCTCTCTCCCTCTCTTTCTGCCCCTCCTGCACTCACACACACTCTTTCTGTCAAAATAAATAAACTTAAAAAAATAAAAAGATAATTTCACGCCAAGAAAGACAGAGGAGCTGGTTATTTACAACACGGCCAGGGAGCTGTGTTCCTTGCTCAGGGTTCCAAACAAGAATACTGTGAAAAAAGAGAAAAGTCCCTTCTCACCGTGCCTATTTCCCAATCTGTAAAACGAGAGGACTGGACAGTTGATCTCCCAAATCCTCCCAGCCCTACCATGCAATGATTCACTGCTATTGCCTTATTTTTATCCTTCTCACACCCACCCGGTAACACGACCACCCTCGGTAAACGTTTGTTGAGCTTGTGATGGTATCTCTCACACGGACACCACCGGGCAGGGGGTGGTACATCATCGGTGCCCAATCTGTCGACTGAGTGACGGTGATATGGCGACAGTCCCTCCCTCTGCCTCCCCAGCGATCCTTCACGTAAGGTATGTGGGGACCGGCTGCCAATCCAGCCTCCAATCGCCACCGCCCTGCCTTTAGTGTCTATTTGCACTCGTCCGTCTTACACTCTGAAGGGACCAGGACAGAGCACCTACTGAGTGGGTTAAGAGGGCAGGATCTGGCACCAGACCCCTCAGGCTTGACGAGATACAGTGTCTCCATTTATTACCTGGGTGGCCCCAGATATATTACTGAACTTCTATTTTTATTCTAAAAAGTATTCATTTTACACATTTGTGAACTTATTTTCATGTATGTTGTAAGGAGCTAAATCTATTTTTTTCCATTTGGCCAGCCAGCTCTTCCAACACCATTTACTGAGGAACCCGGTCTTTCCCCACTCAGGTGCATGTAGCCTCTGGCTCTTTACATATTACCAACTTGCATGGGTCTGTTTCTCGGTCCCCTGTTCTATTGTCTCATTTATTTCTCTATCCCATTGTTTTAGTTACTATATCTTTATATGAAATTTTCTTTTCTTTAAAGTTTATTTATTTTGAGACAGAGAGAACAAGTGGGGGAGGGAGAGAGAGGGAGAGAGAGACAGAGAGAGACAGAGAGAGACAGAGAGAGAGAGAGAGAGAGAGAGAGAGAGAATCCCAAGCAGGTTCCTCGATGTCTGTGCAAAGCCTGATGCGGGGCTTGATCTCCCGAACCATGAGATCATGACCTGAGACAAAATCAAGAGTTGGACACTTAACTAAGCCTCTCAGGTTGCCCCTATAGGAAATCTTTTTTTTTTTTAATTTTTTTAATACATATTTATTTTTGAGAGAGAGAGAGAGGAAGGGGGAGAGAGAGGGGGCAAAACATGAGTGGGGGAGGGGCAGAGAGAGAGGGAGACACAGAATCCGAAGCAGGCTCCAGGCTCCAAGCTGTCAGCACAGAGCCCGATGCGGGGCTTGAACTTGGGAACTGTGAGATCATGACCTGAGCTGAAGTTGGACGCGCAACCAACTGAGCCACCCAGGCGCCCCCGAAATCTTTTTTTTAATGGTATCTGATTCCCTTTTTTTAAGGTTTGTTATTTAAGTCATCTTTACCCTCAACGTGGGGCTCGAACTCACGGCCCCGGGGATCAAGAGTCGCGTGCTCTACAGGCTGAGCCGGGCGAGCGCCCCCCCCCCCCCCATATTAAGTCTTACTACAGACAGAACACAGGACTTCCTCATAGCCTGGTATTCTCCCTTGTTTTTCACAATTATCGTTAGGCGTCCTTGGCACTTTACCCTACGATTTTTTCGAATGAGTTGGTCCAATTCCTTTCAAAAGCAGTCTGCTTCCCTAAGCCTTTACCACCCAGTGGCGATGATACAGGTCCTACGCGTCGCGGGAATGCAGAGCCGAAATGTGAATGCAGAGCCGTGAACACACTGCCGGGCCATAGGGCCCGGAACACCGGGACCGCTCGGCAGATGCTGGTATCATCTTCCTCAGATGCCCGTCCCGATGCAGTCACTGCTCTGTTTTAAAACCTTTGTTGGCTTCCCAGTCATGCGGAGTAAAGTTCAAACGGCCTGCCAAGCCACCTGACCCCAGCTGACCTTTCCCGCGGCACCTCCCGTCTCTCTCTCTCCTCCCGGCTCACTGTCGATATCGTGTTCCACCCAACTTGCCGTTACACGAGCACGGTGCCGTGGCCTCCCCTTGCACACGCTGTCCCCTCAGCTGAGAATTCCTTCAGCCCTCTGAATCCCAGATGGCGGCTCCTCAGTCCCTCCCTCAGCCTTCTTTTTATTGCACTCGTCACTCCCCTGCGTTGTGATGATCTCTACGTGCTGTGACTCAGTGACCTTGGCACGGCCCTTGGCGATTCCCAAACAGGTGTCCACTCACGGCTACCATTGGATGATCACCCACCAACTTGGACGTTGCACACATTCCTTTACTTTTACTATTTATTTTTTTAATGTCTTTTATTTTATTTTACTTTATTTTGCGAGAGAGACAGAGTGAGCGGGGGAGGGGCAGAGAGAGCGGGAGACACAGAATCCGGAGCAGCCGGCACGGAGCCCGATGCGGGGCTTGAACTCGTGAACCACGAGATCACGACCTGAGCCGAAGTCGGACACTTAACTCACAGAGCCTCCCAGGTGCCCTGTCCACACATTCCTTCACCTATTGAAGGCTCACAACAATCACCAAAAAGAGACTTCTCTCCCACCGAATAGGAGGGAACAGGGATGGTAACTTGTCCAAGATCACAGAGCCTGTCAGCAGCTGAGACCTGAACCCTGGTCTAATTGCAACACTCACTCTTCTATTACAGCAGGCAGCCTTTCGACGTGTCTTTCCTCCCTTTTCCGACTCCCTCTTTTCTTAAAAAAATTTTTATTTATTTAAAAAAATTTTTTTAATGTTTATTTATTTCTGAGACAGAGACAGAGCATGAGTGGGGGAGGGGCAGAGAGAGAGGGAGACACAGAATCGGAAGCAGGTTCCAGGCTCTGAGCTGTCAGCACAGAGCCCGATGCGGGGCTCGAACTCACGAACCCTGAGATCGTGACCTGAGCTGAAGTCGGTCGCTCAACCGACTGAGCCACCCAGGTGCCCCTGTTGTTTATTTATTTTTGACAGAGAGACCACGAGCAAGGGAGGGGCAGAGAGAGAGGGAGACACAGAATCCGAAACAGGCTCCAGGCTCTGAGCTGTCAGCACAGAGCCCGACACGGGGCTCAAACCCACGAGCTGTGAGATCGTGACCTGAGCCCAAGTTGGATACGCAACCGACTGAGCCATCCGGGCGCCCGGTCCCTTCCTCTTTTCCATCCTACGGTCCTCCTGCTTGAGCTGTCTCCACTGTCCCCTCTCACCCCACCCCTAATGGCTTACCTCCCCAGGCTGTCATCTCTCCGATTTCATGCCATCTGTCACCCAAGCAGGTGCCTCTGTGAGGACTGTGTGTCCTGGGGTTAGCACGTTGCTGGTATTCAGGACACAGAACATGGAGCCACGTGGCTGCATCCTCAGAGGCTGTTCGTTGGGTGTCACAAGACCGAGGAGGTAAAATAAACCTTTCACACCCCAAATGTGACTGAAACCGGTAAGCAAACAAGATCATGGTTTACAACGCCAGGCTTTCTTGGGTACGATTATCAGGTCTCTGGAGAGGATGGGAGCCAGCCTGCCTGAGGGATGGGCGAGAATTGTGCCAACCTAAGTCTGGCTTGGATGGTCAGAGCTGCACTGGTGTCCTTTGAGCTCATTTCCTCCCCTCACCCGTGCACAAAGTTTTGGGGACCCTACAGACCTCTCTCTTGTCCTACAGGCTATAGAAACACCGGGCTGCAGCAAAATAATCCTAGTTTGCATCTATCCTCCGAGGGTGAAGAACAATCAACATGTAGTAAATGTGATGGTGATGGGCCACCTGCATAATGGCCCGTCACAGTTGGACACGGGAGAGTGGAGAGTTCTGGGGACCCCAGATCCCAATTAGAGATTGCCATCTGGTAGTTTCGTTAAGCATAGCACATCCCTTGTGTCAGTGTTTATAAGCTCACGGCCTCGTTGTGCACACTCAATCTGGCAAAAGAAGGAATCCTTTGATAAAGGAGGGGTGATCATCACAGGACGGACAAAGGAGGGCTGCGGAATCAGAGTTTAGGGGCCCAGGGTGCCCTGGCCAACTGATAGGGCATTTGCCCTTGGTGGAATGAAGTCATCGGGTTATTATTGTTCCGTAACCAACTTCCTGCCTATTTTTGGCTACCCACACAGATAGCCACTGCACTAACCAGGTTAACTTGGTTTGACATTTATCATCATATACAAGAGCCAACTGTCGTCCCGGCACATCCACCTCAGTCCATTGTGAGTTAGGTCTCCGTGTGAGTCTCAGCCTGGTAGTGACCCTCTGGGTACACGGACCACATCAGGTTCGCTTACGAAACTTGGCTAGTGGTGATGCCACCAGAATTCCAGGAAGGCCGGCCCGCCTCAGCGGATGGACATGTTTATCTGATCGTGACATGCTCTTTATTCTTGCTTCTATATCCCTCTCTTCATCCCCAGGTTCATTCACTCCCTGAGTCTGGATCACCTCATGGACTGGGCAGCACAAGCTTCCAAACCACTCCTCTCCGACCTCTCCTGCTGCCTCCTCCTCAAACACGGGCGACATTACGGGACTATCTTGTTCAGGAATGCTTTACGTGGACCAAGCCAAACTCCTTGGCCGGGCTTTCCTGGTCTTTCGTAATTTGGCCTCATCATGCTTTGTTTTTCATGACAGCCCAAAATGTTCTCTGTTGGTCTCCCAGGTTACTCAGCGTGGCTCTCCCACCGATGGCTCCTGCCCGTTCTCCTCTGCCCGCAAGTCCTGCCGCTACACCTCTTCCGAACGCGGCTCCAGCCCTTTAGCCCATCCCGTCCTCTCCAGCCCTCCCCAAATCGCCGGAGAGGACGGGAGACAAGGTCCTTGAAATAAAGGCTTCCTGACTCTCCCGCAGCCAACTCCTGGTCCCACACAGGAGAGCAACTTCTTGCCGTACTCTCGTATTGTCCTAGATGTGGCTCGCCTCTCTTCCATACCCCTTTGGGCTCCTAAGGAAGGAAAGCCCCACTGGGATGGGGGGGGGGCAGGCCACCCGAGTCTCCCTGGGCACCTCGCAGCAGGGCTGGCGGAAACCAAGCGCCGAGTCTCGCTGCCTGCCATGGGCTTCTCCCAATTTGCTTCTCCCTCGAACAGGGCCACCTCTGACTGCAGCAGAGAGCGGGGGTGGAACCCAAAGAAGACTGGTGTCTCGAGGAAAACCTCGAGAAAGAAGAGACCAGACACTGAGCAGGGATGTGTGTGAAATACTGGTTTTTATTGGTTGGCACAAGATTACAACCTACAATTCCAATGCCCTTCCCTCCCACACAGCTCAAATGGAAGGAAACTGATTAACACATAGAAAGGAACAGCACGCTCACAGGCTTAAGCATCGTTTTTACAAAAAGGAGTGGGATGTGGGGACGGTGAAACTTTAGGGCAAGTACCAAAGCTCTATCCAGACTATAGGGAAGGGTCTGTCTGTCCTCTGTTGCTGGCACGGCAGAAGCAGACACTTTAGTAAAGGTGAAAGGTTACATATGACGGGCCTGCCAGTAAAGGGGGAGAGTGGGACTCACATCTGCTGTGTACCTGTCTCGGACCCAAATCTGGGCTGGCTGGACACGGCTCCCTTTCTCTTCAGCCCTTCCTCCACAACCCGATGGCACCCACAGGAGGGCTGTGAAGGAAGCCTAAAAACATCCTCCCTGAGAAGAGGAAGCCAGAATATTCAGTATCTGCCGCCTTCTCCGGACCAAATTCCACTCCCCTCAACGCCTCGGGGCACCGCGCGGGTCTTGCTTGTGAGTGCTAGGATGATACTGGGGAAGGGGCCAGGTCTGGGCAGGTGGCCGCCAGGAGGAAGGAAGGAAAATGGGACTTTCCATGCAATACCAAGCAAGATTGTTTTGGAAACAAGAAATGGAAAACAAGACCGTGCACCCATGGGTTGGAAGCTCCTAAGTCCTGGGGTGCATTTGCATTGGGGGGAAGGGTTACAGGGTTCCCAATCCAGTTTCACATACTGCACCATCAGGTCCCAAGAGGTAAAAGGACCATAACCAACCCCTCCTCCCATATAAGTGCCGTTCCTTGGTTTCCTCAGTTGTGCTGAGCTCGCTGGGGTCATTTCTGCCAGCCTCTCCAAGGATGGCAGTGCTTGGCCCACTGGATGTTCCACTTTCTACCCTTTCTACAAACAGGAGGCACACCGCCGAGGCAGGTGATACACACACTCTCCCTCCAGAATGGTCACCGGCGGGCTAGGTGACCTAATGATGGGAAGGTGAAGTTGTCTGCTCTTCTGGGTGGCCCTGATGGAAGGGGAGAGCAGCAGACTCGTGGTGGGATCAGAACAGTCTAGTTCAAGCATGTGGGGTCCCCCGGGGGACTGGTCCCCGGGGGCATGGGCCCCTCGCTCTCGTCTCAGTTATGGAGGGAGCTATTACTAGACTTGACCTTTTAAGATTCAGCTACAATGTATGAGCACTAGGGGGAAGGGACAAAAGACTTTGTCCTTTGGGGAAAAAACTCAAAACATCTTGGCTGCTTGCCTCAATTGAAGGGGTTCCCTGGAAATTCCTGCTGAACTTGGCCAAAGGGGGACTGCATCTGGACAACACACTTGCGAAAGGGGGAAAAAAAAAGCACATTTAGTTCACCTGTTTTACAACTGGCATGGTCCCGGGGAGTTTAACCTTTTTGATGCTGACGGTAGATGAGTGACGTGGAGGGAATCGTAGTGAGGAAGCCCCTTCAAGAAACCTCATACCGTTTGGAGGCCACACCCTGTAGCCGGGCAAACAGAGCTGGGGCCTCGCTGCCCATTCCCTAGCAAGGTCGTTGGGCAGGATGGGAGACAAGATCCACGAAGTAAAGGCTGGGCTGGCCAGAGCAAATCTAAAGATGCTACCAACGGGCTTCCACGTCCTCTCTCTCTCTGACACACGTGGGCAGGCCACAGCCACCTGCTTTCCTTTCACAACAGCCCCCCACATCCTCAAGTGCTCCTGACTTCCTTACGCACATGGCAAACTGGCAGCTATCTTTCTTAAGACAGAGGTATTAACTAAGTTTTACTTATTCTAGCCATCTGCCTTTTCCTTGATTACAAACCCGGCAGAAAGCTTTCAGACCACGAAGCAATAAAACGGACCTGATATTTACAAAACTGCACCACATACTGTATTTCTTTTATAACAGAGTGGACCAGCTGTTTTTCTAACTACTAAATACAACACTGTGCTGCTGGGCTATGCTCACTTACGCATCCGGGCCCCGAGCGACACGTCTACATCCATCCACAGGTGGGAGTGAAAGGGTGAGTGAGGTTCTCAGAGGTTAACCAAAACGGAAGCAAATTCGATTTTGGAGAGGAGATTCCCCCTGGATTCAGAGCAAAAAGCGCACAGCCATGTGGGAAGCGGCAGAAGGGAAGGTTCGTGTCTGCAGGCTGTGGCCCAGACGCCTGCCATTCCCTTCGAAGCTCCTTCATGTTCTGGGGATGAGCACAAGCTGCCTGCTTGCTGAGCAAAGGCCCTCGGAGTCCTTCCTTCACCTCAGCGCTCTGGAAGTTCTCCAAGACCTAACTTCAGACCCGTTCCCTATGGAGGCTCGCTGTGGAATGGACCACTCTGGGGTCTGGGTGTCTTGGCAATCGGCCTCTACCTTCCCTGGCGTGCGGCATATCGTCATGCTGCTGGACTCAAGTAACCAAAACGAGAGGTCTTCTTCAGATCCTGTGTCAGTGACACATTTTCTCCACAACAAACCAGAGGTTAAAGACCAAGGTTTAACCCTGAAAAGCTTTTCTTCCCCGCAATGGGACCACAAAGAGGTGAAAGCAGCTGTAAGGATCTGTGAGCCGCTCTAGCATACCATTTTCAGTGGAGCATCAGAGTGCTACGACAGCTTCACACTGGGATTATGGTTCATAAGTCCCGTCGGGATTTATGGACAATCTCACTGGAAAAATGATTTCCTGGAGGTGCCACTTTGCCCCACCCTAGGGAGAGGGGGGTACAGTCTCAAGGCCCAGCACTGGGCCGTAGGCATCTTTCCTTTTTCCTAAGGAGGCCTAAAGACTTACAATTTTGACCCAAATGCCTGACTGGGACGTCAAGCCCAGAGCAATTTCACTATACTGTTGAAATGTTCTGTGAAAGGTACACCCCCACGACAACTTCCACAGACGGTAAGCAATTTGGCAGGTGATTGTTCCAGACCCAGAATTTGTTTCTCAACTCAGTGATGACGCGGTCTCCATACCTGGCCGGGCTGCAGTGCGTACGGAAGGATGCGGAGCATATGGAAATGGTGATGAACCTGGAATATGGCAATGCTGTTGTTTTTGTATCTTTTAAAGTCTATCTCCAGCGTTTTAAATGCCGTTTTTGGTGTTCTAGAGGCCCCTGTTTGGGGTTAAGAACTGAGAATGTAAACCAAAGGAAACCCAGAGTTAATTATTAGCCGACTGCCAAGGAACAGAAGCAATGCCTGTCCACCTTTCAGATCTTAATCTTACTTTTTTGGCCAGAGGCACTTTCTTCTCCAGCAAAATCCCTCCTGGTGTGAATTCAGAGTGAACACGGCTTCCCTCCGAGCTCCCCTCCAAGTGGACAATCGCCTTTTTTAAGACAGCTAAAAGTTCGCCAAATCATCACTATAAACAAAGCCTTAGGGGAGACACATGCCTCTTTTGCTTAGAAGGCTTCCTATTGGCAGACTCACAAAATCACGTGACTACTGGCCTCAGCTCAAGGAGTGTGTCCAAACCAACACCAAACGGCATTCTTTCTCTTATTTATTAATTTTTAAGGGGACTAGGAGGACAAACCATTTGATCAATCTGAAGGTGAGAGGTATCGTTTCCTCCGATGTTCTGATTAGGCTTCTCACATCCCTGAAGGGTTATCAGCTAATGCAAAAATGTGGTCAAAATGTGAAACTGCCCTTTTAGAGGCAGAAGAAGGACGCTGGCTTCCAAAGGAGATTCTGCCTCACATCTCTAGGTTCCCAGGGGCTGCGGTGACCTCAAGTCACCTAACATACAGACAACAGTTATCTTTTATGGACTGCAGCCAATGCTTCCCAATTTACTACCTGAAAATCTCGAATATCTTGTCGGTTTAGGTGACATCTAAAGTGACATGGAAAATACAGCTCTTCCGGGATGGTGAGGTCTCTGTTGCAAGGCTCACCCTGGAGAACAGAAGCTGACCCTGTGGTGCTTCCCCACCTACTCTAAGCGAGATGGGTGCCCGGATGGAGCAAGGCTGAGGTCACTGACATGGACAGCTGCAGTCTGGAAGATTCCCACAGCCTTGGGGAAGTAGGTTCCATCCCAGCAGGGCTCAGAAGAAGTGACTGTCGCCTCAACTCGGCAGTATGACCTGCATAGCTTCAGGCCTGACCTCTTGTAGAGTTTCAAGAATAAGAACCACAAGAGCTGTCCCATTACGTAATCACCACTGAATAATCTCCTCACCCCAGAGCTGCTTGCGTTAACACATCTATTTGTTATAAAGATGTGGATTATTTTCTGAAATGCAGATGGGACCAGGATGAGGCTCAATTAGCAATTTTAACTAATCCTCATGTCTCTTAAAGCAGAAATACAGCCCACTGGGAAGACTTCTCCAGGGATTTCTTCCAACTTTAAATTTTCTCTCAACTGGGATGGACTTCGAGAACACTTCAGAAATACTACAAATCACACAGTTGTGGTAAAAATCGCTCTGTGGTTGTTAGATCCTCTTTGTGAACTAAAAAAACAAAAAAACAAAGAAAACGTGGCTCAGGCTAAGCTAAGTTTTAAAAAAAGATCAGCTGGGGAAACCAACGAAGGCATTAATGCAGCACTCACTAGATGGAACTGACAAGCCCGTAAAATGACAAGTACAACGTGTGAAATGCACAGCCGGGTCTGGCAGAAGACCGATTACTCCTCTGGTTAACAAGGTTCAGGGTGAGCCTCCAAGGAGCACTGGATGTAGAGAAGCAGAAGGGGAAGAAGGAGGAACAGCAGCCCTGTGTGGAACTTTTGTTTTCTTTACAAAACAAGAGGTGATTTTTTTTTTCTTTTAAGCAAGTCTAAGAGACTGACTCCTAACATCAAAACTGAAAATATCTGTCAAGAAGGAACTTGACGGGGTAGCAACACGTTTACAAAACTGCTGCAAAAGCTGCTGAAGGGCAGTGACCCACTCTGCTCCCCAGAGGCTGCGAGAAGCAAAGCCTCAGGTGCCTCACAGCTCCACAGCACCACTCAGCATGATGCAGAGGGCGGAAATCCTGCAGCGAAGCCACCTCCTAGGCCTTCCGCAGCCTCAAGGCGGGTGATATAGTCCCACACTCTTTGATCCCACCAGATGGCCTCAGCTCAGACTCAGCAGTGAGGGAGCCCTCTCCCCACAGGGCAGATGGGGCCGCAGACACTTGTAAAAACAAAACATGGTCAACTCATTAACTTTTCCATCGTGCTATGTTTGCTATGGGGAAAATCAAGACTCCTCTGTTTCATGGGCTGCGCCATTCTGGGAGGCTACAAAAAAATCTAATACAGCTGACTCCCGGTAGCCTTTTCTCTTACACACACACACACACACACACACACACACACACACACACACACACACACACACAGTCCTGGTCCAAAAAGATGGCATAACCTCACTGATGTTCCCCCAATGGCTGCAAATTTGTAAACTAAAAACAAAGTTTTATTTAAAAATATCCAATGCTATTTTTCTCTATCCTGAGCATGGCAGACTGTGATGGATGCCCCAGTAATAACCCGAATCTAGGACATGCAAATTCACTGTGAGAAAGAGACTTTATTAACCTGCCCTGTACACAACAACTGGTTTCTGTCAAGCCTGAATCAGGTGAATACTTGTAGAATTCATGGCAAATCAGCGTCAAAGAAAGATTCTGCAAGTAGGATTTCTGTGCTTCCTTTTGCTTCTCCTTGATTTCTCTGGGGAGGTACAGAGGCTATTGCACCCAGGGGTCTAAGTAATCTATCACAAAAGGGCTATGACCACACACCAGGAAAGACAGCCATGTTGTTAACGGTGCCAGGGAGGAAAAAACCACCAATCCCTGCTCATCAGAATCCCAGTGCAACAGAAAATAGCACCAGTTTCAACAATTCTGGTTGGACAAAGCCTCTTTTTGTCAGTTAAGAAAGCATCAGCACAATTTCCTCAGTTAACTGCATTAACAGGATCCATTCATGTCACTGAAAGATGCTTCTTGGCACAGTTCACTTTCCTGACCCAAAGACGCCAACATCAATCCCAAGTGGACCCGGTAGGGTAACGTGTTGTGACACCAGCCCAGTAAAAGCATCCTTAGACAATTAAAAAAAATGCACAAATCACTATGAACGCTGCAGTTCCCTTTTCAGGGGTACTGACTGTTTTCCTGCGAAGTACTTTCAATCCATATCATAAAGGTAGAATTTAGTTGGAAGAATGTGTTTTTGGATTCCACTCAGTGCTTAGTTGAATTTAATTCATTTTCTCCTTTATTTCTTTGGACAGAAACTTACAATGCTCTCAATTAGGCAACAAGCAGCAATATGTTCGTTTCTGAGTAGGACATGTGAACAGCGAGTTGGTATTTAGACTCAAATCCCATGGTACTGTTTCTATCCACTGGGACCCTTACTTGGGGACATCCCTATCCCAGAGGTAGGACAGCATCCTAAGGAAACTGTGGGCACTACTTGTTGGATCGGTGCCTCAAGACTGGGAGAAGATGCAAACTGAGAACAGACGGCAAAGTTTAAAGCTCACCGAAAGATGTCCCCCAAAATGTGGAACACTGAATGACACAGGCCTACTGGATACATACATCTCTTTTAGTGGGAGGGAAGAGCAAAACTTTTCAATGTTTGAGTATTTATTAGAAGTTTTAAATAAAGAGAACTACGATTTCAATTTCACATCTTGGCTACGTTTTGACAAAGGAGATGCCACTAAGAGGACAGCAACGAACTCCTGTCCTACACCAGGGATTGATCAGTGTCCCCACTCCCAGGCCCACCCCTCGATCTCAAGACCCTTTTCTGCTCACCTCCCAACCGAACAACACAACTGGCAAGTGAAGCCAGCATGAAACCTGTATCAGAGACCAACGCGACAGCTGCACTGAGCCAACGCGTTATGTAGCCGTTCTAGTAAATGACGGAGCATTCTCCCACACGATTTCTCAGCAGAAGGTGGACCTTCTGCATCCCAGTGGGAGACAAATTTAATATTTCTGTGCATGCTCCATGGTGCAATTCCAAATGCTGTAACATCACAAAGATAAGCCAACACCTGAATTTTCCTCCCGTGTTACTTTTCAGGAACTTAACATGGTTACCCAGGATGGGGACGGGACCGAACCCTGGCACTTGCCAAGTACAGCTGGATGCTTCAGCACAAGGACAGTATCCCGTTCGGCATGGTGTAAGGCATGTATGCACAAGGAGAGAGGCCACTGTTGGCAATAAGTAGCATTATGGAAAAAATTCCAACCAGCAGGATAGAAACAAAGCTCGATGCTCCAGTTTTTGCGAGAGTAATCCCAAGAATCCAGTTCAAATCCCTATTGTCAACATGTAGGGAGGAATTCAATTTCTATCATTGTTTCTCCAGGTCTGAGCTGAGGCCATTTGCTCCTGACTCGGTAATAAAAAAGAAAATAGGTTTCTTCCTGTTTCTTTCTTGGCATGGAAACACAGCTTTGAGAAGAGACGGCCATGAGTCCTGGGAGCACTAGGAAGGTAGCTAAACTCTCCGTACCCTATAGAACTACAGTCAGTGACTGGGGAAAGGGGACCGGACAGGGAAACTTACCTAGCCACTAGCATCAAAAACAAAAAGGTAAATTAACTCCGAGGCTCTCCATTCCAGAAACACCCCGAATTTAAAAAACAAGACCAAACCTTGAAAAATTAAACGGTTAAATTCCTCTTCTAAAAGTCATTTATTTACATATTATATGCCCAGTATATAATGTGTAGATAAATGTATCCTGCAGTGGAAGTGACCAACCTACTGGACTGAACAGCGCAGTACAGGACAAATTCTTGAAAGGTGTCATCTCATATTGGTATCTTTTTAATAAAAAAAAAAATTAAAAATCAAAGAAAAATGTCTGGCCAGGGCTGGGATGAGACAAACGGGAACACTTCAGAATCCAAGGCAGAGGGAAGGCTGTTTGTCTCCTTAGACAATTGTGGGGGTGTGAAAAGGGAGGGACCGATCATGCACCAAAGTACTTACAAATTACATGCCCATCCCCCCGCCCCCCTCCATAAAAAGAGAAGAAAAAGCCCATCACTTAACACCAAACAGCAACATCATCAATAAACCCTTTCTCTGCCGCCCATCATGTCTTATTGAAGAGGAGGCCTGTGAGGAGAGGTGAAAAGAGCAGGGGAGGGGAGATCTGCACTTCAGTCTAGTTTCCAATTTCCATTCCTCTTACACGAAGCCTTCAGTCATCTGATGCCTGGCATCGAGCTCTGAGCAGAAACCGAGTACGTGGTGGCCACGACCGGGGTGCCGTTGTTGGCTGAGTAGCCTTGCCTCAACGTTTCAAAATACGATGCCTGCACCGGTTTGTGATACTGAAGCACTTTTATGGCATCTTCTATTTTAAACCATTCCCTCTTCCTTCCTGTGGAGGCAGAGAGAGAGAAAAAAAAAAAAAAATCAGCACAAAAGGGAAGCGACAAAAAGTTTCTGATCTTATAACTCTGGAGAAAATGCAGATGAAAACAGGAAAGCCACGGTTATCAACACTTTAAGACGATGCGTTACAGAGCTAGTTTTCCTTACTCTCTTTTCTTACAAGAACAATGCAAGCCCGCTTCTATGCCTCCAACACTACGGGTGTCAGATGCAGGAAAGAGACCATGTGCAATGCTGACATCTGAAGAGTGAGGGGCTAACGGTACACCGCGCCCTCCAGAGAGAGCCACTGCTCGGGGTCTCTTCCTGTGTTGCTGGGCCTCTGGGCCTTGCTCGGCCTGCAGGTACACACCCGAGGTGCAGCCAGCATCCCCACCTCCTGCAAAACTCAACATGAGCGTCAGCTTCCAGAATTATTAGGATGGCTGCTTGTAATCAATCAGATGTTCATTTAAAATTTGTGTTTAAGAGTTATGTACTAACATATTACAAAATATTTTTTAAAAAAGAACACCATCACTATTAACTTTTCGGTCTGTTATCTTACCTCCCCCCCCCCCGCCCCCCGCCCAAATTCGTGTTTTAAAATCCTTTATTTTTTCTCTCACAGTAAAAGAGGATTGCTTAAAATTGGAAAATGGAAGAAAGTATGAAGAATATGGAAATTACCCGTTAACATTATAAACCAGAAAGGACTACTCTAAATATTTTAGTGCCTTTTGCTTTTCCTCCATCGAGCTGGAAAAAGGCACTGCGCTTGACAGCTGTAACTGGGATCGTGCTTTTAAGATGCCCCGAATCCCGAGAAGCTCTAGTAAGAGTGCTGTGGTTGGACACATGGCTGCTGGAGCGAATCTGCTGGGCTCCCATCGCCATCACTGGCTCTCATGAACTGTCAGTTGGGCATAAGTGGCTGCACTAGGTACTGAGCTGTGCCCCACTTTCCTCATCTGTAGGGACAGTGCACCTATCTCACGAGTCTGCTGTGAGGATTAATATGTAAGCCGTCTGAACAAGACCTGGCACAGCACATGCTGTTAAGAGCTTGCTTATGATCAGTATTGTTATGACTTCTTTTTTTTACTTCACGCCGTTTCTGGAGCGCTCTTCTAGGTCATGCCAAACGTGACATTTAATGGCTGCACTACATCGTAACATCCAGCATGGACGTGCTGCCATTCACGCAACCGCGTCCCCATCACTGGACGTCAACAGTCTGCGATTTCAGTTGTTATAAATCATGCTACAATTAAAAAAACCCACTTTATCTGTTTATTTTTTCTTTTAGCCTCCCAGAGGAAGATGCCTAGAACTGAGATGAATAAAACATTTGGGCTCCAAAGACCTTGTGACCTGTAATGCCAAACTGCTTTCCAGAAAGACCATCCCGAGCCCCAGGGCTGCCTGTGTGTGCTGGGATGCCATTCTCGCCGCACCCCGCCGGCACTGCTACCTTGTCTTTCGTCACTGCCAATTCTGTAGGTCAAAGCCAGTCCCTCGTTTTTGTTTTCATTTCAAATTCCTATTTAAAGTAGCTCTAAGTCATGTGTATATCGCTCTGTACCCTGCTTTCCTCACTCACCAACACCAATTCATAAGCACCTCCCCGTGGTACGCTAGCTTTCGTAAGTCCGCGTTTAACAGCTGCGTGACATTCCATCAGACGAGTGTGCCTTAGCTCACTTATCCTTCACGGAGGTGTCCGTTTAAGACCCAATTCCCACCTGGAAAAGGCTCACTGGAAGCAAGGCTTGCAGAGTTAGCCTCCATATTTTAGATTATTTCATTATTTCAGTTCTCAGAAGTAGTACAAGGTGAAAGGCTTGTTGGATATTAATAGAGCAACGGTACCTTGAAAATTCCTCTCACAAGTGTGTGACTCCCGCCTGACAGAGTGCTCTGAGGACAGGGCCACACCACATTCATCTCTGTCTCCTTTTAAAGCCCTAGCACTGGCTGTCAAGGAGTCTATTTTTAATAACCCCCCACTGAATTCATTTACTTAAGCAGACTGCATCCTTACCAGATACGAAGCCGTTAAAAGCTGAAGGGCTGTGAGATGCCCCGATCAGCAGTGTGAGGGCCATGGTGGCAAAGTGCATACACACAATAAAGGGAGAGGTTCTAGCAAGTGAATTTTATCCGTTTGCCGGTTATAACAGACGTTGTTAAATTAATATTACACTTTTCTAGAATATACTTTCCTTTAGAGGCAAAAGATTAAACCATGAACCAACCATTGGATCACCTATGTTTTTAGTTCAAAAGATACACGTCCAATAGTGATTTGAGAGATCAAAGAAAACGGCTCCTTAGGAGAAAGGCAGGGGCACCCAAAGGGTAATAGGAGTAACACTGGAAACTACTCCCACGACTCCGTGTCTATTAAATGACTCTGGAGGGAGAGGCTCACCCCGCCAAACCAACAGCTTTCCCCAACCATGTGAACAAGCATCATCACAAGGAACAACCGAGGGTCTGCTCTCAGCGGGGGTTTCGTGGCCAGCATTGTGGAGAAGGGTCGGTACCTGCTGAGGAGGGTCCGATTTGACTTTAGAAACAGTCTTTTCTTATTTTCACGTGCTATGTTTCTATTTGTGGACCACGTACCCAACTTCAACTTCCTTTTAAACACTTCAAAATACTAACTTTCACAAGTTCAAAATGGACATGTTTGTGTCATTAAACGTATCCTTCTATTATTTCTTTTATCAGGCTCGCTTCTGGCTCTGGGTGATGACCTGTGGGCCAGGGCCCGTTGTGGGGAGCATTTTGGAGGCTATCTGGGGACAACTTACCAATGTTAACTGAATCTTCCCAGTCTTCCAGCACTTCTGTGACAACGAGCACATAGACATACGTTCTGTGCTTCCTCTCCTGGTTCTGAAGGGCAAAGAGAGAAGGACAGAGAAACAGCTTTCCCTTAGAGAGCTGAGATTACTTAAGTGAAACACACTCTTAGCCATATGTCCAGAGCGCAGATACAAGGATTCCTTTCACTTTTAATTGTCCTACAATCAATCATACAGGGAATGGTGCCAGATGGCCTATTTAGAACAGGCCACACTTGCATTTAAGGTTGTGCTCTTTGGCTGGGCTTCTAAAGCCGAGGCTTTAATCTCTTTTTTCTTTCCCCTTCCCCTCAGTACAACCTCACAGGAATGCTGTGAGAATGAAGTTTGTGATCTCTCGTGTAAAAGGCACCAAGTAAATTTAACTCGCTGAAACACAAGAAGGAGAAGAGGCTGCGGGTGGCGGGGGTTCTATCAGTGCTAGCGAGCTCTGACATCACGCATCTCCCCTTCTGCTAACCTGGCTCATCTCTATTCCCGATTTCTCAGTTGCTTCCGCCTCCCTCCAAACCTCTACCCCGGCCTATTTCCTTGTTTCTTCCACCTCTGCGATAGTGACTCGGATCTTCTTTTTCCTCCTGTCTTCTCTACACTTATCTGCCCTCCTCACACCCTGAGAGAAGAAGAAGAGAGGTAGGGATGGGATAAGTAATCCGGGCATACCTTCTTTCATCGTGCTTCACAGCGACTGCTTTTTTACGACTCGAACGTCTACAGCAACGCTGCATCGAGCAAGCCCATAGGTGCCATTCTTCTAACAGTGCTCGCTC
Source organism: Neofelis nebulosa (assembly GCF_028018385.1). Lineage (NCBI taxonomy): Eukaryota > Metazoa > Chordata > Mammalia > Carnivora > Felidae > Neofelis > Neofelis nebulosa. The sequence goes on from NC_080787.1 coordinate 36,495,429, forward strand.
ACTTCGTGTCTATCCTTTTGGTAAGTCTCACAGTGTTTCAGACTTTTTATTATTATTATATTTGCTATGGTGATCTGTGATCAATAATTTTTGATGTTACTATTGTAATTGTTTTGGGTGCCACAAACGACACTCCTGTAAGACAGTGAACTTAACTGACAAATGTGTGTGCTCTGACTGCTCCACTGACCGGCCATTCTTGTCCCTCCCTGTCATCCTCCCTCTCTTTGGGTCTCCCTATTTGCTGAGACACAACAAAATTAAGATTAGGCCAATCAATAACCCCACAGTGGCCTCTAAATGTTTAAGGGAGAGAAAGAATTGTGTCTCTTACTCTCACTTTAAATCAAAAGCTAGAAATGATTAAGCTCAGTGAGGAAGACATGTGGAAAGCCAAAAAAGGCTGAAAGCTAGGCCACTCATACAAGTTAGCCAACTTGTGAACGCAAAGGAAAAGTTCTTGAAGGAAATCAAAAGCGTTACTCCAGTGAACACACGCATGACAAGAAAGCCAAACAGCCTTATTGTCGATATGGGGAAAGTTGGAGTGGTCTGGATAGAAGATCAAAGAAGCCGTAACATTCCCGGAAGCCGAAGCCTATTCCAGAGCAAGGCCCTAACTCTCGATTCTATGAAGGCTGAGAGAGGTGGGGACGCTGCAGAAGAAAGCCTCGGTTGATGAAGTTTAAGGAAAGACGCCGTCTCCCTCCCACCGCAGCGCAAGGGGAAGCGGCAGGTGCTGATGTGGAAGCCGCAGCAAGTTATCCAGAAGGTCCGGCTAAAATCAATCATGAAGGTGACTGCACTCAACAACAGATTTTCAACCTTCTATTGGAAAAAGATGCTACCTAGGACTTTCATAGTTAGAGAGGTCAATGCCTGGCTTCAAAGCTTTAAAGGACAGACTGACTCTCTGTTTAGAGGCAGCTGGTGACTCAAAGCTGAAGCCAATGGTCAATGACCATTCCAAAAATCCTAGGGCCCTTCAAAGTTCTGCTAAATCTACCCTGCCTGTGCTCTATAAATGGAACAAAGACTGAATGACAGCACATCTGTTTCCAACATGGTTTACTGAATATTTTAAGCCCACTGCTGAGACCTCCTGCTCAGAAAAAAAAAAAAGATTCCTTTCAAAATATTACTGCCATTGACAGTGCACCTGGTCACCCAAGAGCTCTGATGGAGATGGACACTGAGATTAATGTTTTCAGGCCTAACAAAACATCCATCCCACAGCTTATGGGTCAAGGAGCGACTTCAACTTTCAAGCCTTACTATTTAAGAAATACATTTCATAAGGCTACAGCTGCCATAGATAGTGATTCCTCTGATGGATCTGGCCAAAGTAAACCGGAAACCTTCCGGAAAGGATTCACCATTCTAGATGCCCTCGAGGAAAAAGGTAAAAATACCAACATTAACAGGAGTTTGGAAGAAGTTGACTCCAACCTTTGTGAAGGACTTTGAGAGGTTCAAGACTTCAGTGGAGGAAATAACTGAAGGTATGGTGGACACAGCAAGAGAACTAGAATCAGAAGTGGAGTTTGAAGATGGGACTGAGCTGCTGCAAGTTCATTATCAAATTTTTTTTTAAAACTTTACTTATTTAAACATCTTCATTTCTTTAATTTTTTAATTAATTAATTAATTTGAGAGAGACAGAGACAGAGACAGAGACAGAGTGAGAGCAGGGGAGGGGCAGAGAGAGAGGGAGACACAGAAGCCAAAGCAGGCTCCAGGCTCGGAGTTGTGAGCAGAGAGCCTGACGTGGGGCTGGAACTCACAAACTGTGAGATCATGACCTGAGCCGAAGTAGGACGCTTAACTGACTGAGCCACCCAGGTGTCCCATTTATTTATTTTGAGAGAGAGAGCGCAAGTGGGGATGGGGCAGAGAGAATCCCAAGCAGGCCCCACACCACTAGTGCATAGCCCGATGTGGGGTTCGAATTCACGAACCGCGAGACTGTGACCTGAGCCGAAGTCAGACACTTAACTGACTGAGCCACCCAGGACTGCCCAGCTCATATCAAACTTTAACAGATGAGGAGTTGCTCCTCGTGGATGAGCAAAGAAGGTGATTTCTTGAGATGGAATCTACCCCTGGTGAAGATGCTATGAAGACTGTTGAAATGATAACAGAAGATTCAGAGTATTCCATAAATGTAGTTGATAAAGCAGTGGCAGGGTTTGAGAGGACTGACTCCAATTTTGAAAGAAGTTCTACTGTGGGTAAAATGCTAACAAAGAGCATTGCCTGCTACACAGATATTGTTCATGAAAGGAAGAGTTGATCGATGCAGCAAACTTATTTTAAGGCATTGCCGCAGCCACCCCAACTCTCAGCAACCATGACCCTGGATCAGTCAGCAGCCATCAACATGGAGGCAAGACCCTCCACCAGCAAAAAGATTATAACTTAACTTGATGAAAGCTCACAATGGTTAGCATTTTTTAGCAATAAATGGTTTGAAGTTTATTTATTTATAGAGAGAAAGAGCACACGTGTGCGTGTGGGTCGGGGAGAGGCAGAAAGAGAGAGCATCCCAAGCAGGCTCCATGCTGTCAGTACAAAGCCTAATGCAGGGATCGAACTCACAAACCGTGAGATCATGACCTGAGCTGAAACTAAGAGTCAGACGTTTAACCGACTGAGCTACCCAGGTGCCCCAGCAATAAAGTATTTTTAAATAAAGGTATATATGTTAACATAGGTACTCTAAGTGTATGTATACACTTCACAGACTACAGTATTGTGTAAATACAACTTTTATATGCACTGACCAAAAACAAAGAAACATTTGACCTGCTTTATCACAATATTTGCTTTATTGCAGTGGTGTGGAACTGAACCTGCAGTATCTCTGAGGTATGCCTGCACTTACAAATAATGCTATTTGTTTGGAGGAGACTATGGGAGTTTAAAGAAGAAAGCAAGTTATTCTCTGCTAGTGCTGCTTTGTTTTGAAAAGTCAGTGAAACAAAGACAGCATCTATGCTAGATTGAGACTATAACGGACTGAATGTTTACGCCCCCCCACAATTCAGAGGCTCAAATCTTAATTCCCAATGGGATAGCATTAGGAGAGGGCCTCTGGGAGGGGATCAGGTGAGGAGCGCTGACCCTCACAAATGGGATTGGTGCCATGATAGAGACCCCAGCGAGCAACCTTCCCTCTTTTGCCATGTGAGAACATGTAGAGAGACAGCTACTGGAATGTGCTGCTTTTCAAAAGTTCTAGGTATGACGCTTCACTTTTATGGAAGACCTACATTAGTACCCGTTTCTGCTAACTGAAAGAAATCTGAAGAGGAGTTTTGCTTTTATAAAAAAGAGGTGAAAAGCAAAACCACCATTTAGCATTTATGTTGCAGCGAGCCATGAGAGCAGCAGTGCACATCTGGAACGTGGGGAGCGGCACCCCCAAACTCCTTTCCCGGGAGCGACACTCGGCACTTCCTCATCAAGCCGCCAAGGCTTTGAAATGAGGCTGTGAGCATCTGTGCTTTATCTTGATTTACTTTGCGCGTCCGTTAACAAGATGTGTCCTGAGGTATGAGAAAAGCCTGAGAGAGGTACTGTTTTGGTACCTCTAAAAAAAAGTTTGCATATAAATTAATTGCTTATTCACTTTTTATCACTTCAACTTACAAAGGTTGCATACAACACCCTACTTTCGGATAGCAGGAGAAACTGCTATGAACCAGGAAGTGGTTCTCACCAGACACTGAATCTGCTGGTGCCTTGATCTTGGGACTTCCTAACCTCCAGAACTGTGAGGAATCAATTTCTATTGTTTATAAGCCACTGTTTTGTTATAGCAGCCCAAATGGACTAAGACAAAGATATGTATGTATATATACATGTATACATGCATGTATATATATGTGTGTGTGTGTGCGTATATGTGTGTATGTATATATATACCTTGTGTGTGTGTGTATACATACACACACACATACATAACACAATATGGTTACTAATATGATACCAACTGCACCAAAGATTTTAACTGACTTACCTCAAAAATTCCAACTAATCTTCCCAATGTCCCTTTTACTCCAGCCTGAAAAGTGAAAAAGAAAAATTAACACATTAATACTGTTCACACTGCTGGTCTCATTCTGAAGAGGACACACGTTAGGCGAACTCCAGGTCTCTGGAGGTCACCAGTATTTCTGTGTGTCACAGACTGGTAAGAGCAGGGTGTACTCTGGGGAGGGAGGATTTCTCTCATCTCCTCCCCATCTCTCTCCCCACTGCAAAGCTGGCCAAACACAGCAGATAATCAAGGCCATGAAGGCACACAGAAGGTATTTTGAGAGATTAATTACTTCATTAATTAATCCATTCACTTAACAAATACACTGAATGCTAATTTGAGCCAGATAACAGTGTATGTGCCAGAGGTATGGTGATGAATAGGCTAGAACACAAGACCCACGAGAGCAAGATCCTTATCTTACTTATTCTTGGCTGTCTTTATACAGTATGCCCCAAACAGAGCGCATACTGTATAGAAACTTGGTAAAGAGTAAATCAACAAATACACAAATGTGGTGATTCTGCTAGTGACAGGTATTGACAGAGATGCGCAGGACAAGGTGACGAACAGAACAGTGACAGGGAGGGGGCAACTTTACACAGTGGCAGGCCTTTATACACTCTGTATCTTCCATTGGCCCTCTGGTATTTTTTAAAAGATTTTCTGATGCATCATAGGTAAATTTTTCAGTCTATTCCAATTACTTAATTTTCTTTTCAACTGAATCTAAACTAGAGCTGTCCCATCCCTAGTCATTTGATTTTACTCATTTCTACCTGTTCTTTACGTATCTGTTTCCATTATGTATGCCTTTGTTTCCATGATTTTTTTGTTCTTTTAAAATGGAAGTTATTCTTTCTTTAATTTGGAATACCCTGAACATATTTCAGTTCCTTGTCAGGCCATGCTATAAAATTCACTTCATCTCAAGTAAATTTATATTCCAATTAGTGAAGAGCTTCCTTGTGAGGCTGCTTTCACCAAGCTCTCCAAAGCTTGGTCTTAAAGTGACAGTTTAAGGGCTCCTGCTCCAAGGTGACACAGGGAATACCACAGGCAGAGTCATGGAATTAGGGGGTGGTTTGGCTCCATCTTGTAGTATGCACTGGGTCTGTGTCCCCTCTCTACGCAGGCCCACATCTTTCTAAAAGCCTCAGCTCCTGGGGCGCCTGGGTGGCTCAGTCGGTTGAGCGTCCAACTTCAGCTCGGGTCATGATCTCATGGTCTGTGAGTTCGAGCCCCGCATCGGGCTCTGTGCTGACAGCTCAGAGCCTGGAACCTGCTTTGGATTCTGTGTCTCCCTCTCTCTCTGCCCATCCTCCACTTGCGCTCTGTCTGTCTCTCTCTCTCTCTCTCTCAAAATTAAAATAAAAATAAAAAATTTTTAAAACTTTTAAAAAATAAAAAGTTTTTTTTCAAAATGGAAGTCTCAGCTCCTGGTATCCTTTCCGTTGGGAACTTGGGCTCCCCCGACTGCAAGGGACCACCCAAGGCCAGGCCGGCTGCAGCTCTTCCATGATATTCAGCACTTCTACTGTTTCTGATCTGTGGATATGGTGTCCACCTTGCTTTTGAGCCAGGCTGTGTCTTTTTAGCTTTTGATTTTTATATTTTTTTTATCTGTCTATGCTAGGGGCAGAAGTGGGGAGAGATAATAAGGGAAGGAGAAATCTCTGGAAATGCCTGGGGGATGCTGTAACTTATTTCCTATTACCACTGCCATGTTATTTGTACAATAAACTAAAAATTAGGTGCTCATTAAGTTTGTAGAGAATGAACAAAATTTTAAAATGAGTGCTCTAAAAGTTCTCTAGAGATATTTAGTAATAAAAACAATAGAAGCCAATTTAAAGGCAAGACTCCTAGGTAGGTTATACTTTGAAATTAATTTTTGCTATTTATGTGCCAAAGAATCCTTTTCCTTTCTCTTGCCAACATCCTTCTTTCAGTTCCTACCCATTCTTTCCCCTCTGTGGCTTTTGAGTCTACTCAAATAGAAACGTCTACCCTTTCTTATTTAAACTGATTCTCTACATTAAAAAAAAAACAAAAAAACCAAAAAACCACCTTTTAAAAAATATATTATTTTTTTTTAAGTAATTTCCACATCCAGTGTAGGGCTCAAACTCACAACGCCAAGATCAAGAGTTACATGCTCCACTGACTGAGCCAGCCAGGTGCTACTAAACTGATTCTCTACATTTTTAGAGATAACTGCACTCCACGGTGAGCTAAGAAGTTAGACTGTACTTCATGAATTAACCAATGAAGCTGCCTGAACAAGTGGGACAAGATGGCAGGCCAGTTTAGGCTAGAAAGCCAATTCTGTACCCTGATCCCAGGCAGCCCAAAATCTCAGATCAATTTAGCGGTGCTCCTGCACAGCGACAGGTCCCCACTGATAGGGACTAAGGGCAAGGCTGTCAGGCTGGTAGGGAAGGAAGGGGGGTAAGGAGATTCACAGAGGTTCACACAGGCCATCATTCACATTGCTCTTCCACAAAGTAGAGAAAGAGTTCTCTTCAGTAGTTCTAACGGTTCAATTATTTTTTATTAAAAACATTTTTTTTAATGTTTATTTATTCTTGAAACAGAGACAGAATGTGAACAGGGGAGGGGCAGAGAGAGGGAGACACAGAACCTGAAGTAGGCTCCAGGCTCTGAGCTGTCAGCACAGAACCCGACGTGGGGCTCGAACCCATGAACTGTGAGATCATGACCTGAGCCGAAGTCGGACGGCCAACCGACTGAGCCACCCAGGCGCCCCTATTTTTTAAAGTAGGCTTTATGCCTGGTGCGGAGCCCAATGTGGGGCTTGGACCCTGAGAGTAAGACCTGAGCTGAGATCAAGAGTCGGATGCTTAACTGAGCCACCCAAGTGCCCCTAATTTTTTTTCTTAAAGAAACCAAAAGTTTAGAAAATGACCTTCAATTGACCTTCAACAACTATTTTAATATTATGACAACTCAATATAATTTATTTAAAAAACTTTTAACAGTATCTTCTGCATTCAATACCAACATATATCTATGATTTACTGTGCCATAGGCAGTTGGAAAAAACACAACAACAGTTTTCTTTATAAAGCAGATGCATTTTCCCATGGGGGAGGGGAAGGAAAAAAAAAAAAAGAGGTTAGAGTGGGAGAGAGCCAAAGCATAAGAGACTGTTAAAAACTGAGAACAAACTGAGGGTTGATGGGGGGTGGGAGGGAGGGCAGGGTGGGTGATGGGTATTGAGGAGGGCACCTTTGGGATGAGCACTGGGTGTTGTATGGAAACCAATTTGACAGTAAATTTCATATATTAAAAAATAAATAAAAATAAAATAAAATAAAGCAGATGCATTTTTAAAAATTCTTATTTGTTTTGAGAGAGACACAGAGAGCATGTGCATATGCATGCACGAGCAGGAGAGGGGCAGAGAGGGAGCGGAGCAAGAGAATCTCAAGCAGGCTCCACACTGTCAGCACAAAGCCTGACATGGAGCTAGACCTCACAAACCATGAGATCATGACTTGAGCCGAGATTAAGAGTTGGGTGCTTAACCAACTGAGTTATCCAAGGCGCCCCAAAACAGATGCTTCCTTATCAAGGTTAGTGTAAATTACATAATGCTGCCATCTGGACCGTTAAATTTCAGTGACATTTCTCTTCACTTCTAATTAACTGTCAAGTTGTAGAAATTAACAATAGCTTTATTTGTCTCTGTGTTTCCAGTTTTATGCCAATATTTAAGGGATCTACTTTGGAAAATTCTTTTTCAAGTTTTATTTTATCTTATTTATTTGAGAGAGACAGAGACAGTGTGAGTGGGGGAGAGACAGAGACAAGGAGAGAGAGAATCCCAAGCAGGCTCCATGCCCCCGGTGCAGAGCCTGACACAGGGCTTGAACTCACCAAACCATGAGATCATGACCTGAGCCAAAAAGCCAAGAGTCAGACGCTTAACCAACTGAGCGACTCAGGTGCCCCCACTTTGGAGAATTCTAAGGTGATCCTACCAGTGATTCTACCGTGAAAAGCAAAGGAATGTTCTTATGTTTACCAGCTTCTAAATTGAGATTCAGCAGTTTCCTTAAGAGGAGGTGCCTCTCTAGTAAGAAAGAGGATTTCAGTTCTTTAAAGTCACAGTGCTGAGCAAGAGGGAGATTCCTCAGAGGCAAAGGTCCTTCAAGACAGAGTTCACTGCAACTATTTAACGTTTTCACGATTCTCCATAGTCCAATTAACTCTGAGCTAGCTCCCGCTCAACTGCTGCCACAAGCAACAGGAGAGAGTTATTTTTATCTCTCACATGATTCTTGCCTGCGAGTTGGGGTAGGTGTCAGGATCACATGAGACAGAGAGTTGGCTCAGACATTGGGGATAGATCTGATTCGGGGCATATGTAAGTTTGGTCTAGTCCGTGCTGGCATGAACCCGTTCTTCTTAAAGTCATATAAAAGCAGTTATAATTCCAATCCACATGTCAAAAGCCCCTAATCCAGAGGCAGAGTCTTTATTTAAAAGCCCATTTTAGCTAGTAGTAAGAATTCTAAATAAAGTATCTATTGCCCTTCGCTATTCAACCATATGCAGGCAAGTGGTTCCTTGAACTTCAAAGTATAAAACATCAATTCTAGCACTTTAGGTCTAGATAACAAAAATAATTTGAGCAACTGCCTACTTTTTAATTTTTAAAAAATGTTTATTGGGTGCCTGGGTGGCTCAGGTTGGGCGTCCGACTCGGTTTTTGGTTCAGGTCATGATCTCACGGTTCTGAGTTCGAGCCCCACACTGGGCTCTGCGCTGATGATGCGGAGTCTGCTTGGGATTCTCTTTCTCCCTCTCTCTGCCTCTCTCCCTCTCTTTCTCTCTCAAAATAAACAAATTAGTTAAAAAAAAAAGAAAACCCTCTTTTAAAAAATATTTATTTATGAGAGACAGCAAGCGAGCACAAGCAGGGTAGGGGCAGAGAGAGAAAGGGACAGAGGATCTAAAGCGGGCTCTGTGCTGACAGCCCAATGTGGGGCTTGAACCCCCAAACCGTGAGACGCTGACCTGAGCTGAAGTCGGATGCTTAACGGACTGAGCCACCAGGCGTCCAACTGCCTACTTTTTAAAAAGAAAAAAGAAAAAAAAAAAAACCCACAAATGTCTTTTTTCCCTGTGGGGTGTTTTATTGAGATTGGAAGTACCAACCAGGTTGACTCCAGGGATCCCATCTTTCCTTCTAGTAAGCTCTCCGAGTGTGTACACGACACTCAGGCAGAGGCACTAGCATGGATGGGCCTTTGAGAATGCCCCTAAAATGGTCTGGCTTTGTTGTTAGTTTGGGGGGGTACAAAGCGGATCGTCACCTTCCGAAAGTTATTTTTCACTGTAAGGCGGACATTCTGGCAGACATGATGGATGTCTAACCCACAGACATTCCTTCCACTTGGCTGCCAGTAAGACCCAGATCCCGTTCAGATGAGGGCTGTGGCCCTCCCGGTATGGCGAAGGGAGTTCCACTCCCCTCTGCAGTGACAGGTCCAGGTGTGCCGTGACCCACTTCTGGGTCAATGGCTTCTGAGAAGATGTCCCTTGGGGGCTTATGGGAAAGATTTCCCACCATGATAAAAAGAGCTACACAAAAAGAAACCCTACACCTTGCTTGTGAAGCGGGGACCTGAAACTTGGAGCTGCTACGGTCAGTCATCTTGTGATTGTAAGGGGGAGGGCAAGAGAATCAATGAGAATCGATGAGAATCGAACCAAAGTCCTGAGGTGGCTGAACTGCTGAAGCAATGAGGGAAATGTCCAACTTCCGAACTTCTCACGTGAGAAAAATTACCAGTATGGCTGAAGCCCCTTTTTTAGTCAGGTATTGTGGTCCTGAATCAGCACGCTTCCTGCTACTTCCTTTGATTTAGAAGGTAGCTCTCAGAGGAAGATTCTGAACATTCAAGGGCAATGTGGTAGAAAAGCCTGCTCTATTAAAGCAATAAACCCAGACCCAAAAGGAGCTCAGGGGAGCAACTCTAATGCAAGTGTCTGTATGAGGAAACCCATGAACCCAAATATATTGTCTTAATGCACATACCTTTCTGGTACCTGCCAAACTTAAATTACGGAAGGAAAGAATCACAGTGAAGACAGATGAAAGTAGATGGGAAGCCACTGTACTAAGTCCAGTGATATCCCATCCCAGAGTATTTTGTTTCTGAGAGAGAGAGGAGGGGCAGAGAGAGGGGGAGAGAGAATCTTAGGCAGGCTCCATGCCCAGTGAGGAGCCCAACGCAGGGCTTGATCTCACGACCATGAGATTACGACGGGAGCTGAAATCAAGAGTTGGCCGCTTAACCAACTGAGCCATCGAGGTGCCCCTGTTTTCTTTTTTAAATGAAATATTTCAAACATCAAAAAAGTAAATAAAATAATAATGGTAATGTATCATTTTGTGTATTTTTTTTTAAAGAAATAAATAAAACTGCTGGTACAACCGAGGCCCCTTGGGTACTCCCCAGCCCTCAGAGGTAGCTACTGACCTGAATTTGGTGTTTATCATTCTCCTGCATGTCTTTATACTTGTACTACTTAGGTATATACCCACTATTCATGGTAAATAGTGTTTTCTGTATGTTTCTTTACTCAATTAAAAAAAAAAGGATTAGGGTAGGGGCAACTGGGTGGCTCAGTTGGTTGAGGGCCTGATTCTTGATTTTGGCTCAGGTCACAGTCCCAGGATTGTGGGATTGAGCCCTGCTGGGCTCCACATTGGACACAGAGTCTGCTTGAGATTTCTCTCTCTCTCTCTGCCCGCCCCCCACCCCCCAAATGTGTGCCTGCTCTCTCTCTCTTAAAAAAAAAAAAAAAAAAAAAGATAGTATCTTCTGCAACCTTTCCCCCTCAGTATCATGATTCTGAGGCTTAGATATATTGAAACATATAGATCTAGTTAATTCATTTTAGTTGTTGAACAGTATTCTACTTTAGGAATTTGCCATAATACAGTTAGCCATTTACTTGTTGCTAGACATTTAGTCCTGTTATTATGAAAAACACTTTAACAAAAAAAACAAAAACAAACCCCAAACCTTTCTTGTAGATATCCTTGCTACCTACCAGGTATGGGAGTTTCTGGATCATATGATAGGTACCTCCAATTTTCCCACATATTATCAAGTTCTTCTATGCAGTACATCAGTGGCACAAATGAGTGCAATTCCCCACCTCTTCCTGCATCCACATCCTTTGAAATGTAATTTTACAGCTCTTCCTATCAAGAGACAGAATCTATTAACCTACTCCTATACAAGGCTGGCCTTATGACTTGCTTTGGCCGACAGAACGCAAAAGGATGGCATACCAGTTCCAAGCCTAGGCCTCAACAGCTCTCGCAGTTTCTACTTTTTCTCTTGGAACTCTGCCATCGCCATGAGAGCTACTCTCCTAAAGAACGAAAGGGGCACCTGGGTGGCTCAGTTGGTTAAGCGTCATGCTCAGGTCATGATCTTGCAGTTTGTGAGTTCGAGCCCCGTGCCGGGCTCTGTGCTGACAGCTCAGAACCTGGAGCCTGTTCCGGAATCTGTCTCCCTCTCTCTCTGCCCCTCCCTTGCTCACACTCCGTCTCTATCTCTCTCAAAAATAAACAAACATTAAAAAAAAAAAAAAAATGAAAGGCCTGTCTCAGCTGAGGGTGTTCCAAAGCAGCCTAGAGCCAGCTAACCTCCCACTGTGAGAGCACAGCTAAAACCAGCAGAGCTGCCTACTCGACCCAGAGCTGGCCACAGACATCGGAGGAGACACTAGAAGCAGACCCATGGGTCTGTGTCTAATAATCAATACTTTAAAAAAAATTTTTTTTTAATGTTTATTTATTTTTGAGCGAGACAGACACAGAATGTGAGTGGGTTAGGGGCAGAGAGAGGGAGACACAGAATCCGAAGTGGGCTCCAGGTTCCGAGCCGTCAGTGCAGAGCCCGATGTTGGGCTCAAACCCACAAGCTGTGAGATCATGACCTGAGCTGAAGTTGGACACTCAACTGATTAAGCCACCCAGGTGCCCCTGTAATAATCAATACTTAACTAATTTAAGCCATTGAGTTTTGGGATAGTTTCTTATATGGCAATAACTACCTGGTATATTCGAGTACACAGGCAATGTACAAGTTCCCATCACTTTGTTCCTCTTTAACAAGAGGATGGTTTTTGTTGTCAGCCTTTTAAAGTCAACATAATGAATATGAAATTACATTGCGTAAGTTTTCTGTGTACTTTTTCCTGTTTAGTGGGCATTTAAATTTCTTCTGGAAATTCATACTGTTTATCTATTTTTCTTATTTGATTGCAGTGATCTCCAGAAATTACATATTTAAAAAATTTTTTATTTGAGAGCAAGAGTGAGCACATGAGCAGCGAAGAGGGGAAGAGAGGAAGAGGGGAAGAGAGGAAGAGGGGAAGAGAGGAAGAGGAAGAGAGAGAGAGAGAGAGAGAGAGAGAGAGAGAGAGAGAGAGAGAATATATCCCAAGCAGACTTCATGCACAGCATAGAACTCAATCTCACAACCCTGGGATCATGACCCAAGCTGAAATCAAGAGTCGGATGCTCAACTGACTGAGCCACCCAGGCACCCCAGAAATTATATCTTTTTAACACTTAATCTCTGTGGTAAATATATGCTCCCAATCTGACACTTGTCCTTTAACTTCATTTTTTAAAAATTTTATTGTTTTTCAATTTCAATTCCAGTATAGTTAGCATACAGTGTTATATTAGTTTTAAGTGTACAATACAGTGATTCAACAATTCTATATGTTACTCAGTGCTCATCACACTAAGTGTATTCCTTAATGCCCATCACCTATTTCCCCACCCTCCCACCCCCCCTTCTGATAACTACCTGTTTGTTCTCTATAGTTATGAGTCTGTTTCTTGGTTTGTCTCTCTCTCTTTTTGCCCTTTGTTATTTAATTCTATATATGAGTGAAATCATACGGTATTTGTCTTTCTCTGACTTACTTCTATCTTCGTTTCTCATGTCCTTTGCTAAATAAACATGTTTTATTAGATATTGCTGATTTTGCTTATCTTTTCCTTTTGCCTGTTTAGTATTCTTTTAGTCTCCCACATTTTTTCTAACATTCTGAAGTTTTTTCAAGTTTATTTATTTTGAGAGAGAGAAACAGAGAGCAGGGAAAGGCAGAGAGAGAGAGAGAGAGAGAGAGAGAGAGAGAGAAAATCCCAAGCAGGCTCTGCTTGTTAGCACAGAGCCCAATGTGGGGCTTGAACCACGTACTGTAAGATTCTGACCCGAGCTGAAACCAAGAGTCGGACCCCCAACCAAGTGAGCCACCCAGGCGTCCCTAGTTTGAAGAGTTTTATAATATGATCCACCGAAATTAATAGGGGAATTTATTCCCCAATAGCCAGTAGTCTGGATACTCCAGAATAGACCCATACAGATCATTCTATTTTACTAATCTAGTTATTAATTTATATACTAATATCACATGGTTTTAATTAATACAGCTTTATCCTCCGTTCTTTTTCAAAAACTTCAAAGCCATTTTGGTACCTTTATTCTTCCATATAAATTTCAAAAATCAGTTTTTCAGATCTCTGAAAAATCCTTTTGGGATGTTTTATCATTGAATTTTTAGATTAATTATTGAGAAATACCTTTATAATATGTAGTCTTCTCATCCAAGAACAGACTGTATCTCTCCCTTTACTTATGTCTTTTTTCATTCCTTCAACAGAAGGTTTTATTATTTTTATTGTAAAGGCCCTGTACTCTATTAGTCTACAGCAAGACATTTTAGTCTAGTTTTATTGCTATGAATGCTATATTAAAAGTTACATAATTCCTTTTTTAATTAAAATTTTTAAATGTTTACTTATTTATGAGGGAGAGAGAGAAGGCACGCATGAGAGCAGGGGAGGGGCAGAGAGAGAGGGAGACACAGAATCCGAAACAGGCTCCAGGCTCTGAGCTGTCAGCACAGAGCCCGACGTGGGGCTCAAACCCACAAACCATGAGATCATGACCTGAGCTGAAGTCTGAGGCTTAACCAACTGAGCCACCCGGGCACCCCTAAAAGTCACATATTTTCTAATCAATTTTTAAAGAGACACTGCTGGTTTCCGCATATTAATCTTATGTTTTACAACCTTTCTAAATGCTCTTACCAGATCTACTAGTTTCTGTTGTGTTCCTTTGGTTTTTTAAGTTAATAATGACATCATCTTCAAATAATGACAATTTTGCTTTTTTTTTTTTTCTTAAAGTTTATTACTTGAGAGACAGCATGCACGCATGAGTGGGGAATGGAGAAGAGAGAGAGGGAGAGAGAGCGCAGAGCCTGACGAGAAACTGAACTGTGAGATTATAACCTGAGCTGAACTCAAGAGTCAGACGCTTAACCAACTGAGCCACTCGGGCACCCCTGCAGCTTCCTTTGGAATATTTGTAATTTGTATTTATTTCTGTCTTACTTCAGTGGCTAGGACCTCAGTTCAATATTAAATGGTAGCCTTATAGCAAACATAACTGCCTTTTCCCTGTCTGTTGGGAACACTGACCGTTTCAAAATATAATGCTTACCACAGGTTTTATTAGACATTCTATCAGGTTAAGGAGCTTCCTTTTATTTTTAGTTTGCTAATAACTTTCAGGATGAATGGATCCCAAATTTTATCTTAAAGATTTAAAAAAAATTTTTAAGCACAATCTACCCCTTAATGTGGGGCTTGAACTCATGACCCAAGATCAGAGTTGCATGTTCTGCTGACTGAGCCAGCCAGGCGCCCCTGGATATTGAATTTTAATAATTTTTCCTCATTTACTGAGATGATAATTTTAATCTCTTAATGAAGTAAATTACATAAATGTATTTTCTAAGACTTGTACTCTTGGGATAATTTAGTTGTGTGGTATCTTGAGAGAGCTTTAGATTCTATTTGCTCTTATTTTGCTTGGGATTTTTGTATCCAAGTTCATAAGTGAGAATTTATTGCTCCTTTCTACTTTTTTTTCTTTTCTTTTTTTTTTCCGGTGCAAGAGGGTGGTTTTATTAAAGTACAGGGACAGGGACAGGACCCGTGGACAGAAAGAGCTACCTTCTTTCTACTTTTAATTATTAAGATCGGGGGCCAGCAAACTATAACCCATGGGCCAAATCTATCCTGCCATTGATTTAAAAAAAAATTTTTTTTAACATTTATTTATTATTGAGAGAGAGAGAGACAAAGCATGAGCATGGGAGGGGCAGAGAGAGGAGGAGACAAAGAATCCAAAGCAGGCTCCAGGCTCTGAGCTGTCAGCACAGAGCCCGACATGGGGCCCTAACCCACAAACCGCGAGATAATGACCTGAACCAAAGTTAGACGCCTAACGGACTGAGCCACCCAGGCGCCCCCTGCCATCGATTTCTATAAATAAACTTGCATTGGAACATAGCCATGCTCACTCATGTTAAGTACTGTGTATGGCTCATTCATGTTATGACAGCAGAATTGGATATTTGGTGACAGATACCATATGGCTTCTAAAGTCTAAAGTATTTATTATCTGGCCTTTTACAGAAAAGTTTGCTGATCACTGATCAAGATTATAATAGTCTTATGAGGTGTAGTTATTCCTTTCTGAAATAGTTCTTTAAGAGAAAAAAATGTAATTTTGGAAATTTTGGCAAAGTTCAATTAGTCTTAGTATTTTTTTGTTGGTGGGGTGGACAACAATTTGGGTAAAAATTAATAATGTATATAAAGATTTTCTAATTTTTAAGTAAATTGGGGTAACTTCTAGAAAATTTTTATCAAAGTTTTCAAATTTTTGTGTTAATGGCTCTATGTAGCATTCTCTTAAAAGACTCTATTATATTCTATGGTTATTTCTTATTTTGTTTTTACTTGGTGCCTTTTCTCATTTCCTTTACAAGTCCTGCAAAAGGTCTATTTTATTACAAAAATAAAAGTAACCCACTTTTGGTTCTGTTGATCATGTCTATTTTCCTCTATTAATTTCTGCCCTTTTTTCCTGGTTATTTCCATCCTCTTAGGTTGAGTATATCCTGTGTTTTTTGTTTTGTTTTTTGTTTTTGTTTTTGCCTTCTTGAATCGATTGCTTAGTTTACTTAATGTCTATTTTGCTTTCCAATAAAAGCCTCTTTGGCTCAAAGAACTGAATGAGCTGTACCCAATAAGTCATGATGTGAAGTGCTTTCAATTTGTTCGGCTCTATTTACTAAGTTTTATTGTGATTTGTGGTTCAACTTAAGAATTATTTAGAACATTTTTTTTCTGTTTCCAAATTCATGTTTCTCTGTCAAGCTGGCTTTATTGCTAATTTCTAATCTTACTGCATGTGTCAGAGTATATATACAGACGGTCCCTAACTTATGATGGTCTGACTTAGGAGTTTTCGATGATGATGGTGCAAAAGTGATACACATTCTGTAGAAACTGTACCTTGAATTTTGATCTTTTCCTGGTTAGGGATATGTGGTATGATAGTCTCTTGTCATGCTGGACAGAAACAGTGAGCCTCAGCTCCATGAGGGTGAACAACCAACCACTCACACCATTCTGTACCCATTTAACCATTCTGTTTTTCACTTTCAATCCAGTATTCAATAAATTACATGAGATATTCAACACTTTATTATAAAATCGGCTTTATAGGGGGCGCCTGGGTAGCTCAGTTGGTTAAACATCTGACTTCCGCTCAGGTCATGATCTCACGGTCCGTGAGTTCGAGCCCTGCATCAGGCTCTGCGCTGACAGTTCACAGCCTGGGGTTTGCTTCACATTCTGTGTCTCCCTCTCTCTCAAAAATAAAATAAAAACATTTAAAATAAAATAAAATAGGCTGTGTAGGAGATGATTTTGCCCAACAGTACGCTATAATGTAAGGGTTCTAAGCATGTTTAAGGTAGGCTAGGCTAAGCTACATGATGTTCAAGAGGTTAAGTGTATTAAAAGCATTTTCTATTTATGAGGGGGTTTATCAGGATATGACCCCATCATAGGTTGAGGAAGATCTGTGGTCTATATTATTGCTGCTCTAGAATTTTTAATACTTTGTTTATAGCTTACTATATAGCTGGAATTTTATAATTCTTCCATGTGTGCTTGAAAAAAATTACATATTCTTTGTTGAAAGCAAGGTTCTCTCTCCCCATATATAACTGTTTGATCAACCTTGCTAACGGTATCACTCAATCTTTCTATTTTTCCTACTGTTTGTAGCCTTTTCTATCAGTTTCTAGATGAGATGTTTTAAAGTCTTCAATATGGCTATAGATTTGTCAACTTTTCCCCCTAACTCTGCCAATTTTGATTTATATAGATGAAGTCTGGTAGGTGCACCTAAGTTCATGACCACTGTATATCTTGATAGACCGTCTCTTTTATCATTTTATTAAATGTCCCTCTTGTCCCTCCTAAATGCTTTTCACCTACATTCTATTTTGTTTAATATTGTAATTACTATCCAAGTTTTCTTTTGATTAGTATTTGCTGGATACACCTTTTACCATCCCTTCATTCTTAGTCATTTAGTATTACTGTGTTTGAAAACATATGACAAGTTTTATTTTCTTTTTAATACAAGTTTGTGCCTATTAATGAGTAAGTCTAAAGTATAACCAAGTTACATTTATTGTGATATTTAACCTGGAAGCATAGCTTTTTCTGAGCCACATGGGGTCTCTTGAAGGTGAATCAGAATCAGAGTCCTTAAATTTATTTGTGTAGCAAGCTCAATGCTAGGCAGCTGGCATCTGTAAGTTCACTGAATTAGGAGGAAGCTGGTGAAGTGGCACCTCAGCCAGGTCAGTTAGACCTACCCAGGTCCAGTGGCTGTTGGTGGTTTAAAGATTATGGAGCCTCCAGAGGCAAGAATTGCATTTAGTATTTGCCAAAGCCAGTGTGGATGGTATTGGAGTCAATGGAAAGTACGCTGTGGATATACCTCCTAATGAGTAAAAATCCTTTCCTGGAATGTGAAGCTGGATAGGAAACCAAGTACAACTGGTTTGGAAGAGTCATCTGGACTCCATTCATTTAGCAGAAGGCTACTGGCTCCTCTCCCAGCAATTCAGCTTCTATTCAGGGCTCCAACACAAACCAGCTTCAATACAGTACTATATTCTCTAACAGGGCAGATTCTAATCTCTTCACTAAGCCAATGAATTAACTATTCATCAATGGGTAGCATGCAATTGTATGTGATCATGTAAACAGATAGATTGAGTCAAGAGATTTCTTTTATTCTAGTTTTTAAAAACAATGATTAAAACATAATTTAGGAGTTATTTGCAGTAAAAGAGGGCTAACCTTTAGGTTCTCTTAGTAAGTTAAAAATTTTTTAATGTTTTTTTTTTGAGAGGGAGGGAGGGAGGGAGGGAGAGAGAGAGAGAGAACATGAGAGGGGAAAGGACAGAGAGAGAGAGAGAAAGAGAGACAGAATCTGAAGCAGGCTCCAGGCTCTGAGCTGTCAGCACAGAGCCCCAGACAAGGCTCAAACCCACAAACCACGAGATCATGACCTGAGCCGAAGTTGGATGCTCGACTAATTATTCTCTGACCAAGCCACCCAGGCACCCACTCTTAATCAGTTTAAAATAAATAATAATAAATAAAATTTCAATTCTGTGACTAAAGAGTGGGTTCTTTTAAAAAGTGGCTAGTGTTTGAGCTAAATCATATATAAGGGTGGCTGAATTTTAAAAATCATGACCTACTTAGATTTTTTTTAATCTACTAAAAGCAAGAAATCTGTCTTTAGCCTCTTAGAGAAACAAAAATATTTATGGGCACCTGGAGCGTGCGACTCTTGATCTTGGGGTTGTGAGTTCGAGCCCCACATCGGATGTAGAGATTATGTAAGAAAAAACATAACATCACTTAAGAGTCAAGGAAAAAAACAGATATAACTCTAAAAAAATTTTTTTAACTTAAAAAAATACAGTAGTAGACTAAGTATATTATCTCTTCTTCCTGAGACCTCATTAAAATCAAAGTGAGACTAGAAAGTGGCTATCGGAAGAAAGGAGATTTTAAAGAAAATTCCAGGGGCGCCTGGGTGGCTCAGTTGGTTAAGCATTCGACTCTTGATTTTGACTCAGGTCATGATCTCACTGTTCATGAGTTTGAGCCCCACATCAGGCTCTGCACTGATGGCGTGGAGCCTGTTTGGGATTCTCTCTCTCTCTCTCTCTCTCTCTCTCTCTCTCTCTCTCTCTCTCTCTCCCCTCTCCCTCTCCCTCTGCCCCTCCCCTGCTCATTCCCTCCCTCCCTCTCTCTCAAAAATAAACATTAAAAAAAATTCCAAGAATATGCAAAGTGATAAGTGAGGGTTGGAAAGATGAAGAAAAGCAAAAAAAGTAGCTCAGCTTCCAGACTCTGGAGAGGTTCCAGGATAGCAGATGGCAGGAACCCAGGGTGGAAGTGAGAAGGGGTCCTGAAAGTTGAATGTCTACATACCAAACAGCCATCCCCACACATGGAGAATGGCCTGGAGCCAGGCATCTATCACCTAGACAACTCTAATCCAAGCAGAAAAACAGAAACAGGAAGAACTACTGTAGCATATATATCCATAAATACCCCCAAATAGAGTCCACCTATTGTGGCATTCTTTTAGCTGGCTCCTGGTAAGACAGCCCCACTTCCCTCCAGGTCCCTCTTTACACAAATCTCCCATTCAGTGCTGCTACTGACTCAGTCCTAACTGACTCAGTCCTAACTGGGACAGGACACCCACGGATCACCCAACATCCAAGGAGCATCATCAAAAGGAAGGAAAAATCAAAATAAGCAAATGAAAACTAGCTCTAGTCAAAAAAAAAAAAAAAAAAAAAAAAAAAGAAAAGAAAAGAAAACTTAGAGAAAATTAGTTATTATCTTTAAAGAAATTTGAGAGGCTGTGGCATCCCAAAAAAGAACAAAATGTATGCAAAAGCAACCAAGAATAAAAATGGCATTTTAGAACTTAAAAATGTGACTGCTGATATAAAACATTCACTAGGTAGGGGCACCTGGGTGGCTCAGTTGGTTAAGTGCTGACTTCAGCTCATGAGTTCCGAGCCCCATATCGGGCTCTGTGCTGACAGCTTGGAGCCTAGACCCTTTTTCGGATTCTGTGTCTCCCTCTCTCTCTGACCCTCCCTCGCTCATGCTCTGTCTCTCTCTCAAAAATGAATAAACATTAAAAAAATTTTTTAAATAAAAAAAAAATTCAGTAGAAGGACAAAACCCTCAGTGAGACAATGAAAGTATAAGGCAAACAATAAGATATTACTTAATGTGTGCTCTTCCTTAGGGAATTACTTAAGGAATGTTTCTTTTCTTTCTAAGTGTTCCAGTTCTATTTCATTTTTAAGCCATGGACCACACAAAAATATTATTCTGACACAATTTTAGAACTCAGGGGAAAAGTCTATCTTAAAAAAAGGCAAAATTCTTAGGGGCTCAGTTGGTTGAGTGTCCGACTTGATTTTGGCTCAGGTCATGATCTCACGGTTCATGAGTTCAAACCCCGTGTCAGGCTCTGCACTGATAGTGCAGGGCCTGCTTAATCAGTGCAGAGCCTGTTTAGGATTCTCTCTCTTCCTGTCTCTCTGCCCTTCCCCACTTGTGCTCTCCCTCTCTCTCAAAATAAATAAACATTAAAAAAAAAAAAAGAAACATTCTTAGATGGACAGGTCTGTGCCCATATATTGACTCTCATAGTCTTAATTTCCTTCCATAACAACCAACAGATATGGAACTTTGAATCTCAGTGGACGACTGGGCAGGCAAGAATGGAGCAAATGGAAAAGCATCAAGGACAGATGAAGCCTATGAAGAAAGTAAAGGAATCTTCTACTCCAGCCCCTTGACACTCCCTGCAATTGCCCCTGACACACAAACACACACACACAGTCTTACTAAACTCTGCATGCACAAAGCAGGGAATGAACCATCAGCGGAACTTTAATTCTGCAGTGTATGGGAACAGGGGCCCCGCCAGACCAATCAGGTATAAGGAGCAAGCTTGGCAGGCTGGTAGAGGGTGGAGGACTGCTGAGGGCAGATGAGCTGGAGAAAAACAGAGAGAGACATCAAAAAGAGACTGTCCCTAATGAAAACATCCATCATTACTGGAAGTATTTATTTCAGTTACAACTAAGAAACAAACTCAAGAGTTCAGTCTAAGAATGAGCACTCAGACAAAAGTCAAATATAGGAAAAGGCAGTAGTTCAAAACAAAAGGGGAACCAATCTGACAATTCAACAAACAGTTATCATAAGAAAAACTGAATTCTTATTCACTAAGATTGAAGAAGACATTACAGTTCTAAACCAATGGCAGGCTATCACAAATAGGGAGCAAGGTGAAAACAGAAAAAAAATCCTAAATAACATCACCATTATTATTACATACCAATAGTCCCAGAGAAGGCAATGGATAGCTAATTGAATACAACAGAAAAGTAGAGATTTGGAAGGCCAAAGTTTGAGGAATTCTCCGAGCACACAGGTAAACATGTGGAGATCAAAACTATAAAAAGGATATGGGAATACAATATAAAAGAGAAGATTCAGCAAAAGAAAATAAAAGTGATGAAGGTGGGACAATAATTAAAGAAAAAAAGAGGAAAAGTTCCTGAAGCTAAGGAAAGACACAAACCTTCCTATCAAAAGAGCTCATCAAATATGGGACAGACTCCAGTGACATTTCTGAGTTTCAGTGTAGATGAAAGTTTTCATGCATTTACACAGGGCAAAAATAATTTGATACCAGACTTTTCCTCTACAACACCAAATGCTTGAAGTCAACAGTCCTAAGGAAAAAGATTACTTTTCAAGGAATCTATAATTAGGCAAGACATTCAAGTGTGAAAAAAAATTTTAAAACACATAACACTCTTTACTTTTCTTAAAAGTAGTTACCCAGTATGCTGTAGTCAACCAATAACAGATGAGGGGAAAAAACACACAAAGGGGAATACATGAAGAGAGAAAGAAAGGGGAAAAAGAGGTGTGATCAATGATAGCAGTAAAATTCATTGACATTAAATTAAAAACATTTTTTTTTTAAATTTTTTTTTCAACGTTTTTTATTTATTTTTGGGACAGAGAGAGACAGAGCATGAACGGGGGAGGGGCAGAGAGAGAGGGAGACACAGAATCGGAAGCAGGCTCCAGGCTCTGAGCCATCAGCCCAGAGCCCGACGCGGGGCTCGAACTCACGGACCGTGAGATCGTGACCTGGCTGAAGTCGGACGCTTAACCGACTGCGCCACCCAGGCGCCCCAAAAACATTTTTTAATTTAAAATTTTTGTTTATTTATTTTTGAGAGAGAGAGAGAGAGAGAGAGAGAGAGAGAGAGAGCGCACGCACAAGCCAAGGGAGGGCCACAGAGAGAGGGAGACAAAGCCTGAAGCGGGCTCCAGGCTCTGAGCTGCCAGCACAGAGCCTGATGTGGGGCTTCAACTCACAAGCCATGAGATCATGACCTGAGCCAAAATCGGACGTTTAACCAACTGAGCCACCCAGGTGCCCCTAAATTTAAAAATGGTTAATGTTTATTTATATATTTGAGAGAGACAGAGAAAGAGAGAGAGAGAGAGAGAGCAGTGGGGGAGGGGCAGAAAGAGAGGGAGACCAGAATCCCAAGCAGACTCCAGGTTCCAAGCTGTCAGCCCAGAGCACGACAAGGGGCTTAAACCCACAGACTGTGAGATCATGACCTGAGCTGAAGTCAGATGCTTAACCAACTGAGCCACCCAAGCACCCTGGCCTTAAATTTAAATTATTGTTGATATTGTTGTTTTCTTTTTTTTTTTTTTTTAATTTTTTTTTTCAACATTTTTAATTTATTTTTGGGACAGAGAGAGACAGAGCATGAACGGGGGAGGGGCAGAGAGAGAGGGAGACACAGAATCGGAAACAGGCTCCAGGCTCCGAGCCATCAGCCCAGAGCCTGACGCGGGGCTCGAACTCACGGACCGCGAGATCGTGACCTGGCTGAAGTCGGACGCTTAACCGACTGCGCCACCCAGGCGCCCCGATATTGTTGTTTTCAATATCACAGCTGGTAACTTTTTTTTTAAGTTTGTTTGTTTGTTTGTTTATTTATTTATTTATTTTTTATTTATTTATTTTTAACGTTTATTTATTTTTGAGACAGAGAGAGAGACAAAGCATGAACAGGGGAGGGTCAGAGAAAGGGAGACACAGAATCTGAAACAGGCTCCAGGCTCTGAGCCGTCAGCACAGAGCCCGACGCGGGGCTCGAACTCACAGACCGCGAGATCATGACCTGAGCCGAAGTCGGCCGCCCAACCGACTGAGCCACCCAGGTGCCCCTATGTATTTATTTTGAGAGTACATGTGTGCACACAAGTGAGGGAAGGACAGAGAGAAGGGAGAGAGAGAATCTCAAGCAGGCTCCATGCTGTCAGAGCACAGCCCAGTGCAGGGCTCGAATCCATGAATGGTGAGATCATGACCTGAGCCAAAATTAGGAGTTGGATACTTAACTGATTGAGCCACCCAGGTGCCCCAGATAATAACTTTTTGTATTTTAAAGAATAGTATCTTAACAATAATGATAATCTATACCTAAAGTTAAAAATTTAAACAAAATGAGAGTTGTGCAATAGTAGATATTAGTTTTTGTCTTTTAGATTGTGTGTGTTTGTGGGTGGACTATTTTGTTTGCTTACAAAAATAAATACTTGTTCAAATATGCTACTTGAAAAGGAATTTTAGTTTCTGGTCCAGTATATAAGGAGCTTAGAAACTGCCACTCTGTCCTAACAGCAACAAAAAAAACTGAACAAACTGAAAAATTAACAACTCTTCTTAGATTTTTTGCAAAAGTGAAGTAAAAGGGCAAACCACTGCCTCCAAAATTGGAGAGACAGGCGAATACAGAAGGTCACAACTTACAGGAGCAGAAGCCACCAAGGGAACCAATGGGAGTGCGAGAGGGTGGGGAAGGAAAACCTAAACTGTAACTGATGGATTGCGAGAGGCTCAGTAGACAAGTCTGAGAATCAAAAACTTCAGTGGGGAAGCCCCACCATACTTTTGTGTTTTTACCTCCAGGTACCTCCCTCTTGCTTCTAGGGAGAGGAAAAAACAGCCGTTTTCAAATACTCCAGAGCATTCTGTTCTTAACAAAGCCTGACTTTAAGAGAAAATATTTTACCAGAGGCTAATGTATTGTTTTTTTTTCAGAGCCTAGCCAATGGGGAGGAAGGGTAATATCCAATTCCAGCACCCTCCAGTCATCCAGTCCCACCTAAAGTGGGGGTGGGGAGGAGAGGTGAAGAAGAGCTGGAAATACAGAGAAGAATTTATGAAGTTCACAGCCCAAAGGCACAGGCTTGCTCACTAAAAGACTGAGACCTAATCACAGGACTACAGACTTCTTCCCTTCCTTGCACAACTAACCACCATATTACTGAAGTCCTGTTTACCAGAATTCCTTTTATCTGGTACATCATATTCAGCTTTCGACAAAACATCACTAAGGGAGGGGCGCCTGGGTGGCTCAGCTGGTTAAGCGTCTGACTTCATCTCGGGTCATGATCTCACGGTTCGTGAGTTCAAGACCTGCGTCGGGCGCTGTGCTGACAGCTCGGAGCCTGGAGCCTGCTTCAGATTCTGTGTCTCCCTCTCTCTCTGTCCCTCCCCACTCGCACTCTCTCTCTCTCAAAAATAAATAAAACATCTTTAAAAAATTTTTTTAAATAAATTAAAAAATAAATTAAAAAAAATTACAAGCCACACTAAAAGGAAAAAACACAGTTTGAAGATAAAGAACAAGCATCAGAACCAGACTGAGATATGGCAGGAATGCTGAAATTAACAGGCCATAAATGTAAAACAACTATGATTAATATGTTAAGGGTTCTAATAGAAAAAGAACCAATGGGTACGATAAACAGAGACACTGAACTTCTTTTTAATTTTTTTTTTTTTTTAACATTTTTTCATTTTTGAGAGAGAGACAGAGTATGAGCAGGGAAGGGGCAGAGAGAGGGGGAGACACAGAATCTGAAGCAGGCTCCAGGCTCTGAGCTGTCAACACAGGGCTCGAGGTGGGGCTCCAACTCACGAACTGTGAGATCATGACCTGAGCTGAAGTCAGATGCTCAACCAACTGAGCCACCCAGGCGCCCCAGAGACACTGAAATTCTAAGAATGAATCAAAAAATGCTAAAGTTTAAAGACACTGTTAACAGAAATGAAGAATGCCGTTGATTGGTTCATCAGTAGACTAAACACAACTGAGGAAAGAGTCTGTCGACTTGAGGATATGTCAACAGAATCTTCCAAAACTGAAAAGAAAAAAAAATAATCTGAAAAAAACAAAAATAAAAAACAAAACATCCAAGAACTGCGTGATGACTATAAAAGGTGTAACACTGCATAATGGGAATACCGGAAGAAGAAAGACAAAGAGAAGCAATATTTGAAGCAATGATGACTGAGAATCTCCCAAATTAACGTCAGACACAAAACCTAGATCCAAGAAGCTTAGAGAACACCAAGCAGGATAAATACACAAAAAACTACATGTAGACATATCATATTCAAAGTGTAGAAAATCAAAGATATGGAAAAAAGTTTAAAAAAAAGCTAGAGGGAGAAAACCCCAGCTTACCTACAGAAGAGCAAAGTTAAGAATTGTATCTGACTTTACTTTAGAAAGCAGACAAGCAAAAAGAGAATGGAGTGAAATAATGTGTTGAGAAGAAAAAACCATCAACCAAGATTTCTGTATCCTGCAAACTTATTTTTTAAAAGTGAAGGAGATGGGCGACTGGGTGGCTCAGTCGGTTGAGCGTCCGACCTCGGCTCAGGTCATGATCTCACGGTCTGTGAGTTGGAGCCCCGCGTCGGGCTCTGTGCTGACAGCTCAGAGCCTGGAGCCTGCTTCGGATTCTGTGTCTCCCTCTCTCTCTGCCCCTCCCCCGCTCATGCTCTGTCTCTCTCTGTCAAAAAGAAATAAACATTAAAAAAAATTTTTTTAAAAAGTGAAGAAGAAAGACTTTCCAGAAAAACCAAAACTGAGGAAATTTGTTGCCAGTAGACTTGGCCTGAAAGAATGTTAAAAAAAAAGTTCTTTAAAGAAAAGCAAAATGATAATAGATCAGAAGTCAGATTTACATAAAAAGAGCATTAGAGAAGAAGGAAAAATAAAAACTTTTATTTTTCTTATTCTTAACTGATCTAATAACAGTTGGAAATAACAGGAACACTGTATTCAACTATGTGTACACAAACAAACTTATGTATAAATGAAATGAATGACAGAAATGATAGAAGGAATGGAGGAGTAAGGGCTACTTTGTCATTAAAAGGTACTTGCACTATCTGTGAAGTGGAATAGTGTTGTTTTAAAGTGGACTGGATTAGTTACAATATACATATTGCAATAAATACACATTGCAAACACCAGAGCAATCGCTTAAAAAAAAAAAAGAAGCAAAACTGGTATGTTAAGAAAAGACAGAAATGGGATCATATATAGTGCTCAACTAAAACCACAAAAGGCAGAAAAACGAATGGAAGACAAAAATAGGAACAAAGAACAGGAGCAACAAATAGAAAATGGTGTCAATGGTCACTCTGAACATCATGGCCTACGTACAACCAATAAAAGACTTTCAGAGAGGATCAAAAAACAAGAGCCAACTAATATGCTGTCTCCAAGGAGCTCATATAGATGTAAACACACATACAGATGAAAAGGAAAGGGATGGAGAAAGATACACCATACTAACACAAACCAAAAGAAAGTATGAATAGCTATATTAATTTCAGAATAAACAGATTTCAGAGCAAGTAAGATTCCCAGAGATAAAGAATATTATATAGTGCTACATAACAGTGTTACATAATGGTGAAATGCTCAATTCTCCAAGAAGACATAATAATCCTTAATGTGTGTATACCAAACAATAATGTATCCAAATATGTGAGGCAAAAACTGACAGGACTACAAAACTAAATGAATCCACTATTATTGTTGGAGACTTCAACACCTCTCTATCAGAAATGGACAGATCCAGCAGGCAGAAAAGAAATCAGATATAATTGACATCTACAGATTACTTCATGCAACAACAGCAGAATATGCACTCTTCTCAAACTCACATGTGTATTCACCAAGCCAGAACACATTCTGGGCTGCAAAACACACTTATTTAAAAGTATAGAAATCAGGGGCACCTGGGTGGCTCAGTCTGTTAAGTGCCTGACTTCAGCTCAAGTCATGACCTCACGGTTCGTGAGTTCAAGCCCCATGTTGGGCTCTGTGCTGACAGCTCGAAGCCTGGAGCCTGCTTCAGACTGTGTTTCCCTCTCTCTCTGCCCCTTCCCTGCTTGCGCTGTCTCCCTCTCTCTCAAAAAATAAACATTAAAAATAGATAAATAAATATAAAAGTATAGAAATCATATAATATAAGCTCTCAGACGATAATGAAGCTAAACTAGAAATCAATATCAGGAAAGATAGCTGGAAAATCCAAAATACTAGAGAGATTGAAAAACACGCTTGTAAATAACACATAGGTCAAAGAAGAAATCTCTAGAGAGCCGCTCTGGAAAACAGTGTGGAGGTTCCTCAAAAAATTAAAAACAGATCTACCCTATGACCCAGCAATAGCATTGCTAGGAATTTACCCAAGGGATACAGGAGTGTTGATGCATAGGGGCATTTGTACCCCAATGTTTACAGCAGCATTTTCAACAATAGCCAAATTATGGAAAGAGCCCAAATGTCCATCAACTGACGAATAGATAAAGAAGATGTGGTTTATATATATAATGGAATACTACTTGGCAATGAGAAAGAATGAAATCTGGCCATTTGTAGCAATGTAGATGGAACTGGAGAGTATTATGCTAAGTGAAATAAGTCAGGCAGAGAAACACAGATACCATATGTTTTCACTCATATGTGGATCCTGAAAAACTTAACAGAAGACCATGGGGGAGGGGAAGGGGGGAAAAAAAGTTACAGAGAGGGAAGGAGGCAAACCATAAGAGACTCTTAAATACTGAGAACAAACTGAGGGTTGATGGAGGGTGGGGAAGAGGGGAAAGTAGGTGATGGGCACTGAGGAGGGCACCTGTTGGGATGAGCACTGGGTGTTGTATGGAAACCAATTTGACAATAAATTATACATTAAAATAAATAAAATAAATAAATGTGATTTAAAAAAACAAAAAATAAAAAATAAAAATAAACTAAATGAACATAAAAACACAACTTACCAAAATTTGTGGGATGCAGTTAGAGCAGTGCTTACAGAGAAATTTATAGCACCGAATGCAAATATTAGATGAGAAGAAAGATCCAAAATCAATAATCTAAGCTTCCACCTTAGGAAACTAGAAAAAGAACAAATTAAATCCAAAAAAGTACAAAAGAAATAAAATTAGAACAGAAATCAATGAATTTCAAAATGGAAAATCAAAAGAGAAAATCAATAAAACTAAAAGGTGGCTCTTTGAAAAGATCAATAAAATCAGTAGGTCTCCCAAGCTAATTAAGAGAAAAAATACAAATTACTAATATCAGACATGAAAGAGAGGCCATCACTACAGATCCTATGAACATCAAAAGGATTAATAATAAGGGAACACTATAAATCAGTGAATACTACATCCACAAATTCAATAACCTAGAAGAAATGAATCGATTCCTTGCAAAACACAAGCTGCCAGGGGCGCCTGGGTGGCGCAGTCGGTTAAGCGTCCGACTTCAGCCAGGTCACGATCTCGCGGTCCGTGAGTTCGAGCCCCGCGTCAGGCTCTGGGCTGATGGCTCGGAGCCTGGAGCCTGTTTCCGATTCTGTGTCTCCCTCTTTCTCTGCCCCTCCCCCGTTCATGCTCTGTCTCTCTCTGTCCCAAAAATAAATAAAAAACGTTGAAAACACAAGCTGCCAAAACTCACACAAGAATGGACAGCCTAGGGGTACCTGGCTGGCTCGGTAGTACAGCATACAACTCTTGATCTCAGGGCTGTGATTTTGAGCCCCACGACGGGCGTAGAGATAACTTTAAAATAATAAATTAAAAAGTTAAAAAAAAAAAAAAAAAGAATAGACAGTCTAAACAGGACTATGTCTATTAAAGAAATTGAATCAATAATTGATAACCTTCCAAAACAGAAAGCACCAGACCCAAATAGGTTATCTGGTGAATTCTACCAAACATCTGAAGACAGAAACCATACCAATTTTCTACACCTCTTCTAGAATACAGAAGCAATATTTCCTAACTTATTCTATGAGGCCAGCATTAACCTAATACCGAAACCAGACAGATATAACAAAAAAAACTGCAATCTCTCTCATGAATAGAGATACGAAAATCCTCGACAAAATATTAGCAAATGGAATCCAACACTATGTAAAGAAAGAATTATAAATAGGATGAAGTGGGATTTTCCTAGGTATATAAAACTGGCTCATCATTTGAAAATCAATTAATGTAATCTACCACATCAATAGGCTAAAAAGGAAAAAAAACCCACAGGATCCTATCAATAGATACATAAAAAACACTTGACCAGATTGAACACCCATTATTCACGATAAAAATGCTCAGTAAACTGGGGATACAGAACTTCCTCAACTTGATAAAGACAATCTACAAAAACCTACAGCTAACATCATACTTAATGATGAGAAACTCAAAAGTTTTCCCACTAAGGTCAAGTACAAGGCAAGTCCCCTCCCACCACTCCTTTTAAACATCATTATTGGAAGTTCTAGCTAATGCAGTAAGACAACAAAACAAAATAAAGGGCATACAGATTGAACGAAGAAATAAAACTTTGTCTGCAGATGACATGATTGTAGAAATTCTGAAAGAACTGGAAAAAAACACTTGTGCAATTAAGAAGTGATTACAGCAAGGTTGCAGGATACAAGGTTAATATGCAAAAGTCCATTGCTTCCCTATATACCAATAATGAAAATGTAGAATTTGAAATTTAAAACACAATAGCATTTACCTTAGCACTTCTCAAAATGTAATACACATATATGAATCTGACAAAACATGTACAAGATCTATATGAAGAAAACTACAAAACTCTATGAAAGAACTCAAAGAACTAAATAAATGGAGAGATATTCCATGCTTATGAATAGGAAGACTCAATACTGTCAAGATGTCAGTTCTTCCCAACTTGATCTACAGATTCAATACAATCCCAGCAAGTTTTTGTGGATAGCAACAAACTGATTCTAAAGTTCATACAGAGCGGCAAAAGATTCAGAATAGCCAACCTCTATATTGAAGGCAAGTAACAAAGAACTGTCACTCCCTAACTTTAAAACTCAGGATAAAGCTACAGTGAGTAAGATGGTATGGTTTTGATGAAAGAAGAGACAAATATATTAAAGGGACAGAACAAAGAGCACAGAAATATGACCAACTAATCTCTGACAGGGAACAAAGGCAATAAAATAGAAAGAACAGTGTATTCAACAAAGTGGTGCTACAGCAAGTGAATGTCTCCAGGTAAAACAACAAATCTAGACACAGACCTTTCATCCCTTCACAAACATTAAGCCAAAATGGATGAGACCGAAACATAAAATGCAAAACTAAAAAACAGAGCAGAAAACCTAGATGCCTCCGGTATGATGGTGACTTTTTTTTAATGTTTATTTTTGAGAGAGAGAGAGAGAGAGAGAGAGAGAGAGAGAGAGAGAATGGGGGAGGGGCAGACAGAGAGGGAGACACAGAATCCAAAGCAGGCTCTAGGCTCTGAGCCGTCAGCATAGAGCCCGATGCGGGGCTTGAACCCACCAACTGTGAGATCGTGACCCGAGCATGCGTAGGACACTCAACCAACTGAGCCAGCCAGGCGCCCCAATTTTTTGAATAGAATACCAAAGGTGCAATCCATAAAAATAAAGAACTGATAGGCAGGACTTCATTAAAATTAAAAACTTCTGCTCTGTGAAAGGCAGTGTCAAGAGAATGAGAAGCCAAGCCAAAATATTTGTAAACACATATCTGATAAAAGACTGTTATCCAAATAACAAAGAACTCTCAAAACTCAACAGTAAGAAAATGAACACCCTGATTAAAAAATGGGTAAGGGGAACCTGGGTGTCTCAGTCCATTAAGCATCCAACTCTTGATTTCAGCTCAGGTCATGATTTCATGGTTCACTGAATTCAAACCCTGCATCAGGCTCTGTGCTGACAGTGCAGAGCCTGCTAGGGCTTCTCTCTCTAGGGAAGGCTTCTCTCTCTCTCTGCCCCTCACCCACTCACATTCTCTCTCACTCTCTCTCTCTCTCAAAAATAAATAAAACTTATAAATAAATAAATAAATAAATAAATAAATAAATAAATAAATAAATAAATAAATGCATGCATGCATGCATGCATGCATGCGGCACCTAGGTGGCTTAGTCGGTTAAGCATCTGACTTCGGCTCAGGTCACGATCAGAGTTTGTGAGTTCAAGCCCTGCATAGGGCTCTGTGCTGACAGCTCTGAGCCTGGAGCCTGCTTTGGGTTCTGTGTCTCCCTCTCTCTCTGCCCCTCCCCCACTCATGCTGTGTCTCTCAAAAATGAATAAACATTAGAAAAATTTGGGGGGGGGGCACCTGCGTGGCTCAGTCGATGAAGCATTCGACTTTTGCTCAGGTCATGATCTTGCGGTTTCATGAGTCTGAGTCCTGCATCAGGCTTGCTGCTGTCAGTGCAGAGCCCACTTAGGATCCTCTGTCTCCCTCTCTCCCTGCCCCTAACCCACTTGCATGCGCTCTCTTTCAAAAATAAATAAACATTTTAAAAAATTTTAATAAATAAATAAATGAATAAATAAATGTTTAAAATGGGTAAAAGACCTGAATAAGCACCTCATCAAAGAAGACATTCAGATGGCCAATCAGCATATAAAAAGATGCTCAACCTCCTAAGGTATTAGGGAATTTCAAATTAAAACAACAATGAGGGGGGCCTGGGTGGCTCAGCTGGTTAAGCCTCAGACTCTAGATCTCAGTTCAGGTCTTGATCTCATGGTCATGAGTTCAAGCCCCCTGTGGGCTCCATGCTGGGTGTGGAACCTATTTAAAAACAACAACAACAAGGAAATACTTATACCACTTTAGAACGGCCAAAATCCAGAACACTGACAACAGCAAATGCTGAGGTGAATGTGGAGCAGGAAGAACTCTCATTTATTATTGGTGGGAATGGAAAATGGTATAGCCACTTTGGTAGATATTTTGGAGGTTTCTTACGAAGCTAAACATACTCTACCATATAATCTATCAATCATGCTCCTTGGTATTTACCCTAAGGAATACAAAATTAATGTGCACACAAAACCTGCACACCAACATTGAAGACAACTTTATTCATAATTACCCAAACTGGAAGGAAGCAAGGTGTCCTTCAAAAGGTGAATGGATAAACTGTAGTACATCCAGACAATGGATTATTCAGGGCTAAAAAGAAATGAGCGATCAAGCCTTGGAAAGACATGGGGGAAACTTAAATGCAGGTTACTAAGTCAAAGAGCCAATCTGATAAAGCCACATACTGTATGGTTTCAACTATACAACATTCTGGAAAAGACAAAACTATGCAAACAGTAAAAAGATCAGTGGTTGCCAGAGGTTAGGGGAGGAGGAAGGATGAACCAGCAGGGCACAGTATTTTTAGCACAGTGAAACCATTCTGTATGATACTGTAATACCAGATACATGTCATTACAGATTTGCTGAAACCCACAGAATATACAATACCAAGAGTAAACCCTGATATAATCTACGGATTTGGGGGGGATAATGATGTGTCAGTGTAGGACCATCAATTGAAACAAATGTACCACTCGGGTATAGGATGTTGATGGTGGGGGATGTTACCTGTGTGTGTGTGTGTGTGTGTGTGTGTGTGTGTGTGTGTGTGTGGAGGTAGGGGATATATGGGAACTCTATACTCTGCTCAATATTGCTATGAACCTAAATTGCTCTAAAAACTGAAATCTATTAAAAAAAGAAAGTAACCACTGCAGTAAAGAAATAGTATATATAACTTCCATGTCATTAGAGAAAATAAAGAACAATCACTTTAGCAAAATGTAGACTCGTCATAAGAAAAGCAAATAAGAATAAGACAGTACGAAAGGTGACAGGAATACATTTTTTTTACAGTTATAATTAGGGGCACCTGGCTGGCTCAGTTGGTAGAGCATGTAACTCTTGATCTCAGAGTTGTGACTTCAAGCCCCACAGTGGGTGTAGAGATTATTTAAAAATAAAATCTTAAAAAAAATTATCATAATGTTACTAAAAGCTAGATTTCATCATTCCAAGGTCAAAGACTCTCAAACTCAGTGAAAAACAAGGTACAGTCACAAAAGATATAACTAAAACAAAATGACATAAAAAGGCAGGAAAATAAAGGATTAAGTAATACCAGTGAAATAGTCATCCCTCATCACCCATTAAAAACCAGAAGAGGCTAAATTTCAGAGCAAAAAGAACAAATGGGACAAAAAAGGTAATTTTACGCTGATATGACCCATTATGGAAATAAAACAATCATCATTCTTTACATGCTGAATTACATAAATAAAAACAGAAAGCAAAATATATGGAAAAACAAATAGAATTCACAATTAAAAAGAAAGATAACATCTCAAAATTTGACAGCTTAAACCTATGGAACAATAAACAGTCTGTATGTATGTATGAACAAAAACTACAGAATCTGTGTATAAAATGAAATGCTTATGAAAACTGACATGTACTTGGCAAAAAAGATTTTCTTTAAAAATTTTTTTTCTAATGTTTGTTTATTTTTGAGAGAGAGAGACACACATAGAATCTGAAGCAGGCTCCAGGCTCTGAGCTGTCAGCACAGAGCCCAACACAAGGTTCAAACCCACGAACCGGAAGCTTGTGACCTGAGCCAAAGTTAGCTGTTTAACCGACTAAGCCACCCAGGAGCCCCCAAAAAAGATTTTCTTAATAAATTCCTCAAGAGAATTTTACAAGCCACTTTCCACCATTTTTATCATGATTAATTAAGGAATCATCTGAGAGTGCAGTTTTTATTTTCTTTTGGACTCAAGAGTTATTTAAAAGTGTTTATTGTTTCCCAAATCAAATTTGGAAATCAGCAGAATAAGAAACAATTTTTCATTTCTCAAAGTAGCTAAGATAAATAAAGAAAAATACCTTGGCATTTTCATGGAGATGGGCTATAAACAGGTACTCTTCCTAGAGAGCAACTAGACACTTAAACACAAAACTTAAGCATATTACCAACAATTCCGCCTCAAGAAATTGATATTAAAAAAATAACTGGGTGAGTACCAAAAAAAAAAAAAAAACCCACAGGTATTCGATAGTCTTCTCAATGTTGTGTAGAATGAAAGATTAGGATCAAACTAAATGTTCAACCAAAAAATAGTCAAACTAGACCATATTCATTTCTTTCTTTTTTTTTTTTTTTGAGAGAGAGAGAGAGAGAGAGAGAGAGAGAGAGAGATAGAGCATGAGCCGACGAGTGAGGGAGGGGCAGAGGGAGAGAGAGAGAATCTTAAGCAGGGTCCACGTGAGTGCAGAGCCCTACTTGGGGCTTGATCCCATGGCCCTGAGATCATCACCTGAGCCAAAATCAAGAGTTAGACGCTCAAATGACTGAACCACCCAGGAGCCCCAAACTATGGCATATTTATACATAGACTATTAAGAGACCTTTCAAAATAACTGCTCACATATGTGCCTATTACCACAAAAAGATGTTTGTCCACAATAAGCTAATGAAATGGCTAAACCCCAGTATTATTTTTACATATACACACACTTACGGGTTTGTAAGCATGTTTGAAATTACCAAAATGTTAACAAAGGTTAGTTATTGTTAGGTGATGGCAATGTAAATGATTTTTGTTGTTGAGTACTGGTTATTTCTTAAGATTTTAGTAACAGGTGTAGATTATGTGATAAAGCGAGTACAGTAAAGTACTAATGGTAGAATCTAGGTGGTGGACATATTGGGTGTTTACAATAAAATTCTTTTAATAAGGCAGGGAGTTTGAAAATTTGTCTAATACTGGGAAAAAATGTCAAACCTGAAAATTTGCAGGAGAAAAATATCATTTTAGAATCCAAAAATAAGGTACTCCCCTTTCCATTTCATCAACAAAATAGGCTACAGAAGACATTGCAAGGTGGTAGTGGAAGCATTTTTAAATAATTACGTGAACATTTTTTTAAAGTAACAAAAAATTAAATGAACCCAATGCCAAAAATACAAATCTAGGTGTTTTTTTTTCTAACTATGTATGTATTTATTTATTTTGAACGTTTATTTATTTCTGACACAAAGAGAGAGACACAGCATGAGCAGGGGAGGGGCAGAGAGACAGGGAAGCAGGCTCCAGGCTCTGAGCTGTCAGCAGAGTCCAACGTGGAGCTGTAACCCACAGACTGTGAGATCATGACCCGAGCCGAGGTCGGGACGCTCAACCAACTGAGCCACCCAGGCGCCCCTCTAACTGTGTATTTAAAGTAACCTATAATGATGCTCCTACAGTTCATTAACCTTACTAGGATCCTCCTGATTAGGGTCAGAGGGTGGGGTAGGAGATGGGGAAACGAGAATCCGGGGCTTTTGGAAATACTCTTGTGTGGTAAGTCCCGTTCTACTCTGTGATTCGGTGCAAATTACTCCTCTTTTCTAGTAATAATAATAGCTAGTTATTTTAGTTCTTACTAAATGTCTACTTATAAAGCAAGTATTATCGTGGTTCCTATGTTCCAGATAAGAAAACCAGTGCTTAGATAAGACAAATAATGTGCCAACACCACACTGTTAAGCAGCAGCACTAGGATTTGAACACAGGTGACGGATTCCAAAGCCTGTGCACACACCAAATGTATTAATGCCCTCCTTTTCTCTGCTGCTGAGAGAATGAATTAGGACACCTTCTGGAGGGCAGGCAAGCTTATATAAATGGAACCTTAAATTATCTTTTGAGTTTGCAATTACTGAAGGGATATTACATAAATCTGGCTTCTAGACTACCTGAGAATCTAGAAAATCAGTTTGAAGGACCAACTTTAAAAAGGAGGTTTTCTTAACAATACTCTAACTTTTATTTTAAAGGCAGAACTGGCAATTTCAGTTTGAAATGACAAAAAAATTCAGTATTGTTAAATATCACCATAAAGGTATCTTGCTCTTTCTGAACATTTAATATTACATATATTTTTTAAGTTTATTTACTTTGAGAGAGCAAAAGAGCACAAGGTGGGAGGGAGGGAGGGAGGGAGGGAGGGAGAGAGAGAGAGAGAGAGCGAGCGAATAAATCTCAAGTGGGCTCCATGCTGTCAGTGCAGAACGTGACTTGGGGCTCAAACTCACAAACTGTGAGATCAAGACCTGAGCCAAAACCAAGAGTGGGACACTTAAATGACTGAGACACCCAGGCGCCCCAAATATTGCATATTTTTAACTGGTCCAACAGAGATGAACAGTTGATTTGAAAGCAGTGGGCAAATATACTTACATTTCTCAGCCTCAATCTGCTAGTAAATGCCATCATGCAGTTTTTATTTTAGCTATTCTATTTCTAATAGGTATGTAGTGGTTATCTCATTGTTGGGTGGCATTAAAAGTAACTTAAAAAAAAACTAGACCTTAAGAAATTACTCATTTAGATAACATACAAGATTTAGTATCTTTTATAAATATATATTCAAAAGGAAGAAAATGAAGGCTAGAATGGTGTAGCTGTTTAGCTCTGCTTGAGCAAAAGTACAGAATTAAACCTGATAACCTCCTGAAGTCCTTGTCAACAATGTGATGCTATGACTCCATAAAAATGATTTCTTCTTAACATCATAGTCCCTGTAGAGACAGGCACACTCCCCCAGGTTTCTCAAGTCTGGAGATCTTCTCAGTGATGTCCTCATTCAGTTTTGCACCCAGAACTTTGCTGCTCACACAGCCATAAATAGTTGATCGTCTTTCCTTCCAGCTCTCATAAATCTTAGTGAAAGCATGTCAAAGAGGAGCTCTTGGCTGAAAACGATACTCTTCCCTTCTTGAACTGCCTCACTCTCCACAGTAAAAAGCCCTTTTGTGTGTTTTTATGGCATACTTTGAAACTCAAACCCTATCTGTTCTAGGGCCTGACATGGAGCCCTACCAGGTCTCTCAACTGACAGAATAGGCTGTTCAGATGGCATCCCAGACTGCCCTCTTATGCCCTCAAGTCACTTCTCAACCCAAAAGGGAGTAAAGAGGAACAGAAATCAAGCTGCATGAACATTTTAGAGGCATTCAAGGGACTTTCAATAACTGCCACCTCATCTGAAGGACAGGACTGTTCAGTGTGGCAAGATCTAGATGAGCAAGAATGTCAGGTAGATGGATGGAAAAATGGCATTTCATTTGGCACAGATACAATATGCACGGATCTGCTACTTACAGTATAGATTATATCTGTGTTTTGAAACTGTTAATTTCCCATCCTCAATAGCTTGGTATTTCATCACCAATAAGAGGCAACTGCCATACATATAACCCATTAGAAAAAACCAGCAGGATGGTCTCTCTCCTCCAGATTCAATACCTAGAGACTGTGTCAAGACCATGGTGATTATGCAGAAGAAACAGCACCCGAGGGGAAAAGGGCCTGGCTTTAGACGAGCGGCTAGGGGGCTACTAGTACCCGTGGAGCTCAGTGAGCAAGACAGAAGTGAGGGATGAGGTCCCAGAAGAAGCCAGATCACAGGCCATTCTAAGGGCTTCAGCTTAGAAAGTGACGTGATGTGTTGCAGTCTGGTTTCTTTTAACAGGATCATTTTGCCTGTTGTGTAGAAAGCAGACTGAAGGAGGGGTGATGGTGACTTGGACCAAGGTGGTAGTGAGAGAGGTGGTAAGAAGTGGTTGGCCTCTGGATATATACGTATTCTAAAGGTAGAATCAACAGGATTGGCTGATAAATGAAATACTGGGTGTGAGAAATGAAAGAAATCAAGGAAAACTCCCAGTTTTTTGGCTTAAGAAACTGGAAGGAGGGAGTCAGATTTACTGAGATGGGGGAAGACTGCTGGAGGGGCAAGTTTGGGAGAAGGTCCTGGAATCACAGTGTTAGCTTCATATATATTAAGTTTCAGTGGCCAATTGGACAACCAAATGGAAATACTAAGTAGGCAGGTTCAGGAGAGCTGTGGTCTAGGATGAATGGGTCATCCATCTCCCTACCTACCCACTAACTCAACTACCCACCTACCAGATTCAAAACCTTGAGACTGGGTCAGATCACCAAGGAGTAGACGGAAAGACAAACAAGGAAATAAAGACAAAGAACTGAACTCTAGGACATTCAAACTTAAGGGAGGAATCAGCAAACACTCACACGCAGGAGAAAAATCAGCAAAGTATACAGTCCTGGAAGCCTAGTAGAAAAAGGTATTCAAGATTTTTTTCCCCAACAGTATTCTCCTTTGCTTCTTCCAGCTCAGGCCCCAGTCATCAGGGACAAGCCGTCACTGCTGTACCTCGTCTGAATTCATGTCTCACAGAAATCAGGAGATAACATGATTAGTCTTGTTTCAGGTTTTGCTAGGTGGCAATAAATAACACAGTTTCTAAAGTCAAAATTGTCCACATAACCAACAAAAGAGTTCACACAAATTTATCTGACAGCAATAACCTTTAGTTCTCAGGTTGATGAACACATCTGATGTCTTCTCATGGATCGCTTCTACTCCGACTCCTCTAAAGATTAACCTAGTCATCTGGAAACAGCAAACTCTCTGAATGATCTCCATGTGAATCATCCCTTTCTCAACCACCTTATCTTCATCAACCATTTTAATTCAAATCTAAACAAATTCAAAGAATAGCAAGATCAGATGGCAAAGCTAAAAATAAGCTGGCATCAAAAACTAAAACAAAAAGCTAACTGAAGCTCTGACGCCGCTGCCACCAGAGATGGCTTCGCTTTCACTTTCTTACACGCAAGGTCAAGACAATACAGAACAGAATTTCTGCAAGTCTAATTTTAACCTTTCTGAGCTTAAATATATTCCTTTAGAATTCCATGGGGGGATTGTGGCTATACTGTTAAGCACTTTAAATATTGACTTTTACAACTGCTTGACAGCTTCACATTTCTGTCCAGACTCTGGAAAAAGTGATGGGGTTGTAAAAACAAAGTTTAGATAAAGCAAAATTTCCCATGGGCTTCCTTCTAGTCCCACCTCCCCTCCATCCCCACCCCCACAGGTAATCAGTTTAGTGGTTTTCTTTCCAGACTCCATTCTAGGTATTTACATACATACATACAGATATAAATATACACATATATACACAAACAAATGCTTTAGGACATCTTATTTTAAGTGTATTTATTTATTTAGAGAGAGAGTGTATGCGTGTGAGCAAGGGAGGGGCAGGGGCAGACAGAGAATCCCAAGCAGGCTCTGTGCTGTCAGCACAAAGCCCAATGGGGGGGGGGGGGAGGCATGCCTCAATCTCACAAACTGCCAGATCATGACCTGACCCGAAATCAAGAGTTGGACACTTAACCGACTGAGCCACCCAGGTGCCCCCAGGACATTTTGTTATATATAAATCAACCATACTTGCCATTTCATTTCACTAAATGTCTCTGACAGCGCTCCATGTTAGGGTATGTAGATTTCCTTTACTGTTTTTAAACTGCTGGATGATAATACAAAATATGAATACGCCACAACTGAGATAATCATTCTCCTATTGATGGGCACTTAGATTGTTTCCAGTTTTTGCTATTATACTTTAAAGCTGTAATGAACCTCTTGTGCATGCTTTCTTTGTGCCCATGAATAAGCATTTCTCTACAGATACTTAGAAGCGAAAATGCCGGGCTCAAATATGAACCAAAAGGCACCAAAAGTTAGCTATAAGATTTGGTCAAGGTCTCCAAGCCTGTGGTGAGAGAGGAGGATGAATAGGTGGGAAAACAGAAAATGACAGCAAAGAAAAAAGTTAGAAAGTCCCTGCCTCCTTTTTTCCCCCATACTTCTTAAGAACCCCCAGTTCACTTTTATTTCTGATATGCGAGGATACCACTGAGAGGCTTACAGTCAACCTGGAAGGCTGATAGGCAAAAACAAAGAAGTTAAAATACACCAGAATGTTACTAGTGGGGAGTAGAAAACTTTAAATTTGTTTCTTTTACTTTTCTGTTTTTCAAAATGTCCACATTGAATAAGAATACACAGGAAAACATATTTGAAACTTACATTACAATGGGATGGTGGACAGAGCACCTATGTATCAGCCTGGAAAGTCATGACAGCTTTCATAAAATGAAGTGACTGCACTGACAACTCAAACAGGCATGCCCAGGTAGCAAGGGAGCAAGGCAAGCCTTCTCCCTGGAGGGAGTCATGTGCCTTATGTCCGATGTGTGGCATGTCCTGAAATGGAAAGCATTTGCAATGACTCGTGTACAGTGTCCCAAACAGTAAAGACATTTTTCAGATGTTTAATACATACTGCCTCTTTCATCATCGTGGACAGAATTCATTTTCTGAAATCTTCACTCATTTGACAGGAGCAAGATACCAGCGTATTTTAACTGGCCTTTATCTGATGACAAGTGAGATGGAATATATATATTTTTCCACTTAACATTTCCTTTCCGCTTCAAAGTGGGAAAGCCCAGGGAAGAACAACTTTGCTTCAATCACTACCTTTCTCTCTTCATTCCATGAGTTTGTAGGTCACTGAGCAGTACTACACATTCAGCAAGGTACCCACGTCCTAGAACCTTCTCAACTATGAACTCTTCTACCAGGCTGTCAAGGCTCCCCACCATCCTATTGTACTCATGACCTATTCTTTCCATCTACATTACCTGCCATGTTCAGGACACTAGCCCCAACCCTACAGCAGGAGCTTGACAACAGTTACCAATTAAGCTTGAGTAACTAAGCAACTGGGATCTGGAGGACAAAAGGAACTCTCAGGTCATTCAAAATAAAGTTTTTCGGGGCACCTGGGTGGCGCAGTCGGTTAAGCGTCTGACTTCAGCCAGGTCACGATCTCACGGTCTGTGAGTTCGAGCCCCGCGTCAGGCTCTGGGCTGATGGCTCGGAGCCTGGAGCCTGTTTCCGATTCTGTGTCTCCCTCTCTCTCTGCCCCTCCCCCGTTCATGCTCTGTCTCTCTCGTCCCAAAAGTAAATAAAAAACGTTGAAAAAAAAAATTAAAAAAAAAAAAAACAAAATAAAGTTTTTCTACAAGTGCGACTGCCCCCAAGGGCACTGTGGAAATGTGTGAGTGTAGTTGTCATGATGACTGGAGGGCTCAACTGGCAATTAGCAGGAAGGGACTAGAAGTGCTGGATATTCTGCAGTAAGAAGTACGGTCTGTCTCACCCAACAACTCTATACCCTGTGTAACTTTTCAAACTTCTGCCACACGTTTACGTGAGTGGAAAACCTGCTTTTAACTATCTGAGCCTAGAATCCAACTGGCAAGGTTGAGAACCACTCCAATCTAAACAAGCATCTGTAAATACAGGAGCACAGGTAGAGAATGGTTAACCATATTGGCACACAAGCACACGCCGTGTATCATGCCTACAGCCTCGTCGACGCACACAATCAAGAACACCTACAGGCCAGAAATCTACACAGAAGCAATACAACCCCCCCTACCCAGTTCTTCGGTCATATTTCCTAACTTATTTTACCATATCTATGCCTCAAAGTGGTCCCCAAATGGGATAAAGAAGGGTATATTAGGTATACTGTCCCTAATGTAAGTCAAACCATAACCCAGGTTTACAAGAAAAGTGATCCCTCCCTGCTGGTGCCAAAACTTCCTCTTTAATACTGTCTTGTAATTTACCACCAAACCAACCCAGATACAATCCCTAAAGAACCCCAATTAGCACCAAAGTCTAATTCTACTCCTAAGAGCACCCCTCCCTAAAATCAATGGGTTCACATTAAATAGCTTAGAATATTATGAGCCTAACAATTTCGGCTAATACCTTTCTTGAAAGTATCAATGACACAAAAATATTCATGTTATTTATAATATGATAATGCAAATAATGTTACTAGAAAACAGTAACAAGATTATCAGTACAATGTTATTGAGTAAAAGAGATACAAATACAAGGGAAAAACCTTGTAATGTTAAATCTGAAGTGGAAATATTAAGATGAAATCATGATTTTTCTTGTTTTTTTTTTTAAATATTTATTTTGGGGACAGTGCAAGTAGGGGAATGGCAAGAGAGGGGGCCAGAGGATCAGAAGCAGGCTCTGCACTGACAGCACGGAGCCTGATGTAGGGCTTGAATTCACAAACTGTGAGATCGTGACCTGAGACAAAGTCGGATGCTCAACCGACTGAGCCACCCATGTGGCCCACGATTCTTCTTTTTTACTGTGCTATTACTGTATATTAAAAAGGCCTAGGAGCAATGACATTCCAGTATCAGTAAGCACACCAGGCACCAACCTTGGTTTCTAAATAACATTTGCCACTAAAGGAAACTCTGGAGAAATAGCTGACAACAGGTTTGGGACAGGAAGATTCAAGGTGTGCTTGGAATAACTTTACTGCATTACAGAGCAAGGAAGTACTCAAAGAATGAAAAGGTTATGTCAAAAGTACACATGGGGCACCTGGGTGGTTCGTTGGCTGAGCATCGGACTTTGGCTCAGGTCACGATCTCACAGTTTCTGGGTTCAAGCCCTGCATTGGGCTCTGTGCTGACAGCTCAGAGCCTGGAGCCTGTTTTGGATTCTGTGTCTCCTTCTCTCTCTGCCCCTTCCCTGCTCACACTCTGTCTCTCTTTCTCTCTCAAAAAATAAACATTAAAAAATTTTTTTTTTGTTTAAGTAGGCTACCTGAAAGGATACACACTGGCCAAATTTAAGACAAAGAGAATAAAGCCTGTAACTGACTATAATACAATGAAAAAAAAAAATTAAGATCCATGAGCCCAGAGGGGTATTTAAAATAAGCAGAAAAAGGGGTGCCTGCGTGGCTCAGTCAGTTATGCACCTGACTCTTGATTTCAGCTCAGGTCATGATCTCATGGTTTGTGAGGTCAAGCCTCTTGTTGGGCTCTGTGCTGACAGCAAGGCACCTGCTTGGGATTCTCTCCCTCTCTCTCTGCCCCTCACTCTCAAAAATAAACAAACTTTAAAATAAGAAGAAAAAAATGGGAAGGCAGGAGGCATAAAAGGGGAAGAGCTTTTTCTTACAGAAGAATTCAGCTAATTAAAAAAATTTTTAGAAAATCGTTGTATTTCAGTCTCTATTGAAAGGATCTTGGGGTGCCTCAGTGGCTCAGTTGGTTAAGCGTCCAACTTTGGCTCAGGTCATGATCTCGCTGTTTGTGGGTTTGAGCCCTGAGGTGGGCTCTATGCTGAAAGCTTGGAGCCTGGAGCCTGCTTCAGATTCTGTGCCTCCCTCTCTCTCTGCCCCTCCCCTGCTCACTCACACACACACACACACACACACACACACACACACACACACACACTCTCTCTCTCTCTCTCTCTCTCTCTCCCCACTCAGAAACAAATAAAATGTTAAAGAAAAGAAAAGAAAAGAAAAGAAAAGAAAAGAAAAGAAAGAAAGAAAGAAAGAAAGAAAGAAAGAAAGAAAGAAAGAAAGAAAGAAAGAAAGAAAGAAAAAGAAAGAAAGGCTCTATATGGTAAGGATCATCAGTAGAGACTAAAACTGCTAGGTGAAAGATTGCTGGGAGACAGGATATTCATACAGTGTGGATATTCATACTCAATAGATTGCTAACCAATTCTGCTACATAGACAGAAATGCACTTCTACAAGGGAGAGATCTGTCAGTAATGATCTGATGGAACATTTTATCACTAATGGCAAGGCAACCTGACATTAGGTGCCTCCTGACGTTCAATATTAGGAAGCACATGGCATCACCTACTACGATGTGCAGCAACCTATCAAAAAATGTCTATGCTACATCTAATCAAGCCTCTAGTCCTGTGCTGCCCAATACAGTGGCCATTTATCCACCTGCAGCCATGCAGCTAAGCAGCACTTGAAACGCAGATAGTGTGACTAAAGAAATGAATTTACGGTTTTGATTTTAATTAATTTAAATAGCCATATATGGCTAGTGGCTACAGTACTGGACC
The DNA here is from genome assembly GCF_028018385.1 of Neofelis nebulosa. NCBI lineage: Eukaryota > Metazoa > Chordata > Mammalia > Carnivora > Felidae > Neofelis > Neofelis nebulosa. The sequence goes on from NC_080787.1 coordinate 36,539,639, forward strand.
GTACATACACAGAACTTCAGAATGTTCTACTGGACAGCACTGCTCTAAACTAAGTTGCTAGAAATACAGCGGATAAGGAAGCAAGTTAAAGGACACCAAGAAGAAACAATCAAACAAAACCAGAATGTGAGACATTCTATTAGACAACTACCCTGGGCTCTTTTTTAAAAAGTCAGTATCATGGGGCATGGGGCAATGGAAAAGCTGGGATCATGATTCTGTGATAAAATAGCCTTAAAAAAAAACATACAATCAATTGTAACATGTGAACCTAGATTAGGTCCTGGTGAGGAAACAGAGCCAACAGACATTTCATGATAACCGGGGACACATGAATATGGAGTATTAAACAACAGTATGGGGAGCACCTGGGTGGCTCAGTCGGTTACGCGTCAGACTTCGGCTCAGGCCATGATCTCATGGTACATGAGTTCGAACCCTGCGTTGGGCTCCGTGCTGACACCACGGAGCCTGGAGCCTGCTTCGGATTCTGTGTCTCCCTCTTTCTCTGGCCCTCCCCAGTTTGTGCTCTGTCTCTCAAAAATAAATAAACGTTGAAAAAAATTGTAATGATGTTATGGAATTACGAATTTTCTTAAGTGTGACAGTGGGATGTGGTGATGTAGGGAACTGGCTTCATTCTAAAAAGATGCATGCTAAAGAACAGAATTTAGAGGTGACCTGGCATTATACTTGTAACTTCTTTTTACATGGCAGAGCCCAGGGGCGCCTGGGTGGCTCAGTCGGTTAAGCGGCTGACTTCGGCTCAGATCACGATCTCACGGTCCGTGAGTTCGAGCCCCGTGTCGGGCTCTGTGCTGACAGCTCAGAACCTGGAGCCTGTTTCAGATTCTGTGTCTCCCTCTCTCTCTGACCCTCCCCCGTTCATGCTCTGTCTCTCTCTGTCTCAAAAATAAATAAACGTTAAAAAAAAATTTAAAAGAAAAATAAATAAGTAAATAAATGGCAGAGCCAAGAAAGTACATATAGAGATAAGGCAAATCTGCAAAAAGCTAACAGATATTACATCCAGAAGAAGGTATACAGTGTTTGTTTTGCTATTTAAAAATTTTTCTTAGGGGCACCTGGGTGGCTCAGTCGGTTAAGCGTCCGACTTCGGCTCAGGTCACCATCTCGCTGTCCGTGGGTTCGAGCCCCGCGTCGGGCACTGTGCTGACTGCTCAGAGCCTGGAGCCTGTTTCAGATTCTGTGTCTCCCTCTCTCTCTGACCCTCCCCCGTTCATGCTCTCTCTCTGTCTCAAAAATAAATAAATGTTAAAAAAAAAAACTTAAAAAAAAATTTTTTTCTTATATTTGAAAATTTTGAGGATTCAAATGTTGGGGGAAATACAGCCAGCCATGGTATTATGTTAATATACTGTCTTCTTTGCACCTTCTGGATTTTCGTTCTTCTAGGAACATACATACACACACACATATACACACATATATATTTTTTAAGACAGAGAGAGTCTGTGCACACGCACACACACACACACCACGTGTGAGTGGGGGAGGAGCAGAGGGAGAGAGAGAGAATCTTAAGCAGGCTCCATGCTCAGCGTGGAGCTTGACTCAGGGCTCGACCCCACAACCCTGGGATCATGACCTAAATGGTTATCAAGAGTCGGGCGCTCAACCGACTGAGCCACTCCGGCGCCCCTGTGAATTATTTTTATAATCAGAAAAATGGTGAGCTATCATAAGTCACCAGCTTAACCAAGTGATCAAACTGGCTATGCTAAAAACTTCACTAAGTGCTACAAGGAGGACAGAAAAGCCCTCAGATTAAGAGCACCGTTCAGATTATACTGTTTCTATTTTTAAGTTTTAAAAACTTTGCAAACTACCCTAATGGAAATTCTAGTCAGAAGCACTTGTATATTTAAACTTTTGGCTCACTAACACAAGCGTGTTATAACGTGTTGAGTACCACTTTTCATAAAGCGGCGAGTATCCAGTATTCGTGCAAAAGCCAAAATGACAGTCACTAAAAATTGTCAATCATTTTGAGGTGGACTCTCGAAGTAATCATGGAAGAAACCCAAGAGAAGCCATTTGGTAACAGTGGAGAGATGCCCGCCCACGAAAGAAGAGAGAGGCCTCCTTGCTCTAGGGCCAGAGTTGAATTACACTCTCGGCCACGTGAGCACAGGAGCAAAAGCTGAGCACGAGGATTAGCACAGCGCGCCCCAGCCAGGCCCTTCACTGGAGGCGGTGTCTGTGCCAAGGTCTCCTTTCATCCCTGAACTGTAACTGAGAAGAAAGGCCCTTTCCAAGTTCTCAGCTGCCAGAAACAGGAGATTCAATACGGATTTACTTAAGGGCCTTTGCCAGCGATCTGTGGGATTCATTCTGTCCTCTCACATAAAACAGCCTCACACGGGCTTCCACGCTAAAACACGGTATGCTTTCAACACCGTGTGCTTTCTCTGTTCGTTTTCTTTTCTTTTTTTTTTTTAATGTTTTATTTATTTTTGAGACAGAGAGAGACAGAGCATGAGCAGGGGAGGGGCAGAGAGAGAGGGAAACACAGAATCTGAAGCAGGCTCCAGGCTCTGAGCTGTCAGCACAGAGCCCAACGCGGGGCTCGAGCTCACAAACCGTGAGATCATGACCTGAGCCGAAGTCGGACACTTAACCAACTGAGCCACCCAGGCGCCCCTCTCTGTTCGTTTTCTATATTCAAAATTAGTTGCTCTAAGGAAAAGCTCTTCTTTCACTGTGCTTTTGTATATTTGCTTTCTTAGGAGGTCAGAATAAAGACGCTTCCACATGCAAAAATGTATATCCCTGTTAGGCAAACCACAGGCTTTCCTGAAATTTTTGATCACTGAACCACATTTCCTATTAAATTCTTTAAAAGGAATTAAGTATCAAAATAAGATGTTTTAAGAGACATGATGATTCTTGCATTTTATAATGCTGTGACCAAATGAGCTAAAAATATCTTCTTTCCAAGTAAAAATAAAAACTTGGTAGTACTTACAGAAACACAATCTGTCTTAAGGAAAGTGGAATCCACCACATCGTTGTACGTCATAGTCTCCTCCTCGAGATCTGAATATAGTTGGCACATAATAAGCACTTACGGCTATTTGCTGCCCAACTTATTTTGAAAAAGTTCAAATATATAGAAAAATTCTTTGCCTACTTTTGTACCTATTTTTAAGAGAAATCTGTAGGTGCACACAGCCATACATGTACCCTATTATTAATAACTCATATTCATGTAATTTGAAATTTCTTAAACACTAAATCATGGAAATTCAGAGCACAGTATCTAAATAAAACCTGCTGTTCAACAAACAAATTAGGGTGATTTATGGTCTCTCTTGACTTACAGAAATTTACAGCTGTATGTATCTTCTCATATTAACATTTCTATTAAACAGTGAAAAGTACTGCTAAGGTTCAAAATCTTTATTTGCTTTCATCTATCATTTAGGAGACTGCAAAGTAAAGCTGTCTTTTTCAAAGAGGGTGGAGCTTATCACTTTACAGTTGAAAATAATGTAAAAATCTGAAACACACCTCATTCACCTCATGAACACATCCTTTGGTTGTTTTTCAATTATGGGCCTTTTTGTATTACTACTGTTATTGTCTTAATCCATAGGCACAGGCACGTATTATTTTGATTAACATTCTGGAAACAATTTTTAAAAATTAGTTGCCTATATTGAAAGACCAGGAACCCTCACATGAGAATCTAGCTTTCAAGCTTCTCTTGAAACGTCAGAACCACACTGGGTCCTGACTGCCACATGACAGCTAATGGCCAGGCCTTAGCTGACCAGGCATTAGCTGACCAGGGCAGGCTGACCAGGGCAGGCTCCCCCCACATTGTTAGAGCTACATCTACTGTCAGCTGCTTGTCCACTTCCCTACGAGCTTATGACCTCTGAGGTTCCCTGGTCTGTAGTAGGACTTCCCCACCTTTCACCTACCATGTTAAACCGATTAAAAATATTCTTAAGATACTGTGATATAGATTTTGTGATCAAAGTTTGGGATTTAAAGAGAATCATGTCATTTCTCTAATAAATTCTGTGATACCCTATATCCCCATCTTCCATTCCCAACTGTTCAGGTTGGGGCCAAAAAATAAAGATGAAAATACAAGACAGTCACACAGAGCCTTCACGTTTTTCTCCACTCCGAATAGAGTCAAACACTTACGACCTAAAGAAAAAAAAAAAGGTTGACAAGATAGTATTTTAAATTATTCCCAAGTAGGTATAGGCTTTTTAAAAATTGTTTCCAAAATGTTAACAAGAGACATGAAATACTACTTCCCTGTTAGAGACGGTTCTGAGATTCCATATGGAGACTTCCAGTTGCTATGACACATATATTAGAGAGTACAACCATTGTTTTGCAGGGACAGGGAACACACAGTACAAGAAGTGGGATAAGAGGATACGGATTTTTTTTTCCATTTTAGAGCGAGTACATGAGGAGGGGAGAAGGGCAGAGGAAGAGAGAGAATCTTTTTTTTTTTTTTTTAGTGTTTATTTAGTTATCTTGAGAGAGAGAGAGAGAGAGAGACAGTGAGCAGGGGCAGGCAGAGAGAGGGAGACAGAGGATCCCAAGCAGGCTCCTTGCTGTCAGCACAGAACCCAATGCAGGGCTCAAACTCATAAATTGTGAGATCATGACCCGAGCAGAAATCAAGAGTCTGACACTCAGATGAGCCACCCAGGCGCCCCAAGAGAGAGAGAGAATCTTAAGCAGACTCCACACTCAGTGCGGAACCCTATGTGAGTCTCACAGTGGTGAAATCATGATCTGAGCCGAAATCAAGAGTCAAATGTTTACTTGACTGAACTACCCGGGCACCCTGAGATGATATAGATTTTTCTTTCTTTTTTTAATGCTTTCTTTATTTTTGAGAGAGAGAGACAGAACGTGAGCGGGTGGGGGGGGGGTTGGGCAGAGAGAGAGGGGGACAGAGGATCTGAAGCGGGCTCCGTGCTGACAGCAGTGAGCCCGTTACAGGGCTCAAACTCACAAACCCTGAGATTATAACCTGAGCCCAAGGTCAGACATCCAGCCGACTGAGCCACCCAGTCACCCTGATACAGATTTTTGAAAGGATACAAGAGATTTTGATGGGATGATGTAAGATCAGTAAGGCTGGAGATAACCAGAGAGCACCTGGGCACTCCTGAGACGACCATGATCCTTGATACTATGTTACAGCACCTGGCTGCTCAAAAAAAACTTTCCTAAATGAAGGTGAATTAAGTCAAACATGTGGTGAAAGTTTTACTTTTTGTACAGTGTATTAAAAACTTACGAAAGGACAGCAAGAGGTACAGGGAAGTAGAAGACATCACTAACTAATCTACAGAAATTTCCAAGATGGCGAGTTTATACCGCAAAGCAACAGGTGCTAAGAGCCAGAGTAGCAGGGAAGTGTGATATTAGGATTCAAGTGAGGAAGCGAGAGAACAAGCTACATTTTTTAAAAAAGCTGTGTCTATGTCACAGATCAATTATCAGGCTGCCTACAAATACTTTATAGTTGGTGTGCTGGAAATGGTGCTGAGGATACGGGCCCTGTCCAGACGCGAAGCAGCAGATAAAAGGAGCTGGAATCTGGTCACCTATTGTCAAGTGTCATCACTGACTACGTCTCTCTAGAGGCAGAAGGTACCCATCTCTGTCATCCTTGAAGAGGAGGCAGTTGAAAGTATGCACGTATTTTTCTCCCGATTCTGTTTTCAGATGTTCTTTACCTTTGTGATAACGCTCTTGGTTCGCCTGAGGTGAGAACGGGGGATATAACGAACAGAAGACAGAACAGTTTCAGATCCAGTTTCTCTCTTTTCTCCCTGTCAGCCCAAAGTTTTACCTTTCCTTTTGAATTAGCAAGAAAGAATAGCTCTGAAAACTACACAAAGAGGTGCTTTTCTTTTCATTACAGAGGGTGTCACATGGCTGGCTCACACAAGCCTTTGCTGCCCTGGGCTAGAGATGCACTGTTTCCAAGGCCCCTGCCTGGCCCTGGGAGAAAGCCTCATCCTTCTCGCCCTTTGACGGGTCACTGTAATAGGATTCTGACTATAAGCAGCTAAAAAATGGATGCCAGTTTCCAAAAGGGAATATTTTAGCCCGTTAGATGTGACTGCTAATGTTTCAAGTGCTACAGATTTATCGGTCTCTGAAATTCAGCCAATATGCTGAAATTTTTAAGCCGGGTTAAACAAACCTTCTGAACAGGTTGAGTCTAATGGTACATTGGCCCGGCGACGCCACGCCAGACTTAATAATTTCACTCCATTCATGTTTATATAGAAAATTCTTCCAGTAATAACATATATGTGTGTTCCATGGAAAAAACTTGATAATCTATGAGCTAACCCAGAGAACCGCCATGAGCATTTTGGTAGAGCTTCTTTCAAGGAGCATAGAATTAGAGGAGGATGCGTGCTGAGACTAGATGCTCTGGACTGTAAGACTGGTAAGGCTGGAGATAACCAGAGAGCACCTGTGCACTCCTGAGACAACCATGATCCTTGATATCAGGGTGTTATCGCACCTGGTTGTACCTTGAGCACACTTAGCTGGGCACAATTTGTTCGGACAAAATACTTAATCTCACTCAACCTGTTTTTTCTCACCTGTAAAACGCAGACAGTAACAGCCCCCAGCTCAGAGAGTCCGGAGAGAATTCGATGAGGCAACATTTGCAAAATGCTTAGAACAGAGCTTGGCACGTAGTGTGCAACCAGTGTTATTCATTTTTTCCACACAAACAGACACACACATTTCTTTTCCACTGAATGGTTTTATGTCACAAATCCTGTTTTTGAGTCTGCTTTGACCACTTAGGAATGTGTCACAAACACTTTCCTGTGTTAGTAAATATTTTTTTTTTACTACATACACAGGATCCTCCCGGCAAAGCTGCTGCAGGTGTTCTGAAGCACCAGCCGCCATGCTTTTATAGCACATGATCTGGACACTCTGAGCGCAGCGAGAAATAAGAAATCAGCAACTGATGCAAAGTTGAGGCAAACGTCTTCAAAATAGCCAGAAGCCGATGATGTCACCCGGCAGCTGTGCCCACAGGTCACCTCTGTCGGGAAGGCCGAGTGTGGCGCACAGAGGAGGGAAAACACAGAAGGTGGTAAGCAGAAGCCAGGACACTGAGAGAGATTAGGAAGGCATCATCCCCGTGGAAGACGGGGGCTGGGCCACAGGTGAGGTGACCAGGCTCCTTGAGCTACACTGCACTCCCACCGTCACTCCACCCACCATGAGCGAGGCCCTCCTGTGCACTGTGACCCAAGTTTCCAGTTCTGCACAGCCTGTAGGCACAGTTCTGAGACACCTGTAGGCATGTTTGCTCCTGGCAACCCAAAAAGGGCCTACCTCATATTTATGTGGCTGCTCTAGGAGTCACGTCACCAATGGAAACATTTATTTTGTGAAGCACTTGCTATGTGTTAATAAGCACTGCAGACTGAACAGTGAGCAAAAGAGAATAGCGTCTGACTACAGACAATGTGAAGTCTAGCACAGGACACAATTAAGCAAGCAGTACCAATGATAAGCACTACAACGCTAGGAAGCACGGACTGCAATGGAAACACACAGCAAGAAGACTGAGTCTGCAGGGAGGAATCACAAAGGCTTGATGGAGGAAGGAGCCTGCAGGCTGAAGGACAAAGTCAGCCACGTGTGCCGGATACTGCAAAGTGCTCACGCAACACCCATTCCCACCCAACGTGGACTCCACGACACCAGGCTTTTGAAGCTACCCTCTTTTTTTTTTTTTTTTTAAGTTTATTTATTTATAAAGAGAGAGAGCGAGAGAGAGAGGGAGGGAGAGGGAGAGGGAGAGGGAGAGGGAGAGGGAGAGGGAGAGAGAAAGCAAACATGAGCAGGGGATAGGGAGGGAGAGAAGGGGAGATAGGGAATCCCAAGCAGATTCCTCCATACCACCAGCGCAGAGCCCAACGTGGGACTCAAATCCATGAACTGCGAGATCATGCCTAAGCCAAAAGTAAGAGTCCAATGCTTAACCAATGGAGCCACCAAGGCACCCCAAAGTTATACCTTGACAGAACAACAGTGGTCTGGATCAGCATTTCCTATCAGGCCACCAAAGAGTCTTGGTCTCACTTAACAGGAAGGGCCTGGTTTCTTTGGTGGGTAAACATCTTTCTTTCTTTTTCTTTTTCTTAATGATTATTTATTTTTGAGACAGAGTGAGCGAGCACAAGCAGTGGAGGGGGAGAGAGACAGAGAATCCCAAGCAGGCTCTGCAGCAGGGCCTGATCTCATGAATTGTGAGATCATGACCTGAGCAGAAATCAACAATTAACCAACTGAACCACCCTATCCTGGTGCAATGCTGAAAATATTTAGAATGAAATGAAGAAATGTTTAAGGGAAAAGCTCCTGGGTGGCTCAGTCAGTTAAGCCTCCAACTTTGGTTCAGGTCATGATCTCACGGTTCGTGGGTTTGAGCCCCACGTCCGGCTCTGTGCTGACAGCTCAGAACCTGGAGCCTCCTTCGGATTCTGTGTCTCCCTCTCTCCCTGTCCCTCCCCTGCTTATGCTGTCTGTCTCTCTCTCTCTTTCTCTCTCTCTCAAAAGTAAACATTAAAAAAATTTTTTTAATTAAAAAAATGTTTAAGGGAATCAAAACCATAATATATTTCTTTTTTTCATTACATTTATTTATTTTTGAGAGAGCTCGAACTCAACGAATCGCGAGATCATGACCTAGGCCAAAGTCGGACGCTTAACTGACTGAGCCACCCAGGCACCTCAAAACCATAATATATTTCTATGTTAAGAAGATGACCAGGGAATCTTGATTTAAGGTCAGATGATGATCTTATGGTTCATGGGATCAAGCCTTCATCGCACGCTGGGATTAGAGGGCGGAGCCTGATTGGGATTCTCTCTCTCTCAAAATAAATAAATAAACTTAAGAAAACAAAGAACAAAAAACAAAGGAAACCAGGCATATTTTATGATTTTGTAATATGTAAAAGAATCTGGCCTAGGGCGCCTGGCTGGCTCAGTCATAGAGCATGCGACTCTTGATCTTGTGGTTGTAAGTTTGAGCCCCAGTTGGGCGTAGAGATTATAAAAAAAAAAAAAAAACTTGGCCTATTAGATTGTAACCACAGTTTTGAAAGTATAATTGAATAATTTCTTTCTGACTTGTGTTTTTAAGTTGAAAATCTTAGTAAGTTTACATATATTATGGGAATATTTAAAGAATTTAAGACTCACCTAGTTTGTAAGTTTAATGTATGAGATTCACAGGACTTCAGTTGAAGAGCTTCATCAGGGCTTTATTTTATTTTTTAATTTTTTAATGTTTATTTATTTTTGAGAGAGACAGAGTGTGACAAGGGGAGGGGCAGAGAGAGAGGGAGACAAAGAATCCGAAATAGGCTCCAGGTTCTGAGCTGTCAGCACAGAACCCAACATGGGCCTTGAACTCACGAACCGTGAGATCATGACCTGAGCTGAAGTTGGATGCCCAAATGACTGAGCCACCCAGGCACCCCAGGGTTTTATTTTTTTAAATCAGATAACTGAAGTTCTTTAGAAAGCAATAAAATACATTTAGCTGTATAAAACCAATTTGAAACATCTGAAGGTCTTCAATTAACTGGTCTAAATATTATCTAAAAGTGACTAGTAAAATCTTCTATGTTTATCTAGAGAACAGAGCTGTGAGCATTATGAAAAAAAAAACAAAAAAAAACACAAAGTTTTTGAATGTGTACTTTTACAAAAGTCGTAACATTTTGAAACCTAAATAAACTCCCTGAATAGCGATTTCTGCTTACAAAAGCTACCTTTCAAGGGCAATTAAAAAAAAAAAAAATCTATCTATATCCTCTCTGATTCCAAGTCTTGTACTCTGTTGACGGATGTGGAATTGGAAAAACCATCCCTTCTATTTTGATAGAAGCCACTGAAATGTTTGTTTTCGTAATGACATATTTCACTAATGTTTACTGTCTGTGCAAACATTTGATTTATTCAGTACCGTATTCTAAAGTTGCAAGCAGCTCCCATTCTTTATCTCTCAATAATGCTAGAATAAAGTATATAGTGTGGCAGGACTCTCCTTTGACGGGAGGGGGAAAATCTGCTCAGAGTCAAGCAGGGCTTAATTTCAAGCTCAGGACCCCACCTGGACAGGAGGGAGGGGGATCCTGAACATATGAGGACATGATTCATTTCGGTGCTGCGCCACTACCTTCTCAAATCACAAGCATTCTGCCTCCTCCTTCACCACAGCCTCCCTCTCACCAACTCAGTCGCGTGGGATGGCATTTTCCAGGAAACAAAGGTGAGCAGGGTGCCCTACACCCTTTCTTGCCCCTCATTGCATTTCTCCTAGTTCTCTCCATCTTCGCTGCATGTGTATAGTCAGGGATGACTCAACTGTAACTCTCAAAATCAAACAACAGTAACAGCAATATAAGTTCTCCAGAGACAGACGCCAATCCCAATGTGCTCCACAATGGTACAGCTGTCAGATTCCCCCCATGACTCCTAAAACCAAGTAGCAAGTTTTGCAAAGTTTCTGAACCTTTTCCTTTCTCTCTGTTCTATAACCCTCTATTTCAGGTCTTCCAACCACCTTTCTTAATCCACAACTGCCACAGAACCTCTTTCAAACATCACTTTTGCTTCACGTGTCTTAGAACCTACAGGAGCCAAGTGGATCTGAATTAAGAGTGCGCAGCTTAGGTCCACCAACTGGTCCTGCCACTTACTTAAACAGTCAAGCCTCTGAGATCTTCCAAGGACCAGGCAAAGATGTGCAGCCCTGCGGCATGGGAGGGCAGAGTACATAATCACATCTGCCCCTCCAGGCCACCCTGCCCCTGTGCATTCCCCATTATCCCAGGTCTGATAAGAAAGGGGGACTCTTCAGGACTTTTACTGTTCCATCCATTACTCCATCTGTCATGGAAGCATGTATTCATTACTTTCCATTTACCTACCTGTGTACGAGGCACAGGAAGGGAGGATTTAAACTTTAACACATACTCTTTGCTCCCAGAGATTATAGTCTAGTTATGGACACCAGATATATGATAAAAGGAGAGGCACACGAGCCAACACAAGTCTGCAGGCGTTTCAGAGCAAGCAAAGAACTCCTTGAGTATTCCAAGAGTCAGTCAGTCTCAGAGGACTTCAGCAAGGGCTGAACAGCGAAGAACTGTAGGAGTTAGACTCATTCTTAGTGCGATTTTATATGTCCTTAGAATCAGTTTTAAATTCCCTCTGGAACAAAGAAATAGATCTAAAAAGCACCAACTATGTGGCCAGGGCAAGTAAACGAGGGTGATAAAACACACCACCAAGTTAGGAATCTTAAGTGAAATCATGTAAGCAGAGCACAGCAGGCTATGGAGGAATGTTAGTCAGTTCCTTCCTCCCGGCTTTGAACTGCAATCTCTTTCTTAGTTTCCTCAAAGTAAGGGAACTAGGGGTCCAAGACTTTACTTCTTCCGACTACTTATTCTAGAGTATCTAGTAAGATATCCTGGGCATAGCCCAGGAATTCAGTACATATATGCTGAATGTCATGTGACTAAGTAACAAAGAAGATGCTATTATCTAATGGCACCATTAATAACATCTTCTGGCTAACAGAACTGCTGCGTTAACCACTGTTCTAAGGCCAGGACTCAGGAAGCATAGGAAAATAAGGGCCACCACCTCCTCATCTAAAGGTTAATGAGAATGAGCCATTTATATCAATACTGCCTGTTCCTCTGATTTCTTAGGGCTGATGAACTATTTGTTCTTGATCTTCTGCCACAGGTGACAGAGGCGATGCTGAAAGAGCTCCATGGGAAATCACAAAAACTGTCTGGAATAATTAGATACAGTCACTACTATGAGCCCTCTCCCTGCACAGAGTGCCAGATAAACATGACCACGTCACAACCCGATCACCCCTGTCATCAAGGAAGCACAGGGTAACTGTTAAATGCCTTCCTTCTGGGATCAGGAGTATGTCTAGTCAGTGGGTGGTGATAAAGAACTACACAGACGTGACAGATGCAGGATTACAAGGTACTGCCGTGCCCTTTGTTCTCAACGCTCACCTCCTCACAGACTTCACGGACTGCCGCCACACTCGGCTCCTCCTCGGGCTCCATGCCTCCCCCAGGGACAATCCATCGGTCTGGATGGCGACTACTGCTCACGAGTAGCACCTGAAAGTCACAGAGGTTACATGGGCAGTTAAAAACAAAAAAAAAAGACACGTTTGTACAAACTCAGACTCTTAAACACCACCAAAGTCTAAGTACCTAAGCCTATTTTTTGTTTAGATCTCTCCAGGTCACTTCTGGTAAGGTAGCTTTTATTTCTACTGGAAAAAGCAGACAATCCGCCTTGTAAAAGCAGAAGGGCATGTGAACCAGTGGCCATTACCTCTACCTTCCCCTCAGGCCTATCTATCCTCTTCTTAGCTCCTTTCTCTAAAGCCCTTTGAACACAGAGCTGACAAGGACTGGGGGCGGGGAGGGGGGGTGGAAAGTCACTGATGAGCCTGTGAGCGCTGTGAAGGGCTGGCCAGAAGGAGAGCAGTCCTTAGCCCTGGTTGGCACCACAGTCCCAACACTTTCCCTCCCAGGTCCTCACTCCCGTGTGTCCCAGCTCCTGGCCCATCACCACCCCAAGCTCTAAGTGTGTCCTGAGAACCCAACTCCCTCATCTACAGGTCAAGTTGAAAAACCTCATCAGGCTTGCAGCTGAGAGAAAACTGGATACTTTTTACGAAAAAATTTTAAGAAATGAGAAAACCAACCAAATACACACACAAAATACGGATACAGACTACAGTATTATTAATTCAAAATTAACTGCATTCTAATCATGGCTGAAATAAAATCTAGGATTTCCCCAGCTCCTTTTCCTTATCCTTCTCCAGGACAGGAGCTAAACAGTTAGCTGGACTCCTCCTTTGGAGGTAGAACTGGGTTGGCATTACTTCTAAAACTAAAGGAATCCTCTATTGCTCCCTAAACCATCACTTTCTGATGATGTCTTTTGAGTGTCCAGCCCTAATCCCAACACACTCCCCCTTGAACTTCACTTCCACTCTGCAGTCATTCTTGTTGCCTGAAAGCAAACGCTGTGTCCTCTGGAGCCCTTACAGATTCCACCTCTGACTTCCGGTGACCTACCTTTTAGTCATCTCCCCTTTCTCCTTGACGTTTCTGCAACTACCTGGGCCCCTGGAAATGCTACCTTTTTCTCCATCCTTAATCCCTTTTCTGCATGTCATGATACAGTCCCCTGGTGCTCATCTACAAAATCTGTGATCTGCTGACTCAGAGGGGGTCTGGAGTTAAAAAGAAAATCCATGAATCCATACATAGTCACCAAAATATAGCCCATGGATGGAGAAAATAATGCCTTTAAATTTACAAGTACTATTTCATTTGTTAAGTGTACTTAGGTTCTGCTTTGCATAATGCAGAGTAATTTAAGATAATATGAAACCCACAGTTTTTGGGTGATGTGTATAAATGTATAATCTAAGGGAGGTTAAAGTAAAATGTGGAGGTTCTATGAAATTTTGTGGGTGTTTGTTTAATGTTTATTTTTGAGAGAGAGAGTGAGAGGGCATAAGCCAGGGAGGGGAGGACAGAGGATCCGAAGTGGGTTCTTCTCTGACAGTAAAGTGCCCAACGTGGGGCTCAGACTCATGAACCACAAGATCATGACCTGAGCCGAAGTTGGACACTTAACCAACTAAGCCACCCAGGCACCCGCCCCTGAAATTTTGTTTTTAAAATAAGAGTCCTCATTGTACACCCACCAGCAATAAATCTGAGATCCCTGGCTGGCTTAGTCGGTAGAATGTGTGACTCTTGACCTTGGGGTCATGTGTTTGAGCCTCACACTGGGGATGGAGTTTACTTAAAAAAGTAATTAAAAAAATAAAAAATAAATAAAATAGCAATAAGTCTTCATGACCTTGAATTTGGCAAGATATGCCAATTCACATGACACACCAAGAGTATGAACAACAACTAAAACTAGATAAGTTGGACTTCATCAAAATTAGAATCTTCTGTGCATCAAAGGTCATTATCAAGAATGTGAAAAAACGACTTACAGAATGGGAGGAAATATTTGCAAATCATCTATCTGATCAAGGTCTGGTATCCAAAATAAAAATACATAAAAATATAAAAACTCTTACAACAATAACAAAAAGACATTTCTCCAAAGAAGCAGCATTCCTCCAAAGAAGATCTACAAATAGCCATGAAGCGCACGAAAAGATGCTCAACACCATTAGTCACTAGGAAAGTGCAAAGTAAAACTACCATGAGATGCCACTTCACACCCACAAGAATGGCTATAATTTTTAAAAATAACAAGAACTGGCAAGGATGTAGAAAAATCGGAACCCTCAAACATTGGGTAAGAATGTAAAATAGTTCAGGCACTGTGGAAAGTTTGGTGGTTCCTGAAAAGTTAAATAAAAAATTACCATGTGACTTAGTAATTCTACTCCTAGGTATACACCCAAAAGAACTGAAAACAGGCACTCAAATACTTACACACAAATATTCACAGCAGCATTATTTACTCTAGCCAAAAAGTAGAAACAACTTAAATGCCGATCAGTGAATGGATAACAAAATGTGGCATTCACACACATAGGAATATTATTCTGCCATTAAAAAAGAATGAAGTACTGTGTGGATGAACTTTCAAAATATCAGGCGAACTAAAAGCCAGGCTCAAAAGTCACATACTGTAAGATTCCGCTGATGTGAAATATACAGAATAGGTAAATCAAGAGAGAGGAGAGAAAGCAAACTGGTGGTTGCCAGGGACTGGGGGAAGGGAAGAATGGAGAGCAGGATTTTATTTTGGGGTGACCACAGTATTTTGAAACTATACAAAGGTTGCTAAATGCCACTGAATTAGTGGTACGAAATGCCACTGACTCGTTCACTTTTAAATGGTTAATGTCATGTTATGTGAACTTCATCTCAATAAAATAAAACTGGTTTTAAGATCACAGTAACTTTTCAAAAGCTAAATTTAGGAGTCAGTGCCACTACTTTTTTCCTCAGAGCCTATATTCCAGGGGAGTAGCCTTCCAAGAAGTGATCCTTAGTTTTACATCATATTAAATTATAAAGCTGAAATAATACACTATTTCCGTAAAAGAAAAGGGCAAGGGTGCTTGGGTAGCTCAATTTATTAGCCATCCGATTCTTGGTTCTGGCTGAGGTCATGATCTCACATGTGTGGGTTCGAGCCCTGCATCCAGCTCTGTGCTGACAGTGGGAACCCTGCTTGGGATTCTTTCTTTCTCTCCCTCTCTCTCTCTCTCCCTCTCTCTCTCTGTCCCTCCCCCACTCGTGTTCTCTCTTCTCTTGATCTCTCAAGAAAAAAAAAAGGGGGGAGGGATAAAAAAAAAAAAAGGGGACTGCCACACTCCTCCCATCTTGTGATAATTGTGGCAAATCTTATATTTTTAAAAATTCCTTCTCAAAATAAAAATAAGCCCAAACGCAATCATGTTTGTTAAAAGTTTTTTTTTTTTATAATGTTTTTTTTTTTTAATTTTTTTTTTTTTTAACGTTTATTTATTTTTGAGACAGAGAGAGACAGAGCATGAACGGGGGAGGGTCAGAGAGAGGGAGACACAGAATCTGAAACAGGCTCCAGGCTCTGAGCTGTCAGCACAGAGCCCGACGCGGGGCTCGAACTCACGGACCGTGAGATCATGACCTGAGCTGAAGTCGGCCGCTTAACCGACTGAGCCACCCAGGCGCCCCAAAGAGTTTTTTTTAAAAAGTCTTTCCGAGACTCTCTGGATATTGGCATTTAAATCATACCAATCCAATCTGCAAGGAAAGCTCAAGAAAGGGTAGAAAATGGGTTAATCTTTCAAGGATTTGTTATATAAAGAACATGTAGTCTTTCTTCCTAGAATTCTCCCACTTGTTGGCAAAGTGTTACGTAGCCATTCTGAACCTAAGCATTTGCTTAAAAGGCTGACTAGGGCCATTCAATTAGGTTATAGTCCAAATGAAAGAACTTCATGGGGACAATACTAAAGCTAAAGCAAAGGAAACCTCTAACATAAAGTATAATTTCATTTCTAAATTTCAATCAATGTGAAATATTAATTAGTAAATTTTGCAAGTGTTACTACTTTGCACATTCAAAGCAGGCCTACATGAGGTCAGACTATGTATAATACAGACATTGGGAAAAATAAGCCTCATTACTTTGTCGTCACACTTCAAAGCAAACACCATTACCAGTAAACAGTTCTCCTAAGTTTCCTTGACAACCCACTGAAAAACAAAACATCTTTCCTTTAGCCAGAGGCTTTACTCCTTCCTATCTTATAAAACACTAAGTGGTGTTTCTGGTCAGTAAATTTCGATTCTGAAGCTTGATTTTTAAATATAAAATTATCAGAAAAGAAATCAAATGGCAAAGCTCTTAAATCTGAAAACGACATACTAAGGAAAACAACCACAGAATTTGTTATTTATTCAACAAACATTCATTCAGCATCGTTATAAACTAGGAATGGCGGTTGCAAAGATGAAAACCCCTGCAATTTTAAGGCAGATCAAAGTAGGGGACTGGACAACCAGGTATTAATTAGACCTTTCATGAAACTCTTATCGCCAAGACAGGTGATATCAGTGCAGAGATGGCTAAATGTGCCCACAGAACACACCCACCCACATATGAACATGATGCAGCTAGCCCTACAGAGCAGGGAGAAATCAACAGTGGGGCTGGGACAAGTTGTTATCCACATGGACACAGAGGACAATCATTATATTGATTAGGGACACAGATATACAATGAAAGACTAAAGAAATCTGTGGGAATAATAAACCTAACAGGGAAAGATTTCTATAATGGACTTAAGCTTGGAACAGTAATGTTTTATTTTTTAAGGTTTCTTAAATTGCTTTAATAATGCTTAATCCAGGGACACCTAGGTGGCTCAGTCCATTAAGTGTCCCAACTCTTGGTTTCGGCTTGGGTCATGATTTCACAGCTTCGTGGGTCAGAGCCCCACGTTGAGCTCTGCACTGGCAGCTTGGGGCCTGCTTGGGATATAGTGTGTGTGTGTGTGTGTGTGTGTGTGTGTGTGTGTGTCTCTCTCTCTCTCTCTCTCTCTCTCTTTCTGCCCCCTCCCCAACAGTACTGTCTCCGTCTCTCTCAAAATAAATAAATAAACTTTTAAAAAAGTAATGCTTAATACAACTTCTCAAAAGAATATAAAAGAAAGCCCCTTACCCAGGAAAGGGGTATCTAGTGGAGAGAGGGAAGAAAAAATAAGAAAGAAAAAAAGAGTAGTAATACAGGGTGAGGAGTGCTTTGGTTGAGGTATGCACAGGATACCCCAAAGACACTGAAAAGAAACACCTAATCTAGGCTGGGGGGAGGACAGTAGAGAGATGGCAAGGAAATGCTTCTTAAAAGAAGTGACCTGAGTTAAATTCAAGCTCAAGAAGGACATTGATTCAACAAAAATCAGAAGCCTACTGTGTGCCCACGCGTTTGGGACACAAAAGCAAGATAGATACAATCCCAGCTCTTGAGAAATTTGAAGTCCAGTGGATAGGACAGACCAGAAGTCCGGTAACTATACTTCAGGGCCTGTGGCAGGGACCATCATGCTCACCAGATATTTTATGTTCTTGTCGATGGTATTCCAAGCCCTCCTGCTATTAGGTGGGGCCATCTGACTAGTTCTGGCTAATGAAATGTGAGCAGAAGGGACACATGTCACTTCTGGGCTGAGGCAGGGAGAAGCCCATCCAGCTTCTCTCTTCCTCTGTCCCAGTGCCCAGGAGCACAGTGAGTTCTAGCTGGTGTAGCTATAAGCCAGGGCCTCTAAATGGAAGGGTTCCTATGTAGAGCAGAGCCTCTGACAACCCAAGACTGAGTGGCATTGTAACAAGGAATACAATTGTGCTGTGTTAAAACAATGAGATTTCAGGGTAAATTTGTTACTGCAGCATAACCTAATCAATCCTGATTAACAGTGTGAGAGGTCAGTGAAATGTCTAAGGATCCGTTCTGTTGACTGCCTCAGACCCAAGCCTTAAGCACAGAGCTTGACCCATATTAGTGGCCAATAAAAGTTTAATGAGCAAATGAAAGAATGGACCAAAGGCTGAATGAACAAACAAGTGCTTGAAAAAAGGAGCACGGAAAGCATCCAGAAGGGGTTACTTAGGGAGGCTGAACAAAAAGGCAAGGGTCTAATTATAAAGAGTTTGGATTGAAACCTAAAGGCAATGGGTAAGTCAGGAAGTTGTTTAAGCAAAGAAATAACACAACCCAATTTGTTTTTGTGTTTAATTTTTAAGAGTTTATTTAAACAAAAACGAATTCCTTCTGGGCAGCGCCAAACCAGAAGTAGCCAGGAGCGTTCCTCCCAATTTGGGTTTTAGAAAGGTCACTCTTACTTGAGCTGGAGGTGGGCAAGCTTGGAAGCAGAATAGGTCTCTGCACTGAATTCAGGTTGAGAAAGGATGAGGACAAACGTGGGAGTGGGAAGGGAGTTACAGGTTCTCAGATAAGCAGAAAGAGGCATCCAGAGGACCAAGTGATTGACAGCTACGGGCTGGGTCAAAGGAGGAACTGCCCTCCAAGGAAAATGAGAAAAAAGCATCAGTGGAGGAGGGAACCATAGGAAGCTATCCTCTGAACACATGAATTGAGAGTATAATGAGATATCTAATGAGTATTTTCAGTGGACCAGCATATAAATGTGGGACTGGAGCTGAGAAGAGGGAAAAAGAGATTTGGGGGGAAAAATGGTCTTAGACTCTTCCAACCAGGAGGAGACTAACACAAGACAGAATATGTATCTTTGCAAAGTTCTAGCTAGAGGAGCTATCCCTGTTCTCCCTACCTGTCCACTACCCTTGGTATCAGATAAGTTTCCATTTCCCTCACCAAGAGCATCATGGAGGTAAATATATTTCAGGTATAATTCTGGAAATATTTTCCTCAAAAAATGAGAATATCTACAGTAACGATCTACATCACGGGAAATTCTGATAGGTAAGCTATAGATCTCGGACATATTACCAACTTCCAGGAAACTACATTCAGTAATATATATAACATGGTCTCATTTCCAACAATGCAATGCCTCCTACATTCAGCAGGCCCCTCAGCATTGCTGTTACTGCCGGAGAGCTGTGTGGATATTCCAGACAATCCAAGGGCTACACACTATGAACTCTGTGATACACCCTGCAAACTGCTTCTACAGACAAACCCTTTCTAATCATTTCTATGCTCCTTCTTAAAAATAAGACCAAAATAGGGGCACCTGGGTGGCTCAGTCGGTTAAGCATCTGACTTCGGCTCAGGTCATGATCTCATGGTCGTGAGTTCAAGCCTTGCATTGAGCTCTGTGCTCAGCGCAGATCCTCTGTCTCCCTCCCTTTGCCCCTCCCTTGCTCGCGTGCTCTCTCTCTTAAAAATAAATGAAACATTAAAAAAGAAGTTGTACTTAAAAAAGAAAAAGAAGGGGCATCTCAGTGGCGCAGTCAGTTAAACGACTGACTCTCGATCTTGGCTCAGGTCATGATCTCGCAGTTCATGAGTTCAAGCCCTGCTTTGGACCGTGTGCTGATGGTGCAGAGCCTGCTTGGGATTCTGTCTCTCCTTCTCTCTGCCCCTCCCCTGCTTGTGCATGTGCGCATGCGCTTGCTCTCTCTCTCTCAAAAATAAATAAACTTAAAAAAAATTTTTTTAAATACAAATTACAAAAAGAAAAATAAGACCGAAATAATGAATAATTGTCTGCAGTTGCTTAGATTCCAGAAAACAGAATATTTAAAAAAAAAATTTTTAGCATTTATTTATGAGAGAGAGAGACAGAGACTGCAAGTGGGCGAGCGGCAGAGAGAGAGGGCAGAAGCAGGCTCCAGGCTCGGAGCTGTCAGCACAGAGCCCGTGGCGGGGCTCAAACTCACCAACCACCAGTTCGTGACCTAAACCGAATTCAGAAGTTTAACTCACTGAGTTACCCAGGTGCCCTGAAAACAGGATATTTTAAAGAACAGCCACCACAAGTTCCTGTGCACAGGACCCCATAAAGATATTTAAAAGGTAAGTAAAGATGAGCAAGCAAGATAAATCAATAAATTATCACAGGACCAAGCATTAGTAGGATCAGTTCCTAGAGTTCTGAAGCCATTTTACCCTTCGATTTTTTTTCCTACACAGGAGCTCAAAATACTAACATAAGGAACAAGCAGACATAAACAGTCAGTTTACAAAATGCCTTATAAACATCCCTTCACTTTATCTAGCTAATCAGGCTGTTTATTTAATGAAAGGAAGTTCCCTGTCTAGTACAAAGAACTACCACACTGTGCTGTGAACAGATATTCTGCCAGTTTAACTTTGGAAGTAACAAGGTATTTTAAGAACAATATGAAAAAGTGGTCAGAGACACTAGCCTACACAGCATTCTTAAGTATAAGTCCCAGGGTACAGAGTGTAATACTAGACTTCGAAGTCAGATTGCCCCCCGCCCCGCCTGGTCTTCCTCAATTAATGTCCAAATGTTAAGATAACCACATACAGCACTTTATATTGCCTGGTATTCGATGACTGTTTTATTATTATTATTTTTTTAATAAGCCTAAGAAACCAATAAACTTGGCTATATTTGCAGGTTATAGGAAAAGACAAAGACTAAAAGTTGCTGGATCACACTATTTCAACATAACTTACTGGAATGTCCCAGGCTATTTCTGTAAACCTTAACCCACTCCCACAAGCCCTGTATATACTGAAAGAAAACAGACCAATCCTGGGGGAAAATAAATAACAACAGCAGGTAGTATTTATTCAGTGCTCATTTTGGGCCAGGTGCTGGCTTTTTACATAATCTATTTTTACTATACTATTCCTAATTTTCAAACAACCATACAAGCTGGGTATTATTCAATACTTGCCATTATAAACAATGAGGAAACTAAGCCTGAAGATGATTTGGTGATGTGGCAAAGGGCACATAAAAGATCAGTGCTGAGCCAGGATGCAAAAGTCTCCAGGTCTGACTCTGACCACCGGGCCACTTGAGAGCCTGTCACACCCATGACGTATCAAGTCCTACATGAAAAACCCTCTGAAAGCTTAACTACCACTGGATAAAAGGTACAACACGACTTTCTCCAGGCCAGGTAGAAGGAAAAGATGGAGAAGGTAATCTGATACTGAATTCAAAGATTTGGGCCAATTTTCAAAATTCTCTGAGCAGAGACTATTTATTTGCTTATTACATCTTTCCTGGCCAGAGCTGTCTTCTACATAGAGGGGGACTGTGAGCTCCTCTAGATTGTGCAACTTCTGTAACCTTCTTTTGTGAAAGTGTTTATTAATAAATATTAAAAATGGCTACTAATTTGCAACATGAGTCTCTTATTTTTCACATTTGTTTAGATACTACCATAGTTTAAGTAATTCCTTACTTAAACATTTATTCCATAAACAACGGTTGGTTCAGTCATTATTTGCTTCTAAGTGAAGTGAGGCATGGAGGAAGGGCAGTGTGTGTGAAGGGAAGGCAGAGATGTGTAAAAATATATAAAGCTTACCCCTGATCTCTCTCACGCAAGGACTGGTATGTACACTGTGGCCCATGGGCCAAATCCATCAGTTTTTGTATGGCCCATGACCTAAGTAAGAACGGTCTTTACATTTTCAAAAGTTTGAAAAAAATCAAAAGAAGAATATTTGGGAACATGGATTTACATGAAATTCAAGTTACAGTATCCTTAAATAAAGCTTATTGGAACACAGCCATGCTCGTTCATTACCTACATCCTATGGCTGCTTTCAAGCTACAAGGGTAAAGCTGAACAGTTTTGATAAAGAACATGTCCCCACAAAGCCAAAAATATTTTCTATCTGGTCCCTTACAGGAAAAAGTTTGTCAACCTTGGATCTAATGAAGGGCCCAAGTAGCTCCAACATCATGTCAGCAAGGAGTATGAGAGAGGAGAAAAGGCTCTGAGAGGGTCCCAGGACACTTCTCCAGAAGGAACGTGTGAAAGGGGCCTAGAGGAGGGCTTTCCCGAGCTCAGTAAGGAGAGGCGCTCCAGACAGGGACACTTCAACTGCAAAGGCACCGATGCTCCAACAGTGTATTTTATCCAGGGAACACTGAGCAATTCGAGTAGTTTGATAATGGTGTAAGGTGCATAATGGGAAAGAAAAAGAGGGCAACGAAGGAGGCAGATTAATCAGACTGGAAACCAGTCTGAAAAACTCATACAGCAAGCATGCCAAAGAGTTACAGCAACAGAAGGCAACTAGGAATCCTCCTTGGTTTTTGAAGAGGAAGATGGCAATTTCATTTCTTTTCGAAGCCTGAATCTGAAGGCTGAATGAGCGATGGGCTGGAGCTGGGGCAGAGGGGTTGGTTAGAGAGGATTAGGGACCTGGATATAATCGGCATCCCTGGAGATGGGGAGCAACCAGTGTGTTACGTCTCATTTAGGGGGCAGCAATGGCAGGGACTGGTAATTAATCAGAAAGGAGGGTGCTGTGAAAGGGATGTAAGGGCGGGGCACCTGGATGGCTCAGTCGGTTAAGCGTCCAACTCTTGATTTCAGCTCAGGTCATGATCCCATGGGTCACAGATTCGAGCCTCGCATCCGGCTCTGCACCGACAGTGAAGAGTCTGCTTGGGATTCTCATTCTCTCTGTCTCTCTGCCCCTTCACTTCCCCCTCTCTAAAAATAAATAAATAAACCTTAAAGATTTTCTTTTTTAAAAAAGGGATGTAAGGGCTATGGCTTCCTACTGGGGTTAGCAGATGGACACAGAAACCCAGTTTTCAAGAGACAAACAGGAGGGGAGCAGATGGGAAAAGAGAAAAAGGTTGAGGCACCGGCAGGAGAAGTGAAGCTTCCTGCACTCTATGTGATGGGAACTTCACAGCTTCAATTTAAATGTCCATTTGAAAGCATTCACCCCAGAAACAAAGACTGCCTCTGTAACAGTACAATTGGTGGCACTAAGGAGGAGAAAGCATTTTCTTTAAAGGCATTTCTTTAAAACTTCATGTACAGCTTGAATATTTTAGAACAAGCATTTAAGATTTTTATATTTGGCCAAGAAGAATGCCAAGCATTATTCCCTAGGAAATTTCTGAAAGCCAAATAAGAGTGAATGAAATATTTAGAACATTCAAGCTTCTTGAGGTCATTAAAACAAACGAAGCCACAGCAACAACATTCCTGACATCCACAAACTGCATTATTTTCCCACACACGATCTTAGAACTGTGGGAATACACTGTAAAATCACTGTTCATCAATACACTGATTCTGCTGAGCCAAACACAAATGAAGTCTTCTAAAATACAGGTTCATAAAAAAGACGTTGACAGTGGACTCAAAGACAGGTATGTATTGTGTCCCTACAGTAGCCATCAACGTATCAATCACGTTTCAATCTAACTTGAGATTATATTAATTACAGAGATGTCGAAGTTTAAAACCACAGTTGTATGCTGTCTACTTTATAGAGAACAGTCAGAGACTTGGCTTACAGGTCTGCCTCACACCAATCAGCCATACAACTGCAAAAAAAAAAAAAAAAAATCCACATACTTCAACTTTCTCAGTTTTATGAGACTGTTCAAATAACCTCAAAACCCCTCCCAGTATTAACATTCTATTGCTCTAAATTTACACACGTTTGTGCCTGGAATAGTGGTTCCTAATTCTACTCTTTCTTTTATGACCTATTTTTTCAATAGTACACATTGCACTTGTTAAAAAGGTACAAAGGGACATTCCTTGAAAAGTAAGCCTTCTCTCCTACCTCTCTCCCCAGAGGCACTGCTTATGAAGACTTCTTGAGATATTTTAGCATATAGGAGTATAAATAGAAACACATTTATTATTTTCTTTTCTCTCTGTTAAATCAAATAGTAACCCATCAGACACACTGTTCTACCTTATTTTTTAACTTAAATCGCAGAAATCATTTTATCACTAGATAACCACAAAGCCTCTTTTTTCCTTTAAAGACTACGTAATATTTTTAATAAAAAAATTTTTTTTAACGTTTATTTTTGAGAGACAGAGAGAGATAGAATGCAAGAGGGGAAGAGCAGAGAGGGATGAAGACAGAATCCGAAGCAGGCTCCAAGCTCTGAGTGGTCAGCAGAGTCCCACTCGGGGCTTGAACTCAGGAGCTCTGAGATCATGACTTGAGACCACAGTTTAACCGACTGAGCCACCCAGGGGCCCCAACTATGTGGTATTTTTAAAAACTCTTTTATTGTAGAAAATTCCAAACATACACAAAAGTAGAGGAAAATCCATATGAATCTCCATGTTTTCATTACCCAGCTTCAATAATTATTAACATTTGCCTATCATGTTTCATTTACCTAAACCCATTTCCAGAGTATTTTGTTTACTTGAGAGAGAAAGAGAAAGAGAGAAAGAGAGAAAGAGAGAAAGAGAGAGAGAGAGAGAGAGAGAGAGAGAGAGAGAGGAGAGAGAACGCAAACAGGGGAGGGGGGCAGAGGGAGGGAGAGAGAGAATCCTAAGCAGACTCCACACTAAGCCCTTAGCCCAGCTAAGGGCTCCATCTCACGATCCTGGGATGATGACCTGAGCTGAAATCAAGAGTCTGCAGCTCAACCAACTGACCCATCTAGGTGTCCTCCTCCTTTTTTTAATTTTAGATGCCAGAGTATTTTTTTAAGTTTATTTATTCTGAGAGAGAGAGAGAGAGAGAGAGAGAGAGAGAGAGAGAGAACCCCAAGCAGGCAGCACAAGCCTGATGTGGGGTCATGACCTGAGCAGAAACCAAGAGTCCAACATTTAACTGACTGAGCTACCCAGGCACCCCAGATGCCAGAGTATTTTAAAGCAAATCCCAGACATTAACATATTTCATTATTAAATACTTCAGTTACATATCACTAACAGATAAGGACTTTTGAAAAATATATCCTTATCATACCTAGCAAATGAACAATTGCTTCAATCAGCTAGTAAACAAGCCACATGACAATTTCTCCAACTGTTTAAAAGATGTTATTTTACAACTGGTTTATTTAAATGAAGAATCCAAACCAAGCCCATACATACATTGCATCTGACTGATAGAAGGACTCTTAAGCCTTGGTTTTCTAAAACAGTTCCCCATCATGGCCCATTGTTTTCAAGCCATTTATTTGTTGAAGAAAACAGATCATTTAATTATCTTGTAGGATTTCCCACATTCCTGCATTTGCTAATGCCCTCCCTCTGTTGTAATATTCAACTTGGTCCTCAATCTCTTCTCTCATAGTTCCTGTATCCAGGTTGTTAGATCTTGAAGCCTGATCAGGTTTGGATTTGTTTTGGCAAAAAACCTTCATGCTTCATGCTTCCTATAGGATCGCACTGTCGGATAATAAGATCTGACATCACCTTTAGTGATGAGACGATGAAACTGGTTTTCAAGTACCATCACATGATCTGTCCACTACAAAACACATCAGCAGCCTTTCTTTTATTGGTTTTATCGTCTATTAATGACAGCCATCTATATCCATAATCGCATTAGGGAATGCAAATGGTTATTTTCTAGTTCTATTGTCCCTTTTATATTTATTAGCTGAAATTTCCACGAAGAAATTTCCTCATTGATTACCCTAATGTAAGAAAGGCAAGCTAAATACTTGATTTTTTTCCTTCCTAATTTACTAATTTTAAGAAAAATGAGGGGCGCCTGGGTGGCTCAGTTGGTTAAGTGTTCGACTTCGGCTCAGGTCATGATCTCGTGGTGTGCGAGTTCCAGCCCCGCGTCAACGCTCTGTGCTGCCAGCTTGGAGCTTGGAGCTTGGAGCTTGGAGCCTGGAGCCTGCTTCGGATTCTGTGTCTCCCTCTCTCTCTGCCCTTCTCCCACTTGTGCTCTGTCTCTCCCTGTTTCAAAAATAAATAAACACACACACAAAAAAAAGAAAGAAAAAGTAAAAGAAAAATGAGATAGCATCCAAGCAGTTTCCAAATATTTTTTGTTACTGTTGTACAATTAACTAGTAGATTTAATACTTCCTGTGTTTCAATCTACTGCAGTCATTAATCTTTTGATGCCCCCACCTTTAGCAAGAGCTGCTTCAGACTGGCTCTGGCTCTTGTCTTTTTTTTCTCCAGCACTTAATTATAAAAATTTACAGACATACAGCTAAGTTGAAAGAACTGTACAGTAACCACCCATATGCCTACCACTTATATTCTACCAGTAATGTTGCACAAATCTTGTTTATCTCATATCCTTTTGACATAAATCTTTAATCTTGGTTTTGTCTTGCTTTTTTGTCACTGTAACATCTCAGGCTCATTGTAAGCATTGCCTGCCCCAGATCTGAATTCAGCTATTTCTCTAAGGAGCTCTGGTTCTTGGTGGGAAAGGATATTTAGAGACCTCAATTTAGGTACAGGCGCTGTTGTGTTGTCATCACTCTATGGCTTTTCAATAGCAGATAGGAAATGTGTATTATTAAAACAAAAACAATAAAGAGAATAATTGAAAAGAAAAATGAATTATGGGTTATACCGATATTTCCATTTCTGGTTTAAAGTTACTGAGCTTTTGGGTATTGTATGGAAACCAATTTGACAATAAATTATATTAAAAAAAAAAAGGTAAAAAAATAAAAATAAAAAAAAAATAAAGTTACTGAGCTTTTGGGGCACCTTGCTGGCTCAGCTGGTGGAGCATGCAATTCTTGACCTTGCGGTTATGAGCTCCAGCCCCATGGTGAGTGTAGAGATTATTTAAAATCTGAGGCAGGGGCGCACCTGAGTGGCTCAGCCGGTTAAGCGTCTACTTTGGCTTAGGTCATGATCTCATGGTTTTTGAGTTCAAGCCCACATTGGGCTCTGTGCTAACAGCTCAGTGCCTGGAGCCTGCTTCGGATTCCATGTCTCTCTCTCTCTCTCTCTCTGCCCCTCCCTCACTTACACACGCACACTCTCTCCAAAATAAATAAACATTAAAAAAATTAAAATAAAATAATAAAATCTTAGGGGTGCCTGGGTGGCTCAGTCAATTAAGCACCCGACTTCTGTTCAGGTCATGATCTCACAGTTCATGGGTTCAAGCCCCACAAAGGGCTCTCCGCTCTCAGCATGGAGCCCACTTCGGATCCTCTGTCTCCCTCTCTGCCCTTACCCACCTCCCCTCAAAAATAAAAACATTATTTTTTAAAAATCTTAAAAAAAAAAAGTTACTGAGCTTTTGACTTCTTGGATTTAATCCCTATGTATCTTTTATGCTCAAAATAACATTAATAGAATTATCTGAGTTGTCCTATAATATAATTTAATAGTGTCAAATTAATAGCACTATTAACCATAAAACTACTAACTACAGTTTAAGGTTTCTTTATAGTTTTCTTAGCCTAAGGACAGATCCCACTAGAGATGTTCAATCAAAACACTATTTTAGAGCCACATGAAAGATTTTCTGTAGGATTATGCCACAGCTTGATACGCAAGTTCATTTGTTTGTTTTCCATTTTTAGGAATACATTTTGTTGTAACTGAATTACAATTCACATTCACTGGAATTTACAGATGGTCAAAGTCTAACACATGCACCTGATTTCACACACATTCCTATAAAGATACATGTTTCCGTCTCCCCAGAAAGTTCCCTGTGACTCTTTCCTATCAATGCCTCCAACCCAGGGGCAATCACTATTGTGATTTATACCATCAGATTAGTTTTGCCTGTTCTGGATCTTCATATAAATGAGTTCATAGAGGGGATTTTATTACATGGTTGTACCACAATTTATTTCATTAGACCTCTTGATGGACATTTTGGGCATTTCCAATTTCTGCTATTAAACAATGCTACAATAAATAGCCCTATACACGAATCACTTCCCAAATATGAATATATTGGTAGAATTCACACACTCACTCATTCATTCAAATAATATTCACTGACTATCTGCTCAGTGCCAATCACTGTTCTAGGCACTGTGGATACAGCAATAAGCAAACAAAGGCCCTGTTCTTTTGGAATATACAATCTAATGGGAGAAGACAGGCAATAAACAAAAATAATGTCAGGTGGTCAGAAGCAGTAATAAGAAACCTAAGACCAAATAAGGAAGCAGAAATTAACAGAGTACTTTTAGATTGGGAAGTCAGGGAAGGTCTCTCCTAAGAGGTGAGGTTTGAGCACAGATCTGACTGAAGTGAGGAAAACAAGCCTTTGGTTCTCTAGGGAAAGGTACCCTCTGAAACATAGGTCCTGCCCTGAGGTCACAAGATCAAAGTAAGAAGGCCAGAGTGGCTAGAGCAGAATAAGCAAGGAAAAAAGGATGAGGAGCGGGACAGGTCAAAGAGGGCTTCCCAGAACAAGTTAATTCTTCTTCACTTGGGATAAGATCTGAAGTTACGCCCCTTAGGGGTTCTAAGTAAACACCTGGAACAGAATCACCAGAGTGTAGCATAGAAAATAGACTGCAAGGTGGAACGAAGGCGGGATCAGACCAGTTAGGAGGATCTACGATAATCCAAGGAGAGAAGTGAAGATGGTTTTAGACTAAAGAGGTAACAGTGGGGAGAGTGAGAAGTCATAACATTCTGACTTCTTCCAAAGGTAGAGCCAATAGAATTCTTGATTTGGTCTATGAGAAAAAGAAGGAAGTCAAGGATGACTTTGGTTCCCTGACCTGAGCAAATGGACCAGGTGGGAAAACAATGGGAGGAGCAGGTTTGGTAATTCCAGGAGTTCAGTTTTGCACATGTTAAGCCTGAGCTGCCTAAATGACAACATAGATGGAATTGCTGAGAAGGCAGCTGGAGAGAGGTCTGCTGTTCAGCAAAGAGGTCAGAGCTGGAGATTAACATCTAGCAGTATGCAGAATTTGGGGCTGGATGAGATCACTTAAGAGAAAAAGTCTGGAGCACTGCTGGCCTGAACCCTGGGGCTCTTCAGTGTTTTGAAGGATCCAACGAAGGAGTCCGAGAAGGAACCAACAGTAAGTGCAAAAGAAAACCAAACCATAAGGCATACGAGAAGCCAAGTGAAGTGTTTGAAAGAATGATCAACTAGATTAAATGCCACTAAGAGATCAAGTAAGATAAAGGCTAAGAACTGACCACTGGATTTGACAACATAGAGGCCATTTGTATCATGATAAAGGTATTTCTTTACAGAACCTAAGAACTGCTATGTCAAATATAAGACATAGTTGTAATTTTAATAAATGCTGACCTGGTGATTGTTGATTTGACTTTATAGTGATTTTGCCGTGTAGAAGCCTTCTGTTTTTATGTAATTAATTGTATTCTTTTTTTTTCCCCGCCAATCAGATGCTTTCCCCAGTTTTACTGAGGTAATGTTTGTTTATTAGCTTATTTATTGACAAATAAAATTGTGTAAATTTACAGGGTACAACATATATTGTAAAATGATTACTGCAATAATAAAGTTAGTTAATACTTCACTTCATCACTTCATATAGTTACCACTGTGTGAGTGTGTGGCGAGAATATCCCATTTCAAGCATGCAACACAGTATTATTAACTAGAGTCATCATGTGACACATTAGATTTCCAGAACTTCATCTTATAACTTAAAGTTTGGGTGCCTGGCTGACTCAGTTGGTAGAGATTCTCGGTCTCAGGGTCACGAGTTTGAGCCCCATGTTGAGGGTAGAGGTTAGTTTAAACAAACAAACAAAAAAAAAACCCTTAAAGTTTACACCCTTATATCAACACGTCTCAATTTCCTCCATCCCCCAGACTCTGGTAACCACCATTCCACTGTGTTTCCAAGTTCGACTCTTCTAGATTCCACATATAAGTGAGATCATACAGTATTTGTCTTCCTCTGACATTTCATTTAGCATAATGCCCTCAAGGTTTATCCATAATTGTTACAAATGGCAGGATTTCCTTCTTTCTATAGCTGAATAATATCCATGTGTGAGTGCACACATGCCTCGTTTTCCTTACCCATTCATCCATCAATAGACACTTAAGTTGCTCCCATATCTTGACTACTGTGAATAATGCTGCAATGAACATGGGGGTACAGTTATCTCTTTGAGATGCTCATTTCATTTCCCTCAGATGCTCCCAGAGACAGAATTGCTGGATCATATGGTAGTTTAATTTTTGGAGAAACCTCCATACTACTCTCCATAATGGCTGTTTCAATTTACATTTCCTCTGGTGAGTGTTTAATAGTATGTCATTGTGGGATTTTTTTGCACTTCTTTGATTATGAATGGGTTGGAGTACTTTAAAAAATATTCTCAGGCCATCTGCTTTTATGACAGGCTTTATTGGCCAAGTCTAGGGTCCATTTTCCTACTGTGTTCTTTTCTGATTGTTATAGATTTTTGCTATATTTTGCAAATATTTTCTCCCACTTTTGAAGACTTCTCCTTCCATTCTTTCGTATCTTTTGATGAACACAAGTTACTAATTTTTTTTTCAACATTTTTAATTTATTTTTGGGACAGAGAGAGACAGAGCATGAACGGGGGAGGGGCAGAGAGAGAGGGAGACAGAATCGGAAACAGGCTCCAGGTTCCAGGTTCCGAGCCATCAGCCCAGAGCCTGACGCGGGGCTCGAACTCACGGACCGCGAGATCGTGACCTGGCTGAGGTCGGACGCTTAACCGACTGCGCCACCCAGGCGCCCCCACAAGTTACTAATTTTGATGAAGACACTGTATTACCTTTTATGGTTAGTGTTTTCTGTTTCCTGTATAAAAAATCCTCCCCTTCCCTGAGATTATAAAGCTCTTCTATATCAGGTGTTGGCAAACTTTTTTTTTTTTAATGGCCAGGTGGTTGATATTTTCAGCTCTGTGGGCTGTATACCTTGTCGCAACTCCTCAGCTCTACCAATGCAGCACAGAAGCATCACGGACACTAAATATGTACATGAATGTGGCTGTGATTCAAGAAAACCTTACTTACAAAAATGAGTCATCATCTGCCAGTCCCTGTCCGACACTATCTTTTGATGCTCTTTTAAAATTTCAATTTCTGTTAACTGCTGGTGTACAGAAACACAACTGATTTCTGCATACTGACCTTATTATCTTGTGGCCCTACCAACATCACTTAATAGTTCTAGTTCCTTTTTGATAGATTCCTTAGGATTTTCTACACAGAAGATCAAGTCATTTGAAAATCAAGAGTTTTACTTCTTCCTAATTTATATTTTAAATTAATTAGTTAATTAATTAATTAATGCATGCATGCCTTACTGTACTGGATAGAACTTCCAGAAAAATGATTAATAGAAGTGGTGAGAATAGACATCCTTGTCTGGTTCACAACTTAGGGGCAATGTACTTATTTTTTCAATATTAAAGTATAATGTTAGCTGTTTTGAATAGCCCATTATCATGTTGAGGAAGTTCCTATCTATTCCTAGTTTGCTGAGGCATTTTATCATAAATGGATGTTGGATTCTGTCAAATGACTTTTCTTTTTTAGTCTGTTAATGTAGTAGATTACATTGATTGATTTTCAAATGTTAAATCAGCCTTGCATTTCTGGAATAAACCCAGTTAGATAGTCATGATATGTTACTCTTTTCGTATATTGGTGGATTCAAGTTGCTAATATTTAGTTAATATAAATAGGACTTAGTTAACTTCAAGAGGCTCTACCTGGTCAAAAATCAATATGAACTCATGGACTGAAGCATACTTGATGTACAGTAACTCATTAATTTGAGCGATAATGGTAAATTGAGGGGGGAAATACCAGTTATTTATCTTGTCATTCCTATATGAACTTTTTACAGTATGATTAGGATACTGTACGGGATTTCTAAAAGCAGAGTGTTCCCTTTTAGAAGTACGTTCTAAAAATTTATGGGTGAAATTATTGTCTAAGATTTGATCAGATATCACAAGAGGAGAGAAGTGGTTAACAATACACGTGAAACAAAACTGGCGATAAGTTGGTAACAGTTGACATTGAGTGAGAGGTACATGGGAGCTCATTATACTATCTGGTCTACTTTTGTAAAGATTTGAAATTTTCAATTTTTTTTTAATGTCTTGGTTATTCTTAGCCATATACTTCCATATATATTCAGGAATGAATTTATTTTTTTAAAACACCTACTGAGATTTTTAGTAGTAATGGAAAACCAATAGATGATTTGGTAAGAACGATAATGTCTTCTCATTCATTAGCGAGGTGTGGCTTTCCACTTATGTAGGCTGTTCTTCAAATCTTTTCTTTTATGACTCGAATTAAATGGCATAAATTTAGAAGGTCCTGCCCCTGTCCAAGACTATAACAAAACTGCCTCATGTCTTCCTGTAGCAATTTATGGTTTTAACTTTCTAAATGTTTACACTTCCTATCTACAATGGAAATTACTCTAGTATAAACCTAAAAAAAGAATCCAACTTTTTTTTTTTCTAGATGACCTGCCAATTTATTTCTGGACAACTTATTCTGTTGTATTGATTAGTTTGCCTACTCCTGATCCAGTTTCCAAGCATTCTATTTTAAGTACTATAGCTTTGCAACATGGTTTAATTGGACTAGACATTAACATTCCCACCTTTCACTCTTCTGTTTCAGAGTTTTACTGGCCAGGGGCACCTGGTGGGCTCAGTTGGTAGAGCACAAGACTCTTGACCTTGGGGTTGTGAGTCTGAACCCCATGTTGGGTGTAGAGAGTATTCAAAAAAGAAAATATAATCTTGGGGAGCCTGGGTGGCTCAGTCCATTAAGCATTTGACTCTTGGTTTCAGCTCAGGTCATGATATCATGGTTCATGGGTTTGAGCCCCACGTCAGGCTCTTACTGACTGCACAGAGCCTGCTTGGGATTCTCTGTCTCTCTCTTTGCCCTGCCCTTGCGTGTGCGCTCTCGCTCTCTCTCTCTCTCTCTCTCTCTCTCTCTCTCTCAAAGATAAATAAACTTTTAAAAAAATGCAAATAAAATAAAATCTTTAAAAAATAACAATAATTTTACTAGCTATTCTTCCATGATTGCTTATCCATTTGACCTTCAGAAACTGCTTGAGTAGTTTAAATAAAACAACTTGTGGGGCGCCTGGGTGGCTCAGTTGGTTAAGCATCTGACTCTGGCTCAGGTCACGATCTCACAGTTCGTGGGTTTGAGCCCTGCGACAGGCTCTGCACTGATGCCTTGGAGCCTGGCACCAGCTCCGGATTCTACATCTCCCCCTCTCTGCCCCTCCCCAACTTGTGTTCTTTCTGTCTCTCAAAAACAAATGAACATTTTTTAAAAAATGACTGACTTGTAATTTCTACAAGGATCAAGTTAAATTTACAGATCAACTTAGCAAGAATTGACATCTTACAATGCTGAACCTTCCTACCTAGGAATACTGTACATTTTTCCACTTATTCAAATCCTCTCAGTGACATTTTTAAAGTTTTCTTTCCACAGATCTTGCCGATTTCTTCAGTTTATTCTTTTTTGTTACTCTTGAGCTCCTATTCTACTGCTTATTATTTCAAAAAAATCATACCAACTTTTTATAGATTACTATTAAGATTATATTAAATCCATGCATAAGCACAAATGATTAAGAGAAAATTATTTTCAGTAAAAAAGCAATTTTTACCTTATGCTAATGTACTATAAACCATCATGGTTTCCATCATGACTACAGCTGCCCAGCTATGGCCACGAGCAGGTGTACAGGAAAGCCACATCATATGGTGGGGTCAGATGAACAGTAAGCAGGGGGCAGGCAGGTCACAAGTAACTATTCTGTTGCAATTCTGACCACATATCTGTAGATTCCAACTTACCATTCTTACAAAAACGAAAACAAAAAAGGGCCAAACACATATGGTGCACCAAGAATAAACGAAGTATTTAACTATATATGAGAAAATTAAGACGGAAAGATAATTTTCATGTAATTTCAAATACTGTATTTCACAACTTTCCATGTTTCTAACATAACTGAACTGTCAAACTGTTTTATTCTACCACAAATTATGCTTCATTTACTCTAGTAGAAGATGGAGAGTATCACCAGAAATCAGAAAAAACTAGGTAGCAACTGCATTAAGATTGAGAAATCTTGGCTGAGAGTCCTTTACCTGAAGACAATCCATTGCTCTAAGACTCAGAATAAAGAGGAGTAAACAAGAGAGAGCGAGGGTTCATTATACCCAAGATGTTTTAATTATTTCAACTTCATAGAAAATTAATATGAATAAATCTTATATAATCAAACATCAATAAAAGAACCGTAAGAAACTGATTATAACACTGGTTGTCTGTGAGGAAGGAAACTGGATAAAGGGGGGGACAGGTATGGGAAGGAGAATTTTCATTGTATCCCAATTGTGTCTTTTGAATTTTAAACCAAGTAAATGTACTGCCTATTCAAAAATAAATTTCATTTTGGGGCACCTGGCTGGCTAGGTCAGAAGAGCATGCAACTCTTGGTCTTGGGGTCATGAGTTCAAGCCCCATGTTGGATGTAGAGATTACTTAAATTAAAAACTTAAAAAATTTAATTTTAAGAGCTCATTACAGGGGGGCGCCTGGGTGGCTCAGTCGGTTGAGCGACCAACTTCGGCTCAGGTCATAATCTCACAGTTTGTGAGTTTGAGCCCCGCATCGGGCTCTGTGCTGACAGCTTGGAGCCTGGAGCCTGCTTCAGATTCTGTGTCTCCCTCTCTCTCTGCCCCTCCCCAACTCATGCTCTGTCTCTGTCTCAGAAATTAATAAACATTAAAAAAAATTTTTTTTTTTAAAGGGCTCATTAGATGCTATAAAATGACCAACTGAAGAACAATTCTGAACCTTCTATAAACAACACTTAAAGACATTGTTGGGGCACCTGGGTGGTGCAGTTGGTTGAGTGTCTGACTTGGACTCAGGTCATGATCTCACAAGTTGCTAAGTGTGAGCCCCGCATCGGGATCGCTGCTGTCAGCTCAGAGCCTACTTCAGATCCTCTGTTCCTCTCTCTCTGTGCCCTTCCCCTGCTCACTCTCTCAAAAATGAGTAAACAGTAAAAAACAAAAACAAACAAAAAAAAATCATTAGAACACTCAAATTCCCTACATAAGTGAATCTTAAAGTAAAAGTCTATTTCTAGACTAACTTACATTTGTTCTTTTATCAGTCACTAAAAAGCCATTAGTCCCATCACATTTTCCTCTTTCTTTTTAACTAACCCATAAGAGAGCTAGATTTAGTGGACAACTGCCCATTCTTGCAATATCTCTTCTACTGATCTTTTAAAACTTTTAGCTGACCTGTTTCATATATTTTTATTTTTATTTTTATTTTTTCAACATTTTTTATTTATTTTTGGGACAGAGAGAGACAGAGCATGAACGGGGGAGGGGCAGAGAGAGAGGGAGACACAGAATCAGAAACAGGCTCCAGGCTCCGAGCCATCAGCCCAGAGCCTGACGCGGGGCTCGAACTCACGGACCGCGAGATCGTGACCTGGCTGAAGTCGGACGCCCAACCGACTGCGCCACCCAGGCGCCCCATGTTTCATATATTTTTAATGCAAACTCTCATAAATCTTTTTCTTAAAGAAAACCAAAATTATAAATTACTCTTGACATTCCTTTTTTCAACCATTAAGAGGCCAAAACAAAAATTACTCTGCTCTACTCTGGAAAAGCATCATTCTTTTTATTTTTTTAAAAAAATTTTTTTTTTCCTTTTTCAACGTTTTTATTTATTTTTGGGACAGAGAGAGACAGAGCATGAACGGGGGAGGGGCAGAGAGAGAGGGAGACACAGAATCAGAAACAGGCTCCAGGCTCCGAGCCATCAGCCCAGAGCCTGACGCGGGGCTCGAACTCATGGACTGCGAGATCGTGACCTGGCTGAAGTCGGACGCTTAACCGACTGCGCCACCCAGGCGCCCCCGGAAAAGCATCATTCTTGAACAATTAATTTGGCCACATTTTGGTAGTGCCTCTAAAACTTTTACTGTAACAATTTGACCCTAAATTTATCTCTCGATTATACTTCAAAGCATGTGGAGAATGAAATACCCTCAACAACACCCACCCAATGAAGTATGGTAGAAAACAAAGCCTTTTTATCCATGAAATCATATTAAATTATAAATTGCCATTTAATAACAGACCACTCTAAAAGGAAAACTTTTAAGAGAATACTTCTTAAAAATTACTATAATCTTAAAAGTAGCCTTTTTAAAAAAGGTGAAATACACACAACTTGAAATTAACCTTTTTTTTTTTTTTTTTGGTTTTTATTAAGTTATTTAAGTAATCTCTACACCCAACATGGGGCTCGAACTCACAACCCTTAGGATCAAGAGTTGCATGCTCTTCAACTGAGTCAGCCAGGTGCCCCTAAAATTAACCATTTCAGAGTAAACAGGTCAGTGACATTTAATACATTCACAATGTCATAAAACCACCACCTCTATCTAATCCCAAAACACTTTTATCACCGCAAAATAAAACCTCATACCCATTAAGCAGTTACTCCTCATCCAGGACCTCAGACCTCCAGCCCCTGGTAACCATCAATCTTGCTATCTGCATCTACAGATTTACCTATCTGCATATTTTATGTAAATGGAATCAATGTGACAAGAGGTCTGGCTTCTTTCACTTAGCATGTTTCTGAGGTTCATCTGCAATGTATTAGCATGTACCAGTACTTCATTCTTTTTTATGGGTAATATTAGCCCATTACATATACACATTACAATTTGTTTATTCATTCACTGATAAACGTCTGGCTGTTTTCACCTTCAGCTATCATGAACAGTGCTAAACATTTATGTACAAATATTTGAGTACCTGTTTTCAGTTCTTTTAGGTACATACCTAGGAATGGAATTGCTAAGTCAAACATAATTCCTTAATGTTTGACTTTTTCAGGAACCATCAAACTGTTTCCACAACTGACCTACTCTAAATTTCCACCAGCAGTGTACAAGGCTTCCAATTTCTCCACATCCTAACTTGTTATTTTCCATGTTTAAAATTATAGCTATCCTAGTGGGTGGAAAGTGTAAAACCTAGTTCTAAGAATGTCCTAATAATTACTTAAATACTGAAGGAAAGTAGAATAGTGATAAGCAGGAATGGGAAATATTAAACTCCTATTTCCTCCTCTTCCCCCCACCCCACAGAAAACTCAAATAAGTAGACTTTTTCTCCCAGAAAATAAGTAAAAATGTATTAGATATCAAGAGAATGAGAAAACAAGTCACAGACTAGGAGAAAACATTTACAAAAGTCGTATATGAGGGGCACCTGGGTGGCTCAGTCGGTTGAGCATCCAACTTTGGCTCAGGTCATGATCTTTCAGTTCGTGAGTTCGAGCCCTGCATTGGGCTCTGTGCTGATAGCTCAGAGCCTGGAGCCTGCTTCAGATTCTGTGTTTCCCTCTCGCCCTGCCCCTAGCCTGTTCGGGCTCTGTCTCTCTCAAAAACAAGCATTAAAAAACAAAAAAAGCCATATCTTGTAAAGGACTCATCCAAAAGAATTCTTAGAACTCACAAGAAGAAAATAAGTAACTGATTTAAAAATGGGTCAAAGGGGGGCACCTGGGTGGCTCAGTTAAGCATCCAACTTCGGCTCAGGTCATGATCTCACAGTTCATTGAGTTCAAGCCCTGTGTCAGGCTCTGTGCTGACAGCTCAGAACCTGGAGCCTGTTTCAGATTCTGTGTCTCCCTCTCTCTCTGCCCCTCCCCTGCTCACACTCTGTCTCTCTCTCTCTCTCTCAAAAATAAATAAAAATTTAAAAAAAAATTTTTTTAATAAAAAATAAAATGGTTAAAAGAGGGGCACCTGGCTGGCTTTGTCAGTGGAGCATGTGACTTTTGATCTCAGGGTTGTAAATTCGAGCCCCACAATTGAGTGTATAGATTACTTAAAATCTTAAAAAAAAAACCAAAAAACAAAAAACAAAAAAACTTAAAAACAATTGGGTAAAAGACCTGAACAGACACCTCACCAAAGAAGCTATACAGAGGGCAAATAAACATATGAAAAGATGCTCAACCCCATATGTCACTAGGAAAGTGTAAGTTAAAACAATAAGATACCAGTACACACTTCTGAGAATGGCCAAAATCCATATGGTGTCACAATACTGACACTAAATGCTATGCTGGGGAAGACATGGAGTGAGAGGAACTGCTGTTGGTGGGAATGCAAAATGGTATGAGCACTTTGGAAGACATCTGGCAGTCTCTTACAAAATTAAACATATTCTTACCATACAATTCAGCAGTCATGCTCCGTTATATTCACCCAAAGGAGTTGAAAACATGACCACACAAACGCCTGCACACAAACATTTACAACAGCTTCATTCATGATCACCAAAACTTGGAAGCAATCAAGGTGTCCTTCAACAGGTGAATAGATAAATAAACTGTGGTACATCCAGACAATGGAATATTATTCAGCGTTAAAAAGAAAGGAGCTATCAAAACCATGAAAAGTTCATGAAGGAACCTTAAAAACATATTACTAAGTGAATGAAGACGACCTGAAAAGGCTACATACTGTATGATTCCAATAGCATGACATACTGGAAAAGGCAAAACTATGGGGACAGTAAAAAGATGAACAGTTGCCAGGGAGTGGAGCCAGGGAAGGATGAACAGGAAAAGCAGAGATTTTTAGGGCAGTGAAACTATTCTGTACGATACTATAACGGTGATACATGTCATTATATATTGGTCAAAATCCACAGAATGTACAACACCAAGAGTGAACACTAATATAAAGTATGGCTTTGGGATGATAATGATGTAGCCATGTAGGCTCAGTGACTGTAACACATGTGACACTCTGGTGGGGGATGTTGACAGTAGGGAAGGTGTTAAGTGTGTGAAGTCAGAGGGTACATGGGCACTTTCTACACTTGCCACTCAATTTTTTTTGTGAACTAAAAACTGTTCTAGAAAATAAAGTCTATTAAGAAGTATTAAGGGGCGGGGGCTCTTGGGTGGTTCAGTCAGTTGAACGTCCGACTTCGACTCAGGTCATGATCTCGCAGCTTGTGAGTTTGAGCCCCGCGTCGGGCCCTGTGCTGACAGCCTGGAGCCTGCTTCAGATTCTGTGTGTGTGTCTCTCTCTGTCCCCCACAGCCCCGCTCACACACTCTCTCTCTCTCTCCCTCAAAAATAAATAAACATTAAAAAAATAAAAAAATAAAAAAATAAAAAGTATTAAGGGGCACCTGCCTGGCTCAGTCTGTAGAGCATGGGACTCTTGATCTCAGGGTTTAAGTTTGAGCCCCACATGGGGTGTAGAGACTACTTAAAAATAAAATCTTAAAAAAAGTATTAAAATGTGTTTTAAAGGTACTGGATTTATTTTAAAACACAATTGCTGGATTACTTTAAAGGGTCGGTAAAGGCTCAACCTAAATTCATAGAATTATTAGTAACAGTTGTAACTAATATATCTACAAGCAACTGAAATGTCCTAAATGCTATGCGTGTAAATATAATCTAATGCAATTCTCATAATAACCCTGGGAATTAGATGCTGTTAGTGGATGCATTTCTATTTTACACTTGAAGAAACTGTGGTTTTAGGAGGGTAACTCAGCCCTGAACTACAGGCCTGACCCTAAAACCATGTTCTTTCCACCACACTGACTCCATCTGAATGCTGCAGCACTGGCCCCCATTAGCTAACGAGAATCCTGGGAGTCTGCATCTGGATGAAGAGCAAATTACACTTGTAGCTTCAGTTCTATAGCACATGGTGCCAATTCGCAAAACATGCTTAGTATATGATAATGATTCATCGGAATACTCAACCCAGCAAGAATATCATCCTCCTCTCCATTTTTCTAAGGAACCAAATGCTGACAGATGTTCATAGCTGGTGTAGGAACTGTGTGGCTACATTACGTGCTAGCAGCCACACCAAGGTTCGTTCTGTTCTAAGCTTGCATAGCCTGGGAGTCCTCCAGATGCCCATGCTCACCTCAACAAGGATAAAGGGTTACTTGGGTCCTTTTACAAGTTAACACGTACTGGTATTTCATCATTTCCACTAGAGGAAGGCAGCTATATAAAACAGATCAGCAAAAGTTGGAAATAACCAACGAGAAATAAAAACACAACAGCAGACTTAACTCCTCAACCACCCACAACACTGAAAACTCAATTTTTATCCTTGCCCATTAAAAGGAGTAAGAGAAGGGGCGCCTGGGTGGCTCAGTCCATTAAGCATCTGACTTCAGATCAGGTCATGATCTTACAATTTGTGAGTTTGAGCCCCACGTCAAGCTCTGTGCTGACAGCTCAGAGCCTGGAGCCTGCTTCAGATTCTGTGTCTCCCTCTCTCTCTGCCCCTCCCCCACTTGCACTCTGTCTCTGTCTCTCTCAAAAAGAAATAAACAGTAAAAAAAAAAAAAGGGGGGGGGGAGTAAGAGAAGCAGGCTTGTCATTTAAGGGTAAGAAGCAAACTCAGCAGTCATGGGAGGTTAGGGAGTCTTGGCAGTGGGAAAAGAGGGCCCAAAATAGATGTATTAAACACAGCTAGGTGAGAATTCTGATCAGCACATATTTTTAGTGATTGCACATTTATAACGTTCATATGCCCAGTTCAAAATTAGTTTAGCTACCAGTCTTTTGAAATGCCAGAAAAATTATTCCTCTCCCCACAACCGTCTTCACCATGGAAATAATTACAAGTTCAACGCCCAGCACCGACTATGCCATTGTCCTGTAACCTTGTAAAGCCACCCGGACAGTGTTCACCCCCACCATACACCTTCTCCCCTGCACCCCTGCCTCCAGTCAAAAGGAACCTCTATGTTCCACATCTGATTTGCAGGTGGGTATGATGGTGGGGCAGCCTAAGGAAAGCAGGAAGGGAAAGAAGAGAAATGTGGCAAAGATGACGCCTAGTTGTCCCCCAGTATCTGTTCCTGGCTTCATCCTTGGGAGGCTAAACAAGGAAGCTATTGCTAACTAACCAGATTGAGTCAAGCTTTCAAGTAAAACTATGCTTGACCACAAATTGTTTTAGGTCACAAAATTCTCAGGTGGTATTTTCCGCTGTTGTCAAATTATTATGTCACAAAGGCTGTTTTTAATCTACTTTGGACATCAAGAATCAAAAGACATATTTTAGAAGATTTTAAAAAGTCAGAAAATGAAGGCTGACAGAGGAAACAGTAATAGTTCTTAAGTTGCCCTTATTGTCAATCATTGCAAATATAACTAAATTTATATGCTCTCATTTAGAAGCTCAGTCCCTTTGTTCTCTAGCACTAAAAAAGCTCCTGCATCATTTCCAATATTTCCAACAGCAGTTCAACCTGTGCATCCCTTCTTTAGAAGCTTTTAGAAAAATTAGGACTTGGGGTGCCTGGGTGGCTCAGTCGGTTGAGCATCCAACTTCAGCTCAGGTCATGATCTCACGGTCTGTGAGTTCAAGCCCCGCATTGGGCTCTGTGCTGACGACTCAGAGCCTGGAGCCCACTTCAGATTCTGTGTCCCTCTCTCGCTCTGCTCCTCCCCTGCTTGTGCTCTGTCTCTCTCTCAAGAATAAATAAAACATTAAAAAAAATTTTTTTTTTAGTTAGGACTTGTTTGCATAGCAAAGGAAACCATCAACAGAAAGGCAACCTACCGAATGGGAGAAGATATTTGCAAATGGTATGTCTGATGAGAGGTTAATATCCAAAATACATAAAACACTTGTAGAATTCAACACCCAAAACCCCAAAATAATCCAATTTAAAAATGGGCAGAGGGCTTGAACAGACATTTCTCCAAAGAAGTACATAAAGATGGCTAACAGAAACATGAAAAGTTGCTCAACATCACTCATCATCAGGGAAATACAAATCAAAACCACAAAGAGCTATCATCTCACACCTGTCAGAGTGGCTAAAATCAAAAACACAAGAAACAAGTGTTGGCAAAGACGTGGAGAAAAAGGAACCCTCATGAAACTGCTGGTGGGAATCCAAACTGGTGCAGCCACTGTGGAAAACAGTATGGAGGTTTCTCAAAAAATTAAAAAATAGAATTAGCATATGGTCCAGTAATTCCACTACCAAGTATTTACCCCCCAAAAATGAAAACACTCATTTGGAAAGATATGTGCATCCCGATGTTATTGCAGCATTATTTACAATAACCAAGACATGGGAGCAATTCAAGTGACCATCCACAGATGAATGGATAAAGAAGACATATATATACAATGGAATGTTACTCAGTCATAAA
The DNA here is from genome assembly GCF_028018385.1 of Neofelis nebulosa. Taxonomy (NCBI): domain Eukaryota; kingdom Metazoa; phylum Chordata; class Mammalia; order Carnivora; family Felidae; genus Neofelis; species Neofelis nebulosa. The sequence continues at coordinate 36,581,912 of NC_080787.1, forward strand.
AATGAATGAAATCTTGCCATTTGCAATACCATGGATGGATCTAGAGGGTACAATGCTAAGTGGCATAAGTCAGATAAAGACAAATACCATACGATTTCACTCATACGTGGAATTTAAGAAACAAATTAAACAAAACAAAAGAACTCTTAAATACAGAGAATTGGTGGTTGCCAGAGGGGAGGTAGGTGGGGAGAGGAGTAAAATAGATAATGGGGATTAGGAGTACACTAATCATGATGAGCACTGAATAATGTATAGAATTTTTGAATCATACCGTATACCTGAAACTAATGTAACACTATGTAAATTATACTTGAATAAAAAAAACTTTAAATAGTAAATAAAAAATAAGTACTTGTATTTTAAAATTCTTGTATTTTGGGGGCACCTGGGTGGCTTAGTCAGTTGAGCAGCCAACTCCTGATTGCTGCTCAGGTCATGATCCCAGGGGTCATGAGACGGAGCCCCCACATCGGGCTCTGCACTGAGCACGGAGCCTGCTTGGGATTCTCTCTCTCTTTTCCTCTGCCCCTCCCCCCGCCCACTTTTTCTCTCAAAATAAAAAAATAAAAGTAAAATAAAAATAAATAAATTTTAAAATACTTATATTTTTACTAATAATTTCTAAATAAACCGCTAAGGACAGTTTCTAAATCCAAACAACAGAAATCTATATGTAAATTCAATCCATCCTTTGAGGCTCAACACATGTCACAACCTATAACAGGCCATCAGTTGAATATAGAAGACAGAAGGAACAAATTTCTTTCACAACAATATCTATCAGATGTGCAAATTGTACTCAACTGGGCAAAATCTCTAATATATAACAGGAGTATGTTCCCACACTTCAAAACTAATAGCAAAAGAAAAAACAGAATGATGAATATGTGCATCTGGAATTTTCTTAGTGGGAATTAAAGGTTATTCATACCTTCCATGTTGCTTACTGAAAGATTCTTCCAAAAAGCATCCTGAAATCTCTTCTCTTTCATCATTTAGAAATAAAATTATTCTAAAAATATGAAATAAACCAGTAGTTTTTTACGATTCAAAGGTAAAAAATCCAAATGTCCTAACATATAAGCAACTTTTGTCTATTCTGTAAAACCATAATGCACCGTTACATTTCAATGTACATTTCAACATGTATTAGGTACCAAATAATTTCTTTGTTGAGAAATCACACTTTTCCTACATGATTAAACTAAATTGAGCAATGTGAATTATCTGGTAAATGAGGAAAATGTAGAAATATATTTAGATATTAACATTCATTTATTCATCCAAAAGTTATCTCTTGAGGATGTATATGCATGAGGCTCTTTCTTGTCTGGGCACTGGGGATACACAGATGAAAGTGACAGGAGACTGCGGCTCTCGTGGAGTCCACTGTTAAGGCAGGTAGTCACGTCACAGATAAATAAGGGGGACTTCAGACGGTCACAGGTGCTAGGGAGAAGAAAGAGCATGATGTGATAGTGTGTGATGTGGATGGAATGCTACATGAAAGAGGGCCAGGCAAGACCTCTCAGAAAAAAACCAACAGACTGATCTAAAGGGATTCATCCTAATTACTTCACATCATTTATCACATGCCACCTCAGAATGGTGAAAAGATTTTTAAGAATCCCTACAGAAGATTACAGCTAGCAATGAGCTAAACAGGTGCCCAGATGGTCTTCTCAGGAACCTCACGGAGTTATCAGGCAGCTAGCTGGTATGGACTCTGAAGACAGGAACTCTAACCCTGACCTCTTCCTGGAATGACTAATGCTTGCACCTGTGCTACAATACATACTACTCAAAATCCTGGAAACAAATCTGAGATTGCCTAGAGGAAGTTTATTATAAATCTCTTAACCTGAATAAGGACCTGAAACATAATATTTAGAAAGTCTTAACTTTTTTTCTGGTTTATTTTTAAGAATTGGTGACTTCTGAAAGAACACAGAAAACACTCAAAATCTAAACAGATTACTCATAGAATATTTCTGACAGTTTAAACCTGCCCTAAGCTTGGTTTTGCTGCCTTCTTGGCACCATTCTATGAGACAGCTCCAGGATGTTCTTTGAACCCAAACAGGACCATGTTTTTTGCTCCAGAGAAATATTAAAAGCAAACAGTTCAGGGGCACCTAGGTGGTTCAGTCGGTTGGGTGTCTGATTTTTGATTTTGGCTCAGGTCATGATCTCGCGGTTTGTGAGATCGAGCCCCATGTCGGGCTCTGTGTGAGAGTACAGAGCCTGCTTGGGATTCTCCTCTCTCTCTGCCCCTCCCCTGCACATGTGTGCGCATGCTCTCTCAAAATAAATGAACTTAAAAAAAAAATTTTTTTTTTAAAGCGCACAGTTCATGGGGCGCCTGGGTGGCTCAGTCAGTTGAGCGTCCGACTTCAGCTCAGGTCATGATCTCGCAGTTCGTGAGTTCGAGCCCCGCGTCAGGCTCTGTGCTGACAGCTTAGGGCCTGGAGCCTGCTTTGGATTCTGTGTCTCCCTCTCTCTCTGCTCCTCCCCCGCTCATGCTCTCTCTCTCTCTCTCTCTCTCTCTGTCCTTCAAAAATAAATAAAAACATTAAAAATATAATTTAAAAAAAGCGCACAGTTCAAATCAGCTTGGTTCTTTGGTCTTAGTGTGAGAAGCCAAGCTGTCATGTAACCTGGAGAAAGGCAGAGTTTGGGAAGTGGGGGGAGGGGAGATGGCAAAACTGGTTGCCTTCTTTCCTCCTGCACTTGGTCTTCACACAACTATCCTTTAAGTTCAGGATCTTTCAACCATCCCAGGTTCAAGTCAGAAACCAAGGGGTCACCTTCTCCCTCTCCTTTATCCCTCGTAGCCAACCTGTTCCCAAGTCCAGGGGATCTTCCCCTCTACACCTCGGAAATCTGTCCATTCTCCTAGCTCTGCAGCGGCTAACCTGATTCAAGGTATGTACTTGACAGGACCACTACAGTAAACTACCCAACTGTCCGCCAGTATGTGTGCTCTTCCCTCTCTCATCTATTCCCTACCCTGTAGCCCGAATTATCTTTCAAAACAAAAATCTGGCCAAATATCCTATTCATCCCTGCTTTTATTAAAACTCTTCAAAGCAATGCCTCCCATTACTTTAAGAATCACAACTGTGGGCGCCTGGGTGGCGCAGTCGGTTAAGCGTCCGACTTCAGCCAGGTCACGATCTCGCGGTCCGTGAGTTCGAGCCCCGCGTCAGGCTCTGGGCTGATGGCTCGGAGCCTGGAGCCTGTTTCCGATTCTGTGTCTCCCTCTCTCTCTGCCCCTCCCCCGTTCATGCTCTGTCTCTCTCTGTCCCAAAAATAAATAAAAAACGTTTAAAAAAAAAAAAAAATCACAACTGTGATTAGATGGGTGAAAACAGAAATGAGACAGGATTGGCCAAGTACCGACGAAAGCTAGATGAGTGTATTAATACTAGCCTCTCTTCTGTGTATGTCTGAGATTTTCCACAATAATAAAAAAAAAAAAGTTAAAAAAAAAATAACAACCAAGAAACAAAGACCTAAGGCCAAAGACTATGGCTGACAAGGACCTCTACGGTCTGGCCCCACTTCATGTTTGTGCTCCGCACCTCTGCACCACTGGCCTAATTTCAATTCTTTAAACACTGCACTCCTGCTTGATACAAAGTATTTGCACATGCTGTTCCATCAATCTGGTATGCCCTTCCCAATGCTTACTCAACTCCTACTCATTCTTCAGAGACCAGGGCAGCCTTCCCCAATACACCCCTGCCCACCACGTCCACATCAAGGTTTTCTGTCAAATGCACTCACTTGACTGATGTTCTTTTCCCAGACAATGACACTTCAGTTTGTGATCAAACATTTCTGAGTGTGACAACTCTAAAGTTCATAAGAGCAGAGTCCATGTTTTTGCTTATCGGTGAATATCAAGCATCTAGCACAGGACTTGGCAGAGAGCCAATGATTTAAAGGTAGCTGCTGAATGATCTATTTTACTACCTAAGACTATCAATGGAACTGCTTTCAAACTCCCTGTAACAAAACACATTCTAAAGTTTTGAAAATTATTTGCCGTTTTGGTCTCCGTTTTCTGCAAGTGGCTACAGAGGAATCATTCTTATTTGTTCCCTCAGTAGTGTCTTTCTTTTGGGATATTGGAGTCCTTAGCATTCCCGTCATGGAAGTATCATGATTACCCACCAAAAATAACCACACAAACCCACAACCCGGTCTCTTTTCACTCTTTTTATAGTTGCTTCTCCTCCTTCCCAAAATCAAGATCAAAGGAGTAGAGGACACATGGCGATGAATTCTCTCTCGGACCCCAGGAACTTCCCTTCACGTCCTGCTCCAGATGGCTGGCAAGCAGCTTTCTATTAGGAATGCTTCAACAGAGGCCCCAGGACTTCACCATTCTGCTTCCCTTGTGATCGTCACAGACAGTCCTTCTGTAATATATTCCAGGCATCGTCACGGTGCCATTTAAGTTGTATAATTCATGTGGGAAACTGTAACATTAAATGGGTCTGTCTTTTTATTTTATCAAAACACCTGGGTGACAGGCAGAAATGAGATTTAAATAATTCTGATTATTTTAACGTGTGAACATTTAGGGTAACAACTCATGTATCTGGACAGTGACATCTTGAACATTTATTTCAGTATTTCTTAGAACTACAGTGCTATTAGGACCCTAAGAAATAATTTTATGGCCAGCCAAGAGACTAAATTTATCAAAATATCTTTTAAATAAAGACTGCATCAAGTATGTGGAAAAGACTTCACCAATTAATTCAGCCACCATTAATCCAAATTTGTAACTGAGGAGCTGCTTACAAATTTAACTTTTATTCTACCTATGACCTGCTAAGTAAACTGACAGTAAAGTCCAAAAACAATTTAAGCACCCTCAAGCACTTGCTCATATGGAAATAATCCATGTTAACTACTAATCACTCTTCTTGTCAATTACAGCTAGATAGTAGGGCCCTTCACTCAGTAGGAAATACTTGAACCCTATGTATATATGTATCTATCAATCAAGAAAGCTCCATAGGGGGTGCCTGGGTGGCTCAGTCGGTTAAGAGTCTGGCTTTGGCTCAGGTCATGATCTTGGGGTTTGTGAGTTTGAGCCCCGCATCGGGCTCTGTGCTGATGGCTCAGAGCCTGGAGCCTGCTTCGGAATCTGTGACTCTCTCTCTCTCTGTCCCCTCCCCGCTCATGCTCTTTGTCTCTCAAAAAAAAAATAAATGTTAAAAAAAAAAAATTGAAAAAAAAAGAAAGAAAGAAAGCTCCAGTGTATAGGCATATCTCCAAGATATTAAGGGTTTGGTTTCCAAAAGCCACCGAAATAAAGTGACTATCTCCGTGAAGTGAGTCAAACGAGTTTTTTGGTTTCCCAGTGTATATAAAAGCTATGTATACATTATACTGTAGTCTATTCTGTGTGCAATAGTATTATGTCTCAAAAAACAAAGTACATATCTTAATTTTAAAATACTTTAGTGCCAAAAATGTTAACTGTCATTTGAGCTTTCAGCAAGTTGTAATCTCTGATCACAGGTTACACTAACAAATATAATAATGGAAAAGTTTGAAATATTGCAAGAATTTTCAAAATGTGACAAACACAAAGTCAGAAAATGCTATTGGAAAAATAGACCAATCACACCTGCTTGATGCAGGGTTGCCACAAACCTCCAATCTGTAAAAAGCATAGTATCTACAACGCACAGTAGAATGAGATATGCCTGTATGTAGTCCAGACTATTAACTCGCAATTACTGGAAAATGAGTCTGAATTAAGAAGGTTCTGCTTAAAAACATAAAGATTCTACATATTTTTTGTTTAAAAACACAAAATTGGCCCCAATGCAGAGCATGGGAGTAAGCAAACTTTAAATTCCTTTGTAAAAATTTGGGGTAACCTCTCTTCATAAACATTAAGCAACTGCTAAACTTGTAAGAATAAGACTACTCGAAACCTGAATAAGGGCATTAAAAGATTTTCATTCATTTTTAGAAATTTTTTTGCTAAGAAATTTTCAGTAAAAAGGTTTAACAGAAATTCTTTCCTAATCTAATAAGGAGAGTTCTTAAGACTGCTTTATTATTGGGGTGCCTGAGTGGCTCAGGCAGCTTATGTGTCCAACTTCAGCTCAGGTCATGATCTCATGGTTAAGGAGTCCAAGCCCCACATCAGGTTCTGCACTGATGGTATGGAGACTGCATGGAATTCTCTCTCTCTCCCTCTCTGTCTGTGTCTCCCCTGCTTGTGTGCTCTCGCTCTCTCTCTCAAAAAATAAACTGGAAAAAAAAAAGAAAAGATTGCTTTATTACTTGCTATTATAAAACCAGAGCTAAAGGGCAGACCTGAAAACTAGATCATTCTCTACCTGCAGGAAAGGCTATATTTCAATTTCAGACAATGGGAGACTATCTTTAAGGAAAGACTTGACAGCCTATTACAGTATTTATTTTCTGATTATCACTGGGGTCAAATGTTTGCCCTTGTATTTCACTAATTCCCCCTGGTAACATTAGTCCCATTCTGGTGTTTACTGGAGGTTGAGTTGGTTATATATACCAGGCCACTGACTAAGTAATCCCTCTTCCGTTTTTCTCTTTAAGAAGTATGGCTGGTTTTGGTGTCAGAAAATTTGTCTCCCTCTCTCTCTCTGCCCCTCCCCTGCTTGTGCTCTGTCTCTCTCTCAAAAATACATAAACTTAAAAAAATAAATAAATAAAAAGGAAATTCTGACACATGCTACAACATGGATGAAACTTGGAAGACACTGTGCTAAATGAGATAAACCAGTCACAAAAAGATAAATACTGTATAATTCCACTTATATGAGATACCTAGGGTAATCAAACTCAGAAAGGAAGTAAAATGCTGGTTCCTGGGGGAAGAAGGGCAGACAGAAAATTATTTGATGAATATAGTTTCCATTTGGGAAGATGAAAAAGTTCTGGACTTTGTAAATGTAAATGTAAACTTTGACAATGTAAGTGTACTTAGTACTATGGAACTCTGCACAAAATAGTGATAAACTTCATTGTGTGTATTTTATCACAATTAAAAATTTTTAAATAAAAAAGTAAAAAGAAGTATGGCTGTTTATCTGGTGGTTACTAGAAGACTTAAAGCAATAACCCTATATTGCCAATTAATCATATGCTCCTATGGAGCACCAACCACAGCACTAGTGTTCCTAGGTGGCACTGACCAAATGTTTAAATCAGCCATTCAGTGTGTTTAGCCAGCCTCCAGTATCAGGGCCCTTAAGAAGGTTGTTGATATCTATCGTTGCACAGAACCAAATAACTTGATATCACATTCACTGTACAGCTTGCCTGCCAATTTCTTAAAATGTGTATAGAACTTTTTTTTTTTTTAAGTTGGCTCTATGCCCAACGTGGGGCTGGAACTCATGACCCTGAGATCAAGAGTCACATGCTCCACCGAATGAGCCAGCCAGGCGCCCCATGTATAGAATTTTTTTATCAGTCTTCTACTTCTTTATCTTTCGGCATATTGCCTACAGGTGGAATTAGGTGACAGCTTCCAGTTCTTCCATACTCACAATGAAAAGCTTTGCCTGTATATGTAATTTTTCCAGTGAAGTCTAAGCTATATACCCGGCAATCTTCAGGATTACTGTCAGTCCACAATATAGTGCCAATTCTGCAGAATAGGCTGTCCTCCTCCTGTACACAACCAAGGCAATGATCATTCTCAAGAAGCCCCTGTACCATTAATCCAGGATGCAAAAGAAACACGTTAAGGGCACTGAAACTCAATCTACAGCAATGCCAAGAGATGTGACCTGAAGGGAAAGAAATGTGACAGCTGATCAGCCTGACCATTTCAGAAGGGCTGTGCTACCAGTAAGAGGTGACCCACCACCAAAACAAGCTCCATAAATCCTGGACTTAGCGACATAGCAACAAAGCGAGTGAGAAACCAGCTAATCACCTTTGTCTTTTCAAACCTGCACATCAAATACCAGTTTACAACATCGCAAATACAAAAAAAATGACCATATATGTATGACACGCTAAAGATCGAGAGCAGAGGAAAAGCTGCAAAAGCATGAATGGTGGAGGGTCGGTTTTGTTTTGTTGCTTCTCCTAAAGGTAGCTGTTTGAAGGCTATGATGATATACTTCAATAATGAAAATGAATTTGAGCTTCACACAAAAGAGTAAATATTAAGCAACATAATTTCAAATGTGTAACAGACCACTCTGGGCAAAGTCCTTAAGCAGTTCTAGACATGGGTGACTTGACAAAACTGTGATCTATGGGTTTGTTTGCTTTTCTTCCTTCACTAGAAAGCAACTGGCCATTGGTTTTACAGATCTGCATCATGTATCAAAGTTCAAAAGCACATTTTCCATAACTAATGCCTGCTGCTTTTATTATTAGTGCTAGTAGCCTATAAAACAGACTTGATGTAATCAGCTGTTTTTACCCTTTTGCTTTCCAGTTAATAAAGTTTTCTGACACCTTTCTATATTATTTACAAGAACGGTGAAGTATAACACGACCATTAAAACAAGGATAATTCTAAGGTACAACATGACTGCAAAAGCTAATTGTTTGAACACAAATATTAAGATATCAAACACTAATCAGGCAGTACATTTAAAAATACTCCTTGATACAAAAGGTAAGATGCAAAAATTTAAGTGAACTTAAAAAAATGTAAGTACGTCTCACTCAGTGAGAATATGGAGCCAAAATGGAAGCTCTGTCACAGATAATCCTAGAATTCGCATGAGGTAATCAGATGTGAAGTTCGCAAGCGGCCTAACTTCTGGTTATATCACATTACCCTAGGCTGTCCTTTTGCGGCTTCTTTGCCATTTCACAGCTATACCTGACACGGCACGTTGCCCTTAATTGCTCCACCCTCACTCTCTTGGTTTTGTTTTGCTGAAAATGTAGATGCAATCTGAAAAGAATATCCACATGTTTCCATCTCTACATCTCCCTACCTTACTGCACCCAGGCCCATAAACCGGGTCTCTCCTCTTAGTACCACAGAGGCACTATTTGTGCTCCAAGTGGAAACCAACCCAGTGGTTTTCTATACCCCACTTAAAAACATTGCTCCAAGCAATTCTCCCCCTCTCTTCTGCATAATGACTTTAACTCTCTACCAAAGCATAAAACATGCTGTATTTCTCCCTCAAGAAAAAACAAAACCCTCTCTTGACCCCATATCCCCCTTCTATCTACTGCTCTCCTTTATAGCAAAATTATTCAGTAAAATTGTCTGTAACTACTGATCTATATTCTTTTCCCACTCACTCCTGAATCCACTGCAAACAGAATTTTTCCCCCTTATCAAAGTCACCAATTACCTTCTTGTTGCTCAATCCAATGGCCAATTCAGTCTTCATCCACTTGACCCATCAGTAGCCCTTGTCATGATGACATTCTCACTCTGCGCTGAATCAACTTTTCCTTGGCTTCCAGAACACATACTCTTCCGATTTCCTTGCTCCCTTGCTTGCTACTCTTTCCTTATCTCCTCAGCCTCTAAATCATGCAGTGTTGAAGGGCTTAGTCCTCAAAGTGTCTTCTCTTCTATACCTACTCATTCTCTTTGTGATTTTGTCCAGGATTGTGGCTTAAAATACCACTGATAGGCTGACAACTTTCAAATTTATACCTCCAGCCCATTCCTCTCCCCTGAATGCCATTTTCTATATATACCTCATCTTTTCCCCATCCCAAACCTGCTCCTTCAGTCGTTTACTCCATTCCAGGGAAATGGCAGCTCTACCCTTCCAGATACTCTGGTCAAAAAGCTTAAGGCCCCCCTTGACCCTACTCACATCTTACACTCAACCAATCAACAAAATCCCACCTTCAAGAATAACCCAATTGTGACTTCATATGACCTCCACTGCCACCATTCCAAAGACCTTGACTGAATGAGATTGTATCTAATAAAATTCCTAACAGTGTCTGGCACAAAAAAGCACTTGACTAATAACAATGCCCTTCCTCCCACCAAAATTTCACATCAGGCTGCAGTTAAGAATCACTCAGAAAAAGAGGTTCTCAAAACCTCCTTTGGGAGCTGGGGGGCACAGGTCCCTGAGGGGCCAATACTATTTTCATATTAATACTAAGATATTATCTGCCCTTTGCACTCTTATTCTCTCATGTGTGTACAGTGGAGTTTTCCAGAGGCTACGTGACAGGTAACAATGTCATCACTCCGACCGTTAATGGAATGTGTACTTGTATAGTCTTGTTATCTAGAATTTTCTAAGATAACAGGTTTAGGATACAAATATGCTTCTCAGAGATTAACTCAGTTTGATCGTTCTGTGCTCTTACCAGTCATTTACACCTGCTATAAATTCCTACAACCTGAATATTGCCCTACATATCATTAATCCAAATTCTGAAGCTTTGCTTATGCCTACACAAAAACACAAACAATACATTCTGTAGTCTAGTTTGGCAATAGTATATTTCAAATTTTTAAATTTTTCTAAATTTTTAAATTGTATCTAAAACTGTTACTTTACCACCGTTTTATTACTTTAACAATATTTTATTCTCAAATAAAAGACAATGTGTCTATAACTTTTTTATATTTAAGGATAGACTATTTCTTTAAAAAAGGAAGATTAGGAGACTTGATTTCTCAACACACAGTTGCACCATCCATGTCTAAAGATGCTGAAAATGATGAAACTGACCATATCAGTGAGTTGTCGGATTCATGAAAGGGAGGAGTCTACTCCAAGGAAACTGGATGAAACTGTAGTAAGAAACAAAAATATGGAAGATGGAAGCCATCTTACCCTTAGATTTGTAGATGTTAATAATCTACCTTATTATGTTTTATGCAACAAAGGTTTTTTGTTTTTTTTTAACCTTTTTAAAGTTTATTTGTTTTGAGAAATTGAGCACAAGCAGGATCAGAGAGAAGGAGAGACAGAATCCCAAGCAGGCTCCACACCATCAGAGCAGAGCCCGATGCGGGGCTTGAACTCATGTACTGCGAGATCATGACCAGAGCCAAGATCAAGACTTGGTCACTTAACCAACTGTGCCACCCAGACGCCCCAACAAAGTATTTTTTAATATTATTACTGAAGCATCATACTGAGACTAATCATTCAAAAAAAAAAAAAAAGGAACTGAATATTTTACACACCATAATCAAGTGGGATTTATTCCAGGATGTAAAGATAGTTTGACCTCCACATATCAATACAATACACTACACTAACAAAATAAAACACAAAAATTACATTATCATCTCTGGGTCGCCTGGGTGGCTCAGTCAGTTGAGCATCTGACTTTGGCTTGGGTCATGATCTCGCGGTCTGTGGGTTCGAGTCCCGTGTCGGGCTCTGTGCTGACAGCTCAGAGCCTGGAGCCTGCTTTGGATTCTGTGTCTCACTCTCTCTCTGCCCCTCCCCCGCTCATGCTCTGTCTCTCTCTCTGTCAAAAATAAATAAACATTAAAAAATTTTGGGGGTGCCTGGGTGGCTCAGTCAGTTAAGCGTCCAACTTTGGCTCAGGTCATGATCTCGCGGTTCGTGAGCTCAAGCCCTGCGTCGGGCTCTGTGCTGACAGCTCAGAGCCTGGAGCCTGTTTCGGATTCTGTGTCTCCCTCTCTCTCTCTGACCCTCCCCCGTTCATGCTCTGTCTCTGTCTCAAAAATAAATAAACGTTAAAAAATTAAAAAAAAATTTTTTTTAACTCTGAAAATTATATTGTCATCTCAGTAGATACAGAAAAAGCTTTTGACAAAATTAAACATCAATTCATAATAAAAACTCTCATCAAAGTGGGTAAAAAAAGAATGTGCCTCAACATAATAAAGGCCACATATGACAAGCCCAAGACTAACATCATACTCAAAGGTGAAAAACTGAAAGCTTTTCCTCCAAAATCAGGAACAGAACAAGGATGCCCACTGTTGCCACTTTTATTCAACACAGTACTGGAAGCCCTAGCCAAAGCAATTAGGCGAAAGAAAAGAAAAGAAAAGAAAAGACAAGACAAGACAAGACAAGACAAGACAAGACAAGACATCCAAGTCAGAAGAGAAAAAGTAAAACTGACTATTTGCAGATAACATGGTCTTATATGTAAGCAAACCTTAAAGACTCTGCCAAAGTTAGAACTAATAAATTTCATGAAGTTGTAGGATACAAATTCCATATTCAAAAAATCAACTGCATTTCTATACACTAAAAATGAAATATCAGAAAAAGAAATTAAGAAAATCCCATTTGCAGTTGCATTAAAAAGAATAAAATACTTAGGAATAAATTTAACCAAGGGGGGTGAAAGATATGTACACTGAAAACTGTAACACATTCATGAAAGAAACCAAAGACACAAATAAATGGGCAGATATCCCATGACCATGGATGAAAGAATATTATTAAAATGCTCCATACTACCCAAAGCAATCTACAAATTGAATGCAATCCCTACCCAAATTTGAATGACATTTTTCACAAAAAGAGAAGAATCAATCCTAAAACTTGCATGGAACCACAGAAGACCCTAATAGCCAAAGCAATCTTAAGAAGAACAAAGCTGGCTGGGGCGCCTGGGTGGCTCAGTGGTTAGGTGTCCGACTTTGGCTCAGGTCATGATCTCACGGTTTGTAGGTTCAAGCCCCACATCGGGCTCTGTGCTGAGAGCCTGAAGCCTGCTTTGGAGTCTGTGTCTCCTTCTCTCTCTGCCCCTCCCCCACTTGTGCTCTGTCTCTCTCTGTCTCTCAAAAATAAATAAAATGTAAAAAAAAAATTTTTTATAAAAGAAAAAAAACAACAACAACAAAGCTGGAGGCATCATGCTTCCAGTTCCAAACCACATTACCAAGCTACAGTAATCAAAACAGTATTGGTGTCAAACATACATAGATCAATGAGACAGAACAGGGTGTCAAGAAATAAAACCATGAATTTATGGTCAATTAATTTATGACAAAGAAGCCAAAAATATGTAACAGGGAAAGGACAGTCTCTTTAATAAATGGTGCTGGGAGGGTCACCTGGGTGGCTCAGTTGGTTAAACGTCCAACTCTTGGTTAAACTGGACAGCCACATGCCAAAGAATGAAACTGGACCACTGTGTTACATTATACACAAAAATTAACTCAAAATGAATTAAAGACTTTAACCTGAGATCTGAAATCAGAAAATTCCTAAAAGAAAACACACAGCAGATAAGCTCCTTAACATCAGTCTTGGCAATGATTTTTTTAATTTGAGACCAAAAGCAAAGGTAACAGAGGTGCCACTCTGGCTCAGTCAGTAGAGCATGTGAGTCTTGACCTCAGGGTTGTGAGTTTGAGCCCTGCGTTGGGCACAGATTTTACTTAAAAAAAAAAAAAAAAAAAAAAAAAAAGCTAGGGTGCCTGGGTGGCTCAGTTGGTTGAGCATCCGATTTTGGCTCAAGTCGTGATCTCAGGGTTGTTGAGTTCAAGCCCCACATTGGGCTCTCTGCAGTATGCACAGAGCGCACTTCGGATCCTCTGCCCCTTTTCCCCACTCTCGTGCATGCTCTCTCAAAAATAAATAAACATTAAAAAATATTTTTTTTAATCATAAAACTCCTTAAAAAAAAAAAAAGCAAAGGCAACAAAAGCAAAAATAAACAAGTGGGATTACATCAAACTAAAAAGCTGCAAGAAAAGGAAACCATAAAAAGGCAACCTACCAAATAACAGAAAACATTTGCAAATCATACATCTGATAAGGGTAATATCCCAAGTATACAGAGAACTCATATAACTCCACAACAACAACAAAACAAAAAAGAAAGAAAAAGATGTGATTTTAAAATGGGCAGAACTAAATAAACATTTTTTCAGGGGTTGGGGAGGGAAATTTTAAACCATTTTTTCAAAGATGACATACAAATGGCCAACAGGTACCTGAAAGGATGCTCAACATCATCAGAGAAATATAAATCAAAACCACAATGAGCATCACCTCACACCTGTTATAATGGCTGTCATTAAAATGATGAGATCACAAGCACTGGGTATGGAGAAAAGAGAACCTGTGTGCTATTGGTGGGAATGTAAACTGGTGCAGCCATTATGGAAAACAGTATGGAGGTTCCTCAAAAAATTAAAAACAGAACTATCATATGATCCAGCAATCCAACTTCTGGGTATAGCCAAAGGAAACAAAATCACTACCTCGAAGAGGTATCTATATGCCCATGTTCACTGAAGCATTATCACAATAGCCAAGACACGGGAACAACCTAAGTGTCCATCAGATGGATGAATGGATAAAGAAAATGCGACACACACACATAAGAGTATTATTCAGCCAAAGAAAAGAGAAACTGGCATTTGCAACAACCTGGATTAACCTGGTGGGCATTGTGCTTTGTAAAATAAATCAAAAACACACACTATATAATCTCATTTACATGTGGAATCTAAAAAACAAACTCACAGAAACCGAGAACAGACTGATGGTTATGAGAGGTGGGGATAGGAGGGTGTGAACAGGGTCAAAAGCTACAAACTTTCAGTTACAAGATAAATAGGTTCTTGGGATGAGTGCCTGGGTGGCTCAGTTGGTTAAGTGTCAGACTTCAGCTCAGGTCATGATCTCACAGCTCATGAGTTCCAGACCTGAGTCTGGCTCTGTGCTGACAGCTCAGAGCCTGGAGCCTGCTTCAGATTGTCTCCCTCTCTCTCTGTTCCTCCCCTGCTCACTCTCTGTCTCTCTCACTCTCAAAAGTAAATAAACATTAAAAAAATTTAATAAAAAAAGTTCTGGGGATGTTATGTACTATAGCTAACAATACTCTGGGGGCATGGGAGGGGTAGAAGGTGGGTGATGGGTATTGAGGAGGGCACCTTTTGGGATGAGCACTGGGTGTTGTATGGAAACCAATTTGACAATAAATTTCATATATTGAAAAAATAATAATAAAAAAAGGAAAAAAAATCACAATAAAAAAAAAAGACAAATCTTACATACACTAAAACATACTGGTTTTGAGTATACATTTGGACAATGTGTATACACCTATGTAAATAACATTTAAATCAAGATTGACATAGATTGAAAGAATGGCTGCAAACTCCTGAAATTCCAAGATGGCCATGTGAGTGGACCTGAGCTATCCCCCAGGACGTTAAGAGGACACCTGGAGGGAAAAACCAAGGTAACGCAGCTTGGAACTGGCCAACAACCAGACACACGGATGGGGGGGCCCCCCTACATGATCCAGGTTATATAGAAGTATGTATGAGAGATGTAGATCGGCTGAGCTCATCCAGAGGACAAAAACTATGCAGCAGACCAACAAAATCGTGAGCTAAATAAAGTGAGGTTTGCTTTAAAAACAACAACAACAACAACAACAACAACAACACTCTGTTGTATACAGTTATTTGAAAGTTGCTAAGAAAGTAAATCTCAAAAGTGCTCAACAACAGAAAAAAAGATTTGTAACTATGTTATAGTGGAGAAACCAGACAGACCTCACCTTAACCCAACAATCACGGTTAACATCACCAATAAGTTATACTGACATCATGTACCTTTTGATATGATGCACTGACAAGGGGACATCACTTCTGAGACATTATCGCCAAAAATGCATGACCTCAATCTAATCATAAGAAACCATGAGACCCAAGTTAAAGAACATTCTACAAAATAATTCACTACATATTCTGTGTGAGACTCAATTTTCTTCAGATACTTCAAAACAACCTATCAAAACACTGAACCTGTACTGAATAGCAGATACGAAAACCCGGCTATCAATTATCTAAGAATATTTGTGTATTTGTAAAAAGTGTAAAATACCACCAATCTTTTCACTAAATCTCACACTTGTTTCTTATTAATGAGCACTGGGGGAAGACGGTGGCAATTCTTTAAGATGGTGGGCTGTCATCTTCAAAAAAATGTGTATTTTGTGAGACTGGAGAAAGATAAAACAGTAATTACTGTGGCTGCCAATATTATATTTGTGATTTAACAATGTCATTTACACGGCATTTACAACAACAGAGGAACATTTAAATAAATTATTTAATCTATTCAATGGACACACAGACGTTAAAATGTATATGGGGAGTTCAGATTAGGAAAAAAAATGTTTATCATACATGAAAAACCAGTTTACAAAACTGTATTTAAACCAATCACAATGCTGTAAAACACAAAAACCATAATGATTAAAGAATTTCCTCCCTATGTTTTGGAAGAAATTAAGAGTAGGTATTTATCCTCCCAACAATTGTGAGCCTGCCATGTATAAAGCACCATGTAGGCACCAGGGAAGATAAACTAGAAGCAGGAGAGACGCATTAGATCTCTGGTAATTTACAACCCAGTGGGCTCAAAAGAAGGGAAGTTTTCCAAATTCACTACAACGAGCGTGAAATATCATTATAATGTAAGAAAGACTAATAAAACTGCCTTCCAAAATAAGTTTTTGGCATTCAAAATTTGCCAAAAATATCCATGTTTCTGATAAATTCACTTCTTCCCACAACACACATGTGCTGGCTCTGGGATGTGTGAGCAGCTGCAGCCAAAAGTGACAATAACCAATAGATGCTGCTAAAGTCAGTATAGATTTTATTTCTATAATTGTATCACAGCCTCTCTCATTCCACCTGCTTTTTGTTTTGTTTTCCATGCTGGTGCTGGGAGACAGCTTTAGAAATATATCTTTAGGGGCGCCTGGGTGGCGCAGTCGGTTAAGCGTCCGACTTCAGCCAGGTCACGATCTCACGGTCCGTGAGTTCGAGCCCCGCGTCAGGCTCTGGGCTGATGGCTCAGAGCCTGGAGCCTGTTTCCGATTCTGTGTCTCCCTCTCTCTCTGTCCCTCCCCCGTTCATGCTCTGTCTCTCTCTGTCCCAAAAATAAAATAAAAAGTTGAAAAAAAAAATTTATAAAAAAAAAAAAAGAAATATATCTTTATTCACATTTCTTCCTTTCCACATATTTACCTTCTTCTTGTGGATCTGTCAGAAAAAAACTGTGCCCTTTTCTTCTTTTGGACACATTATTTCACCAGAAATACCACAGTAGACAGCTCTGAACACCCTTTTGGTTTCAGTTCCCTTATCTCACTGAAGTGGCTGGATTTTGTCTAAGGTTACTTCCAGGCTTACAAATGTAAAGATTCTTCCCTCCTTCCGAAGATAAAGCCCTTTGAAAGCAAACTCATATAGCTTCATTTCCTGCATTTAAATCCTTTTTAGGGAAGCCTGGGTGACTCAGTTGGTTGAGCGTCTGACTTTGGCTCAGGTCATGGTCTTGCAGCTTGTGAGTTCAAGCCCTCTGACAGCTCAGACTCCGGAGCCTGATTCAGATTTTGTGTCTCTCTCTTTCTGACCCTCCCCTGCTTGTGTTCTGTCTCTCTCAAAAATAAGTTTAAAAAAATTTTTTTAATTAAAAAAAAATAAAAGTAAATAAATAAATGCTTTTTAAAAAAAAATTTTTTTAAATATTTATTTCTTTTTGAGAGAGAGAGAGAGAGAGAGAGAGAGAGAGAGAAAGCAGGGCAGGGGTAGAGAGAGAAGGAGACATAGAATCCAAAGCAAGCTCCAGTCTCTGAACTGTCAGCATAGAGCCCAACACAGGGCTTGAACTCACAGACCGCAAGATTATGACCTGAGCCAAAGTCGGACGCTTAACCGACTGAGCCACTCAGGCGCCCCATAAATAAATCCTTTTTACAATTTGCTCCATTTAAATTCTTTCTTTTCCAATTCCTACGCTTTTGGATCACACATCACACTAAAGCCTATCTTTGTGCAGTGTGCTAGGCTGTTAAGATCGGGATCTGATATTTTTTCAAGATCTGCACAATCTGTATTAATGTAGTGGAAGCAAACCTCTACTCACCCTTCGACACCCAGATTTACTTCTTTCCCACTATTTCCAACTTCCCAATTCAGTATTAGTCAACCCACTATGCCTTAAGCATTCTGGACAGGGTCCCTTTACGACACTTATCTCACTGCTTCATAATTACTTGTTGACCACTGTGATTCCTTCAGTGGATCCCGTCTTAGTAACAATGGCTAACAATTCCCGAATGCTCCACAAGTACCTGGGAGGCGCTTTATCTTCCCTCATTCAAGTTTCACAGAACTTCATGAGTTAGGTGCTACTTATTCCCACTTTACAGATGAAAACACGGACTCCTCTGACCTTACATAATGCTCTTGAATCAGTCCCCACCCTTGAAACACCTCTTCTGTTCCCCTTCCTCTCTACAGCTCCTACATGCAAAGGCATAGGGAAATACAAAAAATATAAATGCTTCTAGCCTCTCTTTTGAAGACAGGATTTAAGTTTCCAGAGTTCTAAAATTCTCCTTCCTGTTTATAGTTTATTCTCCATGGTGCTCTATACACAGCAGGCCCACAACTGCTCATGAGGATACATACCATTCAACTTCCAAACTTAAAAAACAATCATTTTGATCCCAACCATACCAGTCTGTCAGACCTTTTCTCGCCTCTAAAATGCCTCTGACCAGATCCCTTTCAGTATATACATTTTCCTTCTCAGAATGATGGGGCCATCTGGAAGGAGTTTTGTCAAATTCACATCAATATAATTCAGGCTCTAGGTTTTTTCTTTTCTCCACCCTGCCATCTCAGATTAAAATTCACTTCTTTCCTGAAACCAGTCCTAATCAACCCAAAACCACACTGGATCCCCTTCTAAACATACCTGTTCTCCTCCTTCCTACCTACCTAAATCCTATCCATCTCCTAAAGCCCAAGATTGACTACTTCAGTATTCTGTCTCCAACAGGAAGCCCCTCCAAAGCACAGCCTCTCTATACTTCTAATTGTACCATGTACTTTAGTCCTGTCTCTTCCAATTGTCTATCTGCCCCCACTTAAGACACAAAATAGCCGCTTGCTCAACTGCACTGAAATGCCTAAAGAAAATTTAATTATCAATATAGAAAAGCATTCTTCCTGGAGACCAGTGAACACATCTCCAGTATTAAAAATCATCACTGCATCTAGACTAGGGCTTTATATAGAGGCTTCAATAAATTCTTGCTGATCAAGATAGAACTTGGGAGACTACAATGTGTATTTTAAGAAACATCCTAGAGCTTTCATAAACCTGCATTTAAAAAGCATTTTTCAGGTGCCTGGGTGGCTCAGTCGGTAGGTAGAGCATGCAACTCTTGATCTTTGGGTTATAAGCTCAAGTGCTATATTGGGTGCAGAGATTACTTTGGAAAAATAAAATCTTAAAAAAAAAAAACCACTGGGACGCCTGGGTGGCTCAGTCGGTTGAGCATCCAACTTCTGCTCAGGTCATGATCTCGCAGTTTGTGAGCTCTAGCCAATGCTGCTAGCTCAGTGCTGACAGCCCATCAGTGCAGAGCCTGCTTCGGATCCTCTGTCCCCCTCTATCTCCCCTGCTTATACTCTCCCCCAAAATAAATAAATGTTTTTTTAATTAAAAAAAAAAACATTTTTTAATCTGGTCCTTGACATCCACAAGGTTTAAAATATTAAAAATTCACACATCCTCAGATATTCTTTAGGACAATTCTAAAAAGAGAAACTATAAGCATCAAGGGTAGGGAGGGTATGATCATGCTGATAAGCATTTAGTAAAAACACCAGTGTTCAGGCCAATGTTAGCTACACTGGCTCTAATCTGACTGGATTATTCTTTGGCCATTACTTTAGCAGGAAGAAATTTTTACCACAGAAAAAAATAGAAAAATGTTAAAGCTCTCCCAGAAAAGATAAGATAAGATAAGATAAGATAAGATAAGATAAGATAAGATAATTTGGACTCAACGCATACACATTTCTTCTGGGGTACTGAATTAGTGAGGACGTTACCTTAAAAACTACCCAAGGCATAAGACAGGGTTCTTGGGTTGCAAGCAACAGAAACCAAGTCTGGCCATCTTGCCAAAGAAAATGTGCTGAAAGAAATACCACAGGCTCAGATAATTGGAGAGGCAGGGACTAGAAGGCCAGGCTGGGAAGATAAGCCCACACCATGGCACTCCAGGACTGGCAGCTAGAGCCTCAGCCAGGATCTAAAACACAAGTATCTGGTTAGCAAGGTAGCCACTCCCCTTCCCCAACACTCCCCACAGCCTTCTCAGGACCCAGATCCCAAGCACTGAGCCACCAACTAACGGAGCCTGAGTCCTACGTCCACAGAGGCACAGCAGAGAAGGGAGCTAGTGCACTGGCCATTCAGTTTTGGGGATGGTAGTGTGGGCTCTTCCTCCTCTCCAAAAGAGGATTTCTCCAAAAAAGAAGAATGCTTTGAGGAAAGAGGAGCTGACCAGAGACCCTAGAAATAAAAAGCATTTATCCCTCTCGTCAGAGACATACCCACTTGCAGAGTCACTCTCAGAATGACTCTACATTCTATGCTCCGATTTTCTGCCAGAAAAATCAATCGTTCAATACACTCTAAATCCCTGCACTAGGGCCCACAAACTCCTCTCCAGAGGCTCTAATGTGTGTGCTATTGCCTCAGCTGCCCTTGGCCTCTTCTGCCCAGTCTGGCCACAGCATACGCTCCCCCCAAGTCCCTTGATCAAGTCCTCTGCCAAGTCCTTCCCAGACGCACACCTTATAAAACCAAAGAATTCATCTCCCCACTTCTTTCTCACACAGCACTGTATTTCTAGTTTAAAAATTTTGTTGTATTATAAAACTAATCCACAGAGATTATTTTTTAAATTTTTTGTAAAGTTTATTTATTTTATGAAAGAGAGAGAGAGAGCACGCGAGCAAGTGCATGAGTGGGGGAGGGACAGAGAGAGAAGGAGCTAGAGAATTCCAAGCTGGCTCTGCGCTGTCAGCACACAGCCCCATGTGGGGCCTGTGAGATCATGACCTGAGCCAAAACCAAGAGTCAGACGCTTAACCAACTGAGCCACCCAGGCGCCCCCACAGGGACTATTTTAAATAAAATGTAAGTTGTTAAATCAGTTTTCTTTTATGTACTTAAAATACTTTCTTAGACATGCAATAAAGTACTAGTTTTTAATGGTACAAAGTATTGACACCATGAAATAAAAAGTAAGTTAAATTCTGAAGGATTTTCCTGGTTCTAGTGGCAGCTCCAAGGTTCCAAACTGGTAGGGTTTTCTGTTGAGTGTCTTGTTTTCAAGTCCTTGGGGATGAGAAGTGTCTTTAATTCCTCTCTCAGACGTTGGTTGGGTGAGACCCTCTTACTTTCTCTTTCTCCAAGTACAGATCTGGGGCAGAGGGGGGGAGGCAGGCTGAGGACAAAAGCTTTCTTTATCCAGAGAAAGGCTTCTTTCTCTTTTTTCTGTCAGGCTTGGACATTTGCCTAAATGACGGTAGGTGCTCCATAAATGATGATCTGAGGAAAGACGTATACTACTTAACAGTGCCGTGCTCCTATGAACAGGACCCACCGTCACCAAGTACTCTGCCCTGTCTGGTACCTCTCCTCACGCTGAAACTGTCATAGAAGATGACGAGACCAGAGAACCACTGAAGGACTCTATTTTAAGATCTTCTACTTCAAATATCACACCGTACTGCAATCGCTGGTTTAGTTATCGATCTCCACCGTCAAACTGCAAGAACATGAAAGCAGGGCCTGTGTCGGCCACATTCACTGAAATGCAGCCCCGTGCGGTACTGCTCGAGAAGCACAAACCGAACTCATAAACAAATGCAAACCGGGGCTCACGAATGCCACAACGTTCTTCTCACCACAATTCACTACAAGCGCGGGTTACAATGAAGTCAGAAACTGCCTTTTTCTTAGCTTTCTATTTACATAGCTGACACTGAGTGTTAACTGGTGCCAGGCCCTGGGCTAAATGTTCTATATATTAAGTGATTTTCCTCAGGTCTCCAACAATACAATAAAATAGGGAGGTACTATTATTGCTACAAGAGGGAAGACGAGGCAAAGAGACATAAAGTAATTTGCTTAAGATCACCGGTGTAGTGAGTGTAAGAGCCAGGGTTCCAACCCATGTCTATCTGACTCCAGGGCCCAAGCTCTTAACCACTACAAACATCAAAACTCAAATGCTACTCTATGAGGCCTGGGCAAGGGGGCACAAGTGTGTGAAGTCAGTCAGACTATTCTGACAAGGACTCATCGTGGGTCCAAAGCAAAGAGGTAGGAGTATTTCCATCTCCATAAAGAAATAGGCACTCTCCCATTGTCCTTGAAACATGTAGCCCTTTTATGTCCACCCTTCTACTTCAGAGTGAAATTTACAAGGGTACAAGAACTATTTGACCTTCCTCTTAGCGCTACCTCAGGGAGGCAGTAACACCTCAGCTACCACAATAAATGGTAGCTGTTGCTGGGCCTCGATATCAAAGGGACCACGCGGAGTGGCAAGGACTGTGGCCAACTCAAGAGGGGTGGACAGTCCAAAGGGCAACCACCAGTCAGCTCTGGCTACAGCCATCATACAGGAAAGCTGGCCCAGAACTGCCAGATCTTCCGATTTTCCAAGAAACCTAAAGACCAGGTTTCTTATTTGAACATTTTCAATATTAAAATATTGGCAACTAATTTTAAAAAACTGTTTAATCATCTTGCAGCCCAAACACAGCCATGAGCCATCGGTCTGTGGTCCTCATGACACTTCAGGGCAAACAGGTTTCCAAAGGCCTCTGACCTTCCATGAGGTCACCTATCTGGCCCGATGTCCTCCACCTGGAATATTCTTCATCAGCTACCCAAATCTAACCGAGACTTCTAGGTATGGCCCCACACACTCCATAAAACTGCTCCTGACACTTCAGCTCATCTTCACAGACTCCCTCAAATTCCCTTAAACACTCCTCTCCATCACTTCTCTAATAGGCTTATATTTTACATTCTACACTACATCTTGCCAACAGCTCACAGCCCCTTAGGAGCACACATTCTGTTCTACACATCTTAACCTCCTCAGTTTAGAATATTCTTTATAGATATATGACAACTATTTTTGTAATTAAAAAACAATTCTGTTGAAAAAAATCACTCATGGTGTCTAGCACAAGGATGATCCCAAGCTACGTCCTTATTAAATAGTTGATGAACCCTATGGGGCGCCTGGGTGGCTCAGTCGGTTGGGCGTCCGACTTCAGCTCAGGTCATGATCTCACAGTTTGTGGGTTCAAGCCCCACATTGGGCTCTGTGCTGACAGCTCGGACCCTGGAGCCTGCTTCAGATTCTATGTCTCCCTCTCTCTCTGCTCCTCCCCCACTCATGCTGTCTCTGTCTCTCAAAAATAAAATAAAAAAAAACATTAAAAACATTTTTTAAAAAATAGTTGGTGAACTTATTTAAATAACATAGAAATATAATTATTACACACAGAAACTTTCTGGATTCTTTTTCTAACTCATTTTACCAATAAAATCTAAAAGTTTCATCTTATTATTATTATTATTAAAGGCAGTCTCCCCAAAGTGCAAAACCTCCCAGGAAAAAAATCACTACAGTGATAGGTGTAAAAGCCCTGAGTGAGGGCTCAGCACATTTAGCAAATGATGACTGAATATAAGTCTAACAACCAAGTCATTTCTGCGAAGAGGAAGGAAATATAATTAAAATTCCAATGATTCAAAATATATATTATTTCGAGCTACTCACAAAAATAAAGTGTTCTGGGGCGCCTGGGTGGCGCAGTCGGTTAAGCGTCCGACTTCAGCCAGGTCACGATCTCGCGGTCCGTGAGTTCGAGCCCCGCGTCGGGCTCTGGGCTGATGGCTCAGAGCCTGGAGCCTGTTTCCGCTTCTGTGTCTCCCTCTCTCTCTGCCCCTCCCCTGTTCATGCTCTGTCTCTCTCTGTCCCAAAAATAAATAAAAAACGTTAAAAAAAAAAAAAAAAAAAAGTGTTCTATAAAAGCACATAACTTCTTTTAAAGCATATTTTATTAGGATTCCTAAATATTCAAAGGAAAATCACTATCTTTCCTTTGTTTTTAATTTTTTTCGTGATCTCTACACCCAATGTGGGGCTCGAACTCATGACCGTGAGATCACGAGTTGCACGCTCTGAATGACCCAGCTGGGTGCCCCCATGTATTTCTTCCTTTTAACAGAAGTAGAAGCACTGTATGTCTGAGTTCATATCCATTTCTGTTCATCACTGCTAAGCTGCTCTTATAAAGTACATCAGAGGGGCACCTGGGTGGCTCTGTCAGTTAAGCCTCCAACTTCGGCTCAGGTCATGATCTCGAGGTTTGTGGGTTCAGGCCCCACGTTGGGCTCTGTGCTGACAGCTCAGAGCCTGGAGCCTGCTTCTGATTCTGTGTCTCCCTCTCTCTCTCTGCCCTTCCCCCACTCACACTCGGTCTCTGTCTCTCTTTCTCTCTCTCTCAAAAATAAACATTAAAAACATTTTTTTTAATAAAGAAAGAATGAAAGAAACAAAGAGAAAATCAGAATAGTGTTAAATAACCAACTAAGAAAAGATTTTCCAGGCAGTTCTTTTTTTTTTTAATATCATCTAAAACACATCCATTTTTTTTTTTAAAGTAATCTCTAAGCCCAACATGGGGCTCAAACTCCCAACCCCGAGAACAAGAGTCACATGCTCTACCGACTGAGCCAGCCAAGAGTCCCTCCAAGCAGTTCTTTAAAAGGACTTGACTGTTTTATGAACAAAGAGATCAACTAAGTGTATACAAAGAAAGTCTATTTAAGGGATCATTTCTTTTCTATGTTTATAATAGTCTTGTCTTCTCTATAAGTTTGTTTCTACTTGTGTCAGATTTAAGTTTTTATTGTTTTGTAATAATTTTTTTTACATGGAGTAGAAATTCATTCACTCTATCTCCTTTTGGAAGTGCTCAAAAATGTTTCATGATAATCGAGTTACTAACTTCCCATTTTGAAAATGAGTTAAAAAGTATCGTAAACTGCCTCAGAATTTCTTCAAGTATATTTGGATAAAGCACACAAAAAGCATGATCTTATCTGCCTCAGATACACAACCCAATTTGCACACAGTCCACTTCTGGGTAACTGTGCTAATAAGAAAGCAGCAGCACACACAATACAAATGATAAAATGTCAAAAATGGGGGGGAGGGTGGGGAACCACTCATGTTTGTTTTGCAAATACTTTTGGTGCTCACGTATGAATATTTTTGTATCATTCTGGTAATTTTTTTTCCTATTTCATAAAATAAGGACATCGCACTATGATGATCTTCTTCAGTTAGGTTTCTCATACCTAACTCTGGGTTAGCCTTTTGGGGGACTGGTGCAAGGAGATAGAAAAGAAGGGTAAGGCACAGTTTATGAGAAGGAAAAACCCCAGTTTTCTTCCTACTTGAAAAGGGAAAACCCCAGTTCTTCCCTACTGTGTGTTTCTTTCCTGAGAGTCTCCTTCACTACTCACAAAGCACATTTCACTTCGGGCACTTCTGGTCACCAAATGAGTGGGGTTCCCCTACACCAAGCAGGTCTCTGCAACACCAGCTAGGGGTCCTACAATTTAACTGAATTCTGACAGGCATCTCTCAACCCAAAGATAGCATCACATCCCACAGGTTAAGAGCTTAGTCCCATAAGACTGCCACCGCCCTTTCAGATGCCAGTCACGAGCCCACGTTATCACCGGTGTTGGTTATGACCAACTGGCTACTGACCAGAGGTTCCAACAACCCCTCCATGGGTTCAATTAATCTGCTGGAGTGGCTCACAGAACTCAGAGAAATACTTCATTATGTTTCCCAGTTTATTGAAGAATATGGTAAAGGATACAGATGAAAAGCCAGATGAAGAGATACACAGGGCAAGGAGCTTCTGTCCCGGTGGAGGTGGGGTGTGTCACCCCCTCAGCCCCCCCACCAATATGTGTTCACCAACCTGGAAATTCTCCGAACCCTGTACTATCGGGATTTTTATGGAGGCTTCATCACACGGGCATGATTGATCATTAACTCCATTTTCAGCCCTTCTGCCTGCTCAAGGCAATGGGGGGCAGGGCTGAAAATTTCAAGCGTCTATTCATGGCTTAGTCTTTCTAGCGACCAGCCTTCACCCAGAAACTATCCAGGAGCCCACCCAGAATGGCCTCATTAGAACCAAAGACCCTCCTATCACCCAGGAAATTACATGAGTTTCAGGAGCCCTGCATCAGGAATAGAGGTCAAAGACCAATATTAGAGCAAGAGATGCTCCTAATGTTATCGCGTAAGAAATCACAAGAGTGTGCCAGGAAGCGGGGCCAGAGACCAACACACACCTTCTAGTATCTCACAGTCTGTCCCAGGAAGAGCTGGAAGGCCACAATTCCACTCAGAATGCTGCCTACCCCCCGTTCCACAGCTGGGGACAGAGGCACATGGCCCAAGTGAACAGCTTCCTACCAGTGCTGGGAAGGCACTTTGGCTTAAAAGGCTGACTCTGAGTAGTCCAAACAATGAGAGCTTAGAAATCAGCAAACCCCATCTGACCCAGACAACTGCTAAGCTGCTTTTCAGGGGCCCGAAGGCCAGTTAGACAAGGAGCTTCTACACGGGAGTGCTTTCCTGACACACACACAGCCCACTGCCAACACTGATTCTACACACACACACACACACACACACACACACACACACACCCCACTCCATTCCCAGCAGTTCTTCATTTTAGAAGGATCCCTGGCACTTAAGGTAACCAAACCTCAATAAAACTAGGTAAGTGCTGAAAAATCATAGGTGCCCAAGTGGCCTGGATTCAAATATATTCCTAGGAAAAAGTGGCAAGCCTCGATTAAACAAAAATACCCCTCAATCTTTCATTTGCAATGCACCACAGTCTTATCTTTTATAAGATAACTACCTGAGTCCTTCACTCCATGTTCTTTGTACCTTTTGAATTTTGTACTGGGCACATATATTATCTATCCAAAGTAGCTTTTCTGACTAAACTACCCTAAGATTGTGTAAAGAAACGTTAGGGTCTTTTCTTTGGGTCCTTTCAGATTTCTCTTTTAAAAAGATTGCAGTACAGTACTTTCTTTTCTCTCCACTTGTACATTTCTTAACCACAACCTTTTTTAATAAACTCTCACCATCCTGTCACCACCACTCTGTGCCTCACAGTCAAGGGAAAGAAGGTGGTTTTGAGGGCTGTTGCTGGCGTGTTTGCTGGGTTGCTTTAAGGGACAGAGGAGGACAGAGTAAAGGAAAACCAGGAGAACTGGAAGGATGGGTAACAAAGCCTCATGGGAAATGGTGGCCTCCCACCTCTGCAATATCTCCCACCACTCTCCTCCACTTGGCCGCCAGCCACTCTGGCCTGCTTGCTGCTTTTCCTCCTGGCCAAAGTCGTCCCCCACTTGGGGCCTCGGTAATTGCTCTTCCCCTGCCCTGCCATTCAGAGCCTACCCAGCCACAATTTGCCAATCCCCTCCCCACTCTCAGGACCATCACACACTTATCTCCTGCCCAGCACCACCACTGCCTAAAATCAAGTTCACTGATATTTCTGCTCATTGACTGTCTCCCCGCATTTGTTATCAGAAACTTCACAAGAGCAAGAGCCTCCACTCTGCCTCATTCACAGCTGCATTCCAAGAACAGTGTCTGGCCCAGAAGCAGGCATTCAATAAAGTTTGTAAAATGAATGAATGAATATAAGAATGAACATTTTTCCCTACTCAAAGGGTTAGTAAGCTAGGAAGCAAGGGTTTCAAGAAGGCTGGGAAAAAGACTGTGGACATTCTTGAGCCATGTTACTTTAGGGCAGAAATTCTCAAACTGGATTCAAGGAAGTTTTCTTCGGTCTGAGAGGATTTTACTCAACAAGTTGTCTTCAGGTGCATATGTTTTATTACTAAGTTTTAGGTTTGGGGGTTTTATTTCCAAATCCAATTCCCTATTCTTTTATCCACATATCTTTTTTGCCTGTGATGGTTCCTTTGTTCTGTTTCGTACGTTAACCGCCATAAAGGAAACACTTCAAGACTCAGCACTCACAAACTTGACATCATATCTCTTTCACTTTGACCTAGATAAGGAACAAAACGATGATGACAGGAAAATATTATGACCATCCCTATCAACCTTCATTTTCAAATTAATTACTCTACTATCAACTAAACTTTGGAATCCAGATTTGACATACACTGTTGGCTATGAACCACAATATATTTTTTTTTTTTTTTCTGAGAGAGAGACAGCATGCGGGAGGGGGAGGTACAGAGAGAGAGGGGACAGAGGATCTGAAGTGGGCTCTGTGCAGCTAGCAGAGAGCCTGATGCGGGGCTTGAACTCACAAACCATGAGATCATGACCTGAGCCGAAGGCAGATGCTTACCCAACTGAGTCACCCAGGCGCCCTGGCTATCCACTGCTTGATTATAGTTTGTTGATGTATTTATTTACTTAGAAATAAAAGGTTCCAAGCTATCAGCAAAATGAAAATCCTTTTCCTCAGGTGATGAATCACTAGGATTGAGGATCAGTACATTTTATCAACCATCCAACACAAATCCTGCAAGATGGTATAGATTCACAAGTTCAACATCTGAAAGAAATCCTAAGTGCCCTGTCATGGGACGATCCACTGAGATTCCAAAAAGATTTACAACCAAGTACACATACACTTCCATTGGGCTGATACTCAACATTATCAGACACCTTGTCACTAAGATACTGGAAAAAAGAGACAGAAGACTTCCCTGAAACATTGTTATCACCGCATTATTGGTAGACCCTAGCATTCAGTGTATTTGGGGTATTTTCAATTCCTCTACTAGACCGTAAGCTTAAAAAACAGGGGCAATGTCTTCATTCATTCATTCATACAGTCAACAAATAGTATTGAGCATATACTATGTCCTAAACAACAAGGATACAGGAGTGAATAAAACGGACAAAAACTCCTATCCCCATGAACTAGCTTATATTCTAGTGAGAGGAAACAGACAACAACAAATGAGTACATACCATGTCTTGGTGGTGATTTGTGCTGCCAAGAAAAAACAAAGCCTAAGAGACACAGTGACAATGGACTGGTGTATTATGTAGCATGATCGTTAAAGACCTGTCTGATGAGACGAAAACTAAGCAAAGACCCAAAAGAAGGGAGCTAGCCATGCAGATAATACGGAGAACAAACAGTACAGAGGCCAGTGTGGCTGGAGGAGAGGAATGAGTAAGAGGGAGAGTGGTAAGAGATGAGATCAGAGCTACGGCAGGGGACCCGAACATCCAGAGCCTTAGAGGTCATGGTGAAGACTGTGGATTCACAGAGACAGAATACCACTGGAGCAGAGGAGTGACATGATCTGACTTCTGTGTTGGAAGAATCACTCCAGCAGCTGTGGCAGACAAGACTAGAGGAGTGAGGGCAGAAGCAAGGAGACCAGTCAGGAAGATTCAGCAGTAGTCCAGACAAGCGGCAATCATGGGTTAGGGTAGGACAGCACAGCGGAGGTTGAAGGGTTAAGGTTAGGCAGGATCTGCTGTCAGATTAGACGTGGGTATGACAAAGGCAGAAGTCAAGGATGACTCCTAGATATCTAACCTGAGCAACTGGTAGCATGGAGACTTCACTTACTGAAAGAGGCACAACAGTAGGAGAAGCAGGTTTGTTGCTGTTTGTTTTTTGGTGGATGGAATCAAGAATTCAGTTTGGGTATTTTAAGCTTGAGATGCCTATCAGATACCCAAATGGAAATACTGAGTAGACTGCAGGATATTCAAGCCCTGATTTCAGGAGAGAAATTAGGGCTAAACAGAGACAGCCGAAAGTAATCAGTATAAATACGGTACTTAAAGATGAGACTAGATGAGATCACCTACTAGTGCGTGTTGGGGTGGAGGGTGGTTCAAAGACTGTGTCCTCGTGCACTGCAATGGAAGAAGTCAGGAAAATGAGGAGGAATACAACAATACTAACAAGGAACAACCAGAAAGAAAGGGAAGAACTAGAAAGATACCCTAGAAGCAAGGTAAGGAAAGTGTTTCAGGAAGAAAGGAAAGATGGGGTAACAAGGACTGAGAACTGGATTTGTTAACTTGTTATCTTAAAGACTGGTTTTGGCAGAATCACAGGAAAGAGTGCCTGACTGGAATGAGTTCGAGAGAGAATGGGAACCGGGATCGTGGAGACAGCAAGTACAGAAAAGTTTTGCTGTAAAAGGAAAAGAGAGAAATGGGATGGTAGCTGGAGGGAACAAGGGGCAAGGGAGCAGTTCTTTTAAGATGGGAAATACTATAGCCTATTTGCCCTGGGAATGATAAAGTAGAGAAGGAAAGGCAATGAAGCAGGAAAGACAGGACACCGATCAGAGTGAGGCCCCTGGGCAGGTGGGAGGGGGTGCATACAAATGCACAGCAGGCAGACAGGCTGGCTTCATGAGGAACCACAGCCTTATTTACCTGGGAATTCCCAGGTTCTTACACAGAGACTAGTCCATGATAGGGCTCTCAAAAAATGAATAAACTAATGTATTCTCAAACAAGGGCCCTTCCTTTCTGTACTAGGCTATGAAGAAAAATATAGATTGCTTCACCCAAAGTAGATAGGCAACACTGTATTTACGGAGAAATGAGAATTGCTCAAAAGCAAAAAAAAAAAAAAAAAGGTTAGGGCAAAGAATGGGAGAAAATGGAGATTGCAGTATGATTTCAGAACAGAAGTCACATCTCAGGAAACAGGCAGAAAAGGAGGTAGTGGGAGAAGTGTCTAACTGACTAACCGGTATTATTAGGTAGGCACAAGGGAACACACACACACAAGAAAGCCTCCAGGAAAGACAGAGAAATGAGGATCAGAAATGTCCAGTCAGGTGACTGGATCAACGCACCCATCCTGATCTTAGAACAATGTAATACCGGACAATCACCAAGATCTGTTACAAAAAGACTCTCCAAACAGCCTGGGATCTACTGGAAGCTCTTCGTCATGGTTATCGCCTCTGGGATTACCACTCGTGTTTTACTCCCCTGTCTAGAGCCCAGGGGAAGGTGTGGTCTTGCAGTGACGTCCTTCCACCTGCTCCTCTAGGAGTCAGTTTTACTGACAAACACTAAGGCCACCAGAGTCTCTGCCCACGGAGGATCTCCTGTATCAATCATCTACACACCCAACCTCATGAGTTCAAGGAGCTGAGAAAATGAAACGGCAACCCCTTGCCAAGAGATGGAAAAGCTCAACAAACCAAACTAAGACCCTTAAAGATAGTATTGTCCTTTCTTATTAAAAGCAGTTTTAGGGACACCTGGGTGGCTCAGTCGGTTAAGCGTCCGACTTCGGCTCAGGTCATGATCTCGAGGTCCATGAGTTCGAGCCCCACGTCGGGCTCTGGGCTGACAGCTCGGAGCCTGGAACCTGTGTCAGATTCTGTGTCTGCCCCTCCTCTGCTCGTGCTCTCTCTCTCTCTCTCTGTGTCTCTCAAAA
The DNA here is from genome assembly GCF_028018385.1 of Neofelis nebulosa. NCBI lineage: Eukaryota > Metazoa > Chordata > Mammalia > Carnivora > Felidae > Neofelis > Neofelis nebulosa. The sequence goes on from NC_080787.1 coordinate 36,613,287, forward strand.
ATAAATTTAAAAAATAATAAAAATTAAAAAACAATAAAAGCAGTTTTAATTTTTAATATACAGGGAAATCTAACTGAGAAAGATCCTATCAGTACTTTTTTTTTTTCCCTTGAGTAAAAACAGACCCAACAGGCACAGCTTTAACTTTCCTAGGGACTGTGACATCATCTGGTGTATAGCCTGTGTCACTGGCCTTTGTGAGTATTTCACACTGCTAGATAGTTCAACTGTCTAAAAGGCCTGTTATACTCCCCCCACTCCACTCTGGGGAGGGTACAAAGCAAGCCCACTCCTAGTGTGTCTCACTTCCTGTCATTATAGAGGCTCCAAAAAGGGGGAAGAAGGAAAATCACAACTGGAAGTGCTTTCGGAGAGGCAAAGTTGAATAACAGGACAAAGATGAATGTTATATTACCCAATCCAGAACAATAAAGTCTTACTCAAGAGATCAGTTTCAGTCTTCTATACTGTTTAGGATAAAATATTAACTGGAAGATACGGCAGATTAAAAACATACACACATATGTATTTGCTAATCTTTTTTGTGGGTCCAAGATCTTATCTTAAATGTAGGCCTACTATTGAACAGTGAGTTGTCTTTCACATACCACACCCACCATGACCTATGTTTTCCAGTTCAGGTTTCTATAAAGAAAAAAAAAACCCTGAAAACATTCATGTGCAGATCTATGTGCAGAGTCCTTCTAGACTTTCAAGACTCCCTTTCCAACTCTTACAGTTTGCTTACCCATATAACTGAGCAGTAATTTCTTTTAATGACTTGCAATTGAGTCATTCTGAAGCATTTGAGGGGCACCTCGGTGGCTCAGTCGGTTGAGCATCCGACTTCGGCTCAGGTCATGATCTCACAGCTCATGAGTTAGAGCCCCGCGTCAGGCTCTGTGCTGACAGCTCAGAGCCTGGAGCCTGCTTCGGATTCTGTGTCTCCCTCTCTCTCTGCCCCTAACCCACTCACATTCTGTCTCTATCTCTCTCAAAAATAAATAAACATTAAAAAAAAATTTCTAATAAATAAATAAATAAAGCATTTGAAATACAAAACCATTCTTTTTGAATTCAAATTTCATGGGCTTACATCATAATTACACTGCAGAATTACAATAACAAGAATGATGAATATAAACAAATACAGGAATAAATATAACTGAATCTTTGTAAGCACACAATTGGCGGGGAGGCCTCATGGTTGGGGGGTTATATCAGACCCAGTGGCAGAGAGGGCAACACCAAGTATTCAGTGCACCAAGTTGGTTAAAGCAGTGGCTGGGTAAAAGACTCTCTACTGTGTACCAGGCTCAAAGTACTGTAATAAATATGTTACTTATCATGAATGCCCCAAAATTAACAATCAGTAAAACCTGTAAGTGGGGGGGGGGGGGGGGGGGGTGTGGGGTGTGTGTGTGTGTGTGTGTGTGGATTTTCTGGCTATTGATTCTTATTTATCAACAGGAAAAACAGCCAGAGGTTTGAAGGAAAGGAAATTCCTTGTCTTCATGCTGTTGGGCCTGTTTGTTCTATCTCTCCCACTAGACTCCAAGCTCCCTACATGTCTGTTTCCTTTTATCTCAATAAACTTGCTCAGTTCACTTGCTGAGTATGTTCCCACTTCCTAACGTGGATCTTATAAGTAAAATTTCCTGGGGCTGAAAAAAAACGTTAGAAGGTCTGATTCACAGTCTACTACCTGCTAATATTTTCTATCTCTTTTTCTTTACATTGTATGTATGTTTCCTGACACTGGTTAATTGAATTTATTAACCAGGGTTCCATTTATATTTATATTACTGTTATATTAATACTGATAATATTCTATGAACTATTCCATCTTGATTAAAGCCATAAATTCCCATTACAAAATAAAACCAGGCTGAATGTCCTACTGAGTTTGAATTTCACATTCCCACAATATGTGGCAGCTAATACTTCCAGTTTCTGGCACTTCTATTGAGAACATAAAAGTTCTCCCGGAACTAACAAATTACTTCCCTTCTAACACAATTATGTAATCTGAGAGTTGAACGACACCCTAGAGATCATTTTGTGGTCCAAAATCCCTCCCAATTAAGGGATCCCATCAATAAGTACTCAATTTGGGGGGACAGGGAAGGATGTTTATCTTTAAATCCCACATTATAGGGTTCTGCACCCATAGTAGGCTCTTAATACATACTTGTTTAGTTGAACTGAACAAGTCTAAAATGGGTGCATTTCATTAATTTTCTTGTTCTTTCTGGGCTTTTAGCTGTAACATCCACTGAATCTGTAATTAAAAATTTGCATGAATCTTCTGCTCATTAACCAATGTTCAAAAAGAAATTCAAGGAAACTCCACAATCAGTCAAATGTTTTAACATTAAGCCTGCTAATGGCTAATGTCAGTACATAATAAAACTAACAGAAAATGGAAAATCAAGTTTTAGTTTGTGTATGCCTACAAAGAGTTGCCAATTTATCCAAAATACTCACATGTTCTCAATTTCTAGTATGAGTTTTTAAAAACGAATAAAGTCTTGCCTCCTTCATACAACTAAATTATACACCCTTCTACTTATAATTGGGGTACTCACAGACTTAACCACAGTACTGAAGACATGTTATTATACTAATTAATTTTCCCTCCAGTTAAAACAGACTGTGATCCCATCTGATTTCCCATAATATGATATGATAAGAGAACAAAGCCTGTGGAGCAGTAAACACCACCAACAATTTTACGTTACTCAAGTATGTATTCCAAAACTATGTAATTTACAACATGGCCCTACTTAGTACCTCTATTACCAGGCATCTGTTTTGGGGACTTTTACAATATATGATAGGACACAAAGTATATATTTCCAAATTCCATTTCCTTCTGTTTTGCTGAAAGGGAACACACACACACACACACACACACAGTCCCTCAACAGCACAATTACTGCTTTACTAAATTTTTTCAGGCAATAATTTAAAGTCCCACTTCCTCCTAAATATCTCTGGACAGCAACTCTTGGCAATCCATCTGTCTCTTTCATCACAGCTTCTTTTCATAACTAACGGGTCAAGTTCCGCTCCCCCCATTTCAACACCATGCACTGTACTTGTAGCCTGCCGCGATAGCCCACTGCTGAATGCCAGAATATAGCATATTGAATTTCACTGTCCTTCATTGTTTCCACTTTAACTGCCATTTTACCACCATGCACAGGAGACAAACGCTTTCCCACAGGCATCTTATGAATTTCCAAAGCAGCTAATTCTTTGTGGATTTACAAAAACGTTTGCCTTCTCTAAATTCCCTTTATCACCACAGAAACGGCTCTGAAAAGCTGAGATTTTTTTTTAAGTACCCCAAGCAAAAACTGATTTTAAGCATTTCTATTTAGCTAGCAAATTTAATCCTAAAGGCCTCCCTATAGGGCAATGTCAGGGCACAGATCTGAAACACCGCCTTTGGCCTTCCCAATGAAAATGAAGTATTTTCAGCCCATAAAAATTATCTTATCAAATGTCCTTTCTTCTCAGCTACACCAGAAGGGGCTACCCAGCGCATTGTAAAATAAACAATTAGCTTTGGCTTTTGCACTACGCCCTAAATCTTCCCAACCGCCCCCCCCCCTCCTTAAACTCACAGACACACATAATCCCTCTGCAACCCCGAAACCCGCCAGTGAAGTGGACTATTTCTCTGGCACAAAGGGCCGGCCTGCGCCTCGTGCACCGCGGCCTCTGCACACATGTGTGGGCTGACAAGTGCTGAGCTGCCTTTCCTGGATCCAAAGCTGGAGGCCTGGCCCGAAAGCCACACACTTCCCCACCCACCGCCTTCTCTCCGCCGCCACTCTCCCCTATGACAGGCGACGGGCTCTGAAGCTCCCTCGGCCGGATCGGTGCCGTGTGGCCACGCTCGGACCCGCTTCCCCTCCGCCCACCGTCCTTTTTCCTCTCTCCTCTTCCTCGGCTCAAGAAATTCCGTCGGAACTTCATTCAGACGAAAGGAGCGGCCCTGCCAGGGGCGGCAACACACCGTCCCCCGGCGGCCGCGCCCCCCGCGCCTCGGCTGGCGGTGGCCGCCGACTCCGGCGACCCCCGGGCCCGCTGGGCCCGGAGCCTCACCTCCTCCTCGCTCTCGCTGCGGAAACACAGGCACGCGGCCCGCTTCTTGTAGCCGTCGCCGTCATAGGTGCGAGTCTGATTCGACTTGAGCTTCATCATCCTCCGGGCCCGGGTGGGGGTGCGGAGCGGGTCGCGGGAGTCGAGGGTGGGGAGCCCGCTCCGGACGGACGCGCGCGCGCGTCCTCGGCTCGGCCAAGGGAAGCAGGGAGGGGAAGCCGCTTCTCCGCTACACGGCTCGGCCGCTGGCCCGCCACGGCTGCCTCATTCCCCCCGGCCCAGGCCCCGCGCCGCCGCCGCCGTCACGGCTGCCGTCGCCGCTGCCGCCACGGCCGCCGCCCCCTCTGCCGCCGCCACCCCCGACGACGACCGCGCCGCCATCTTGGGCGCGCTGCGTCAGCGGCGTAAAGCCGCGCCGGCCTGCGGGACGGCCGCGCGCTCGCAGCGCAGGCCGCGTCCGGGAATCGCACCCTCCCAGTCCGCGCGGCGTAAACGAGCGTCTGGAATGAAAGGGCCGTGCGAATGGAGGCGGCCGCAACGCCAGGAGCGTAGGGGTGGGGTAGGTGGGGCGTGCGCGGAGGAAGTCCGGGGAGAAAGGGGTGCAGACGCACGGACTCCCCGCTCGGCTGAGCAGCGGCCGGAGCGGAGATCCGGCTATCCAGCTACGCGGCCTGGCGAAGGGAGAGCGGGGGGCTTGCCCAAGGTCACACCGCAGTTCCACGGGCGAAGATGACCCAAGGTCAGGCCGCCCGATCTCGGCCTTGTCCGTTCATCTGGGAGGGGGTGAAGGGGAAGGTCTGGAGGAAAAAGTGGGATGCGATTAAACGCCCTGGAGTGTGCAACCTAAATTATCTGGGATTAGGCACTGCACGTCAACGCGGGTGGGGGGTGGCGGGTGCACATTCAATTGACATCCAGAAGCTGTGGAAGTCTCAGGGGCTGGGACATTAACAGATGTTTATCCTGCAATCTTTGATAGGTGCAAAAACAAATGCTTTCTCTTAAGGTAAACAGAAGGTCCAGAAAAGGAAGATGGGTGTGTGTGTGTGTACGTACACACATAATGCAAATCATAAGGCATCATCGTTCCTGGCAATAAACTAGGACTATATAGTGTGGATGTCAAACACATATATTCTCCAGGGGAAAATATATACCCACACACTGTAGAACAAGGAAAAATGTATAACCTGTGGATATTCTCAGCAGCCCAGACCAAACATAATATGATGCCCGTTCCCTGAATGTGCAATATTTGTCTATGAATTGTTTATTTCCCTTCTTTAACTTGCTTGTATTTGGCACAGTCAAAAAAACCAGGTTCTAAACCAAACCTGGGTTGGGATCTCAATTATATTTATTTACCCCTCTATTTGGCAACTGGCACGTGGTAGTAACTTAATACATTGCAACTAGTATTACTGATACTTCACTCAATGCTTGACACGTAAAATGTGGAGTTTCAGTTAATTTGGGTCAATCCACATGCAATACAATTCCCAAAATCTTGGTCATTTGGGTTGTCTTTATAGCTTTCTCTTCTGCCATTACATCTCTGAAAGGAAGGAAGAAAGAAAACAAGTTCTGACTGTAGAAATCCTCTAACATGTTTGTCAAAAATCTGAAAAATACAGAGAGCATACAAAATTAAATCACGTATCTCTGAGCACATTCAGTAGAGACTTGTAGCCCTCCCCCCGATCCCCACCCCCACCCCCGGCCTTTTCCCCCATGTTACTACTTTTTTTTTAATAACACTTCTAATTACTACCTAATAGTCCATCGTAGGGATGCCCCATCAATTATTTTATCTTTTCCCCATTGTTAGAAGTTTAGGTTATGTCCCCTGTTTCATTAGAACAGCAATGAATGTCCATGAACATAAATCCTTAACCCTATCTCAGGTATTTCCTCAAGATAAATTCCCAGAGGCAGATCAAGGGGGTAGGAATATCTTTGTGGCTCTTGCTGCCTGTTGCCAAAGCCTTTGCAGAAAAGTCTATGAGTGTAATCAATCCAGCAGCTATACAGCCACAGTGTACTACTATCTGCTGTTTTCTTAAGGTTGAGAGCAGAAATGCAAATGACGTTCCTGGTCTCAGTACACCAGAGTGAAGGTAATAAGCAAGTTAGATCGTAAACTCCTCATGGGCAGGCCCTGTGTCATCTACCTGCATGTCTCCACCTTCTAGCACAAGGCCTTGTCCAAAATAAGAGCTCAGTAAATGTTGATTAAGTAGGTGGATGCAGTTTTTCTGTTGTTTCTAATTCCTTCCCCAGCTTACGGGCCTGTGTAGTTGCAAGAACCCACAGGACCACTCCAGGTTTCTTGCTTTTGTAGTAATTACTTTTTCTTTGTAATTCCTTTTTTTTTTTACTTTCAACCAAAGGATCCCACCCTTTCCTGGAAGATAGCAGTGAAGACCAGATTTAAATTCATTAAAAAAGTATTATCATATTATTCCAGTTAAATACTTCTCCAAAAGTGCCACAAGAAAGAACTAGTATGGGGGCACCTAGGTGGCTCAGGTCATGATCTCACCATTCGTGAGTTCGAGCCCCTAGTTGTGCTGATAGTTCAGAGCCTGGAGCCTGCTTCAGATTTTGTGTCTCCCTCTCTCTTTGCCCCTCCCCTGCTTGTTCTCTCTCTCTCCCTCTCTCTGTCTCTCTCTCAAAAATAAATAAAAAACATTTTTAAAATTAAAAAAAAAAAACCTACTTACAGTTTCTTGAACCTCTAGGGCATCATCCAAGTCTTTGAACATGCTTGCCTGGTGTCTAGAAGGCTTTTCTTCCAAGACCCTCACTTCATTGTTTCTCCCCACCAACCCAGAGGAAGCCAAATTATGTTTATCCTTCGAAATTCAAATTGAGGGGCTCTTGATTTCAGCTCAGGTCATAATCTCATAGTTCATGTGATCAAGCCCCACGTCAGGCTCTACCCTGACAGCACAGAACATGCTTGGGATTCTCTCTCACCCTCTCTCTCTACCCCACCGTCTCTCTCTCCCTCTCAAAATAAATATTTTTAAAAACTTGAATTAAGGGGCACCTGGGTGGCTCAGTTGGTTAAGCATCCGACTTCAGCTTAAGTCATGATCTCACAGTTGGTGGTTTCAAGCCCCATGTCAGGCTCTGTGCTGACAGCTCAGAGCCTGGAGCCTGCTTCAGATTCTGTGTCTCCCTCTCACTCTCCCCCTACCCCACTCATGCTCTGTTTCTCTCCGTCTCAAAAATAAACATAAAAAGATATAAACAATAAATAAATAAATAAACAAATTAAAAGTTACCTCCTCCAGGGGTGCCAGGGTGGCTTAGTCAGTTAGGTGTCTGACTCTTGATCTCAGCTCAGGTCTTGATCTCAGGGTTGTGAGTTCAAGCCCCACCACACAGGGCCCCGAGCTGGGCATGAAGCCTACTTAAAAAAAAAAAAAAAAAAAAAAAAAAAAGGCTACCTCTGGCCTGAGTTTGTCCTGCTTTATCACATTGTCACATGGTACAGTACTGTCACAGTTTTCTTGCCAATCTCACATTTTAAACTTCTTGAAGGAGTCTATGTTTCACTTATCCTTGTTTATTTCACTCTGCAGTTATCTCAGGGCCTGACATAGAACACACCTCAAAACAATTTTGTTAATGAAAAAACAACTCCTGCTCTTCCAAAACCTGATCTTGAGTACAGAGCTTAATTACTTGCTCAGTATGGAATGAGACTCACTTGTCTGTAGGAACACCGCCCCCCCCCCCCCAACGACACACCCAAAATCTGCCCTTTGAATGAAGATCACATAGCATTCTCCTGATCCCACACTTCAGGGATCATCCATAGTAACTTTTTAGGGTTAATCCTGAATGGAATGACAAAATACAGAAAATTGGTTTTCACAGGTTCCTTGCTCCATCCTGCGTCCTTAACATGCCATTCACTCTGTCCACCTCCCAGGACTACCTTGTCCATCCCATCAAGTCCCCCAGGAGCACCTAGTGTTTCCGATCCCTGCTGTTGTAGTACTTACCCATTGATGCATAACAAATCTCAAAACATAGTGACTTAAAACATGAATCATTTCTCATGATTTCTGTAGTTAAGAATCTTGGAGTTGAGGCACCTGGGTGGTTCTGTAGGTAAAGCTACAGGTCTTGATTTCGGCTCAGGTCACGATTTCACAGATCATGGGATGGAGCCCCACATCAGGCTCTTTGTGCTGGGCATGGAGCCTGCTTGACAGTCTCTGTCTCTCTCTGCCCCTCCCCTGCTCTTTCTCTCCCTCAAAAAATAAACATTAAAAAAAAAAAGAATCCAGGGTGCCTGGGTGGCTCAGTTGGTTAAGCGTCCGACTTTGGCTCAGGTCATGGTCTTGCTGTCTGTGAGTTCGAGCCCCGTGTTGGACTCTGTGCTGACAGCTCAGAGACTGGAGCCTGCTTTGGATTCTGTGTCTCCCTCTGTCTCTCTCTGCACCACCCCACCCTCGAGCTCCGTCTCTGTCTCTCAAAATAAATAAACATAAAAAAAAAAAGATCAAAATCTAGGGTGACTAGGTGGCTCAGTTGGTTAAGTGTGGGACTCTTGATTTTGGCTCAGGTCATGATCTCACAGTTTGTGAGTTCCAGCCCCACATCGGGCTCTCTGCTGTCAGCACACAGCCTGCTTCAGAATCCTCTATCTCCCTCTCTCTCATGACCACTCGCTCTCTCTCTCTCTCTCTCTCCTTCAAAATAAATAAACTTAAAATCATCAATGATCTAAGTTCCTACTTTAAAAAGTTAGAAAAAAAACAAGTAAATTAAACCCAATGTAAGTAGAATAGAGAAGAAATCAATGAAATAGAAAACAAACAATAGAGAAAATTAACAAAGCCAAAAGTTTGTTCTTTAAAAACACTAATAAAATTCATAAATCATGAGCAAGACTGATAAAGGAAAAAAAGAGGAAAAAGCAAATTACCAATACTATTAATGAAAAACGGGGGCACAATAGATCTTTAGACAGCAAAAGAGTAATAAGGGAATATAATGAAAAACTTTAAGCCAACAATGTCAACAAGTAGGTGAAATAGACAAATTCCTAGAAAAACAATTTACCAAAAATAACAAAATAAAAAATTTGAACATCCTTATCTATGTAACAAATTGAATTTGTCGAAAGCCTTCTCACACTTTAGTTGATAAAAATGTATTGACATTGGTGACAAAGATTGACATTGGTGACAAACATTACCATATTAATGTAAGATGTCAGCAATAGGATCTGGGTGGGGTTAGGAACTCAGTTACCTTCACAACTTTTCTGTAGATCTAAAACTATTCTAAAACAAAAAGTCTATTTAAAAAAAAAAAGTCTCCCTACAAAGAAAACTCCAGTGTCAGGTGGTATTTTGGTGAAATCTATCAAATATCCAAAGAAGTAATACTAATCCTACACAAACATTCAGAAAATAGAAGACGTAAGAGTACTTCCCAATTTGTCTTATAAGGCAAAGATAACCCTGATTCCAAAATCTGATAAAGACATTACAAGATAAGAGTTACAGACCTATATTCCTTACGAATATGCATACAAAAAAAAAAAAAACCAATCCTGAACAAAAATATCAGTAAAAATATCAGTAAATATGGGCGCCTGGGTGGTTTTGCCTCAGGTCATGATCTCTGGGGCTTTGTGGATTTGAGCCCTGTATGGGGTTCTGCACTAACAGTGTGGAGCCTGCTTGGGATTCTCTATCTCTCCTCTCTTTCTGCCCCACTCCTACTCGTGCTTTGATCTCTCTCAAAATAAACTTAAAAAAAAAAAAAAAAAAAAAAAAAAAGAATCCACCTACATATACAGGGAAATACAAGAATGCAAGGTTAGCTTAACTTTACAAAGATCAAACAATGACATAAACCTCATGAACAGACTAAAAGAGAATAACTATATGATCATCTTGATCCAGGAAAAGTATTTTATAAAAAATGTTTAATAAAATTGTTTCATAATAAAAATGGTTAGCAAACTAGGAATAAAAGTGAACTTGGGGGGGGGGGAGGGGGTGTGCCCCGCTGGTTCAGTTGGTGGAGCGTGTGATTCTTGATCCCAGGGTTGTAAGTTGAAGCCCCATGTTGCGTGTAGAGATTACTTAAAAATAAAATCTTAAAAAAATAAATATAAAATAAAAAAAAAATAAAATTTTTTTCAAAAAGTGAAACTTCTCAACCTGTTAAAGGATATCTCTCAACAATAACTAACACTATACTTAAAGGTAAAAGGTAAGATAAATCCTTCCCCACTAAGATAAGAAACAGGGCAAGAATACCTTCCCACCACTATAGTAAATATTATATTAGAGAACTTAGTGAAATAAAAAATGAAAAATAAATATAAGGCATAAGATTGGGAAGGAAAAAAAACCATCACTATTCATAGACAACATGAGTGTATATGTAAGAAAATCTAAAAACAAGGCTCCACCCAAAATACTAGCACCAATAAGCGAAATTAGCAAAACGAAAGGAATCAAGATCAATACATAAAAAGTCGGTTTATTGTATAACAAGCAACAAACAATTGGAAAATGAAATTTAAACAAAATATCATTTACAATAGCATCAAAAATGTCAAATATCTAGGGGCACCTGGGTGGCTCAGTCATTTAAGCAGCTGATTTTGGCTCAGCTCATGATCCCACATTTGGGAGTTGAAGTTCCACATCAGGCTCTGTGCGACTGCTCAGAGCCTGGAGCCTTCTTCATATTCTGTGTCTCCCTCTCTCTGCCCCTCTCCTGCCCACGCTATCTCTCTCTCTCTCTCAAAATAAATAAACATTAAAAAAATTTTTTTAAGTCAAATATCTAAAAATAAACCTAACAAAAATCGTGTAAGTCCTGTATACTGAAAACTACAAATATTGCTGAGAGAAATTAAAGAAGACCTAAATGAATGAAGGGGATGTGTCATGTTTATGGGTTAGGAAACTCAATATTGAAAAGAATCCATTCTCCCTAAGTTGATATATATATTCAGTGTAATTTCTATTTTAAAAAAATTATCAGATTATTTGGAAAAAGTAGGTATAGTAATTCTAAAATATACATGGAAACAAAAAGGATGTAGAATAGCCAAAAAATCTCAAAAAAGAACAGAAACAGCATTGATATTACCAAATTTTAATACTTACTGTAAAATGACAGTAATCAGGGTTGTGGAATAACAGTGTAAAGACACACTAATAAATAAATGGAAGAAAATAGAGAACCCAAAAATAAACCCGCACTTATATGATTATTTGATTTTCAGCAAAGACACCTGAGCAATTCAGTGGAGAAAGGACAGACGTTTTAACAAGCGGTGCTGGAATAAATGGATATTCATGTGAAAAAAATGAACTATAACTCTTACCTCACACCATATGCAAAGATTAATTCAAGATGGATTGTAGACATTAACATAAAAGCAAAACCCATAAAGACTTTTGTGCAAAACATAAAATATCTTCATTACTCAAAAGGTAAACTTAAAAAAAAGCAATAACCATGAAAGGAAATTGATAAGTTAGACTTCATCAAAACTAAAAATTTCTACCCATCAAAAGACATCATTAAGACAATTAATAGATAAGTCATCAATGTGAAGAAAATATTTATAAAACATATCTGACAAAAGGATAGTATCCAGGATATATTAGTAACTACTACAACTCAGTAATAATAAAGACACATAACCTAATTTAAAACTGGGAAAAAATATAGATTTTCCAACAAATGATGCTAGAATAATCCATAACAAATAAAAAAGAAACTCAACCTAAATTTCATACAAAAATTAATTCAAAGTCGGGGCGTCTGGTTGGCTCAGTTGGTTAAGTGTCAGACTTCAGCTCAGGTCATGATCTCAGGTCATGAGCCCCGCATCAGGCTCTGTGCTGACAGCTCAGAGCATGGAGCCTGCTTCAGATTCTGTGTCTCCCTGTCTCTCTGCTGTCCCCCGCTTGCACTCTGACTCTCTCTCTCTCTCTCTCTCAAAAATAAATAAACATTTTAAAATATTTTTTAAAATTAATTCAAAGTAGATCATGGATTCAAATGTAAGACATAGGGGCACCTGGCTGGCTCAGTCAGTAGAGCATCTGACTGTTGATCCCATGGGCATAGAGGCTACTTAAAAAAAATGTAAGATATAAAAAACTATAAAACTTACAGGAAAAAAACATGGCAAAATCTTCAGATCTAGTGCTAGGCAGACTTCTTAGATTTGACAAGAAAAATATGACCTATAAAATTTTTAAAAAATGGCGCCTGGGTGGCTTGGTCGGTTAAGTGTCCAACTTCGGCTCAGGTCACGATCTCACGGTCCGTGAGTTCGAGTCCCACGTCGGGCTCTGTGCTGACAGCTCAGATCCTGGAGCCTGTTTCAGATTCTGTGTCTCCCTCTCTCTCTGCTCCTCCCCTGTTCATGCTCTGTCTCTCTCTGTCTCAAAAATAAATAAGCGTTAAAAATAAAAAAAGTTAAAACAAAATTTTTTAAAATGGTAAATCAGACTTCATTAAAATTTAAGTATTTTGCTCTGTGAAAGACCCTGTTAAGAGTATGAAAAGACAAGCTACAGACTGGAAGAAAATGTTTGCATAGGACATATATGACAGAGGACTAGTATCTACAATAAAGAGTTCTCAAAACATAGTGATTAAAAAAACACACAATGGGGCACCTGGATGACTGAGTTGGTTAGGCATCCGACTTCAGCTCGGGTCATGATCTCACAGTTCGTGAGTTCAAGCCTCACACTGGGCTCTGTGCTGACAACTCAGAGTCTGGAGCCTGCTTCACATTGTGTGTTTCCCTCTCTCTCTCTCATGTTCTGTCTCTCTCCCAGCTCATGCTCTGTCTCTCTCTCTCAAAAACACCCCCCACCACACACAATTTGGGGCGCCTGGGTGGCTCAGTCAGTTGAGCATCTGTCTTCAGCTCAGGTCACAATCTTACTTTTCGTGAGTTTCAGCCTCACACAGGGTTCTCTCCTTTCATTGGGGAGCCCACTTTGGATCCTCTGTCCCCTTCTCTCTCTGCCTCTCCCCTACTCATGCTTTCTCCCCCTCTCAAAAATAAACATTAAAATTTTTTTTCAAAACCCACACAATTTAATCAGAAAATGGGCAAAAGACATGAACAGACAGTTCACCAAAGGGGTATACAAATGGTAAATAAATACATGACAAGACATTCAGCACCACTATCCATTAGGGAAATGCATACTAAAACCAACTGAAATCTCACTCCTCACCAAGAGAATGGCTAAAATTAAAAATAGGATTAATATTAAATGCTGGCAAAGACGCAGAGAAACTGAATCACTCATATGTTGCTGGTAGGGATGTAATTTGGTACATTTTACCGTATTCTCTGGAAAACAGCTGGACAGTTTCTTAAAAAATTAAACATGCAACAATCATATACAAACCAGCAATTGTAACTCCTGGGCATTTATTTCAGAGAAATGGAGATTTATGTTTATTCAAAAACCTGTACATAGGGGCACCTGGGGGACTAAGTCCATTAAGTCTGACTCTTGATTTTGGCTCAGGTCATGATCCCAGGGTCGTGGGATCCAGCCCTGCACTGGGCTCTGTGCTGATTGGCACATGCATATTCTCTCTCTCTCTCTCTCTCTCTCAAAAAATAAACATTAAAAAATTAATCTTTTAATTTTGAGATATTTGTAAATGTGTATGTTGTAAAGAAAAAAATAGTACAGAGAGACTGTACTTTTATCCAATTTCTCCTAATGGTAATATCAACACCTTCAAAACTATATCTTTTTTTTTTTTTTTTAGAGAGAGAGAGAGAGAGAGAGAGAGAGAGGATCTCAAGCAGGCTCTATGCTCAGCACAGAGCCCGACATGGGGCTTGAGGCTTGATCCCACCACCCTGGGATCATGACCTGATCCAAAATCAAGAGTCAGTCACTTAACTGACTGAGACACACAGGCACCCTGCAAAACCATATCTTAAAAATAAAATATTGCAAAACACTATCACCACCAGGATATTGATATTGATACAGTTAAGATATAGAGTATTTCTATCACCATAAGGATCTCCCTCTTGCTCTTTATAGTCACACCTACTTCCCTCCAACCCAATATCCTTCTTAACCCCTGGCAACCATTGGTACATACTCCATTTCTACAATTTTGTTATTTCATAAATGTTATATACAGGGAATCATACAATATGTAACCTTTTGGGATTGGCTTTTTTCACTCAACATAATTCTCTGGAGATCATCCATATTGTTTCCTATTTCAATAGTTTATTCCTCTTTATTGCTTAGTAACTAACATTCCATGGTATGGATACACCAGAATTTATCTAACCTGTCATTCATTGAAGGACATCTAGACTGTTACCAGTTTGGGGCTACTGGAAATGAACATTTCTAGTACATTTCTATAAACATTTATGTACAGGTTTTTTTTTTTTTAATGTTTATTTGTTTATTTTTGAGATGAAGAGAGACAGAGAGAGAGGGAGGGACAGAGAGAGAGGGGAGAGAGAATACCAAGTAGGCTCTACACTGCCAGCACAGAGCCCTATGCAGGGCACCATTCCATGAACTGTGAGATCATGACCTGAGACGAAATCAAGAGTCGGACACTCCAGTGACTGAGCCACCCAGGTGCCCCAAAAGATTAATTTCTTGAATGTTCAATTTTATTTTTTTCCAGCTTTGTGGGAAGTATCATTTTAAAAGCTTTTAAAGTTTCATTTTTTTTTAATTGGGCAAAAGATTTAACAGATATTTCATTTAAAAGAAGATGTAAGGAATGGCCAATAAGCACCTTAAAAAAGTATTCAGGGGCACCTGCGTGGTTCAGTTAAGCATCTGACCTCAGCTCAGGTCATGATCTCGGGTTTCATGAGTTCGAGCACAGCATCAGGCTTTGCTGAGAGCTCAGAGCCTGTAGCCTGCTTCAGATTCTGTGTCTCCCTCCCTTCTGCTCCTCCCCTCGCAAAAAATAAACATTTAAAAAAAAATTATTTTAAGTGTTCAACATCATTAGTTGTCAGGGAAGTGCAAAGGAAAACCACATGAAATATACCAGCATGGCTAAATTTTGAAATAGTTAAATGAAAAACACTGACAACATATGTTGTTAGGAGAATGTAGGGCAACTGCAACTCTTATCCATGGTTGGTGGAAACGTAAAATGGTACAACCACTTGTGAAAACTGCATGACAATTTCTCAAAAACTGAGAAATATACCTACCACATGACCCAACAATTCCACTTCTAGGTATTTACCCAAGGGAATTGAAAATATATAGTCACCGAAAATTTGTATAAGAATGTCCATAAAGCCAGGGACACCTGGGGGGCTCAGTCAGTGAAGCATCCACCTTCAGCTTATGAGTTCAAGCCCCAACTTCTTGCGGTTTGTGAGTTTGAGCCCTGCATCAGGCTCTGTGCTGACAGCTCAGAGCCTGGAGCCTGCTTCAGATTTCTGTGTCTGCTCCTCTCTCTGCCCCTCCCATGTTCATGCTCTGTCTCTCTCTGTCTCTCAATAATAATAAATAAACGTTAAAAAAAATCTATATAAAAAAAAAAGTTAGCGACATCCCAGAAGGATGTTGGCAACCATCAATAGAAGGGTGGGTAAACAAATCGAGGTGTAACTATACAATAGAATATTATTCATCCACAAACGGGAATGCATTATTGATAGATACATCAACATTGACGAATCTCAGAAACAGTAAAAATAAGCCTCATACAAAAGAGTCATACTGTATAATTCCATTATAGGAAGTCCTAGAACGGGGAGGACTAATCCAAGGTGAGGAAAAAAAACAAACAAAAGAGAACAATGGTTGCTTTGTGGGTATGGATGATGGGGATTAACTGGGAAGAAGAATGAGGGAACTTTCTAGAATGATGGTAAAATTCTATTTCTTAGAGGTTTGGGTTACACAAGTCCCGTTGTCACAACCCAGAACATATTCTTAGGATTTGTGTTTTTCACCTGTGGAAATAGTATTGAGCTATAACTAATAATATCCATGCTGAAACATTTAGGAGATACAGCATTTTTTTTTTTTAATGTTTATTTATTTACTTTTGAGAGAGAGACAGAGCACAAGCGAGGGAAGGACAGAGAGAGAGAGAGGGAGACACAGAATGTGAAGCAAGCTCCAGGCTCTAAGCTGTCAACACAGAGCCAGATGTGGGGCTCAAACCCATAAACCGTGAAATTATGACCTGAGCTGAAGTCAGATACTTAACTGACTGAGCCACCCAGGCGACGTGGAGACAAAGTACTACTATCTGCAGTTTATTTGGAAATGAATTTTAAAAATAAGATGTAAACAGCGCACCTGGGTGGCTCAGTTGGCTAAGCTGACTCTTGATGTGAGATAAGTGACTCTTGATCTCAGCTCAGGTCTTAATCTCAGGGTCATGAGTTCAGGCCCCACACTGAGATCCACACTGGGCATGGAGCCTACTTAAAAAAAAAAAAAAAAAAAAAGAAAAAGAAAGAAAGAAAAGTATGTATTAATGGATGGATATGGATGAACAGATGGAAGGATAGCAATAAGTGAGAAAACATAGTAAAATGTTAATGGTAGAATGTAGGTAGTGGGAATATAAATATTCAATAATGGATTTTACAGTATGTGGCTAGATTTTCATAAAATGTTGGTTAAAAATGGACCTTGACCTCTATGCCACTCCATACACAAAAATTTATTTGAGGTCATAGACCTAAACATAAAACCAAGACTCACAATACTTCTAGAAGAAAGCATAGGAGAATATTTTCATGACCTCAAAGCAGGCAAAAATTTCTTAGAGGCCACAAAAAGCACAATCCATAAAAGGAAAAACTTGATTAATTAGTTATAGCCTGCTCACCAAAAGACACCATTAAGAAAACGAACGGACCAGCCTGGAAAACACATTTGTAATACATATATGTGTGACAGATGATTGGTATCCAAAATATATTTTTAAATTTATGCAAATTGGGGCACCTGGGTGTATCAGTTGGTTAAGTGTCTGATTTCAGCTCAGGTCATGATCTCATGGTTCGTGAGTTCGAGCCCCGAGTCAGGCTCTGCACAAACAGTGTGGACCCTGCCTGGGACTCTCTCCCTCTCTCTCTGCCCCTCCCCTGCTCGCTCGCTCTCTCTCTCTCTCAAAGTAAATAAATAAACTTAAATGGAAAATACAATTAAACAGATGCCTCCCAAAATCAGACGTAAAAATGTCCAGCAAGCACATAAAAAAAGTGCTTAAGACCATTAGTTATCAGGTAACCATCAACAAAACTACAATGAGATACAAGTTCACACTCGAATAGGTAAAATAAAGACGACTCATAACAGCGAATATCGACTAGCTAGGATATGGAATGACTGAGACTCTCAAATAATTGTTGTATAGTGGTTGTACAATGAAACCGAGGAAGTATTTAGAACATTCTTATTAAGTTAAAAACATGCCTAGTCCTAGATATTTTATCCAACAGAAGTGAAAACAAATTTACACACACACACACACACACACACACACACACACAAATTTGTATAGGAATGTTTGTGGCAGTCCTATTCTTTATAGCCTCAAAATGGAAGTAGCCCAAACATACATCACTAGGAGAGTGAATAAATAGCGGCATATTCATTCAATGGAATACCACTCAATAATAAAATAAAATGAGCTAGGGAGGAGGAGGAACAGGTAATGGAGTACTGAGCTCATGTCCTCCCACAGACAGGACCAAAGCTACAGCTACATGTAGAGCAACTCTTTCTGAGAATGACCTGTAGACTAGCAGAACAGCTCTTCCACAGCTAGGGATATAAAGAAAAAGCCACATCGAAAGGCAGAAGGGGCAGAGATGTGGTCTAGTCAGGACCCACAGCCTGGGCACAGGGACCCACAAACAGGAGGGATATCACCAACGCAGAGGTCCTCCCTGAGGAGCGAGGAGTTCAAGCCCCACGTGAGGCAGCCCTGCCCTGGAGACCTGCACCAGAAAGAGCCCACATAATATCTGGCTCAGGAAATCAGCAGGGCTTAATTCTGGAAGAGCAGGGGGCCTTAGGAAACCAAGACTCTGCCCTTAAAGGGCACTTGCACAAACTTAATCATTGTGAACCCAGCAGTTTGAAAAGTGCCTGGGCCGTATGAGAAGGAAACTTACTGACTAATTTTAGGGCATGCACCAGAGGGGCAAGGATCGGTAGGAACTTTCTCTGGGAATGGAAGCACTGGCAGGCACCATTTTTCTTACTCTCTTTCTACCTAGCTGGATTGGCACTGGTAGGCACAATTTCTCTATCTACCTTGCTAGTACCTCTCACCCTGCTAGGTATTCCACAGCCTCAGGGGGGACTGGCTTCCGTGCGGAGTAGGGGGCCAGCCCCACCCACCAGCTCACTCCAGCACCAGCGTCCAGACATCACAGCCAGCCGATGGGGGGCTCATGAGCCAGAGCACCTGGTTCTGGTGACCAGGACAGACTGCACTTCTGAGCCCCACAGGATGTCTTCTACATAAGGCCACTCCTTCAAGACCAAGAGACATAGCTGATTGGCCTAATACATAGACACAAATACAGAGAGTCATGCAAAATGGAGAGACAGAGGACTATGCTCCAAACAAAAGAACAAGACAAAACTTCAGAAAAAGAACTAAATGAAAAGAAGATGAACAATCTACCTGATAGAGTTCAAACTAATCATCATAAATGCTCGCCAAACTCAGGAGAGAAGTGGATGAACAGTGAGAACTTCAACAAAGAGACAGAAAATATAAAAAAACTAGTCAGTCAGAGAAAGACAAACATCATATGACTCCACTCATGTGTGGAATTTAAGATATAAAACAGATGAACATAAGGGAAGGGAAGCAAAAAAAATACAGAAACAGGGAGGGGGATAAAGCACAAGAGACTCTTAAATACAGAGAACAAACTAAGGGTTACTGGAGGGTTGTGGGTGGTGGGATGGGCTAAATGGGTAAGGGGCATTAAGCGGGACACTTGGGATGAGCACTGAGTGTTATACATAGGGGATGAATCACTGGAATCTAGTCCTGAAATCATTATTGCATTATATGCTAACTTAGATGGAAACTAAAAAAATAATTTAAATAAATAAATAAGGAAAAAAAAGAAAATATAAAAAAGAACCATTCAGAGCTGAAGCATACAATAACTGAACTGAAAAATACACTGGGGCAGGGCACCTGGGTGGCTCTCAGTTGGTTGGGTATTCTACTCTTGATTTTGGCTTGGGTCATGGTCTCATGGTTCATGGGTTCGTGCCCTGCATCAGACTCTGTGCTGACAGTGTGGAACCTCCTTGGGATTCTCTCTCTCCCTCTCTGCCCCTCCCTCAATCTCTCTCTCTCTTTCTCTCTGTCTCAAAATAAATAAACTTAAAAAAAAGTTATAAAAAGAAAAAGATGAGGGAATCAACAGAAGATTAGAGGGTGCAGAAGAATGGATCTGGAGACAGGGTAGCAGTAATCACCCAAGCTGAAGAGCAAAAGGAAGCAAGAATTTTTACTTTACTGTTTTAAATGTTTATTTTTGAGAGAGAGAATGCAAGCAAGGGGAGGAGCATAGAGAGAGGGAGACGGAGGATCCAAAGCAGGCTCTGCACTGACAGCAGGTAACCTGATGTGGGGCTTGAAGTCATGAACCGTGAGATCATGACCTGAGCCGAAGTTGGACACTTAACCGACTGAACCACCCAGGTGCCCCAAGAAAAAAGAATTTTAAAACATGAGGATATTTATTGTAAGGGACCTCTGGGACAACAAACATCAAGTGCGCTGACATCGGCATTATAGGGATCCTAGAGGAGAAGATAGAGGGAAATGGGCAGAAATAGGTAAAGGGAATTAAGAGGTACAGACTTCCAATTTTATTTTTTTTAATTTAATTTTATAATCGTTATTTTTTTTAGGGTTTTATTTTTAAATAATCTCTACATCCAACGTGGGGCTTGAATTTACAACCCTGAGAACAAGAGTTGCAAGCTCTACTGACTGAGCCAGCCAAGCACCCCCAGACTTCTAATTTTAAAATGAGTCATGGGGATGTAAGGTACAGCATAAGAAATACAGTCAATCATATCGTAACAATTTTGTATGGTGACATATGGTAACTAGACTAGGGGCGCCTGGGTGGCTCCGTCAGTTAAGCATCCAACTGTTGATTTCGGCTCAGGTCATGATCTCATTTTCATGGGTTCGAGCCTTGTGTTGAGCTCTGCTCTGGCCACATGGAGACTTTTTGGGATCTTTTCTCTCCCTCTCTCTCTGCCCCTCCCCTGTTCATGCTCTCTCTCTCTCAAAATAAATAAACTTTAAAAAATAAAAAATATATATTACATAATTCCACTTATATAAAATCTATATAGAGAGGTGCTTGGGTGTCTCAGTTGGTTGAGCACCAGATTCTTGATTATGGCTCAGGTTATGATCCCAGGGTCATGGGATGAAGCCCCACGTCGAGTTCCACATTCTCTCTCTCTCTCTCTCTCTCTCTCTCTCTCTCAAATTTAAAAAATATTAAAATATCACAAAAATGGGAATAAATTTAACAAAACACCTTGCACTACAAACTACAAAATTTTGTAGAGAGTGAAGAAGATCTAAATAAATGGAGAGAGATGTCACACGAGTGAATTGAGAGACTTGATTGACATGGTTAAGGAGTCACCTCTCCTCAACCTGATCTATGTATTCAAAGCAATCCCAATCAAAATCATGGAGAGCTAATTGGTTTTGGTTTTTTTTTTTTTTTAGAAATTGACAAACTGATTCTAAAATTTACATATAAATGTAAAACGTCAGTAGCCAATACAATCTTGAAAAAGAAAAATGCTGGGGGACTTATCTGTCTAACAGTCTAAAGCCAATAGTAGTCAAGGCTGTGATTTTGGTCTTAGGAAAAACATGAAATTATACAGAATAGAGTCCAGAAATCGATCCACCCTTATACGATCAACTGACTTCAATGAAAAGGAAAAAATTTCAACTAACAGTGCTGGAACAACTGGATATTTGCATAAAAAAATAAAGAGCCTTGATTCCTACCTGACACTATACACAATAATTAATTCAAGATGGATCATAAACCTATAAACCTAAAGTAAAATTTAAAACCATAAAACTTTTAGAAGAAATCATAGAGAATATTTTCAGGGCCTGAGGTTAAGCAAAGATTTCTGAGTAGGACCCAGAAAGCAATGACAATAAAAGAAAAATATGATAAATTAGACTTCATCAAAATTTTAAAATTCTGTTCATCAGAAAATGGATAGCCATGGGGCGCCTGGCTGGCTCAGTCGGCTGAGCATCTGACTTCAGCTCAGGTCATGATCTCGAGATTTGTGGGTTCGGGCCCCACGTCAGGCTCGGTGCTGACAGCTCAGAGCCTGGAGCCTGCTTCAGATTCTATGTCTCCTTCTCTCTCTGTCCCTCCCCCCCTTGTACTCTGTCTCTCTCTATCAAAAATAAATAAACGTAAAAAAAAAAAAAATTAAAAAAAATAAAAATGGGCAAAATAGTGGAATAGATACAAAGAAAAATATATAAATGGCCAACAAGCCCCAGAAAAAGTGGTCGACATAATTGGTAATCAGCAAAGTGCAAATTAAAACTACCATGAGAAGCCACTACATCTATTTTGAATTTGCATAATCATGCAAATTCTTTATAATTTCTCACTTTATACACCTCTATTAGAGTGGCTAAAATTAAAAAGACTGGCAGTATCAAATGTTGAGTTAATGGGAACTCTCCTACATTGCTAGTGAAAATACAAAATAGTACAAACACTTTGGAGGGCTGTTTGGCAGTGTCTCATAAAGCTAAATATATATCTACCTAGTAACAAGGCAATTCCACTCCTGGGTGTATTTACCCAGTGTGGTAGGCAGAATCATGGCCCCCCGAAGAGGTCCACATCCCAATCCCCAGAACCTGTGAATACATTGCCTTACACGGGAATAGAGATTTTGCAGAGGTTAAGTTAAGGATGTCAAGTTGGGGATATTATCGTGTATTATCTGGGTGGGCCCAATGCAGGTCCTTACAGGGGAAAGAGGGAGACAGGAGATTCAGAGTCAGAGATGTGGTGATGAGAGTAGAGAGCATAGAGACAGATTTAAAGAGGCTACTCAACTGGCTTTAAGATAGAGGAAGGGGCCACAGTATGCAGGTGGCTTCTAGAAGCTGATGAGGCAAGAGAACAGATTCTCCTTAAAGCTGCCAGAGAAAACGCAGTTCTGCTGACCCATTTTGGACTTCTGACCACTGGAACTGCAAGACAATTTTATATTGATTTGTGGCCACTAAGTTTGTGATCATTTGTTCAGCAGCAAATTAAGAAACTAATACACCTAGCAAGAATGAAAACATGTTCATAAAAAACTTTACAAAATGTTCACAGCAGCTTTATGCATAACCACCAAACAACACATGTGTCCATGGGACAGTGAAATGTTCTGGATCTGACAGGGGTGTCAGTGCTCTCCAGCCAAAGACCAAGAAGACACTTGTAGTTGAACAAGGTTGGGTTTTTGCTTGTTGCAATGAGGGAGAAATACATACCATTGAAAACCATGGGGTGTCTCTGGAAGAAGATATTAAGAATGACTTATTACAGGGGTGCCTGGGATGGCTCAGTCCATTAAGCATCTGACTTCGGCTCAGGTCATCATCTCACGGTTCATGAGTTCGAGCCCATGTCGGGCTCTGTGCTGACAGTTTGGAGCCTGGAGCCTGCTTCAGATTCTGTGTCTCCCTCTCTCCCTGCTCCTTCCCCGTTGTGCTCTCTCTGTCTCTCTCTCTCTCAAAAATAAATAATAAATATTTTTTTTTATTTTTAAAAAAGGATGTTTTGTAGGATTTGGGTTTGTGCTGGGTGATTTTGGGGGAGGTTTTAAGGAAGTAGGGCTTTGCTCTGGATCAGATGCTTTCAGGAAGCAGGATGATTCTGTGATTGGGTATCTTCAAAAACCTTACCTAGAAGGAGGCTGGAATGAACACAGCTAATGTGATAACTGGTAGAGAAGCAGTAGTCACTCCTGTTAGCTGGGAGAGAGGATCTTTGGTATTTCAGTGGTTTTCACAGTGAACTTGTTTTTGTCTGTCTTTAGATAAGATCATAAAATAGTCTTGATTTTTTTGTCTACTTTATCAGAGTCACAAAGCGACCTTATCTGATGTTGTTGTTTGATGATGCTATTGATGTCCAAGAGAATGACATGACCTCACTATGAATGCCAGGCCAACTTTAAACATACCAAGACCCAGCTGTAAGGGTGAGGCCAGTTCCTGGATGTCAGGGGCTGGTTTTCTCTTTCTCAGGGGTGTGAGTTATATGGTTATAGCTGTTTGTCAAAAGGATGGAGTTAAGATTGGTTTATTTCAATTTTTACCCACAAATGTCTGTATTAAAAAAAAAAACAAAAAACTCACCATGACTGGGTGCTTGGCCTGGCTGGCCTAGTCGGTAGAGCACGCAACTCTTGATCTCAGGGTGATGAGTTCAAGGCCCAAGTTGGACGTAAAGCTTACTTAAAAAAAAAAAAAAAAAAATCAAGATGACTACACAAAGGGTAGAACATCCACTCAATGGAATAGTACTCAACAATAAAAAGGAATCAACTATGGATACATGCAACCTCATGGGTGAATCTCAAAACATTACACTGAGCGAAAGAAAGAAGACATTAGATAAATGGTTGCATTTGTTTATGTAATATTCCAGAAAACTCAAAATTACAGAGACCAAAACAGCAGTTGCCAAGGTGTTGACCACAACGGGTCAGCATGGGGGATCTTTTTAAGGTGATAGAAACGTTCCATTGCTTCGCTATAGCAGTGTGGTCACTGTGCAGAGCTAAATTCAGTCTACTATTTCCTGCAGGGGTTTGACTCCTTGCCACGTGACCACCATTTCTGGTCACTCCTCTCTCTCTGCCCTCTACTTCCGTCATCGCATCTCGGTCTCTGACTCTCCTGCCTCCCTCTTTCCTTATAAGGATCCTTGTGATTGTACTGTGGCCACTCAGATGATACAGGATAATACGACTGTATAGGATACACAACTATCCCTGTTTATCAAAACTCAGAACTGTACCTGTATAAAGGATGGACTTTATTGCATGTAAATGATACCTCAATAAGCCTGACTGTAAAAAAACAACTGTGTTACGGCTGAGAAAGCCTGGGTATGGGGATGGATATAACACAGGAGGCAGAATGTTGAAGCTCAGTGGTGGGTATATGGTGGTTTATTTTACTCATATGTTTATGTAGGTTTGGAATATTCCATAATAAAAAGTTGTTGCTGTTAATTTTGATGGAAGGGGAAATTATGTGATGGAGGCAAAGATGTCACAGAAGTCAGTTGACTATTCATCCCCCCAGGACACTGTTTGCACATTAATGAACTGATGCCCCTAGATTCTCAAACTGACTTCCTGCTTTTCATGCACTTAAATAAGCTAGAGCTTATTTACTTGGACATTTTTTTGCTGGTACTCCTCAAAAATGTTTAATGCCATTTGATTCTGAGCTTTCAGAATTTTTCGCCCTGTTTTAAGATCTCCTTATTCCCTCGGCTTGGGTATCCTCTGCCATTTAATATTTATTTATTTTTAAAGATGCCCTTTTCCTCACAATGGCCTCTTTGATATGTCAGTAAACCATTCAGGGCTTATTTTTCAAGTGGCTGTTCTTTTGGAGTTGTGCCATGCATTTATCACAGGCTTCCAATAAAGCACTTTTAAAAAGAAATAGGCTCCAGGCTTTCTATGGGCTGTAACTTTTTAAACAATTCCTTTCATTTCTCCCCCTTAATGCCCTCCTTCTGTCCTAGTTTCCCTTTCTAAACTGAGCAATCAAGTGATGGAGTTCCCCCCTCCCTTTCCCGTTAGCAGGCTGAATGTGTATTGTGGTCACTATTGACCGAGTGGTTTACCCATGACCACTCAGTGCCCCAGTGTGGTCACTGTGTAGACCCAGATTCAGTCTACTCTTTCCGGCAGCAGGTGGTTAAGTATTTGCCAACCAGCCAGCACTCCTGGAAGCATCAGTCCTCACCTTTCTATTGTTAATTGGCTATCATCTACAGGACAAAATCCAAACTCTTGATAGCTATAAGAATGGCTAAAATGAAGACTGAACAGACCAAGTACTGATGAAGATGAGAAGCCGCTGAAACTCATACACTGTTGATGGGAAACGTAAGATGGTGGAGCCACTTTGGAAAAGTCCGGCAGGCCCTCAAAATGTTAATCATAGAGTTACCATACGACCCAGCAACTCCATTCCTAATTAGATACCCAGGAGAACTGAAAATACATGTCCACACAAAACTTGTACATGAATGTTCGTATTAGTGTTAGTCATAATAGCCAAAAACTGGAAACTGCTCAAATGCCCACCAACAGGTGAATGGATTAAAAATGTGTGTCTGGAGAGTTCGGGTGGCTCAGTTGGTTGAGTGTCTGACTTTGGCTCAGGTCATGATCTCAACGGTTCGTGGGTTGGAGCCTCACATCAGGCTTTGCACTGACAGCACAGAGCCTGCTTTGGCTTCTTTGTCTCCCTCCCTCTGCCTCTGCCCCGCTCGCATGTGCGCTGTCTCTCAAAAATAAACAAACATTTAAAAAACGTGTGGCATATCCACACAAGGGAATGCACACAGCAGTAAGTACTGATGCAAGCAACAACACTGATGAATGTCAAAACAATGATGCTAAGTAAAGGAACCCAGACTATACAAGAATGCATACTGTAAAATGCCATTTTTATAAACCTCTAGAAAATGCAAACTTCCCTATATGACAGAAAGCAGATCACCGTTTACCTGGAGATGAGGGTGGGGTAGGGTGAGGGATTACAAACTAACAGAAGGAAACTCTTAAGAGTGATTATCTTGATTTCTTGGGCATATACGTATGTAAAAATTTATTGGATTGTATGTCCAAATATATGCCCTTTATCAAATGTCAATTATACCTCATTAGAGCTGAAAAAGAAAAGAATTGAAAATAAGGCAAGTCCTAGACCTGGCCAAGGAAGCCCCAGCCTTCTCCAATGCTCAATGGGGCACCACTAGGGTCAGCCACCATTATTGCCTCATACTGTCTTAGTCCAAACTGTAAGATTCAGTTCAGATGGTCATGGGGACCCACTCGTCACAGAAGACCCACTAGCCTTCCCCTGAATAGTGTTTGCTTCCCTCCTCCCTGCAGGCTACCAATTAAACTCTTGCCATTGCCACCAGGCCATTTACTATTTAGTATTTATTTCTAGGTCTGCCTTCTCTAATTCCGGCAGAACCTCTGTAGTAAGGCTGTGTTTCAGCTACTTTCATATTCCTAATTTAGGCTTGCAGAGATTTTTGTTTTTAACTTTACAAGTGTTCTTTGCACATAAGGAGACAGAGTCTCAGAGACAACTCTTTAGGGACATCATTCATGCAGCTAACAACTACAAAGGAGCTACTGCATGTGAGGCCCTGGGCTGGGACCCTGGAGCAAGGCTCAGTGTCAGAGAGGAAATGAACAAAGGTTCAAGCAGTTGCAACACAGCCTAAGTGAGAGATGACGCGGGCACTAACAAGAAGACACCAAACTGGATGTTGAAGTAGGGGTGGGTTCTGTCAGGAAAAGCTTCTTGGAGGTGGTATTTAATCTGAACAATGAAGAATGAATAAGAGTCCTGAGTGGGGTGGGGTGGGAAGAGTTTCCCTGTAAATGGACCACTGCATGCTGAGAAAGAGAGCAAGCTAGTTTAGCTGGATGCTGAAATTTGGAGGCTTGATTTGGTAGGCAGGTGAAGTTGTGATGGATCCGTCAGGCCATGTGAGGAGTTTGGCATTTGTTTAGATTCTAGAAGACTCTGGAAGGCAACATAGAGGTTTTGAAAGATTTTAAGTTGGGGAATATCTCGTTCACATTTGTGTTTCCAAAAAATAACCTTGGTAGGGCAAAGCTAGGGGCAGGGGACCTCTTGGGAAGGGACTGCAGTGGTTCTGGGGAAGTTATTGGCAGCCTGAGGCACCGGCAAAGAGGGAAAGTTGAAGCAGGAGGACCTGTTACACTTCCACTCCCACTCCCGGCCCAGTAACCTACTTGCCCGTAGACCACCGGCTTCCTTCCATAGCATCCTAAGACCAAGTTCTTGTCCTGAAAACCTAACCAAAAAAAGCCATCTCTCCCCAAAGTCGCTGATACTTCCTCTGGGAGCCAAGAGTGCTTCACACTCCTTGGAAATAGGCAAACCTTGTCCCAAGACTGATCAAACCAAGATCTCCCTCACCTGTGGGCTTTGATACAATTGTCCTAATTAGTGCTTTCAGCAAGACTTTCTCCCATCTTTCTCCAAGGTCTAAGAAGTAAAAGGGCTGATAAATCCATTCTAAGGGTTCAGCATTAAGCAGCAGCAGCAGGAGCCCATGACCCCTCATTACTGTGGGGCCGCTACTGGCTGCTACCTTGGAGCAGTCTGGGCATTAAGCGGGCCTTGGCTTCTGGATGGGGCTTGGGATGGGGGAACTCCTAGCCACGATGGACTCATGCTGCCCTACTGGAGGCCCATCCATCCATGTAAGGAGTGTTCCCGGGGGTCCTCATGTCTTCAGGATGCATCCTTCTCAACATCTTTGTCTCCCAGCACCTAACATAGGTATACGGTAGATCTAGTTAGGACTTTAAAAGCATCACAGAGACTTAAAGCTGCTATTGGCACTACCACAGGGGAACTATGCTTCAGGGAGAGATGGTTTGTGTATCAGGAAGTTTGTGATAAATTGGAAAATGTCTCTTCAGCCGCGTTTCCAAAATCCCTTACAAATCCTTTGGAACCTTTGTTGGTGGCAGTAGTGGCGGTGGGGCTTAGCTGGTGAGCTTCGGGGCTAGTGGACAGATGTGAGGCCATGATGGAAACTGACCCCAAAATTGTCCTAAAGCTTTCACCCACTGATAGATGTGGCCATGGAGGCCTCTCCCTGCACTCCCCCCCCCCCCCGCTTTTTTAATGTTTTTATTTTTGGGAGAAAAAGAGAGAGCACCCTCGAGCAAGAGGGTGAGGGGCAGAGAGGGAGATACAGAATCCAAAGCAGGCTCCAGACTCTGAGCTGTCAGCAGAGCCCAAGGCAGGGCTTGAACCCATGAGCCCAAGTTGGATGCTTAACCGACTGAGCCACCCAGGCATCCCTCTCCCTGTCCCTTGTAACCAGCCACCCCAGATGACCTTCCTAGGCACCCGTAATAATCAACATCCATTTTTACCCCAAAACCCTCAAGTTTTTATAGGAGTTTCATAACCTGACACCATCTGACATCTTTATTTTCCAGTAAATCCTCAAGATGCCCCGACTGTTCTGACCCTTCCCCTGATCCACAAGTCCACCTGTGTGTCACTTCAGCTGACATTCATCTGTCCTGCCCTTAGCTCTGGACATAAACATTTACCTCTTATGTAGTATTTGGCATAGGGACTTCTCTCAAAAAGTAAGCTCAATGCCCAACATGGGGCTTGAACCCAAGACCCTGAGAGCCAGCTGGGTGGCCTGCATATGGACTTTTAAGGCTTAGCTTTGGTTTTGTTTTCCTACTTAGACTGTGAAGTTCTTGAAGGCAAATCTTGAGGCTTCTGTTTCCCAGAGCACTTAACACCGATCCCTGAATAGCTAATCAATGATTATTGGCCGGCAGTAGCCAATCTACCAGGGGAGGGGGAGGGCGCTGGCCGGCAGCAAAAGAGCTGCCTCCAACAGCTTGTTTTTATCCACGGGCTATGACTCTACTTTGTAGAATCTTTGGGTTTTCCCAGAGTCCATGGGTGATCTTGGAGAACACATCCTAGGACTAATTGAAATCATGAGGGAGAGGGTTGGCAAGGAGCCCCAGCTGAAAAAGTAACATTTAAGGGCCAGAAAATCACCAGGGCTATAATGGAAACCCATCTGCTTGCTTGCTGGCTTGGGTGGGAAACAGAAAGGCCGGGAGCTACTAACATTTCACAGTGGAATCCAGGTTAAACAATCACAAGGCGTGTGAACACGGGCAAACCACTTGACATCACTTGAGCCAGCAGAAAAATTGGATAAAAAGCAATCTTTGGCTAGGCAGCCAAGGCCGCACTGAAACAGCTTCCCCAAACACCACCTCTTTCTGCCAAGGCAAGCTTCTACTCATTGGTGCCTCAGAATACAAAGCTCATCTCCCAAAACTAAATATTAAGTGCACATTGGGAGTTGCTGTCGGCTGCCACCTTGTGGTCCAAATTACAACTGCCTATCAAGACTGAAATAGATGGCTACCAGCACAAAACCACTCCAGGAATTTTAAATTTTTACATCTCTTTAAAAAGTTCATTTCTCTGGAGAGAGAATCCCAAGCAGGCTCTGCACTATCAGCAGAGCGTGACATGGCGCTCAAACCCACCGAGATCATGACCTGAGCCGAAATCAAGAGTTGGACACTTAACTGAGCCACCCAGGCACACCCCTTCAGGATTTCAAGGTTACAAATCTCACTTGACTAATTACTGTCCAAATCCACACAATGCTTGGCCTGTAGTAGCTCATAAATACTACTCCCAAGTATCCACACCCCCTTAAGGTCCACTTATTAGTTACCAGTTCTGACTAAAAAACCTTACCTCGGTGGGTGGGCACGTCCAGAGTTGCTAGTTGGCCCAGAGCTGCTGCCTCAAACACTTGGGACTCTATGCCGTGTGCTCACTGCAACCGTCGTCAGTTGTGGTTCCATCTGCAAGCCAAGCCGGCATCTCACCCAGCAAACCTGTCTGCAGTATCGTCCCCTTTCACAGGTTGCACCTTCACGGCCCCTGCCCAACACCGAGCCGGCCATATTGCAGTGCAGGGCCAGACATGGTCCCCCAAAAGCCCTCTTGGTACCAAGATGGCACTTGGCCCTGTTGGAGAACATTGCTGCTCTTAGCCATTTACTCATGTCATATGCAGGGTCACCACTTTCAAAGGCTCTAAAAGACTGGACAAGTGTTTCCTCCTTGAAGGAGCCCTGCGAGAGCAAGAGCTCCAACTGCGGTTATTCTGATTACGTAAAGACCAAAAACTCCCAGGGGTCTTCATATTGCTGGCAGTCTCTTTCAGAGGATTTTGTGCAATCTTGATGCAGTTTTCTCCTGATTTGTGTAAGCCCTAAGCTCCGAGAAGGTTGAGATTTGTTAATTCCAGGGCTAACAAAACAGCTACCTTCTTGCCACACAGAGTAGCACCAGCATGGCCTCGTCTAGTGAAGATGCCAACTTTCCAACTACCCCCCAGTATGGTAACCACGCTGGATGGGACTCAACAGGGGAGCACGTGCTGAAACAGACGACCCGTGTCTCAGCCAACTACTGCAGCTCTAACAGCCACAAGTGATGCCACCCTGGATGAAGACAACTCTTTAGACATATACGGTCTTGCCCCATTTACACCCTGATCCTTATATCATTCCTGTTCAGCCCACAGAATGCAAACCAAACAGGACACAGAAGATTAACTTTTTTCTGGCTACAGATTTATTCAACACAAAACAATCTCCAACTTTACTGAGGTGGCTGACCACGTCCACGACCAAATCCGCCTCTCTGCAAGAGAAAACATATGACATCAGCATTAGCAGGATGCCAGACAGGCCTCATTATCCAATGTAAGGGCTCAAGACTTCAAGCCGTAACTCCCAGCCCTGCTCTTTACTAGCTACAAGGCCACCTCCTAGGCCTGTTTCCACATTTGTAAAATGGGAATATGGAGACCCATTCAAGAGTGTGCTCCAATCACACACACACAGAAGCACCCCCAGCACGGGACAGCTGTGGCCTCAACAGTGATATGCCAGCACCTGCCCCGAGCACTTTACCTAGATCAATTAATCTCACAAGTACTCGCGACAGCTAAGACCATCACCTCTATTTTAAGGATGAGGAAACAGGCATGGAAAGAATGTGCCCAATATGACACCACCAAAAGGAAGATGAAGCACCCGATTCCACACCATCTTGGTCCTGGAGCACAATCTCCAGTTTGTAGTTCTTAAATGTAAGTTTTAGTTCACAAAACTACTTACGGCAGTTAGAATTATGATGCTCATCAATGAAGAAATCACTATGCTGTATGTCATATTGATTTGGGGTCTTAAGGTTTCAGTAACTTACATATTTATAGAAGTTTGTATGCTGTATCTTAATGTAAAAACCTGGTTCATACTTCTCTGGGAGGGGGCTCCACTGCAACAAGGGGTGGGACCCACGACACTACACCGTATCCCCAGAACTTACAGACCCCAGGGCAGAGGCCAGAACAATGACTGCCTATCTACGGAGAGCAAACGGGGGATACTCACAAACTGGAATTCAGTTGCTGACCCAGCCCCGGCCTCAGCTTTCTTGTCGGCACCAGCTGGAACAAGAAACATCACTTTAGAACCATCAGATGAGGTGATCTACTACAGACCAAGGGAAGCCATTTCAACAATTGTACACCATGAAGTGCAGGTAAATTATACCCAATGGTGAATCACTTCTGCCCCGTCCCTCTCCTGTGGCAGCTTTCCTTACGTCATCCTTCAGAACTCACAGTTCAAACTACCGCTTCCTCCAGGAAGGCTGCCCAGACCACCAAGTCTGAATTATGTGCCCTTCATATAGGCCCCCACTTCCCATCGAGTTACTTACATGCTTCAGATCAGCACCTAGCTTACAGAGACAGCGCAATAAAGAAGGAAGAGATAAAGAACATAAAGGCTCACAGAAGGAAAAAGTAACTTCATTATGACCACGGTAAAGAACAAAGATGAAAAGATCCGGTGCTGCCCTGTCCTGTGTGGC
The DNA here is from genome assembly GCF_028018385.1 of Neofelis nebulosa. Taxonomy (NCBI): domain Eukaryota; kingdom Metazoa; phylum Chordata; class Mammalia; order Carnivora; family Felidae; genus Neofelis; species Neofelis nebulosa. Next base: position 36,645,273 of record NC_080787.1, read on the forward strand.
AGCCACTGGTCCAAACTGAGGTGTGTGCGGAATACATCAGACTTAAAGACTTGAGAGAGTGCAAAACAATGTTTATACAGATTACATGTTAAAATAGCACCATATTTTATTTTTCTTAAAATTTTAGTTTGAGAGCAAGAGAGAATCTCAAGGAGGTGCCATGCTGTTGGCACAGAGCCCAATGCAGGTCTCAATCTCATGAACCATGAGATCATTTACATGAGTCGAAACCAAGAGTCAGACGCTTAACTGACTGAGCCACCCAGGTGCCCCTAAAATAACATTTTTAAAAATACTGGATTTGGGGTACGTGGCTGGCTCAATCAGTAGAGCACACAACGCAATCTCAGGGTTGTAGGTTGGAGCCCCACATCGGATATAGAGCTTAAAAAATAAACAAATAAAATCTTGCTTCTCTCCCCTCACTCCCCCGCCCCTTCGACAAGCAAGCTATCGTGTTCCCAATGCTGTACTTTTTTTTTTTTTTTTAATTTTTTTTTCAACGTTTTTTATTTATTTTTGGGACAGAGAGAGACAGAGCATGAACGGGGGAGGGGCAGAGAGAGAGGGAGACACAGAATCGGAAACAGGCTCCAGGCTCGGAGCCATCAGCCCAGAGCCCGACGCGGGGCTCGAACTCACGGACCGTGAGATCGTGACCTGGCTGAAGTCGGACGCCTAACCGACTGCGCCACCCAGGCGCCCCCCCAATGCTGTACTTTTGTTCATGTTGCTCTCACCCGAAATGCTCATTCCCACTCAAACTGGGGCTCAGGCCCAACCTCACATCCTCTGGAGAACTACTCCAATCCCCATGTGATGTGACTTTTTAAAAATTTTTTTTACTGTTTATTTATTTTTGAGACAGAGAGAGACACAGCATGAACGGGGGAGGGTCAGAGAGAGAGAGAGGGAAACACAGAACCTGAAGCAGGCTCCAGACTCTGAGCCATCAGCACAGAGACCAACACGGGGCTCGAACTCACGGGCCACAAGATCACGACCTGAGCGGAAGTCAGAAGCTCAACCAACTGAGCCACCCAGGTGCCCAGTGATGTGACATCTAGTAAGAGCAACCATTAACTTTCTCTGAACTAGGGGCTGGAGAAATTCTTTCTCACTATCCAGTAACAAATTCACATCAGATGCTCATGTCTATTTCTTTTATGAAGAATCAGGAACCAGGACACGAGGCAGGTATGTGTGGAAGAAGTTGACAAAAATTCCTTTATACCCTGCTTTCGTATTACAATTAACTGCTTCTCAACAAAGATAAAGACTCTTTAAGTGGCCCACAAAGCTATGAGACCTACACCCTCATCTGACTCTCCTGTCTTCTGTGGTTTAGACAAGCCAGACCAGGTGCCTTAATGCTCACCCCACAGAGAGCTGCTGGCTGACTCCCCATACCTCCTTCAGATGTTTGCTTAAATCTCGCTTCTGTGACTGAAAACCCTATTGAAAACTGCACCATCCCCCTGCTTTATTTTTTCCCTGAAGCATCCACACCAGAGGCAGACTATATACTCATTTTTGCTTACCAGTCTCCTACTACTGAAATGCAATTTCAGTGAGAAGGACCCTTTATCTGTTACGTACGCTACTGTCTCTCCAGCTCCTACAACATTGCCCGGTGCATCACAGAAATATATATATATTGGTTGAATGAACAAACACCTGTTATTCCAAGACAATGCAAACACCTATTTAAAGACAAGGTTTTGAACCATTTTTGCAATAAGAAGAAAAAGACAATGTGAATGGGCCCTGCCCGCAACGAGCTTGCGACACAGGAACACAACCACCAACTAACAAAAGCACGTTGCTTTCTTGAAAGTTTTCAGTTTTGCTCTACTTAAGGTCTTCAATAAAGTCTTCCGTGTCCCCAGTGAAAAGGCCTTTTCTCCTAATCCCATCTATCCAATCCCTGCACAAGGCAAGAAACATAAAGGAATCCAGCTAAAGATGACCTAAAGATTGAAACCAAGAATCTTTCCTGGTCACCTTGGCATTTTCAAGGGCTGAGCCCCAGCCAAGGTGACTGAGAATCCAGAGATCCCACCCCAATACCTCGATACAGATGATGCGTTACTCACGGGGCACAGCGCTTCGTCTGTAGGTGTCTCTGTCAGCTTCCCCTCGTGTGAGTCTTGCAGGCCGCTCTCCTTCCAGACCTAGACAAATGAAACCACACTGTGAACATAGAGCAATGTGGGAACTCTGCTGCCTCCAGGCCAAGAAAAGTGAAATTGCTCTCCTGTTCTCACTGGCAACTTAGTTACGACGAGTTCAAGGGGACAGAACTGACACAGAACTACTGGCCAGAAGTTCTGTCATCACTGACACTGGCTCCTCAAATATGATGGAGAAAACTCACAATTAAAATGCCACCCATCTGCAAAAGTATTGCTTTCTTCTAGTGCACTTCTCAACACAGATACACATCTTCCAAATACTTGGCAAATTAAGCAATCTGACCATTTCTACAAATCTCTGAAGAGCCAAAATTTTGAACTTGACCCATCTCTGAAGTGGAAAATCTCCTGTGCAAATGGGTGGGGAGGTGCTGAAAGCCCCACCTCCAACAGTCAGCATACAAATATACAGGCCACCAAGAACCCTTTAGTCCCTGGGCTGTGGGATGTATGTTAAGGCAGATTAACTTATTTCAGAGTTTCTTTATTTTGAGAGAGTGACAGAGACAGAGAGAGAATGAATATGAATGAATATTCCAAGCAGGCTCTGCACCAGCAGCACAGAGCCCAATGCAGGGTGTGAACTCACCAACTGGGAGATCATGACCTTAGAAGAAACCAAGAGTCAGATGCTTAACTGAGCCACCCAGGTGCCCCTAGGCAGATTTAAAAGGTACTTTTAAAACACTCTCCAGGGGCGCCTGGGTGGCGCAGTCGGTTAAGCGTCCGACTTCAGCCAGGTCACGATCTCGCGGTCCGTGAGTTCGAGCCCCGCGTCCGGCTCTGGGCTGATGGCTCGGAGCCTGGAGCCTGTTTCCGATTCTGTGTCTTCCTCTCTCTCTGCCCCTCCCCCGTTCATGCTCTGTCTCTCTCTGTCCCAAAAATAAATAAAAAACGTTGAAAAAAAAAAAAAAATTAAAAAAAAAACACTCTCCAAAACACTAGAAGTCAATCTCATTCTCTCTACCCAGCACCCTAGAACTTTACCTAGAATCCATGATTAGAATATAAACTATAATTGATCTGAAACACGTCTGAACTGCAGGGGTCTACCCAGACACAATTTCTTTTGATAAACGAAGAGTATAGTACAGTAAATACAGAGACACCTCTAACCTCCACATTGTTCCAAAGGTCAAGTGTATTTTTTTTTTTTTAAGTACAAGAAGTAAGACTGAACCTGTAGTGAGTGGCTAAAACGCATGCCAAGTCTCATTTATGCCAACTAAATCAGAATCTGTGGGGGCACAGACTGTTCTTCCCCCTGCCGGGGATTCCAAGATACAGCAGAGAACCTTTGCTCTACTGATACATAATCCCACGTAACCACCAGAATCCCCTAGGGAACGTTCACAAAAAATAGATTCCTGAGTGCTAAGAAGTCTCTCGCCAGGGGAACCTGGACAGTGTGGTGATTATCTGGTTTTAGGACACTGCACCTCATTACCCAAGCCCACAAACTGCTCCTCCCACAAAATTCCTATGACAAGTTCTTCCATAACCTAAGGAAAGAAAACCATAACCTTGACAAAACACAACTGTGAGACAGCAGTGATCTCCAGCCAGAAGGTAATTCACCACCCTTCTCACAAGCACATCCTTTCACACTATGATTAGGAGTTTGAGTTTTGATTATTTTAATTTTTTTTAAACATTTATTTTTGAGACAGAGAGAGACAGAGCATGAACGGGGGAGGGGCAGAGAGAGAGGGAGACACAGAATCGGAAGCAGGCTCCAGGCTCTGAGCTATCAGCCCAGAGCCCGACGCGGGGCTCGAACTCACGGACCGCGAGATTGTGACCCGAGCCGAAGTCGGACGCTCAACCGACTGAGCCACCCAGGTGCCCCAGTTTTGATTATTTTAAATCAAATCAACCAGAGCCCAACGTGGGGCTCGAACTCTGAACAGTGAGATCGTGACCTAGGCCGAAGTCGGATGCTTAACCGACTGAGCCACCCAGGCACCCCTTGATTATTTTTGCTCCCATTGCCAGGAGACTCTATAAATAAACTCTCCGTTTTTTTCACATGTGGTAAACAGCTTTGTTCTGGACTTTTGGAGACCGGCACAATCTCTGTCCTGGAAAAATTATTCCATGCTCTACCACATGTGCCTGGCCACGGACTATATTCTGTTTAATGGCATCACCTGGAATGGCCTGAAGACCTGGCATGATTCCATTTCCATTACGAGTCCTACGCCAGGGGACAAAGGTTCCAGGACTTGGCCCATGGTCCAGCTGACACCAATGGTGTATTATAAGAGCCCTTTTGCTCCCCACCGTTTCACATATACCCTTCCTCTGAGAGAGAGAGCAACTTCAGAGCAGGCCTTCATGTGGGCAACATACCTTTCGGCCGCGGCCTGCCGGTCTCAGGACGGCTGCGACGCAGAGTGGCAGGCACGATCTCAGGGGGCAGGTGGAGGTAATCACGAAGATACTGGATACCCTCGTTGGTAAGGTACCAATAGAAATGTCTCCAGGCAAACTGTTCCTTTACGTAGCCTCGTGATTTGAGAGACTGTAAAACAGAAAACAACTGTCAAGATGCAACCAGAGACCCGAATCTAGAAACTTGGTGCAAAAAGAAGCTAAATTACGTAGACAAGCTTTCAGGATGTATCTACCTCAGCGCCCTTCAAGGCAGCAAGCAGCTCTGGCTGTCCTGACCTCTCCTTGGAATCTGCCTCCAACATTTAGTGGAAAATCCCTCCATCTGCACCCCACTCCAGCAGCCCCCAGGCTACCTGCATGGCTTTCATGACGTGAAGATTGGGCACATTCTTGTCTGCCAGCTCAGGGTGTTTAGGCATGTGGACATCCTTCTTGGCCACCATCACTCCCTCCTTGAAAAGGAGTTCATAAATGGCAATTCGGTTCTTCTTGGGCATCAACATCTGGAAGGAAGTGATCCATCAAGAGCATTTCTGGGCAAAATAGCCAGGGTCCAGCAACAAAGTTCATGACCCCAAAACGATCACACAAAATTATCGTCCAGTGGGTTGAAATCTCAAACCACGCACTTGAAAATATGCAGGAAAGAGAAGTTCAAACTCCTCAAAACTGACACCCGCCAGTTACCCTCCTCCACCTGCCAAAAACGCTCGAGGAAAAAGGTGCCGTGACGTTTGGGCAAAACAGATGTGGGGCGGCCCTTCGCGCCAGACTTCATTCTCACACTCACGGAAGCATAATGGGGGGCGCAAACCCTGTACTCTCGGCAGTATTTGGGGGGATTTGGGGAACTGTACCTAGCGCGGAACGGCGAGGCATGCTTTCAGGGACGCAGGACCCCAAACCGAAGGGCCAAGGCCTTCCCTCCCTCATCTCCTACCACTCTTCCACTAGAGCTGCAAGGCCAGGCAAGGAGGGAGCCCGGAGGAAAGAATTCAGAATCGAAACAAAAACGGGCAAGAGGAGCACAGTGTCCTCAAACTCGCCATTAGGGTCGCCGCGACACAAGGGCTTCCATCCCCCCCTCCTCAGCCTCCGCAAACGGGACGCCAATCTTCTTTCAGCACCCCACTACCCGCCACAGAGCGCCCGCGGCCCCTCTCACTACTCAGAAATAGACGCGCGGGAAGCAGGAGAGTGGTCCCTCCGCCCCGACTGCGGGGCGGAGCGGCGACTACCACAACTGGATGGCCAGGATGGAGGCCGATGGAACCCGCACCACGGAGAAACTCACCTCTGCAGCTACTACGTCCGGGACCCGGGCCGAAAAGAAGGGGCATGCGCGGCGCGGCGTCTCTTCCGGGCTGACGTGCCCCGCCCCCTGCGAGGACCCGCGGGCTGCCTGGGGTGGCCTCGGCGGTGCCTGAGGGACTGGTTGGCTCCTTGCGGCTCGGAACCTCGACCGCTCGGGGGACTCCACGCACGTGGGAGCCGACGCCGGAGCTTGTGAGCCTGCGTGTTTTGTCGGAAAATGATCCCTTTTATGCTTGCGCAGTCCCTTCAGAAACACGCTAATTCTTTATTTCCCACCGATAATTTAACTTCTTATTGTGGAAGTAATACATGTTTTTTGAGCAGGTAGAGAACATATAGGCGAAACAATAACAATAATGTAAGAATAAATACAGAATCCCATGAGCTAAAGGTAATGACTATTGACATTTTGGTATGTATGCTTCTACACTCAAACGCACCCAAGCAAGTATGTAGATAGATAGATAGCAACAATGGGATGTCTTGTATGTACATTATGTAAGATATGGTGGTGACCTGTGTTTTTCTGCTTATCACACATCATGAATCTCTTTTCATGTAATTGAGGGGAATCCACTGGTGGATAGTTGAATCAACACTGTGGGTATGGTTGTTTTTGTTGTTGTTGTTGTTTTCTTTTTGAGAGAGAAGAGGGCCCAAGGGAACGAGGGGCAGAGAGAGAATCCCACGAGGGGCAGAGAGAGACAGAGAAGTGGGGCTCGCCCGGAGCTCGTGTTTTACCCGAAGGGGGACTCGTGCTCATCTGAAGTGGGGCTGGAGCTCCCCTGATGCGGGCCTCGAACTCATGAACTGTGAGATCATGACCTCAGCGGGAAGTAAGATGCTTAACAACTGAGCCACCCAGGTGCCCAGGGATTTTCTTTTTTTTTTTTTTTTAAGTTTATTTATTTTGAGATAGAAAGAGCAACTTGGGGAGGGGCAGAGAGAGAGAGGGGGACAGAGGATCCGAAGCAGGCCCTGTGCTGACAGCAGAGAGCCTAACGTGCGACCTGAACTCATGAGCTGTGAGATCATGACCTGAGCGGATGTCAACCGGCGTTTAACCAACTGAGCCACCCAGATGCCCCTGGATATGTATTTTTAAAATCCTTCACTGTTATAAGTAACAATACCACACACATATTTGTACCATTGTCCAGTATTTTCTTTAGGATAAATTCCTGGAAGTATAATTGTTGAGCAATAAAGCACACATTTTTTTTTAAATTTTTATTTTTTGACATTTATTTTTGAGAGAGAGAGTGTGAGTGGGGGAGCAGCAGAGAGAGAGAGAGGGAGACACAGAATCCAAAACAGGCTCCTGGCTCTGAGCTGTCAGCACAGAGCCTGAAGCAGGGCTGGAACTTGGGACCTGTGAGATCATGACCTAGGCCAAAGTTGGATGTTTAACTGCCTGAGCCACCCAGGTGCCCCTAAGGCACACGTTTTTAAAAAACTGTTTATTTACTTTTTTATTTGACAGAGAGTGGGCGAGGGAAGAGAAAGAGGGAGAGAGAGAATCCCAAGCCAATAGCACAGAGCCTAGGGGGTGTCCATCTCACAAACCATGAGATCATGACCTGAGCTGAAATCAAGAGTGCCATGGTTAACCGACTGAACCACCCACACACACCAACAAAGCACATTCTACATTTTTGACACATTCTACACTGACTTTCAGGAAGGCATTATCAATTTCATTCTAGCCAGCAGTTATTAACAAGACTCACTTCCCCATTAACCCTGCTGGGATTGGGTAATATTGTTACTCATTTTTGTCAGTTTGATAGATGCTCTTTTAATTTATTTTTATTGATTACTTCTGTGGTTAAACAGTTTTCTTTTTAGGCGTTTGTGTTCCTTCTTTTATGAATTGTTCGTTTCCATGATCAGTTTTCCTATTGAAAACTTTTTTTTTCTATTGGTTTGAAATCACTCTTTACATATGAAAGCTATTAATCATTTATCACATACTTTTTCAAGAATTTCCCCATTTTTTTCATTTGTCTTGATTTTCATGGTATTTGGGAGTAGAAGTTTCACGTTTCTTTATATCCAAATCTTTATGATTTTCAGACTTTGGTACAATGCTTAAAACATCACTCAACATCTCACGATTATATAAATATTCATCTAGTTTCTTCAAGTATTTCTGTGGTCTTATTACCTAAAAAATATTTGTCACTTTTTCAAGATGGAAAAAATTTTGGAGATTGGTTGCACAACAATGTGAATTACTTAATGCTACTGAACTGTATACCTAAAAATGGGTAAGATAGTAAATATTCTGTTATGTATATTTTACCACAATTTGAAAAATAAGTATTCATAACATGTTTACAGAAATTTTTTATTTTGGGGTCACCTGGATGGCTTAGTCGAGTAAGCATCAGACTTTGGTTCAGGTCATGATCTCACGGCTTGGGAGTTCGAGCCCTATGTTGGGCTCTGTGCTGACAGCTCAAGAGCCTTGAGCCTGCTTCAGATTCTGTGTCTCCTTCTCTCTTGGCCCCTCCCCTGTTCATGCTCTGTATCTTTCTCTTTCTCAAACAGAAATAAACATTTGAAAAAATAAAAAAGAATTTTTTAAAATTTTTGTTTATTTTTTCAAATGTTTATTTTTGAGAGCACGAGTGGGGGAGGGGTAGAAAGAGAGGACGACAGAGGATGCGAAGCAGGGCTCTGTACTGACAGCAGAGAGCCTGATGTGGGGCTCAAACTCACCAGCCATGAGATCATGACCTGAGCCAAAGTTGGACGCTTTACCGACTGAGCCACCCAGGCGCCTCTGAAATTTAAAATTTCATTTAATAAAGAATAAACAATAGATTTGACACACTTGAAGAACAGACAATAGATTTCACACATTTCAGTGAAATGGGAGATGGAAGTGAAAAAAATTGACAATGTAGTTCAGAGAATAAAAGAGATGGAATATTTGAAAGAAAGGATAAGAAGTATGACGGATAGAGTGAGAAAGTCTACTATCAAGTGAAGTCTCATAATAGAGTATGTAAGAAGGAAACACTGTCAGAATATTTTCCAGAATTATTGGAAAACAACACACTTCAGATTCACTGAGCTCATCGAATCCCAAGGTGGATTTACCTAAGAACATATCCATGCCCACAAACAAACAAACAAACAAAAAACCGCAAAACATAAAAAATTTATACATCCATGCCAAAGCATATAATGAAATTGCAGCACATCAAAAACAAAGAGAAGATCTTAAAAGCTGGAAAAGACAAGTAGGACTGCTCTCTTCCCAGAGCAGCAATAGAATGCCCTCTGCTGAAATGGAGTCTCCCAGGTCACCTCCCTTGTAATGGCTAGAGTGATCCCTCTATTATATCAGACCATATCATTCCCCTGCGTAAAACCCTCCAATAATTCCCTAGTTCACTTGCAAAAATACTCAGTCTTTTTTGTGACTTAACTGTTTGTGTTTGGATCTTTTATTCCGCAATGTTTTCTGATGTAAAATTTTTAACTCCAAAGGGTCAGCTGCTATCTCAACATCATTTCCTCAATAAGCTACGCTTCTATTTCTCTGAAATCCCGCTGAATTGTTTATGAGAGATGAATTCAGTTTCAGGTTTTGTTGCATTTGTGCCTATGAGACGCACTGGTGAAATACCAGTCTCATTTTCTTTTAAAAAATTTTTAAAGTTTTTATTTTATTTTTTTTTTTTTTTGGGACAGAGAGAGACAGAGCATGAACGGGGGAGGGGCAGAGAGAGAGGGAGACACAGAATCGGAAACAGGCTCCAGGCTCCGAGCCATCAGCCCAGAGCCCGACGCGGGGCTCGAACTCACGGACCGCGAGATCGTGACCTGGCTGAAGTCGGACGCTTAACCGACTGCGCCACCCAGGCGCCCCTTAAAGTTTTTATTTTAATTCCCGTTAGTTAACTTGCAGTATTATATTAGTTTCAGGTGTGGTTTCAGTAGAGTGGTTCGACCCCAGTATAATTTTAGATAAAAAGCTCAGAGGGGCGCCTGGGTGGCGCAGTCGGTTAAGCGTCCGACTTCAGCCAGGTCACGATCTCGCGGTCCGTGAGTTCGAGCCCCGCGTCGGGCTCTGGGCTGATGGCTCGGAGCCTGGAGCCTGTTTCCGATTCTGTGTCTCCCTCTCTCTCTGCCCCTCCCCCATTCATGCTCTGTCTCTCTCTGTCCCAAAAATAAATAAAAAACGTTGAAAAAAAAAATTTAAAAAAAAAAAAAAAGCAAAAAAAAGCTCAGAATTTGTTCTGTGGGATAGAGTTGGGTTAGGTTAGGTAAGGGAGTCATCTAAGACCTTGTAAGTATCTGAGATCATCTAGAGAGGGTGTGGGTGAAGAAGGACCTCACAGAACTTCTCAGCTCACCTGGGAATACCTGTGGATGGTATTCCTGTAGGTGTCTCCTTCCCTGGGTAGATCCCTTCTGATGGGCAAGGACCATGCTTTTCTCTCTGTGTCCTCTCCAGCAGTGAGCACAAAGTCTCACACGTTAGGTATACCTAATAAATGTTTCCAGGGGCGCCTGGGTGGCTCAGTCCGTTGGGTGTCTGACTTCAGCTCAGGTCGTGATCTCACGGTTTGTGGGTTCTAGCCCGTGTGGGCTCTGTGCTGTCAGCCCAGAGTCTGGAACCTGCTCTTGATTCTGTGTCTCCCTCTCTTTCTGCCCCTCCCCTGCTCATGCTCTGTCTCTCTCTCTCTCTCTCTCTCAAAAATAAATAAACATTAAAAAAAAATTTAAATAAATGTTTCCAGAATAAACAGCAACCTCATGGGGAAGGAGGACAACTAATAATACCCTCTGACTTTATAGAAGACTTCTCTGATGACAGTATATCTTTGAATTCACTGAATTCCATGCATCAGTTAGGCACTGAGCGCCTGGCGCTGGGCCAGATGGTGGGGCAAGAGTCGGGGCAGGAACACACATGGATCCCATGCCAAGCAACAAACACCTCCATTATGTGCTGGAAGCTATGAAGAAAATGATCAGGGTGTGGTGACAGAAAGCAATGGGGAGTAAGGAGGTTAACACCTATGGAGGAGTCGAGCTTGGGTTGAGAACAGGCTAGGGGAGCAGTTCCTACAACAGGTTCTACTGCAGAAGAGCACTTGAGTTGAAAGGCAGCCAGCCTGGCTGGGACAGACAAGGCACAAGTGGCCTCAGGAAGGAAGCAGGATTTTATTCAAAGGGCAGTGAAAAGCAACAGCTTTCAAGAAGAGCGACAGGGGGCTCTTGGTGGGCTCAGTCGGGAGGGCATGTGACTCTCAGGGTTATAAGTTCAAGCTCCACGTTGGGTCTAGAGATTACTTAGAAATAAAACGTAAAAAAAAAAAAAAAAGGAAAGAAAGAAAGTAGTGACAGGATCAGATGTATGTTTTAAGATTAACTTTTATAAAGATCAACACCATTTTTACCACTGCCATGCTATACTGTGCATAAGGTGTAATTACGTCACCTACCACATGTTAAAGGTTCAGAAACCACAAAGAACCAAAAGCCCAAAACTGAGGCTTAGAGAAACAGATGCTTCTTTGTAGGTTACAAGACGTAAGAAGTGATGGAAGTGGAGTCTGACTGCAGAGCCCCAAGCCTTCCCTGTTGCCTTAGGCTGTCCCTCTGCAATGGGGTCTTTCTGCTGGGGTCAAGGTCAGGGGCAGGGATCCAGAGCCCAGAACTTAGCACAGTGAGAGGAGGGACTCTAGCTCTCCTGGGGTTTGGTCTCACCCCTGCTGCCCATCAGAATAGCTTGGGAGGCTTTTAAAAATCCATTCACCCAGTCCATACCCCAGATCAATTTAGTCAACTGCTCTGGGGGTGGAGCCCAGGCATCAGTATTTTATTTTGTCATTTTTCTTGATGTGTAATATACATGCGGTAAAGTGCACACATCTTAAGACTACAGCTCAATGTGTCGTTACGTGTGTGTACATGTGACTCCATGTTAACTACCATCCAGATCAAGAGATGGAGTATGTGGGGCACCTGGGTGGCTCCGTTGGTTAAGCGTCCAACTCTTGGTTTCAGCTCAGGTCATGAATTTGCTGTTCGTGAGTTTGAGCCCTGAGTCGGGCTCCGCACTGACGGTGTGGAGCCTGCTTGGGATTCTCTCTCTTACCCTCTCTCTCTGCCCCTCCCCTGCCTGTGCCCTCTCTCTTTCTCTCTCAAAAATAAATAAATAAACTTAAAAAAAATAAAGAGAGAGAATGGGGTATGACCAAAACCCTAGTCTTGGTCTCCATCGATGCCCCACCCCAATTCCCACATACACACTATTCTGACTGATGGCACCACAGATGTGTCTGTTTGGGTCGGCTACATGCTCCCCCCCCCCCCCCCCCGCCCAACTCCCAGTCACTAGGTCTGTGAGGATCCGTGTCACAGGTATGGGCAGTCTGTTGCTTTTTGTTGCTGAGTGACATTCCGTCGTATAGATAGATCACAATTTGTTTATCTATTTACCAGTTGATGGACATCTAAGTTGTTGCCAGTGTTTGGCCACTATATATAAAGCTGCTGAGGGGCTCCTGGGTGGCTTAGCAGGTTGAGTGCCCAACTCTTGATTTTGGCTCAGGTCGTGATCCCAGGGTTGTGGGATTGAGCCCTGCGTCGGGTTCTGTGCTGGACGTGGAGCCTACCTGGGATTCTCTCTCTCTCCCTCTCCCTGCCCCTCCCCCAGTCTCTCTCTCTCTCTCTCTCTCAAAGAAAAAAAGTAACAAAGCTGCTGAGAATGAATGGTCTTACACACGTCTTCTGGTGGACCCGGGTGCTGAGTAGCAGCGGTTTCTAAAGCAGCAAACCTTGAGAACCACTGACTTTGAGGAATCTATAAACTCCTTTTGCTATTGCAAAAGATGAAAGTCAGGGTCGGGGTCCCTGGAGCCCCTGGGAGCTCCAGGTTTGAAATGAGGTAACTGTGGCTTGTAAAGATTTTTTTGGTTGCAGTTCCTTTCCTTTTGAGGTTCCGGAGCCTTTAGTAGAATCTGTGTCACGGCAGGAATGGAGGGAGACCTGGGGAGCAGTGCCCCCTATGGCCCGCAGGGTGGCCTCTATTTCTGAGCCTCTGGGAACCCAGTGCACACACTCTTTCATGGTCCAAGTAAGGTGATGCACTGGCTGTAACAGCAGTGAATCACATGTCACCAACAGACACCTTGGGCCTCACCGGTTCCCTGCATCTCCCTTCGCCACATCTAGAATAGCTTTCTAATCCTGTAGCCTGTTACCTCCTCCCACTCCTGAAGAAACCTCCTCAAAAGAGCCATCTGTGCTGCGAATTTTCATTTATAGCTCCCACAGCATATGTGAGTTTGTGATATGTAGGTAGATGGCTGCAGATACATTCCCGGACACACACACACACACACACACACGCACACACACGCACACGCATGCATACATGAGTTACCCACATCTGGCGCCATGGGGCTGATGGTAGGATTTCTCCTCTAAATGGAGCCTGAACATGCCTTCCACATATGCCTTATGGACAACCTCTCCCTCAGGGACTGTCATCTCTTTGTATGTCACTGGGGCAGCTCCTCTGACCTCACCTGCATGGAGCAGCCATGATTAGTTCCCCAAATTATTTGATAATGATCAGTGTTGAGACAAAAACGGTAGACAGAGTTCAGGAATGACACATTTTTTGTTTAGATTTTTTTTTAACATTTATTCATTTATGAGACACAGAGAGCACGAGCAGGGAAGGGGCAGAGAGAGAGGGAGACACAGAATCTGAAGCAGGCTCCAGGCTCTGAGCTGTCAGCACAGAGCCCGACATGGGGCTCGAACTCAAGAGCCGCAAGATCATGACCTGAGCCGAAGTCGGATGCTTAACCGACTGAGCCACCCAGGCACCCCAGGAATGCCACATTTTTATAGTCTGTTGGGTCTGTTGCCTTGAGTCCCTGCTCTTTTTGCTGCTGCAGAGATGATCCACATTGCTGTCAAGGTCTGGTTCATCCACTGTCACCTGTAAACCTCTGAGCATTTCTCATATTCCCGTGTTTTCCTTTCAACTGCCTAATTATAGCTTTGAGTACCCGTTTATGGCAGGAAAAACTGATGCTTGGGAAGCTTTGGAATGTCAGCTCCACGAGGGCACGGATTTCTGCTAGCAGTGCTCATAGCTGGTGAGCTGCTATCCCAGCAGCCTGGACAGTGCCTGGCACACAGGAGGGGCTCAGTAAAGGTTTCTTAATAAACGAAGCTTGTGGTGCATTTTGGTTTTGGAATTCCTAACTCAATATGCTCTTCCTACTGAGCTTCCTTCCTCGGCTCAGTCCAGTAGGATGAGCAAGATAGCCATGCTCCTCTCTGGAGTTTCCTCTCCCCGCCCCCACTGGAGCCTGTCTTTCCCTCTACCCGGTCTGCTGCAAATCTCGGCTCTGCCACTGTCACTGTGGGGCCTTGGGCAGATCGCTTCGCCTCTCTGTGCCTCAGTTGCCTCAATTCCTTTGTGGAAATAACAGCCGTACCAACCTTGTGGGGTTGTGGGAAGGATTATAAGAGTTCACACAAGCGATGGATTTGGAGCAGTGCCTCGCACACGGTGTGCACTCAAGACGTTAATTATTTAGTATTTTAAATTTTTCATGTTTATCTTTTACTATTCCATTATAAAATAAAACCATACAGGAAACCACAGAAAAGAAAGGTACAGTTTCACGAATTTTTTAAAAAGATGATTTATTTATTTTGAGAGAGAGAGAGAATCTCAAGCAGGCCTGCTGCTGTCAGTGTGGAGCCTGGTGTGGGGCTCAAACTCACAAACCCTAAGATCGTGACTTGAGCTCAAACCAAGTGTCAGACGCTTAACCGACAAAGCCATCCAGGCTCCCCTAGTTTCATGAATTTTTGTAAGGCAAATGCTCTTGTAACCACCGTCCATGTCAAGAACTAGAACTTTGCTGTGCACCCCCCCATCCAGAAGCCCCTCCTTACCTCATCCCGAGTACGGCCCCTGGCTGCCTCCAACAGTGTCCACCAGCCCGCCTCATAGTATTCACTTCCACGGAGCATTATCACCTATGTGTCCATCTCTAGATGCTGTAGTTCAGTGCCCAGTTTAAAAATGAACTTAATGGAGGTATAATTTATACCCAAGAACGTTCACCAATTTTAAGTGTGCGGTTTGATGAGTTTTGACAAATATATAGTCATATAACCATCAATCATGATAGAAGAACATTTCAATCACCCGGAAAATTCCCTTGTGCCCCTTTACACTCCTCCCTCCTTCCCACTCCTTGGTCCAGGCAACTACTGATCTGCTTTGTCACAATAGATTAAATTTCCCTTTTCTAAAATTTTGAAACAAAAATAAACCTTTATATACACGAAATCATATATGGTATATTCTTTTTTGCAAATGGCTTCTTTCACTCAACATAATGGTTTTAAATTTTATTCACATGGCGGGGGGGGGGGGAGCCTGGGTGGCTCAGTCGGTTGAGCATCTGACTTTGGCTTAGATCATGATCTCACAGCTCATAGGTTCGAGCCCCCCATCGGGCTCTGTGCTGGCAGCTCGGGGCCTGGAGCCTGCTTCAGAGTCTGTGTCTCCCTCACTCTCTGCCCCTCCCCCACTTGCACTCTATCTGTCTCTCAAAAATAAATAAAACAGCAAAAAAATTATTCACCTTGTAGACTGTATCAATATTTTCTTCCTTATTGTTGCTGTGTAATATTCCACTGAACAAATATATTGAATATGTTTATGCATTCCGTTTTGATGGGCACCATCAAAACACCATCAAAAACATCAATTTTTCTCTATCTGACTAAAGCTTCTGTGAACATGAGTGTACAGGTTTTGGTACAGACGTATGCTTTTCATTCCCTTGGGTAAATACCCAGAAGTGGGATTGCTAGGTTGCATAAGAAGTGTGTGTTAAAATCTGCATGAAATTGTCAGATTATTCTCCAAAGTGGAGAACATTCTCATCAGCAACGTATGAGAATTCTAGTTACTTTGCATCGCTGCTAGCATTTAGAATCATCAGAGTTCTTTTTAAATCCGTTGGTTTGTTTCTTTCTGTTTTTTTTTTTTTAACCCGTTCTATGGTATGTAGGGTATATAGTGGTATCTCACGATAGTTCTAATTTGCATTTCCCTAATGACCAATCATGTTAAGTATCTTTTCATTGGCATATTGACCATTCATCCATCTTTTTCTTTTCCCTCCCAGCTTTACTGAGGTATGATTGACAAACAATCATGGCCTATATTTAAGGTGGACACCTGGTGTTTTGATACCTTCTTTTCTGAAAGGTCTTTTTATCTTTTGCCCGTGAACATTTCCTTAAATTGTGGTAAAATGCACATAACTCACCATCATAACCATTTTCAAGCGTGTGATCAGTCTTTTGCCTGTTTCTAAGCCTGGGTCGTTTTTTCCTCCTATTATTGAATTGTAGGAGTTATTTATATAATCTGGATACCAGTCCTTTTTGCAGATACATGTGCTGTGAATGTTTTCTCCTATTCTGTGGCTTGTCTTTTCATTTTCTTGACAGTGTCTTTTGAAGACCAGAAGTTTTAAATTAATTAATTAATTAATTAATTATTAATAGACTACGTTATTAATTTTTTAACACCGTGCTTTTTGTGTCCTAGCTAAGAAATCTTCGTCTACCTGAAGTTCACAAGGATTGCCTCCTATGTTTTCTTTTAGAAGTTTTGTCGTTTTTACCTCTTACACTCACATCGATGATCGATTTCAAATTCAATTTTGTGTGTGTGTGTGTGAGGATGGAGATTCTTTTTGTTTCCTAACGGCCATCTAGTTCTCCCAGTGTATTTGTTGAACAGACCATTCTTTCCACGTTGAATAGCTTTGGCATCTTTGTCAAAAATCAACAGACCATAAATTTCTGGATCTGCTTCTGGATTCTCTTTTCTCTTCTACTGCTCCCTGGGGCTGTCCTGACACGGGCACGACACTTCCTGGATGCCATTGCTTTGCAGAAGTCTTGAAATCAGGTAGTGTAAGTTTTCTAACTTCTTTCCTTCTTTCTTTCTTTCTTTCTTTCTTTCTTTCTTTCTTTCTTTCTTTCCTTTTCTTTATTATTATTAAAAAAATTTTATTTATTATTTTTGAGAGAAAGAGAGAAAGCACATGATTAGGGAAGCGGCAGAATGAGAGAGAGAGATTGAGAGAGAGAGAGAGAGAGAGAGGATCTGAAGTGGGCTCTGTGCTGACAGCAAAAAGCCTGACGCGGGGCTCTAATGCATGAGCCGTGAGATCGTGACCTGAGCCGAAGCCGAATGCTTAACCGGCTGAGCCACCCAGGCGCCCCGCTTTGTTCTTTTTTAAAAAAAAATTTTTTGTTTTGGTTTGCTCATTAAAAAAATGTTTTTGATAAGCATCATAAGGACAAGGAAAGACTTATAGATTCAAGCAGATTAAGGAAAAATAACAACTAAATGCAGTGTGGGGTCCCGGATCGGATCATGGAAACAAAAAGGGACATTAGTAAAAAAATTCATGAAATTAAAGTCAGGTCTGTAGTTTAACTAGTGTTGTACCTGTGTTACCTCCCTACTCTTGGCGACACAGAATAACACTAAGAGAAGCCAGGTGGAGGGTATAAGACAACTCTGGGTACTATGTTTTCAACTTTTGTCTAGGTCTACAATTAGTCCAGAACAAAAAGGTTTTTTGGGGTGCCTGGATGCTCAGTTGGTTGGGTGTCTGACTCCAACTCAAGTCATGATCTCCAGGTTCATGGGTTCGAGCCCTGTGTTGGGCTCTGTGCTGAAGCTCGGAGCTTGGAGCATGCTTCGGATTCTGTACTTCTGTCTCTCTCTCTCTCTGCCCCTCCCCTGCTCATGCTCTGTCTCTTTGTCAAAAATAAATTTTAAAAAACCTTAAAAAAAAAGATGGAGTCTTATATAACAAAACATAGTCATGGTAGTGACATCCCATCACTTTGCCATATTCTCTTGGGTAGGAGCAAGCCATAGGTCATGCTTGTACTCAAGAGGAAGGGATTATACAGGGACATGCTCACTCGGGGTCACTGAGGCTATGTTGGCCACACTCTTCACCCATTTTTTTTTTCTTAACGGTGAATTTGTTGAAGTCCTGGGTTGTTACTGTAGAGTTTCCCAGCCTAGATTTTCTAATCGATGCACAGTGCAATTCAACATGTCCCTCTGTCTCCTGTGTTTATGGCAAATTGGCAGCGGGACCCAGAGGATTTATCAGACTCAGGTCAGACTCCTTTGCCAACGTTTAGGTGGTGGTGGGATACTCCCTCAGGAGGCACATGATGTCTGGCTCTCTCTCTTTTTGTGATGTTAGCAGCCATTAGTGCTCAATGCCTATATCAGTTAATTCACAGGCTGTAGCAAAATGATGATGTTCAATTTCTATGATTTCATTTATTGGTTCAATACTTTTATAAAGAGATGCTTCCCCTTATCTGTTACCTGGCTACCCAGTGACATAGTTCATCTTGGGAAGGCAGGATAAATGCTTGGGTCATTTCTTTTATTTACCAATTTCCAAGACAATGAATTGGTTCCCTATCAAGGAGGCCAATTATTGTGAGGGTGGGGGGCACTCCACTTGTATTCCCAGAGCCATGACCACTCAGTGATTTTGTGTGCCAACCCTGTAAAGGAAAAAAACCCAACCCCTCTTTGGCGTAAACTTTCAAGAGAAGTGGAGACGCACGTTTTTGGGGTTTCGCAAACTGGCTGGCGATGTGCAAGGAAGGTCAGGTCGTTCTGAGAATCAGGACATGGCCGATTATTTTATTTTATTTTACTTTATTTAAAAAAAAATTTTTTTACATTTTATTTATTTTTGAGAGAGAGAGAAACAGAGAGAGAAAGAGAGAGAGAGAGAGCGCGCGCGCACACAAGTGGGGGAGGGGCAGAGAGAAAGGGAGACACAGAATCTGAAGCAGGCTCTAGGCTCCAAGCTGTCAGCACAGAGCCCGACATGGGGCTCGAACCCACGAACCATGAGATCATGACCTGAGCCAAAGTCAGTTGCTTAACCGACTGAGCCACCCAGGCTCCCCCCAATTATTTTTTAATAGCATTGTGAACCCATGGATTTATGCGTATTTGATTGATTTGAATCCATGGTATTTCTTATCCTCATTAGAGCTCACAGGGTCCAGTGGGAACCTCTTCAAACTGGCTCTGAGTCCTTTTGACACCATCCTCTTAGTCTTTGGAGCCTCTGGCTAGTTGGTGCATCAAAGCTCATCACGTACCTTGCACTTCCTACCTTTCTGCTCCAGCCTTGAAGCCAGGCATTTCTCCCATTTTCTTGGGAAATGATATTTCAGGACCACAATCTGGGCTTTCGGGAAGCTCATTGCTGTTGGGTTGATCACTGCATCTAGCCTTTTTGGTGGACAGACTAGGTGCTCTATGTGCTTCCTTGTGAGCTCAGCTGGTATGGAGAAGAAAGGAGGTGTTGGAGCCAAGAGGCAAGTAAACTTGTAACTGGCACATCCACTTTTTGTCTGGCCCTTCTCCCTCCATTTCTGTCATCCCTGTCCCACAACTCAGTTTTATTCCATGACCAGCAGTTTCTCCCCAGTGTGAGATAAATCCCACCCAGATTCAAGGAGAGGGACACAGACTCCACCTCCTGAAGGGAGCAGCAGGTGCACGCAGAGGGCGATGGATGGGGCCATCTTTGGAATCCCAGTCTGACCCAGAGCCCAAGCAAGTACCATCCCCAGCCCTTGGGAAACTTGCCTGGGGCTAACAGAAGCCTGTACCTGTCACTGTCACTAAGGCATAACCCAAGGAGGGAGGAATGGATGGCTCCCGGCCTCCAGTTCCAGAAGGGAATCCTGCTGTTCCAACTCCACCGTCCTCCACCCTTTCCACCCAGTTGGGAGTTTCTACCTGGGGCTCTGGGGAGCACCAGGATGGGTGGACCCTCCTCCTGGGGACCAGCACGGTGAAAAGGGAAGGAAAATTAGCTCTCATCTTCCTCCCCGCCCCTGGCACTCACAGGCCCTCTGAAGGCTGGCAGGACATATGGCCCTGCCGGTGGTAAGTCAAGGCGGGAGCCCTGCCAGGGAGGGCCAGATGGAGCAGGAGGAAGGCACAAACCAGCTGGCCTGGCCGGTGCCATAAATAACACTGCGGGCATGGTGGTCGCCCTGCAGGCCCATTTCACCGGCCTTGGAGTATCCTGGAGGTGCCCCCTCCCTCGCCTCTGGCCTGAAATGACAAACTGAGCAGCCAGACACCAAAGCTCCTTGCAGCCTGCAGGGCGAGGCCAGATGAAGGGGAAGGCAGATAATTTGACGTATCAGGGCCACTCCAAAAGTCATCATTTTGTTCCTGCCTTGCTGCCCCTCCCTGTGTGGGACGGAGCCACCTGGCTGAGTGTGGAGACGAGTTACCTCCCGGAGCCCCACCATTCTGATGGATGGAATGGCCGGTCATGTTCCCCTCTGATGCCTCAGCTTTTGTTCTGGGGCTGGCTGGGAGGGCTGGCAAGGCTGATGCCATATGGTGGGTCCACTTCCTCAACAATAGAAGTGGGTTTTTGCAAATTGGGAGCAGGCGCTGAGCCGTGTTCCAGCTGCCTTCTGCGCCTGGCTTTTCCCTTCAAGGTGACGATTTGACTTTCTGCCTCCAGTCAAATTCCACAGACTGAACCTTTCATCCTTAAGAATCAGAAACAGGGAGTGGGTACCTTCCAGAATTCCCCAAACACCTTTGCTGTCGGGCTCCCGGTGAGCTGCGGTGTCAGGAGGACCGGAGGGGACAAAGATGAGCCAGGCTGGGTGTGGAGCCCCTACCAGCTGTGGAGGCTCTGAGCGTCCCTGCTACTGTCATCTCCTGGTGCCTGTTGTCCCCCTGTGCTTGGTGTCCTTGGGTTTTTTTGAACTGGGAAACATCTTAGCGCTCAGATTCTCAGAGTGTAGCCCTGGTCCCATGTGAGAGTCACCTGGGGAGCTTTAGAAAATGTCAGGTTCCAAGTAAAAATGCAGCTAAATATCACTTCATAGACATTAGCATGGCAACGATCAAAACCCCCGAAGACACCAGGTGCTGGTGGGGATGTGGAGAGGTTGAAACCCTGCACGCTGTTGGTGGGAATGGAAGACGGTGTGACCACTGTGGAAAATAATATGGAGGTTCCTCAAAAAATTAAAAGTAGAATTGCTATATGGTTTGGCAATCCCATTTCCTGGTATGTAACCAGAAGAACTGAAAGCAGTCTCCAAGAGATATTTGCATATGTCATGTTCATCGCAGCCATCGTTCCCAGTAGCCAAGAGGCAAAAGTAACCCAAATGTCCACGGTTCAATGAACAGGTGGAGAAAATGTGGCGTCTACACACGAGGCAATATTACATGGCCTTAAAAAAGAAAGAAATCGTGTCCTATGCTACAACGTGGATGAAACTCAAGGACATTATGCCCAACAGAATAAGCCAGTCACAGAAGGACAAATTCTTTATGATTGCACTGATAGGAAGTACCTGAAGTAGTCAAAATTATAGAAACAGAAAATAGGTGGTTGCCAAGGGCTAGGGGAGGGAGAAGGGGAAATTAGTGTTTAATGGCTATAGAGTTTTGTAAGATGAAAAAGTTCCAGATATCTATGGCGCAGTAATTTAAATACACTTAACACTGGTGAACCATGCACTTAAAAATAGTTCAGATGGAGGGGCTCCTGGGTAGCTCATTCGGTTGAGTGTCCGGCTCTTGATTTTGGCTCAGGTCATGATTTCATAGTTCGTGGGTTCAAGCCCCGAATCGGGCTCCACACAGACAGAAAGGAGCCTGCCTGGAATTCTCTTTGTCTTCCCCTCCCCTGCTCATGCACTCTCTTTCCCAAAATAAATAAATAAACTGTAAAAAAAAAAAAAAAAAAAAAAAGGTTTAACAAAATAGTTAAGTTGGAAAAATATTTTTTTGGAAAACAAATTTTTAAGTTTTATTTTTTAATTTTTAAAATTCATTTATTTATTTTGAGAGAGAGAGAAAAGCTCACGTCAGGGAAGGGCAGAGTGAGAGGGAGAGAGACAGAATCCCAAGCAGGCTCCACACTGTCAGCACAGATCCTGATGTGGGGTTTGATCTCACGAATTGTGAAATCATGACCTGAGCTGAAGTTGGATGCTTAACCAACTGAGCCACTCAGGAGTCCCTTGGAAAAAATTTTTCAAGATTTTATTTTGTTTTGTTTTATTTTATTTTATTTTATGCCTTTATAAAAAAATGTTTATTTATTTACTTTGAGAGAGAGAGAGTGCATGAGAATAAATGGGGGAGGGGCAGAGAGAGATGGAAAGAGAGAATCCCGAGCAGGTTCCATGCTCAGTGCAGAGCCCAATGCAAGGCTCGATCTCAAAACCATAAGATCATGACCTGAGCCGAGGTCAAGAGTTGGATGCTTAACCGACTGAGCCACCCAGGTGCCCCAGGACCAATTATTTTCGAGTAATTAAAAAAAAAATCCCATGTGATTTATTTTTTTAATATTTATGTATTTATTTTTGAGAGAGAGAGAGCTCGTGCATGTACAAGCAGGGGAGGGGCAGGGAGAGAAAAAGAGAGGGAGAGAGAGAGAGAGGGAGAGAATCCTGAGCAGGCTCCACGCTGTCAGCACAGAGCCTGAAGCGGGGCTCCATCTCACGAACGATGTGATCATGACCTGAGTCAAAATCAAGAATTGGACACTTAACAGACTGAGCCACCCAGACGCCCCTTCCATGTGATTTATTGACTTTTTTTTATGGAAGGAAAGTACACACCAGGTGTTACTATCTAAAGCTCCTATGTTTGTGAATTTTCTTTGTGCTCCTGTTTTTACCAAGTATAATTTCCCTGATCAGATTTTGCAGATGTGAATTTTGTCAAGAAGTTTTGATTCTGGGGTAGCTGGGTGGCTCAGTCAGGTAAGCATCTGCCTCTTGATTTCAGCTCAGGTCGTGATCTCACGGTTGTTGAGTTTGAGCCCCAAGTCAGGCTCTGCGCTGACAGTGCAGAGCCTGCTTGGGATTCTCTCATGAAAATAAGTAAGTAAATTAAAAAAAAAAAAAAAAAGAAGAAGAAGTTTCGATTCTTTCTTTGAGTCATTTTCATGTTGTTTTGATGACTTTTCGGGAACTTTCATTGATCTTCCTTATTAAAGATTATCCTTGTTAAAGATTATCTAACTCTCAGGTCCTATTATTTTCCATAGTACCACCACTCACCTGACATGACTGTGTATTTGTTTATCTGCTTATTGTCTCTCTTCCCACTGGGCTGGGAGCCCCAGGAGGGCAAGGATTTTGCCTCACTTGTTCATGGCTGTATTCCCAGCACCCAGAACAGTGACTGGGACACAATAGGCCCTCCATACTTGGAATGAATGAAGAAACGAAGTATGGCTTGGATAGAATGCTGCCGGTCTGTATTTGTTTCTCAGCGAGTCTGTGAGTGAGACCACGCAGAACCTTATCAGACGGAGAGGCAGAGAGTAAGAGAGAAACAATGCGGGACTGAGAAGGGTCCGGGGCCCGGATGATGGGGCCAAGCCGTCCCACTCCACACTGAGGGTGAGCCAAGTTCCAAGGAGCTCCCAATTTTGCCAGGGAGACAGATACCCGACAGAGTAGCCTGTGCCCCACTGTGTGATTGAGCGGTGCTATGAAGTGGTGACACGTGGCTTAGGGGCAGCAGGGCACATTGTCAACACAACCGGAAATGGTGCTGCTGGCGCCTCCCAGGCCATCAGGGCAAAAGGAGAGACTGAGACAGACAAGGAGGTGGAGCTGTGACAACACTCAAGCCGAGCTTCGAGCTTCGAGCTTCGTGATGGCTGTTGTCGCTGGAGGCTGTCACCGAGGAGCCGTCCAGGGTCTCTGCCTCTCTCCCTCCCCTCTGCCAATCGAACACTACAGTGCAACAGTGCCGCAGCCAAGAACTGGGCGGCAAGAAGAGCAGGCTCACTGTAGGGCCTCCATTCTGGTTATCCACTGCTGGTTTGATGACAAACCAGGCCAAAGCTCAGTGGCTTCAAACAAAAATGTGTTACGTGGTCTCCTGACTCTGTGGGTTGACTCAGCTCAGCTGGGTGGTTTTCTCACTCCCGATCTCTGGTGTGTCTGCAGTCAGACTGCTGCCGGGGCTGGAGTCTTCTGAAGGCCTGACTGGTCTGGAAGCCCAGGACTGCTTTCTCTCTCACGGCTGCTCGTTGGTGCTGGTTGGTGCCGGCTGTCAGCCAGAGCAGTGACGGGTAGCAGGGAGCCGAAGATGCAGGTTGGTTCAGGGCTACACTGGGAGCTAACAGAGCCTCGCTCCTGCCACGTTGCGTTGGTCCACGTAGTTCCTGGGCACCCAGATTGAAGGCTGGTGGAGAAATAGACCCCACCTCTTCCCGGGGAAACATGCAGGAGGGCATATGGGTGGGAGTCATTGTGGGGCCATCTTTGGGAAGTGCGCTCTGTCATAGCTTCAGAATGCATTGTGGTGCGGTTCTGCCCAGATAGGCAGGGCACTCTCGACTCTTAAAGGGCTTGCATCCCAAGTCCATCACGATCCCTGCGGGGGACGGGGACTGGCAGTGCACAGGAGGCGGTATCACAGTGGGTGGCCAGGCCACCTGGGTCTGCATCCAAGTGCCACTGCTTCCTTCCTTCCTTTGCCTCTCTAAGCCTCAGTTTCCTCATCTGCAAACGGGATAATAAGGATGCCTCCCTGGTAGCTTCATTGTGACAAGAGAGGTATTGGCTGTGGGGCTCTTGTGAGCGGTGGGCAAGCCCATGTGAGCGGTGATTATGATTATTGCCCCTTCCCCCGACTGTATTTGTTTCTATCTTCAGGGCGCCTGGGTGGCTCACTCCATTAAGTGTCTGACTCTTGGTTTCAGCTCAGGTCATGATCGCATGGTTTCGTGGGTTCAAGCCCCGTGTCGGGCTCAGCATTGCTGGTGCAGAGCCTGCTTGGGACTCCCCCTCTCTCCCTCTCTTTCTGCCCTTTCCCTGCTCATTCTCTCTCTCTCTCTCTCTCTCTCTCTCTCTCTCTCTCTCTCTCTCTCTCTCTCCCTCTGTCAAAATGAATAGACTTTAAAATATGTGATTTAATTTTTTGAATTAAGTTAAATGCTTAAATAGTTCACACATCAGAGAGGAATATGAGGGTCCACAAAGCAGAGTCTTCCTGCCTGGTATCCAGCCACCTTCTTTTCTTCCCAGGAGGCAACCAGGTCATGTGTCCTGCCAGAAATACCCTCTGCATTTACAAGCAAACATGGGTATATATTCTTCCACCACCACTTAAAAGAATACACACACACACACACACACACACACACACACACACAATGGTAGTGACTATACGCACAGCCTTGCACCTTTTTTCCCTTAAAGTAGATATTTGGTGATTGTTTTGTATCAGAACATCAAGAGCTGCCTTGTTTGATTTTTTTAAGTGGTCTCCTCACCCAACGTGAGGCTCAAACCCACAACCCTGAGATCAAGAGTCACATGTTACACCAACTGACCCGGCCAGGTGCCCCAGCCCCACTTTTTTTTTTTATCAGTTGCATCATATTCCATTGCTCGAGGGGTGCCTGGCTGGCTCAGTTGGTAGAGCATGCGACTCTCGATCTCAGGGTCGTGGGTTCAAGCCTCACGTTGGACTCTGTGCTGGCCTGAAGCCTACGTAAGATAAGATAAAATAGTTTTCCTTTATTTAAATGCTTATTTATTTTTGAGAGAGCGCACGAGAGAGACAGAGCATGAGCAGGGGAGGGGCAGAGAGAGAGACACACACACAGAATCCAAAGCAGGCTCCAGGCTCTGAGCTGTCAGCACAGAGCCCAATGCAGGGCTCGAACTCACAGACCACGAGATCATGACCTGAGCCGAAGTCGGACACTCAACCGACTGAGCCACTCAGGCGCCCCAAATAGCTTTCCTTTAAAAAGGAACAATACTCCATTGCTTGGCTATGCCATGGCGTTTCTAATACATCCCATGTGGAGGGGCACTTGGGTAGTTTGCAGTCTGCAGCTCTAACACACTATGCTGGGATCCATACCCATTGTGTTGGTGAGGAAACTGAGGTTTGAGAGGCCACCTGGAGAGTTGGTGGCAGAACCGGGATCAGATTCCAGTCCCCTTGCTCTACATCCCATGAGGGTATTTTCCTCTTGGCTTGGGTTTCCTGGCTCTGGAATGGGGAGGGGGGGGACCAGCATGAAAGGGGACAAGTGGCAGGAGGGTGGGGGTGGCGAGCAGACAAATTTACCAGTGTCATTTTTTTTTTCTCTTCCTCGGCCTAACACTGGCTGCATGATGAAGGAGAACCAGTTGGAAGGAAGACCCCAGACCCTCAGCCTGGAAAGCAGCAAAGCAGAGACCATGGGCTGAAGGGGGTGTTTTGCAGCAGTGAGCCTCATGGCAAAGCCTTTGCATAAACCTTGGTTTTCCTTCTGGTAGGGTTTGCTTTGGAAGCCAAAACACAGTCCAGGGTTGGAAAGGAACTCAGCCCTAGTATTCAGGAGACCTGCGATCAAGACTCAAGCCTGCCACTGACCCATGAAATCCTTGGGGAGTCTCTGGGCCTGGAAGGTGGGAGTTTGACCCAATGGGGCTTCTCCAATCATAAGATACAGGTTCTGGAGCCACTAGGATTAGGTTCCAATGCCAACTCAATCAAGGCTCCCTTGACAAATCTCATTTCCTCATTAAAAATAGTAAGAGTCAAGGGGCGCCTGGGTGGCTCAGTTGGTCAAGTGTCTGACTTCGCTCAGGTCACAATCTCACAGTTCGTGAGTTCAAGCCCTGCACTGGGCTCTCTGCTGTCAGCACAGAGTTGGATTCAAAACCTCTGTCCCCCTCTCTCTCTGCCTCTCCCCCTCCCCCTCAAAAATAAACATTTAAAAAATAGTAGGAGTCAAAGTAGTACCAGATGTGGTAAGAGTCAAAGGAGATAATGTATACAAAAGCCCTTAGAAAACTAAAAAATCAACACACCATATACATTCCTCTCCCCTAGGTATTAATTTTGAGGCTGATATTACAAATGGTGAACTCTGCCCATTACTGCGTCTTCAATATCAGATATTAGTGAACCACGTCTCTCTGTTGTTCAGGACACGAATTAAAAACCAAAGCCAGAACACAAAATCTTCATTGGGTGTTGTTGAACTTGATACCCAGCATCCAATTAGGTAACCTGCCCGCATTTAAGGTACAATGCCACTAGGTGGCGATGGTGTCCAGGCCACTGTCGTGTGTTTCAGAGCAGAAACCCTATGGACCGTATCAAAGATCTCCTTTTTTATGCTTTGAGGCCTCATGGAAAGACCTGGCGAAACCTCAGTTTCCTTATCTGTAAAATGGGGATAATAGTACTAAATGAGGTCATGTAAAATCCTCCTGTACACAATAAGACCCTCAGTAAGTGTTTGCTCCTTTCCTAGCTAAATGATTAAAAGCCTGGCTTTTGGAACCAGATTGCCTGGGTTTGAATTTCAGCTTTGTTGCTTACCAACTGTGTGACCTTGGGCAAGTTACCTAACCTCTCTGGGCCTTCGTTTCCACGTCTGTAGTAATCGAACCTATCCTCATAGTTAATGTGTGTAAAGTGCTTGGAAAGTGCCTGGTCTAAGAAAAGCACTCTGACTTCGCCATTGTCTGTGTATGTCCTCGGGTGTGCCCTCTCTCATGCATAGTCTGGGTCCCAACTCTGGGCACCTCCCAAGATTGAATGTCTTGTCAAGACAATAGGTCTTCGGGACCTTTTTAACCCCCCTGGCATGAGTCATGAGCAGAGAAAGCTACAATTCCAAGACTCCTGACACTTTGGTCTCCAGATTCAGGGCACAGCTGGCAACAGCCTCTGTCCACCCAGCAGGTGATGGAAACCAATTTGCAAGTGTGAAGCCAGCTGGTGGGAAGATAAGGAGAGGGCAGAAGGGGCTGTGAGGCTGTTTTTACAGTACTTTTGTCCCTTGGGGGTGTCTTGCTCACCTCTGTGCTGTTGGGAGGCAGCTCAAAAAATAAAACACCATGGGCTCCTGGGCCAATGGCTTCCCCGCTCTGTCCTGCCCCACCTCCGTGCAGGTTTGCGGGGGAGGTAGAGGAATCTGGTGATGACAGCACCTGACCAAAAGTCAGGAGATCTGTTTTTAGCCCAGCTCTGTCACCGATGCGCTGTGTGACCTTGACGAGTCACTTTTCCTCTCTGGGCTTCAGAGTCCTGCTCTGTCAAAATTGGGACACACTTCCTGCCCTTCCTTTCCAACCAGAGATGTGGGGAGTATAGAGAAACTCTTCAAAACTTCACCTCCTCCTTGAAGCCTTCCATATTGGATGGAACAAAAAGGGAATCCAAATCTTTCCCATCTCCCCTCCACCGTTCCCAGGCTAACCATGTGATGTTGATCACTAATCCATTATTCGCTCATTGGTGGATTCCACAGGCTTGTTCAGTGCCGGTCTGAACATGTCCTTTTTGTCTTGTCTGCATTGGAAACTCATCCGGGGAGGGCTGTGCCTGCCTCCTTGCTCTGTGTGGCATGCCGAGTCTAGCGCAGGAGGCTAGCATGACCGAGGCATGGCTTGGGGCTCTCAGTGGGGAGAAGGGTCCCATTGAATCCCTGTATCTGGAACTTAATGGGACTGAGAACAGTGAATTGTTGGGGAAACAAGAGATGTGAAAAGTGCCTTGAAGAGTGAAACAGATAAATGTATTATTCTCTGGATGGGGCACAGAACAATAAGGGGGGAGAGAGATGGGGGTGGTCAGCTCTGATAAGCATAAGTTTTACAATCAGAAAATGGAGAAGGAAGCTAGTTCAATTTTAAGAAGCATGGAAATTCTGTGTCAATTTCCAAAATAAAATGTTATTTTGTTTACACATGGACCAGTGTGTGTGTGTGTGTTTTCCACTCCCATTTCCCCCCCCCCCTCCCCCCAGGGCTTGGGCTGCTAGGGTCTTAATTCTAGGTTGGGCATATCTCAACTTCAAGGGGAGTAAGCCCAGCCTGTCAGCCTCTTCACTTCCCTACTGCTCTCTCCATCATCTGCCCCATCAGGTCTAACCCTCTATTCTCCTTCCCACAGCTGCCCTAACTGGTTTCAGCTTCTGTCAACCTCCAGCCCCCTAGCCCTTCTTCCCCTCTGCATTATGACCCCATCCCCTGGGAATACCCATACCCTTCCCACTCTTACCATCCTCCACCAAATGCCTGGCTGCCAAGGGACACCGAGCGTCTTTTATCCGTCAGTGTCCCATGCTCTGGATTTTACTACCTTTTTAAAACATACCAGTCCTGGGCTCCATTCCATCTACATCAAAGCAGGCTAACGTAGGGGAGGGGCAGGTATTGTAGTCTATCCATCCCAGATTGTATTTTAAGAGCTCTTGGGGAATTAGCCCCTTCACATTAAGAAAATTCTAACAGGAACGTCACAGCACCACGGTAGACCAAAAGGGGAGAGATTTCGGGGTACATGTAGTTAATGGTAATAATAGTCACGATTTATTTCACACCTGTTATGTTCCAGGCACTAAACTAGGTGCCTGACATCCTTTGTCTAATTCCAACAACCCTGTGAAGCAAGTGTAATTATCGTGATAATAAAAACAAGAAAAGTCTCTGAGTACTTACGTGCTAAGCAATTCATCTTTATTGTCTTGTGTAACATTCACAGGATCTGTGAGGCAGGTGTTGTTGCCGTGTCCATTTTCCAAACAAGGGAACCAAGGCATAGATCAATTAAGTAAGTTGTCACACAGCTTATTAAGATAAGGAAGTTGAACCTCAGAGGGGTTAAGTAATATGTCCTTTTTTACCCAGCAAACAAGCAATTGAGTGGAGTCCGTGATTTCTCCTCTACATGCTCAACACATCTCCTCCTGGCAATGGGAAATTCCAGGTTGATGAGAGGGCAACTGGAACCAGGAACTGCTAGGGTGTGGAAGATGGTGGGATTTCATCAGCTCCAGACATGGACGTATTCCTTACATGGAGGGTGTCCAGTATGCTCTGGGACCCCAGCCCAGCCACCTGCCAAATGTCTCCTGGCTTTGCTGGCCTGTCTCAATGATCCTTTGCTGCCTCTTGCCCCATCTGGCTCATCAGAATCCCAGCACACTCATCGGGATGCTGCCTCCTTCAGGAAGCCTCCCTGGATGACCCTAAACCAGAGCCCTTTGACCTTCTCTGGGACGTTGTGCACTCATGTGGCTATCCTCTTCATCCTTGGGGTAGGTACTGTCATCTGGCCCCCCTAACTAGGTGTTGAATTCCTCCAGGCTCTAACACCTAACAGGAAATCAGTACTCAGAGAATTCTCATTGAACAAATGCTGCACGTGGGCATTCCCCCTGGTCACTAGGGTCATGAATTTCGTTCGGTGCCTCTGGTGAGGGAGGATGGGAGAGGGATGGCAGGAACCATGTGTGATCAGCCCAGGTACACACAATAGGGAGTGGTGAGGTCTGTGGCTAAGGAGAGTTTGCAGGACCACCTGAGGGTCTTACAATCAGATTCAGCCACCCCCGTTCCCCATAAATGCCTAGTACCTAATCACCCTGTGAACACTCCCATTATCTTCCCCTTTCCCTAGCTTTATTTTCCTACTTTGTGCATACAATCTTAAAACATATTCTTTATACTATTTATTATACTCAGCATTTTCCCCTCACACATGCTCTGCCTGAGGGTAGAGATTTGGTCTGTTTTGCACTCTACCGGAGGGAGCCCAGCCCCGGTGGTGCCTTGCACAAGATAGGCTCTCAACAGATCGGTGTTGAATAAATCATCAGCCCCTTGCATCTATCTACAGTGAGGAGAGCTGCCCCAGTCTCCCTGCAGTGTCCACGCTCCCCCCGAAACATTCCCGGTTCAGGGCAAGAAGAGCGAGGGGTCAAGGCAAAGCCGGTGGGGGTTACAACAACCCTCCCCCCACTCCCCGCCCTCCCCCCCCCCCCCCAGCCCCAAGGAGATGGCCTAGGGTCTATCTTGGGGACAGCACGTCCAACAGGAACTAGGGCACGAGGTTTAATGCCTGCCCCATGGGGTCAACGGGGGCACTTCTGGGCGAAGGTGATGTGGGGGCGGGGGAGGATGGGATGGGGGAGGTGGGGCCGTCCCTCCAGAGCGCGCTCGCGCACACACACACACACACACACTCACTCTCACCATACACGCACCCGCTCGTACCAGAACACGTAGGATTAGGAGAGGCCAGAAACCGACAGACGGACGGTCAGGGCCAGAAGAATGTCCCAGAAGGTGTGGAAAGGGCAATGAGGGGAGGGGAGCGACGCCCCCGGCTCCGGAGAGCCGTTGCAGGGGGGCTGGGGGGGGGGTGGGAACGAGGGGCGGGCGGGCGCCAGCCGGGAGCAGCCCCTGGAGGCGGGCGCCGGCCGCGGACCTGGGGGAGCAGGTCCCCCCTCCGCGGGCGCCAGCTAAGCCGGGAGCTGCCTCCTCGGCACCTGCGCAGGCACCGCGCCGCCCTGCGCCGAGCTGCCATTGGCTCGCTAAAAATGCCTCTCTAATCTGCGCCCATCTGTGCACGCCTCCTCCTTCCTCCCCCCGCCTCCTCGGCTCTGACCTTCCTCCTTCCCGCAGCCCCGGCGCGGTCCGGAGAGACGCGGTGGCGGCGGCGGCGCAGCCTCCTCTTCCCCCGGGAAGTCGTCCGGGCTTGAGGCCGGCCTCAGACGCCCCGCTCTGCCCCGTGGCGCCGCCGATGGTGCCGGGCCCTCCTGCCCCCCCCCAGGTAGGGGGTCTGGCCCTGGGTGAGAGGGTGCGGAGGGAGGAGGCCAGTTAGGGATGCGGGTCTGCGGTGGGCGCAGAGGCTGATACCTCGGGGATTGGGCACTGGAGAGAGGTGGGCGCGCGCCGGGGCTGCCTTGCAGGCACCGGGGCTCGCGGGCATCACCCAGGCAATGCCAGGATGCCCCTGCGCCCGGCCCCTTGGGAAAGGCAGCTAGCAGCGGAGGCCTTTACCCTGGGGAAAACGCAGGAAATAGGTTCCTGGGGAAGCTGGGACCCAGGCCCGGGGGTTCCGAGTCTCTGGCCTGGGGCGGTGTGGTCCCAGCAGAGCGGGTGGGCTTGTGCCAGCTTGGTGCGTAAGCTATTTATGGATCAGAGTGGGCTGGGAGAAACACAGCAGTTGATGCGCCCTATGCCATGTCTGGTTTACAATTAAAGACATTTTCTTCTGTCTGTCTACCCCTTCCCTCATAGCTGGGATGGAAGTGGGGAGGAGAGAAGGAGGTGATGCTAAGTAGCCTGCAAATAAGCAGAAGCCATGGTCTTTCTGACACTGCTCTCCTCCCTATCCCCCAGGCCACTTGCTGCCGGTTGGAACCCTCTCCCTCTTATTTTTTGCCTTAGGAGGGCAGGAAAAGATTAAAGAGTCATCAGGGTGTGAGGGGCACAGTGGCAAACCCCAGAGCTTGGCCAGACCCAGCTTCAAGCCCCGGCTGCCCCCTACCCCCACAGCCCAGCTCTGCACCCCACGTGCAGTGACACATGTGGCCGCTTTTCTCTGGGCACAACCATAAATAACCTACATTGCCCTGGCTCTGGCACAGCCGGGGTGCAAACAGAACCGTCAATGATTTTGGAAGTTCTATGCCTTCCAAAGGCCCACCTGACCTTCCCATCACATGCAAATCACCACTCACAAACCACCCCCTCCAGGAAGCTTCGTGATACCCCAGGTGAGATCCTTGCCTCCTGCCCTGCATTCTTCAACCTAGTCTGCTTTGTGGTTTAGTTATTTATGTCTTGTCTGTCGCCCTCTGGACCAGAGGTGCCTTCAGGGTAGGAATCTGTTCCATTCACTTCTGCCATTGACCCTGAACCTGACCAGAGCCTGGCACCAAGTAAACGTTTGTAGAATGAGTGAATGAATGAATGTGGACTATGGGAAATAGCTGGCAACCTGAAGCTGGGGAGTGAGCCTCCTCTGGGGCTTTCCTTCCATCCCCCAGGACTAAGAGCCACCAAAATCAGACAGTCCCATTTAGGCCCTTTCTGGTCCTGCGGCTGATGGATAGTGATGACATTTGGAGATAAACGTCACAGTCCCGATGGCTTCAGAGGGTCTTTTTGGGCCCCTGGTTTGAGTGCCCTGGTCTAATCTAGGCTTGGTAGAAGGCCTGGTGGAAGTCTGGCTTCCCTCAGGCCCCTGGGTTGGCATTTTCTTCCTGGGATGCTCAGCTCAGACCAGGGGTCTCTGTCTCTGTCTCTGTCTCAGCCTTTGGGAAAGTTCTGGTCAGCTTCAGGGAGTTTGGGAAGTCCCAAGCCAGGCCATCTTCAGCTTCTGGGGTCCTCATGGCGAGCTCAGAGAAAATCTCCTGATTCCATCATGTGGAGGAGGAAACCCAGGCCAGAAGAAGAGGCCAGGGGTTCTGAGGTCTATGACAGATATGGACATGTGCAGAGTTCCTTTCTGGCCCTTGTTGCTCCTTTGACAGCCAAGACATCTGCAAGATGTTCTTGTCCTGGCCTTACAGAGGGGGAGACTGAGGCCCAGAGAAGGTCAGCAGCAGAGCCAGGGATGGCACTTAGTTCCTGGCTCCAAGTCCAGTGCTCTCTCCACTGGGCTCCAGGGAGCTGGGGTGAGGGCCCAGACGCAGGTCAGAGAGTGATTGTTCTAGAACCCCAAGGCTCCCCCTCCCTGGCTGTCTTGGCTCCTAGTAATGGAGAGGGTAAGGAAGCATGGAGGGGTGCTTCAGGGGTAGGGAGAGGCGAGGGGGGGATGTGTTAGTGCCTGGAAGGGGTTGGCCCTGGGGGGGGGGGGTCTCGAGAAGAGGGTGCAGTAATAACAGTAGAAACTACCAGCACACAGCATTCGTCATGTGCCAGGTCCTATTCCAACTATTAACTCATTCAATCCTCACAAAAGCCCAATGAAGTAGGGACACTATTATCCCCATTTTACAAAAGGGGAGACTAAGGCACAGAGAAGTGATCTGTCCAAGGTCACACAGTCTGAAAGTGGAGGAGCTCGGATTTGAACTTTGGCTCCAGAGTCCATGCTCTTAACCTGTATTCTCTACTGCAAGAGCAAGAGGGCTGTGAAGCTAGCTGCTGGGGGCTTGCTGTCTCCATGGAGATGCAGGTTTCAGGTCCTCAGTGGCTAAAGTTCAGGCGCTGTGGGTGGGAGGTGCAAGATTAAGTGTGACTGGGGGTTGCAGCTGCTGAGAATACTAACCAATCTCAAGGAGCAGGAGGGTCACCTTTGTAGGATGCACAGCTGACCCTGCTCTGCGTCCTTCAATGGCTCTCCATTGTCCTGAGGACAAAGGGCAATCTCCTAAAACTGGCACTGTTGCCCTCCCCAAGCCTGTGTTTCCTCTTTCTTTTCACCCTCCCTCTGCCCTCCAGCTGCTCTGAACTGCTCTCAGTTCCTCAAATAAGTCATGCTTCTCTCACCTGCAGGCCTGTGCACAGGCTGTTCCCCCCCACCCCCCACCCCGACACTAGAACACTCTCCCTCCTCTTCCCTACACATTTCTTCTCACCATGGGGTGGCTGAGACTTCTGTTCCTCCCAGAAGTTTCTCTACCTGGGCCTGCTGCTCAGCGCCCCCCTCCCCCATAGCACCTTCCGGGGCATTTGGTTGTTGCCCCGCCTTCTCCCACCCCAAAGGCCGTGAAGTCCAAGGGCAGGGTCTGTGTCCTGTTCCCAGTGTCCCCAGTGCCTGGCACCGGATAGCCCTAGCTCCCTTAGGGAATGAGTGAATGTGGCCCCTCGTGTCACCAACCTCGGGACACATACAGCATTTTTCTTCTCCCCCACAGGAGTTGAGGAAACCACTCATAAATTTGCATATAGCCCCACAGCAGGGATAAGCTGGTGGTAGAAAGCCTTCACTGGAGAGGTGAAAGGGCCTGTGGACCTGGTGGGACAGGGGAGAGCACTTGGGGTGGGGGAGTTCACCCATTTGGGGGAAGCCTCCCCCCGGGAAACAGGATGAGGGGGCAGGTTGGGGGTGGGTGGGGAAGGAGTGGGTGTGCCAGGTGGAGGAGGGGTGCTTGGTTTGGTTTTACATTTTTCTTAAATTAAAAAAAAAAAGCTTTTATTTTCTTATTCCCAAAATAATATGTGTTTATTGTGGAAAATGTAGAATGTACTGGAAAGCCAAGCAAACTCCATTAGCCAGCATCAGACCCACCTGATGTAGGCACTTTGTGGCTGGTTTCCAGCCAGGGGGGCAGCAGACTGGGGCAGGGGTGGGGGGAGATGGGGACTGAGGACAGGCCAGGTAGAAAGTGAGGGGAATCAGTGTGTAGGTGGGGGGGGGGGGGGGAGGCGTTCCTGAGCCTTGCCCGTAGACACCAGGGAAGGAAGCAGGCAGGATGGGGTGGAGGGAGAACCGGAGCTCCAATGCAGGCGGCCACAGACAACCTCAGGGACCCACCATGAGCTCTGGAGCTAGAGCGGCCCTTTCGAGCAGAACTTGACCATCAGGCAGCTAGACCTCAGCACCCATCAGGCTCTGGGTGGGGCCCTGGGCTTGCCCTTAGGCAGGTGGTTCTGCAGCAGTAGCAGCAGCAGCAGCAGAGAGGGGCTGCTAGCCAAGGGTCACGTGCTGGCATCACCCCCCCTTCCCCCCCCCCCCCCCCCTGCCCGGCAGCTGGGACCAGAGACAGAGTTTACCACCAGAAAGGATGGGTGGGAAGGAATCTACAAGGGGAGAAGACCAGCAGGAACCTGGCTCTGAGGGGGTGGAACTCTAACGCCAGGGAGGTTGGTGGGGCCATCTGGGGTGGGGGGAGGGAGAGGTGGGGAGTATGCCTGTGGGCGTGGTGGAGGGGTGCCTCCCTAGACCTCTTGGGTGACAGGGCCAGTGGGCTGCCTGATGGCTGGGAGGGCAGAGGAGGCCTCAGGTACTCTTTAAAAGTCACTTGAGGGGTGCCTGGGTGGCGCAGTCGGTTAAGCGTCTGACTTCAGCCAGGTCACGATCTCGTGGTCCGTGAGTTCGAGCCCCGCGTCAGGCTCTGGGCTGATGGCTCGGAGCCTGGAGCCTGTTTCCGATTCTGTGTCTCCCTCTCTCTCTGCCCCTCCCCCGTTCATGCTCTGTCTCTCTCTGTCCCAAAAATAAATAAAAAACGTTGAAAAAAAAATTAAAAAAAAAAAAAGTCACTTGATATTGGGGCGCTTGGGTGGCTCAGTCAGTTTGCCGCAACTCTTGATTTCAGCTGAGGTCATGATCTCACAGTTCGTGAGATCGAGCCCCCTGCCGGGCTCTGCGCTGACAGGGTCCTGCTTGGGATTCCCTCTCTCTCTGCCTCTCCCCTGCTGTCCCCAAGTAAATAAATAAACATTAAAAAAATAAATAAAGGGGGCGCCTGGGTGGCGCAGTCGGTTAAGCGTCCGACTTCAGCCAGGTCACGATCTCGCGGTCCGTGAGTTCGAGCCCCGCGTCAGGCTCTGGGCTGATGGCTCGGAGCCTGGAGCCTGTTTCCGATTCTGTGTCTCCCTCTCTCTCTCTGCCCCTGCCCCGTTCATGCTTGGTCTCTCTCTGTCCCAAAAATAAATAAAAAACGTTGAAAAAAAAAAATTAAAAAATAAATAAATAAATAAATAAATAAATAAAGTTTAAAAATCACTTTGTGTTAAAATGCTGGGGCACGGGGTGCTGCAGTAGGCTTACTGGATAAAGTAAATCCAGGATGCCCAGTTACATTTGACCTTCAGAGAACCACAAATTTGTTTAGTACAAGCGTGCCCTAAATATTGCGTGGAATGCACTTGCACTAGGAATTTTATTTGTTGTTTATCTGGAAGTCAAATTTAAGTAGGTGTCCTGCATTTTTAGTTGCTACATCTGACTACCCTACACAGGGAATGGAGAGGGGTAAAGAGAAAGAGAGGTGAAGTGTGGGGGGGGTCCTAATTTTCTCTTCTTTCCTACTGTGGAAGGGCTCAATTGCTACTTGTTTGAAGCTGACAGTTAAAAAGAAATTAAAGTATCCCTCTTTTCGAAATCAACGAGACGGTTTCGAATTTTGTGTCCATAAACTGTTTACTGCCGAGAGAATAACTCCTCATTTGTGGAGTTTGGTTCTCTGGTGCGGCTCAGAAACCCGGGCCGTGCTCTCATTTATTCAGGAGGCACAAAAGGAGATTCGATGGTCAAGGGTGGTGTCACTATAATAATGTTAATGCATTCGAGAAATCAAAGTCCTCATCATAATAAAGCTCTTAGGTGGCAGAGAGTGTGGGAAACCGGAAGTCTCACCTCAGCCCGGGAGAATAGGTGGGCCATAGTAATCAAAGCTTTGATCTGGCAGTTACTCCCCCAGGTGCCCTCGTAGTGGGGTGCAAAGACAGCTGGGTGGAGACGGTCAGTGTGGCAGAGCCACATCAGGAGGGCCGGTGGTGTAGTTAGGACCTCTCCGGCCTGTGTGATTTTAGGCAGCTGTTCAGTTCCTCCATTTGGTCAGTGAGTCTCCACTGAGTGTCTCCTGTGTGCCAGCCACTGTTTTAGAGGCTTGGAGATGCGGACCAGAAAGAACAGATGGTCAGCAGGTATGGCAGGTTGAGGCAAGTGACTTTGTAGAATAGCATATTTAGTATGAGTCCGTTAAAAAAATATATACATGTGTACCTCTGTGTCCACACTGCACAGAAATGTCTGGAAGGCTGTGTACCCCGGCGTTATCGGAGCTTACCTCTGGGGGCAGGTATTAGGAGGCTCAGTGCCAAGCAAGATGGGGAATGTTTCCTTTTCGTTTCAGCCATGCCGTGCTGTTTGCCTTTTCTGACAGCAAATGTCATTACTCATAAAAACATAATTAAAATTATACTTGATGATATCTGGGGTTTTTCTTAGAAATCTTAAAAAATGAGCGTTTAAATTGCTTTCCCCTTAGTTTGACGGCGTTTGAGTCGGATGCTGCCACTTGGGTTTAAATTTTTGTTTGTGGCTGGTTTTGAACTGGGCCCCTCATGGGACCAGTTTCTCCTGGCCTCCTGGGACCCCTCTTTCTCCTTTCCTCCCCTGCCTTCCTGGGGTGGATGCAACCTGGTGGGATGGGCAAGGGGCTAAGGGAAGTCTGGGTGTCAGGAAGGCAGAAGCATTGCAGAAGCCAAGTCTCCATGAAAGTGGTGTTGGGCACCCACCGTGTGCGTGGTACTGAGGTCTCCTGTGGGGGAGACGAAGGAGGGAGGCCCTGGACAGCAGTGCCAGGGGGCCCAAGGGGGCCTGAGGTCCACTGACATGTGCCAGGCACTATTTTCTTAATCGTATTTTTTAACTCATTTAGTTTCCTTAGTAACCTTACAAGGTTATACCCATTTTACAGATGTGGAAACTGAAGTTAAGTGACTTGCCTGAGGTCACGCTGCGAGTAAGTGGCTGAGGCAGGATTCACACCCATGCGGTCTGGATCTAGAGGCTCTGCTCTTGACCTCTACGCCATGACACCTGTCGTTAGGGAGTGAAGAAGAGGCATGCTCCCGAAGACCATGGAAGGTCTTCTGCGGGAGGTAGATCCGGAAGGAAAACGATGGTAGGTTCGTAGAGGTGGAAGGTGCCTTCCAGGCAAAGTGACAGCAGGGACAAAGGCGCATAGGCTGCAGAGGTGGGTTGTAGGGGGCTCTGGGGAGGAAATCAGTGTAGGAACCTGAGGGAGGAAGTGGGAAATGAGGCTGGTGGGGAATATGCCAAATATTTGAAGCCATTGGCCTCATTGGACTTTCTGGGACAGGTGGCCCAGAGCCCCTCAGCTCCCTTCTGTCCCACCTGGGCCCTCCCAGGGCCACCCACCCTGCCCTTGGCCTGCCTCAGTCCAACCTTGACCAACCACTGGAGAAGAGAGACAGCTGAGGGAGGGCAGGAGCATGGGCTGGGGGCAGGGGCGGGGCGGGGGGGGGGGGTGGCGACACGGTGAGGTCCTGGCCCTTATACTGACTCATGCAGGGGCCTTGGGCCATTCAGCACCTTGCCTTGGGACTCAGTTTCCTCTTCTGTTCTTTACATTTTGAACTTTTTATTATGGGAAAATATAAGCATTTACAAAAGTAGAGAGAATAGTATCCCGAACCACCATGTACCCGTTGCTCAGCTACGACTCCTATCAATTCATGGCCAGTCTTGTTTCATTTCTGCCCCTATTCTCCTTTTCCCCTAGTAATTCAAACTGGGTGGGATCACTCCAAGGCATCAGTTCATTACAAATATACCAAGATGTATCTCTATGTGATAAAGACTTTTCCCAACATAAGCACAGTACCATTATTATACCTAAGAAGAAACTTTCCTTTCCTTTATATTGTCACATATCCATTGAGTATTCATGTTCCCAGTTATTGCAGACCTTTCTTCCTTTCTTTCTTTCTTTCTTTCTTTCTTTCTTTCTTTCTTTCTTTCTTTCTTTCTTTCTTTCTTTCTTTACCTTCCTTCCTTCCTTTGTTTTTCTTTCTTTCTTTCTTTCTTTCTTTCTTTCTTTCTTTCTTTCTTTCTTTCTTTCTTTCCTCCTTTCTTTTTCTTTCTTTCTTTCTTTCTTTCTTTCTTTCTTTCTTTCTTTCTTTCTTTCTTTCTTTCTTTCTTTCTCTCTTTCTCTCTTTCTCTCTTTCTTTTTCTTTTTATGGCTTATTTGACTCAAGATCCAAATAAGATTTACATATTGTTATTGGTTGATGTGTTAGTCTCTTTTTTTCCCTTTTAAAAAATGTTTATTTATTGTTTAGAGAGAGAGTCGGGGAGGGGCAGAGAGAGAACGAGAGAGAGAGAATCTCAAGCAGGTTCTGCACTGTGAGCACAGAGCCCAATGTAGGGCTCAAACTCATGAACTGTGAGATCATGACCTGAGCCGAAATCAAGAGTCAGATGCTTGGCCAGCTGGGCCATCCAGGCACCCCTGTCTCAGTCTCTTTTAGTCCATAGGTTCCCTCTCCATCTTTTCCTTCATCCTTGGCAATTTATCTATAGGAGAAACCAGGTTATTTGTCCCCTGGAATTTCCCGCAGCCGGATTTTGTTGGTTGTATCTCCGTGGTGTGGATTAACATGTTCCTCTGTCCCCTCTGTAAATTGGGTAGTTGGATTCATCTGTCTTCTGACTCCCCTTCATGCTCTGTTCAGTAAGCCCTCCTGACTCTACCTTCACGACGCCCAGAGTCTGACCACTTCTCACCGTGTTGTCCATTGCCGCCCTCCCTTCTGAACCGCCACTGTGGCTTTCCCGGATTATTGCAGCAGCCTCTGCCTGGTCTCCCTTGCCTCTCTCCTTGCCCTAGCAGCCAAAGAGACCCTTTCAAAACCTCAGTCAGATCATGTCCCTCCTCTGCTCAAAACTTCAATGACTCCCCTCTTATTTGGAATAAAACCCAAAGTCCTATAAAAAGTCCTATAACAGTCTACAAGGCCCTGCATGGCTTGCTGCTCAGTACTGCCGACCTCATCTCATGCCACTCACTCCTACCTCACTGGGCTCCCTGCCGGTTTTGGATGTATCAGATATCCTCCTGCCTCAGGGCCTTTGCACTGCTGTTCCCTGTGCCTGGCTGCAGAGGTCAGCATGGCTTCTGATGTTTCACATCTCTGCCCTCGTCACCTCCTCAGAGAGGCCTTCCCAGAGCATCTCACCTAAAGTAGCTGCCATTGTTCTCCACCCTCTGCCCCCTGCTTTAGTTTCCTTCATAGCACTTACCCATCCCTGATGTTACGATGTTGTTGGTTTCCTGTCTGTCTCCCCTGCCTCCCTGGGAGCTCGTGAGGGCAGGGCAGCATGACTGCCCGCAGAGCAGACCTCCTCTTCCCCTTACATGATTCTTGGTCAGCTCCTCTCTTTTCAGCATTTCCTGGAAAATAAAAGAATGCTTCAGAGTTTACAAAATACTTCCTGTCCTAGGTCAGATGCGGGAAGCATAGGGAAGCATAATCGGAGACAGGGATTCCTGGGCAAGTGATTTATTGCAGGCAGCTCACAGAAGGGCGGGAGGGAGCCTGCAGAGTGCTCGAGAGGGATGCAGCAAGTGCCAGGGGTGGGGTCGTCCTGCCTTGAGGCAAGCAAGGAGCCAGGCCACTGTGTACCCGCTTACCGGGCAGTCATTGGCTGGTCCCCAGGGGAAGGCATGACCTCTTGGGCATCTCAGGTGAGGAGGCAGCTCACCCAGAAGCCCTGGCAACTCCCCGAAGGGGGACAGCGGTCTAGGGCATCGTGCACACCTCCTCTGTTTTCATACCCATTTGCTGCTCCCAGTCCAGCCATCAGCTGTGAGGGAGGGATCTATTAGTGACCATTATTCCTGTTTGATAGATGAGAAAGTCGAGGTCCTGGGGGTGGGATCGTGGAATGACTTGCCTGGGGTGGCACAGCCAAGAAGGGACAGACCTGGGATTGGAGCTCAGATTGTTCCAGGGGACCCTCTGACTGGCTGGTTAACGTCTTAGTGGCTGCTGGTTCCTAGTTGTCCTCTCACACTTTCGTTCAGCGAGCAGGTATCCAGTGCCGTGTGCCCTACTGAACCGGCTGCTGGCCATTCAGTGATGAGAACCCCCTCTCCTGTTGTCCGCACCCTGCTGACCCCCGAGGAGCCCTGAGCCCGAGCCTCTGCAATGACAACATGGACAACACGCGGTGCCCGTTGAGCACTTCCTGTGTGCTGGGCACTGTGCTAGGCTCTTCGTGTGCATTCACACACCGCAGGGTCACAGCACCCATTTCAGATGGGCAAGCTGAGGCTGCAGAGGGGCCTCAGGCTTTGGGCCAGGGTCCCTAGTGAATGCGTGATAGAGCTGGGACTCCAACAGGGTCTGAACGCGACTCTCACTCCCACCTCCCCTCCCCCAGCTCCACCCACAGCAGGATATCTGGTGTCACCTCTATCAGGAGCTCCATCGGACACCAGGCTGTTCCCCTTGCCTGCTCCCCAAGTGTTGGGTGACCAGCTGCCATCTCACCCGCCCCACTTGGCCGGGCCCCAGACGGGCACTTCTGATGGGAGGTCTCCCCGACCCTACAGGGCCTAGGGTTCCTGCATCTGCCCTGCATTGCCTCCCAGCCCCTTTGTCACCATCCCGACTGGCCGGGTGGGCCCTTGGGCCAGTCCCAGCTGGCCTGGGCATTGAGGGCCCCTCCCCTCATACCAGCTGGCCTGGTAAGCTGCAAAGCTGGCTTGGCCTGGGTGCCCCTGGACAGGACTGGGGGTGGGGCGACAAATCGCAGCAGGCTTCTTTACGCCTTACCACCGCCCCACACAGGGTCAAGGCGAGCCCAATAGGGAGAAACTGAGTCAATGCCTGAGGGATGTTAAGGGTGGAGAGCCCCCCACGCTGCCTTGGTGATGCGGGTCTGTGAGGCAGTAGGATGGGGGTGGGTGCCCCAACCTGCCTCAGCTCCAGATCCTTGAGACCCCTGCTCCCCCTAGGACCCTTTTTCTACCCCATCCCCAAGCCACTCTGAAACATTGTTCAGCTGAGCTGGGCACTAGAGGCCAGGCTCTGTCCCAAGCCTCAGGCCTAGAGGCTCCCTCCCAGGGCTGCGCCAAGGAGGGGCCTGTGGCCCCCTTGGCAGAGCTCCAGGCATATTTGTGCAAATTCTGGACATGAAATAGCATGCAAAGCACATGCAAATTAGCCTGTCACCCAGTTGGTGTAGCCAGTGGAGCCGTTTCTCTGCTCCCAGCATGGCCTGCATGGCTGGAGAGCTATGGTCTGCAGGCAGGTGAGGTGCCCCCCACAGCAGCTGGAGGGGTGCAGGGGAGGTGAGAGCCCCCAGAGCCGTGGCCACCCTACCTTTACTGCAAGTTAACGTCTGATTTCTGTCACATTTTCCTCCTCACCAGATGGTGATTTTCTAATTTGATCATTTTGTTTGCATAAGCTAGACTTCTGTAAAGAACTTTGCCTCTTCGTTTATTTCGTTCTTCTGAAATATAGTGTGTTTAGCAGGATAAAGGCTTGATTCTTTCCCTTTGTTGATCAGTTATAAAGTCAATGAGTTCGTGTTCTGGCAACCTCCAAAGGAGACCAGTGAGTATTTTTCCCATTTTAAAATATAAAAGTGTATAAAATAGGTTATACATTTTAACAGATCAATACAAAGCCGGGGCGCCTGGGTGGCTCAGTTGGTTGAGTGTTCGACTTCGGCTCAGGTCATGATCTCATGGTTCGTGGGCCCGAGCACCACGTTGGGCTCTGTGCTGACAGCTCGGAACCTGGAGCCTGCTTCAGATTCTGTGTCTCCCTCTCTCTCTGCTCCTCCCCTGCTAACATGCTGTCTCTCTCTCTCAAAAATAAATAAAGATTAAAAAAAAATTTTAATACAAAGCCAACATCCTTGTCACTACCATGTAGGTCAAAAAAAATTGCTATAGTTCTAAGAGACCCCCCCTCGCACCCTTGTCCCCCACTGGGCCCCTCTCCCAGAAGGACCACCGTTCTAAATAGTCAGTGTTACTAGCTGCTTGGTTTTTGTTTT
The DNA here is from genome assembly GCF_028018385.1 of Neofelis nebulosa. NCBI lineage: Eukaryota > Metazoa > Chordata > Mammalia > Carnivora > Felidae > Neofelis > Neofelis nebulosa. The sequence continues at coordinate 36,688,575 of NC_080787.1, forward strand.
TACCATGTAAGTATGCATCCAAAACCAAATAGTTATGTCTCTCTTTGAATTTTAATTAACGGAGGGGCATCTGGATGGCTCAGTTGGTTAAGTGTTCAACTCTTGATTTTGGCTCAGGTCATGGTCTCACGGTTCGTGAGTTCAAGCCCTGCATCGGGTTATCTGCTGTCAGCGGGAAGCACACTTTGGATCTTCTGTCTCCCTCTCTCTCTGCCCCTCCCCCACTTGTATTCTCTCTCAAAAATAAATAAACATTAAAAAATTAAAAATAACAAAAGTGAATTTTAATTAACGGAACTATTATCCTTTCATGGCTGTTTTTTTTCAATTAGCATTTTCTTTTTACCATGCATCTAGAGTGTTCTTTGTAGTAGTAATTATTTCATTTTTCTTTGTTGTATAGTGTTCCAATATGTGAACAGACTGTGATTTAATTCTCCAGGCTAGTGTTTACACGCATCCGGGTTGTTTCTGATATGTGGCTATGGTGAAAAATGCCACTCGGAGCATTCCTCTTTTTTTTTTTTTTTTCTTTTTTTAATGTTTGTTCACTCTTGAAAAAGAGAGAGAGAGAGAGTGCAAGCAGGGAAGGGGCAGAAAGAGAGGAAGACACAGAAAGAGAGGAAGACACAGTCTCAGCATAATGCCTAAGTTGTCCCATCTTTGGCCTGTGGGATGCCTCTGGCATCCTTTTCACACAAAACACACTGTGTTTACAAGTGTCCTTGCTTTCTGCGATGAAGATGTTCTAGTCTCCGCAGAGCTGCAATCAGCCATTTCTTTGAAGAGCTGTGGGGTATAGATATATATATTTTAAATTGAGATATAATTCTATATCTCTACAATTTTATCCCTTTTAAAATGTATAATCCCGTGGCTTTTAGCACATTCACAAAGTTGTGCCACGTCACCACTATCTAATTCCAGAACATTTCCATCACTCCAGAAAGGAACCCCATACCCTCGAGCCAATTACTCCTCAGTTCCCCTCCCTCAAGCTCCTGGCAGCCACCAGTCTCCTCCCTGTCCCTATAAACTTAATTTTCCTGGATATCCAGTAAGTGGACTCCTTTTTTTTTTTTTTTTTAATTTTTATTTATGTTTTGAGAGAGCAGAGTATAAGCGGGGGAGGGGCAGAGAGAGAGGGACAGAGGATCCAAAGCAGGCTCTGTGCTGACAGGCTGACAGAGCCCCCAGAGCTCACGAACTGTGAGATCATGACCTGTGCCAAAGTCAGACGCTCAACCAACTGAGCCACCCAGCCAGGCGCCCCTGGTAAGTGGACCGCTACAAGACTTTTCTGATTGGCTGCTTTCATGTAGCGTAATGTGGTTCAGGGTCACCCGCGTCATAGTACAGAGCTGCTTCATTCCTTCTTATGACTGAATAATATTCCATCGCGTGGATACACACGTTTTATTGATAAATTAACGGACTTTAATCCATCAATCCGTTGATGCGTTAATGGACGTTTGAGTTGTAATGGCTTTTGGTTGTAATGGACTGTTGGTTGTAATGAGTAATGCTTCTGTGAGCATTTACGTATAAGTTTTTGTGTGGACATATGCTTTCGTTTTTCTTGGATATGTACCCGGGGTCACACGATAAATCGACCTTTAAGTTTCTGAGGAAACTACCAGGCCGTTTCTCAGACTGTGTCGGTTTACGTTTCCACCAGCAGTGTGTGAAAGTTCCAGTTCCTCCTCATCCTCACCAGTGCTTTTTATCATCCGTCTTTTTGGTCATGGCCACCCTAGCGGGTGTGAAGTGGCATCTTATTGAGGTCTCGATGGGCATTTTCCTAATGAGTATTGATATTGAGCATCTTTTCATGTGCTCATTGCCCTTTTGTATATCTTCTTTGGGGAGAGGTCTTCTCATATCCTTTCCCATTTTGCCATTGGGTACTTTGTTTTTTCATTGATGAGTTTTAGAGTTCTTGATATATTCTAGATACTAGACACGTAGCAGATATATGATTTGCCAACATGTTTTTCCCATTTCTGTGAGTTGTCTTTTCTCTGCCGGTCCATTTAATGAGGGATGGCCATTAGAGTCTCAGTCTGGGTGTTAGAGGCTTTATGCTTTATGAATTCTAGAAACCCACCAAAGAACCCACCCATAGTCTCAGAAGCTTTGGGCAGTACGGCCTTGGGCTATAAGGACCAGCCTTGCCCGATCCCTTCATTTCTCAGGGATACTGAGAGGCAGAGAGGGGAGGTGGCTGCCTGGGGGCCCCCAGCTGCTGTGCGGCTGTGGGGCACCAGAGTCAGGTCCCCAGTTTAGTTCCTATTACTGCTCTTGGAGTCCCTGCCCGGCCACATCCCCCAAACCTCCCAGCCTCAAGCATTCCCTTTACTTCAGTGCCCCCCAGCTCTGCTTTATTGCTCTCAGCCTCTCTTCCTTCCAGGAGAAGCTCGTCCTCCTGGGATGAGTTCCTGTGGCCCCAGGGGGTGGATGGTTGCATTGTACAATGCATTGGATGCATTGTCAATGGTCAAATTTGGGAAAAACCAGGTACACCCGAGGTAAAGAGTCTCCTTTACGCAGGACTCATCCGTGCCTTTAACCTACTATTTTTTTTTTTTTAATGTTTATTTTTGAAGGAGAGAGAGACAGAGTGTGGATGGGGGAAGGGCAGAGACAGAGGGAGACACAGAATCCGAAACAGGCTCCAGGCTCTGAGCTGTCAGCACAGAGCCTAACACAGGGCTGGAACCCACGAACCATGAAATCATGACCTGAGCCAAAGTCAGATGCTTAACTGGCTGAGCCACCCAGCCGCCCCAACCTATTGTTGTTTATTTTGAATGACACTTGTAAAAACTTAGAAGTAACCAAGATGTCCTATAAGAGGTGAATGTGGAAATAAGCTGATATGCCCAGACAATGGAATACTAATCAGGACTGAAAAGAAGTGAGCTATCAAGCCCATGAAAGACATGGAGGAACCTGAAAGACATTAATAAGTGAGAGAAGCCAGTCAGAAAAGGCTACATACTTTAGGACTCCAATTATATGACATTCTGGAAAAGGCAGAGCTCACAGAGACCATTAAAAGACCATGATTGGTTGCCAAGGCTTTGGGGAAAGGGAGGGAGGGTGAGAGGGGTGGATGGGTGAATGAATAGGTGACTTTCAGGGCAATGAAACGATTCTGTAGTGGTGGGCACACGTCATTGTACGTTTGTCCACATCTCTAGAATGTACAATGCCAAGCGTGAATGCTCGTGTAATCTATGGACCATGCTTGGTATTGATGTGTCAGTGTTGGTCCATTGATTTAACAAATGTGGCACATTGATGGGATGTTGATGGCAGGGGAACCTGGAGGCAGGGGTAAGTGGGGTATGTGGGAATCCTCTGTATTTTCTACTCAGTTTTGCTGTGAACCTAAAACTGTTCTAAAAAGAAAGTCTGTTAATTAAGAAAGTAACATCGGGGAGTGATGAGTGTTACAAAGGAAAAATAAAACGGAAGTAAGGGGCCAGGGAGTAACAGGGCTGAGCTGGCTGTTTTAGATAGGTTGGAGGTTGGAGACATGAATTAGAGGCCTGACAAGGCAGGGAACTGGGCCTGTGGACACACCAGGGGAAGAGCATCCCAGCACGGGGGAGTGGCACATTCAAAGGCCCTGGGGCAGGAAAGAGCCTGATGTGTGTGAGGGACACAGAAAAGACAAAGTGCCTGGAAGGGAGAAGGGGCCGGGGGAGTGGCCGGGGGTGAGGGTCAGCAAACAGGTTGGGGTCCTGCGTGTTCCACCTGCAGGCGGGGCAAGCCCTGGGATCTTTCTCAGGGGGACGGCGAGTCACTGGAGGGCTTCAGCAGGGGTGTGACATGTCAAAGTTATATTTGTGATTTAAAAGGAGAAGCATCTGGCAAACAGATGGTAGGGAGCAGAGGTGGAAGGGGGACCTGTGAGGGGGCCACACGGTCCTGCAGGCAAGAGGTGATGGTGCTGACACACCGTCTGTGGCAGAGGGGGCTCTGAGTAGCTGGGTTCTGCGTATGTTTTGAAGGGAGAGGCAGTGGGATGTGGGGGTGAGACGAGGAGAGGAATCTACATCATTGGTTTGAGCATTTGGGCGAACAGTGGTGTCATTTTCTGGGATGGAGATGGCCAGGCTTGGAGCTGGTCCCAGAGCAATCAGTAGTTCCATTGGGGTGGTGCCTGTGGCTCAGGCCGCTGAGCGTCTGACTCTTGATTTTGGCTCAGGTCATGGTCGTAGGGTCCTGGGATCAAGCCCTGCATTGGGCTCCACGCTGAGCATGGAGCCTGCTTGGGATTCTCTCTCTCTGTCTCTCTCTCTGTCTCTCTCTCTCTCTCTCTCTCTCTCTCTCTCTCTCTCTCTCCCCCTCTGCTGCCTTCCCTGCTTGTGCATGGTCTCTCTCTAAAAAAGATTAAAAAAAAAAAAAAAGAATTTCATTGGGGACAGGTCAACCTGTTAGATATCCAAATAGGATGTTGAGGAGGTGGCTGGATATATGAGACTGGAGTTCAGTGCCAGAGTTGGGGCTAGAAGTATAAGGGGGGGACATTTAAAGCCACGGGCCTGGAAGAGATCACTTGGAGAATGGGTGCACCCAAGGAAGAGAAGAGGCCGCAGGGCTGAGTCCTGGGTGTGAGGGCACATAGAAGTCGGAGAGCCAAGGAAAGATTGAAGTAGGAGTGTGATGTCAGAAGCAGGACGGCCACAGATGTGAGGGCTCATGGGGTGGCAGTCATGTGGCTGTGGGAGGGGGTTTGGGGGGGGCTGGGGCTCTGGCACTGTGGGAGACAGTGATGGCCAGTGAGGGCCAGAGCCTGACTGGAGGGTTGGGGAAGGAGTGGCAAGGGTGTGTCCAGACGGCCTTCCCAGGAGCGTCCTCTGTGACCCAAAGGAGCAGGCTCACAGGGCAGACATTGAGGATGGTGTGCAGCTCTGGGGGGAACTTTTTTTGTTTTATTGTTTTATTTTTTATAATTTTTTTAAATGTTGTATTTCTTTTTGAGAGAGAGAGACAGAGCACAAGTGGGGGAGGGATAAAGAGAGAGGGAGACACAGAATCCGAAGCAGGTTCCAGGCTCTGAGCTGTCAGCACAGAGCCCGACGCAGGGCTCGAACCCATGAACCATTGAGATCATGACCTGAGCCGAAGTCGGACGCTCAACTGACTGAGCCACCCAGGTGCCTCCCCCCTTTTTTTTTTAAATGAGAGAAACAGCACCTTGTTCCCCCCTTTATGGGAGAGATTCATACTGGAGGGAAACCCTGAGCCCACAGTAGAGGGGCATCATTGCAGCTGGAGAGCCAGGAGGGCAGGGGCTGGGGCCCGGTGCGAGGGAGGCAGAGCCTGGGCTGGGTGGGGTGGGGGCCGAGCGAGTGCGGGGGTGCTGCCTGCAGACTGCTCGCTCCCACTTCCTCCCGACGACAGCACAGGCGTCAGCTGGGAGTGAGGAAGCGGTAGGTGTTATGAAACATTGGTCTCCGTGGCGGTTCTCACAGCCGCTGTGTGAAGTAGGTGCCACCATCCCCGCTTTTGCAGAAAATGAGAAATGAGAACGCAGGCCCAAGGGTGACTTGAGATCTGAGAGGGGCCTGGTGGATTCCAAGGGCCTTCCTCCAGGGGTGGACACTGGGATGTGAGTCTACACCCTGCTCTTCCAGCCTCGTGGCCTGTACGGCCCTTCACCTGCAGCGTGGACAGCAGGGCCCAGACGGGGGAGGTGACCGCCCCAAGGTCATACGGAGTGACACTGGGTGGGAATGCATTTGTCATCCGGCCTCCATATGTTCCCCCTGAACAGGGGGCCATGATGACTGTTTGGGTCCCTGGGACCTATATCTATCTGGACCCTGTATCTAACAGTCCTTGAAAGGCCTGGGTGTTCCTCCTTCTCTACGGCTGCTTAGCCGAATAAATGACTGCGTAAGTCCCTCTGGGGAGGGATTGGTAAAATTAGTACCACATACATTTGGTCGGGGTTACCAGGCCCATCCTCCTGGGGACCTGGTCTCTGCTTCCGTCACTTGGATCCGAAACCTTGCTCGGGTCTGGAAATTGGGCAGAGGATCACGACTTCTGTTGATCTTCAGGCCTTGGTTTCTTTTGATTGTATAGAAGGGGCAGCGTCCTTGTTGGCTGCCCGGGCGGCCTGGCCCTGGGGCCACCATGAGCCACTTCCAAAGCTCTCCGGGCCAGACTGTCCCCGCTGCCGCTCCGACCTTGCTGGCGGTTGTGGTGACCGCACCCGCCTCACTGTTGACGACCCCGCACTGCCCCCTGGCCTTTTATCTGGGGATCCTATCATCTCATCGCTGTCGGGGCGCCTAGTCCCGTAACAACAGCTGTAGTTGGGTCTCCAGAGGACACTCAGCCCTGAGCTTGTCAGGCTGCCGGGACCCCTCCCAGCACCGCTTTCCTTATGGCCTTGGCAAAGCGAGGGTCCGTCAGTCCTGCAGGAGGTAGACACCTGGTGGTTTTCTGGCCTGACTGGCATGTCCACCGAACGTGCCCACTTGCCTCAGGCTTTGGCCCCCTCTTCCGCCCTCTGACACGGCTGCCCCGGCCTTTCTGACTCTCAACACCGTGGCTGTTGCCTTCTCCCCGTAACCCTTATATGTGGGATTCGCTCTCCCTTATCCAGCCCCGTGGCCCACCTCACCCCTTGATCCAGCCCTCCGATGGCACCCCGCATGCTCTCCTGGCTTCCTCCCGGGCGTGGTGGCTCCGTCCTGCAGCCGGGCTGAGGTGTGCCTTCTCCAGTCACTGGTCTGGTGGCGGGGGGGTTTGGGGACAGATCTGAGGGGGGATCCGCAGCGTGGTCGTCAACGTGAAGGCCCTGAGGGCTCACTTCTGAGTCCTGCTGTTTCCCAAGCCAGGCCTGACCTTGGTGCCACAGACTCATCGTGGGCTGAGAATTCAACCTTCTCTGACATTCTGCTCCCCTTATAATTAAGCTGTATCTCTATTCCTCAGCTAGTCCCTCCCCTCCAGCTGCGGGGGAGAATTTATATGCAGCTAAGGAGGCCCTCGGCTTTCACCCTGGGCCTTGAATTAGTGATTACTCGCTCTCAGCTCTTCACTGTCTTTCTCCAGGGCACGAGAGCCCCCAGGAACAGCCGCCCCGTTCCGTGGGCTTTATAATGAATTACTGCTCCCCCAGCCTCTCACACTCCAGAGGTATTGCCCCGGCAGCGTGCTCCCTTCCACTGCCAGCCCGGGAAACTGTGAGCAGCTTCATTGCTGCCAGCTCTCTGCCTGCCCAGCCCTGGTCCTCACTGCCAGCCACCGGTGGGGACCCAGCTCCCCACCCCCACGTTCAGGGGCTGCTTCCTAGAACCACTGTTGGCACCCACTGGCCAGGTTGGGGTTCTGGGGAAACAGACTAAAATTATCTGTGGACGGTCACTGGGAAGTGTTCTCAGGAACACCCCCTGGTAAAAGGGACAAGGGACTGGGCAGAGAGGGAGAGGCTGAACTCAGGCCTCCCTTGATCCCCGGGGGGGGGGGGGGGGCAGGGGGGAGGGCTCTGAGGCTGTGGTGGCATGTCACAGGTGTCCTGCATTCAGGCGAGGGATCCAGGCCTGGTGGCAACCAGTTTGTTATTGGCTGTGAGTGCCCACCAGGAAGGGTCTGTAGGTGGAGGGCAGTTCTTGGGGAGGGACTGAGAGTTCAGCAATAAATACTCCCCGCAGCAGGGGAGGGGACCTTTGTCCTGAAGCAGGGCTCTGGGCAGGGTAGCACAATTTATTTAGTCTTTCCGCTGTTGATGGACATGGGGTGGTTTGGGGCTAATGTGAGTACCAGCCCTGTGGGTATTCACACACGTGTCTTTGGTGGCCGCGTGCGCTCATCACTGTTGCCTGGGTACCCAAAAGCGGAAGCGTTGGTCTGAGGCACGCGATGTGGTGAACTGCGGAGGGCACTGGCAAAGAGTTTCCCAAAGTGGCCATTTTCGACCCCCACCAGCTGCATTTGCCAGTTCTGGTTGCTCTGCGTCCTTGCCAACACTTGATATCGTCTGTCCTTTAATTTTAGCCATTGTGGTGGTCCAGACAGCACGGATTCTTTTTTCTTTTCTAAAGATTGTTTTTTTCATTTTTATTTACTTATTTATTTATTTATTTATGTTGTTTTTTAAATAGAGACTAATAGTTTTTTTTTTTTCATATTTATTTATTTTTGAGACAGAGCACAAGCAGGGGAGGGGGCAGAGAGAGGGAGACACAGAATCCGAAGCAGGCTCCAGGCTCTGAGCTGTCAGTACAGAGCCCGATGTGGGACTTGAACTCATGAAACGCGAGATCATGACCTGAGCCGAAGTCGGATGCTCAACCGACTGAGCCACCCAGGGGCCCCTTTATTTATTTTTTTAATTTACATGCAAGTTTGTTAGCATATAGTGCAACAATGATTTCAGGAGTAGATTCCTTAGTGCCCCTTACCCATTTAGCCCATTCCCCCTCCCACAACCCCTCTAATAGCCCTGTTTGTTCTCCATATTTAAGAGTCTCTTATGTTTTTGTCCCCCTCCCTGTTTTTATATTATTTTTTCTTCCTTTCCCTTATGTTCACCTGTTTTGTACCTTAAATTCCTCATATCAGTGAAGTCATGATATTTGTCTTTCCCTGACTGACTAATTTCACTTAGCGTAATACCCTCCAGTTCCATCCACGTAGTTGCAAATGGCAAGATTTCATTCTTTTTGATTGCAGAGTAATACTCCAATATGTGTGTGTGTGTGTGTGTGTGTGTGTGTGTGTGTGTGTATATATATATATACTTATTTTTTTTTAAATTTTTTTTTAACGTTTATTTATTTTTGAGACAGAGAGAGACAGAGCATGAACGGGGGAGGGTCAGAGAGAGGGAGACACAGAATCTGAAACAAGCTCCAGGCTCTGAGCTGTCAGCACAGAGCCCGACGTGGGGCTCGAACTCACGGACCGCGAGATCATGACCTGAGCCGAAGTCGGCCACTTAACCGACTGAGCCACCCAGGCGCCCCAAATGTATATATACTTATATACACACCACATCTTCTTTATCCATTCATCCGTCGATGGACATTTGGGCTCTTTCCATACTTTGCCTATTGTTGATAGTGCTGCTATAAACATGGGGGTGCATGTGTCCCTTTGAAACAGCACACTTGTATCCCGTGGATAAATGCCTAGTGGTGCAATTGCTGGGTCGTAGGGTAGTTCTATTTTTAGTTTTTTGAGGAACCTCCATACTGTTTTCCAGAGTGGCTGCATCAGTTTGCATTCCCATCTAAAGATTATTTTTAAATGTTTGTTTATTTTTGAGAGAGAGAGACAGAGCACAAGCAAGGGAGGGGCAGAGAGAGAGAGATACAGAATCTGAAGCAGGCTCCAGGCTCTGCCCTGTCAGCACTGAGCCCGTCGCGGGGCTCGAACTCACAAACGGTGAGATCATGACCTGAGCCGAAGTCAGACACGTAACTGACTGAGCCACCCAGGTGCCCCCGGACAGCACTGATTCTTATGTGCAGTCAGGGTGGGAGGCCGCTGCTCCCTGGCAGGTAGGTGGATGTGAGATTTGGGGAGCCTTGGACCACCCCCACCTGACTGTACCTGGTATCCATTCCCTTCTTCAAATCCTGGCAGATGCATTAAAACATTATCAGAAAATAAATGACATCCTCATGAGACTTTGGTTTGTCCCATTTCTTGTAGCCTGAGATCCGCTTTCACCATTTTGGGTGATGGAAAGGAAACAGGTAAGCCGGGCTTATGTGGGGTCTCCTGAGGACACCAGGACGCAGCGACGGTGACTCACTCTGTTTAGCGTTTCACAGTTTCCAAAATGCCTTTTCATCTGAGCTCCTTTGGGACTCACCACAGCCCTCAGTGATGGATCCCAAGTCAAGGACCCCAACTTAACTTCTGCATCTTATTGGCCTATGCCCACCCCCCTTCCTTTAGACAGCAGCTCAGAGCCAGCTCATTAGTGGAGTTTAACCCCTTCTGCCCAGTTCTGCATTCCCCCTGCTTGTTTTATGAGGTCCTCCTGCCTGTTGCCCATTAATGTTCTCTTAGAAGCAGGTAATTCCCAAGGGTCTCCGGGGCTAAGTGCTAATTGGACCAGAGCTTCTCCAACCTTGATGTGCTCTGGAGTCTCCTGGGAACTTTGTTAAAAGATTCAGGGTCAGGAGGTCTGATGGGCCCAAGATTCTGCATTTCTCACAAACTCTCAGGTGATGCCAATGCTTCTGGCCCGTGGACCACACTTTGAGCTGTGAGAAGTTAGACCCCGCCCCAGCTGTGGGCTGTATAGAACGGTCTTTATGATGTGCCTGGCGTCCCCCATGGAGCTCAGGCAGACACTGGTTAGTTACTGCCTGGAATCTTGCCTGAGCGTCAGTTACTACAAGTTCAAGCCTCTCTCTGGTTTTCCCGTTGTGAGACACACTCATCAAGCCATTTGGCTCATTTCAAAGCCTGTTACTCTTGATACGTCTCTGGGGAACATCTCTGTCTCCTCCCTCTTCCTGCTGTCTTCTCTTTCCTCAACACTCCTAATTCCCATCCTCCTCTTGCCCCAAACAGGCAGAATCTCAGCTAGACATTCGGCAGAAAGCTGGCTGAGTAAACTTATTTATACTAAAGTGTGAATGACTCACATCTCTTCCCTTAACTCTTCCAGGGGTTAGTTAGACGTGAAAGAGAAGGAGCTGTTGGTTGTTAGAAAAGTTGACGGTGAGGGAAAGAACAGAAGATACTCAGGAATTCTTTCCTGCACCCCCTAACATTTCCCAAGCTTGGGATTATTATTGAAATCATACGAGGGAACTTTAAAAAATAAAACAAGCCAGGAACACTTGGGTTTTACCCCAGATTAATAGACTCCAGAATCTCCAGAGTGGAAACCAGTAATGTGCATTTTCTTTGAAAGAGATCTCATTACCCATCCAGGTTTAGAAACGACTTCCCTAAATTATACCATGGGTGCAACTCGTGATTCCATTTCTCCTCTGTTTCTAGAGGAGAACTGCTCAGAGGGTCCTTCTGTCTCACCCAGGAAACTGTTGAGTGGGGGAAGAAAATGGGGCCCAGATGGCATGTTCAGGGCTAGCTCCCGCCAGAACTCAGCTGCTTATGGGCCACTCGTCCTCAGTGAGGATGAGCCTCTGTCTCCTCATCTCTGCAATGGGGATGGAGCCAGCCATCTGCAGCCCACCCCTGTGGTTGCAGCTGGGGAGTGGAGATGCGGCAGATTATGCCACGGGGACAAAAGGCAGCCTGGGAGAGGGGGAGGCAGGAGCCAGGGCATGTTGGGGGGCCCAGCACCTGCGCTGAAGCCTGGTCACAATGGCTCAGTGGGAATAATTGCTGTGGTAATTATGAAGATTGCACAGGCAAATGGAGTCCACGTTACGTTCTGCTCCTTTGCAAAGGTCATCTATAATTTCCTGACTTCCTCCCCAGGGCGGGTGGGTAGGTGGCTGCATGGGGGGCCTGTTAGGGGGTCTCTGGGATGCAGGCCCAAGCTGAGGGGGAGGGGGCCTGGGAGCCTCCGGGGCGACCTCTGCCAGCCTGGGGTGGGAGGCAGGCGGGTGAGCTCCCAGTGCAGAGCTGTTCTGGCCCCACCTTCAGGAAGACGCCCTGGCTCCCTACTGCTCTGCCCCCTCCTCCAGGAAGACGCCCTGGCTCCCTAACTGCTCTGCCCCCTCCTCCAGGAAGATGCCCTGGCTCCCTAACTGCTCTGCCCCCTCTTCCAGGAAGATGCCCTGGCTCCCTAACTGCTCTGCCCCCTCCTCCAGGAAGACGCCCTGGCTCCCTAACTGCTCTGCCCCCTCCTCCAGGAAGATGTCCTGGCTCCCTAACTGCTCTGCCCCCTCTTCCAGGAAGACGCCCTGGCTCCCTAACTGCTCTGCCCCCTCCTCCAGGAAGACACCCTGGCTCCCTACTGCACTCTTAGTTGAGCTGGCTGCAGTTTGGGGCACTCGGTGCTTACTGACTCACAGGGAGACTGAGGCCAACGTGGTGATCTGTCCTGTCCATCTGGAAGGCTCAGCCCCAGATGCCCCTCAGCCTGACGCGCTATGGGGCTTACGCACTGTCACCAACCTTCTCTGGCTGTCTTTCTCTACAAAGCGAAGGAGACACAATGGTTTTGGAAGGCCCTTTCCAGGTCTGGGTTGTAGGGATCCAGCATTTGCCCCCAGGTTCTGTGGAAGATTCGTGCACGGCTTTGGAGTCGGACAGAATAGAGTTTCAGTCCTGGCTCCTTCCTGCTGTGTGCTGTTGGGCCACTGACTTTACCTCTCTGCGCCCCAGTTTCCTCTTTGAAAAAATAGAGATAATAGTGTACATCTCTTAGGGTTGCTGTTGAGATCAAAGGAGATAGTATTGATGAAATATCTAGTTGGCGTTATTGACCACTGCTGCTGTGTCAAGCATGGTTCCAGGGGCTTTGTCTGTCCCAAGTCGCGTGATCCTCCCAGCTGCCCAGTGAGCCAAGTGCTGCTGCTATCCCCAGGTTAAAGATGAGGAAACGTAGCAATGGAAAGCACGGGCAGACGGGGCCCCCAGCAGATGTCAACTGCTCGTACAATTACTTCTGTCCTTCTTGGGAAGCTTCTCCAGCAAGCCTTCCCCATTCGCTCCAGGTGTGCTCGCCTATATGCCTCTGCTGGAGCTCCCCCTCCTATGAACTCCTCTTCTTCTCTGGCCCTCCAGACTGTACCCCAGCCCTGCCCCCAAGCAGCCCTCCCCAGCAGCCAGACTTCTGATTCTGTGGTGTGGACATCCTGGCCCACACTGCCTGGTGCCTTGTTACCATCTAGCTCTGTGGTCTCTCCTGAGTCTACCCACGTTTCCCTGGAGCTGACCCATGGCCGGTTCTCGCTTATCTCCTTAGATCCTCCTGGCATAGCGTGGAAGGTGCCAGAGAACCATGTGTTTGAAAAGTTCCAGGGCCAGAATCTCCCGCGGTCCCCCGAGGCCTGGCGTGAACCCCATTGAATACCTCCGTGGGCCACACCTGTGCTAGAAACTGGGCCGAGAGCGATACAAGATGGCCTGGGACTGAGATTTCAGGGCAGTAAGACAGCGGTTCTCAGCCCAGGATGTGTTTGGGAACCACCTGAGAGGCTTTGTTCTCACTGATGCTTGCCCCCCACCCCCACCCATGGAGAGTGGTGCATAGAGAGAGGGGTGCAGCCTGGCCTTGAGGAATTTTTTAAGTGTCCTAGGTAAGAAAATTGGATATCCACATGCAAAAGAATGAAGTTCAACCCTTGCCTCATATCATATACAAAAACTCACTCAAACAGATCAATGACCTAAGTGTTAAGAGCTAAAACTCTTAGAAGCAAGCATGAGGCAGGGGGAGTCTTCATGTCAGCGAATTTGGCAATGATTTCTCGGAAATGTACCAAAAGCACAGGCAACAACAACAAAAAATTTAAGTAAATTGTACTTCATCAGAATTTAAGACTTTTGTGCATCAAAGGATACTATCAAGAAAGTGAAAAGAAAACATACAGAATGGGAGAAAATACTTGCAAATTATATATCTGATATGGGATTAATATTCGAAATATATAAAGAGCTCCTACAACTAGGGGTGCCCGGGTGGCTCAGTCAGTTAAGTGTCCGACTCTTGATTTCAGCTCCGGTCATGATCTCATGGTTCATGAGATTGAGCCCAGAATTGGGTTCTATGCTGACAGTGTGGAGCCTGCTTGGGATTCTTAGTCTCCCTCTCTGCCCCTCCTCCACTTGTGCTCTCTCTCTTTCTCTGAAAATAAATATTGTTTTATAAGTTAAAAAAAGGGGCACCTGGGTGGCTTGGTCGGTTAAGCATCCGACTTCGGCTCAGGTCATGATCTCGCAGTCCGTGAGTTTGAGCCCCGTGTCGGGCTCTGTGCTGACCGCTCAGAGCCTGGAGCCTGTTTCAGATTCTGTGTCTCCCTCTCTCTCTGCCCCTCCCCTGTTCATGCTGTCTCTCTCTGTCTCAAAAATAAATAAACGTTAAAAAATAAATAAATAAATAAAAGTTAAAAAAAAACCCAACCACCTCCAACTCAAAACAAAGAACCAAGAACCTGGTCAAAAAATAAGCAAAGTGGGGGTGCTTGGGTGGCTCAGTTAAGCTTCAGACTCTGGATCTCAGCTCAGGTTTTGATGTCAGGGTTGTGAGTTCAAGCCCAGAGTTGGGCTCCACTGTGAGCGTGGAGCCTACGGAATAAAATTAAAATTAAAAATAAAAATAAAAATAAAACAACAAGCAAAGGGCTCGATATTTCTTCAAAGATGAAATGCAGGTGGCTAATAGGTACTTGAAAAGATGTTCAACCTCATTAATCATTAGGGAAATGCAAATGAAAACTACAATGAGATACCATTAGGATGGCTATTATTGAAAAAAAAACAAAAACAAAAACCCAGAAAGTAGCAAGTGAGGATGTAGAGAAATTGCAACCCTTCTGCATTGCTGATGGGAATGTAAAATGGTACAGCTGCTGTAGAAAACTGTTTGGCATTTCTTCAAAAAAGTTAAACATAGAATATGATAATTCTACTTCTAAGTATCTACCCAAAAGAAGTGAAAGCGGGAACTCGAACGGATACTGAAACACAACGTTCATAGCTGCGTTGCTCTCAATGGCCCAAAGGTGAAAACAACCCAATGTCCCGTGGTGGGTGACTGCATTAGGACAATGTGGCATACGCATGACAGTCGAATATTATTCGGCTTTAAAAAAGGAAGGAAATTCTGACACATGCTTCAACATGGATGAGCCTTGAAAACATGCTGAGTGAAAGAAACCAGACACAAAAGAACGCATACTGGGGCGCCCGGGTGGCTCAGTTGGTTAAGCGCCTGAGTTCGGTTCAGGTCATGATCTCGCGGTTCGTGGGCTTGAGCCCCACATCGGGCTCTGTGCTGTCAGTGCCAAGCCCACTTCAGATTCTTTGTCTTCCCCCTCTCTGTCCCTCCCCTGCTGCTCTCTCTCTCTCTTTCTCTCTCCCAAACATAAACATAAAAAATATATATATTGTGTGACTCCACTTAAAATGAGGTTCCTAGATTAGGCAAATTCAGAGGTACCGAAAGTAGAATGGTAATTGCCAGGGGCTGGTCGAAGAGGGGGCACGGAGAGTTTATGGATGGGGACGCAGTTTCAGTTTGGGATGATGAAAAAGTTCTAGAGGTAGATTGTATGTAGTGATGGTTGCCCAGCAATGCGAATATACTTAATTGCATACTTACAAATGGGTGCAATGGTAAACTTTATGTTATGTGTATTTCACCACGATTAAAAAAAAAAAAAAAGTGTTCCAGGCAATTCTTCTGTGCATCTGGATTGAAAAACACTCTAACGGGGCCAGCAAATTGGCATGAAAGTGATAGTTACAGTTAAATCTTACAGATGCTTTGATCGACATGAGTGTGTATGTGGAAAGAATGGGGACGTCTGTGTAGAAAGGTCAGGGGGTCAGGGAAGATTTGTTTCCCGTGAGGCAGGCTGCTGTAAGGATTAGGAGGTAAGGATTAGGAGGTCAGTTCTAGGGCCGGACTAGTTGGTTTCAAATCCCCCCTAGCTCGGTGAGTTTTGTGCAGTAACTTGGGCAAGTTACTGCTGTGTATCTCAGTTTCCTCATCTGTAAAATGGGGATAATAATAATGCCTGCCTTAGAGGAAAGCTCTGAGTTTAAACAAGGGAATTCATGTAAAGCATTTAAGGCAATATCTGTCCAATAAATGTTAGCTAATGTCATGGTAATATGATTATACCATAATTTATCAATTTCCCGGACTATGGACATTTAGGTTTTCTTCCTTTTCTGATGTAACAATGGCCAAGGACATTTTTGTGTTTGTTTTCTTGAGCATATGTAAGTTTTTTTCAAGAGCCTATGCCACTAAGTGGAATTTCTAAGTTGTAGGTACGGGCGTGGTCAACTTATGAGACATGGCCAGTGTTCCGCAGTGTTGGGAAGACTGTTAGGGTCTCTCTTGAAAGAATGATTTCACTGTGATTTAAATATGTGGATCCTGTCTTCAGGCGTGTTAGCCCTGTAGATGGTAACAGTTGGGATGCCAATAACAGAAAAACCAACTTGGGGCGCCTGGGCGGCTCAGCTGGTTAAGCGTCCGACTCTTGATTTGGGCTCAGGTCATGATCTTGCGGTTCATGGGTTTGAGCCCCACGTCGGGTTCTGCACGGACAGTGCAGAGCCTGCTTGGGATTCTCTCTCTGGCCCTCTCTCTGCCCCTCCCCCACCCACGCTTGCTCACTCTCTCAAAATAAAGAAGTAAACTTTAAAAAAAAAAAAGAAAAGAAAAACCAACTCAAAATGGCTTAAACAGTTGCTTCTGAAGAGTGTCCCGTGGGACCCGAGAGTCTCCATTTCTGACAGGCTCTCAGGTAATGCTGATGTTGATGGTTTGTAAACCACACTTGCGGTAGCAAGGGTTCGAAAACTTGGCTACACATTGAAACACCTGGGGAAACTTAAAAAATACCGATTCTTGGATCATACATTTAGAGGTTCTGACTTAATTGATGTGGGGTGAATTTTAAAGCTTCCCACGTATTCTAATGGGCAGTAAAGTCTGGGAACTACTGGGGTGCCTGGGTGGCTCAGTTGGTTAGGCGTCTGACTTTGGTTTGGATCATGATCTCACGGTTTGTGAGTTCGAGCCCCGCATTGGGCTCTCTACTGTCAGCACGGAGCCCACTTCAGACCCTCTGTCTACCTCTCTCTGCCCCTCCCCCGTGCAAGGGCTTGTGGGCACACTCTCGCGCTCTCTCTCAAAAATAAAATAAACATTGGGGCGCCTGGGTGGCGCAGTCGGTTAAGCGTCCGACTTCAGCCAGGTCACGATCTCGCGGTCCGTGAGTTCGAGCCCCGCATCAGGCTCTGGGCTGATGGCTCGGAGCCTGGAGCCTGTTTCCGATTCTGTGTCTCCCTCTCTCTCTGCCCCTCCCCCGTTCATGCTCTGTCTCTCTCTGTCCCAAAAATAAATTAAAAAAAAAAAAAAACGTTGAAAAAAAAAATAAAATAAACATTAAAAGAAAAGTTCAGGAACTAGTTGCTTAAATTAAAAGAAAAACTTGCTATTTTGCTCACCAGGATCCCCTGAAGACAGCTCCAGCATTAGTTCTGTGACACAACCACCTCCAGGAACAAGCTTTCCATCCTCAGTGGGTAGGTTTGACCCTCAAACTAGCTCCCCCTGGGAGCACAGAATGGCTGCCACAGCTCCAGACACCTCATGCAGATCCCACAATGTCCAAGAAGACAAGCGACTGTTTCTTCCCAAGTGCCTCTTATCATCGACAAAGAATACTTTCCTGGAAGCTCTTTCACTCTGGGCTGATTGGCTGGGGGAACAGGAGTGCCACAAATGACTTAAACCAGTGGTTCTCAAAGTAGGGTCCTTGGACCGGGAGGATAAGCATCACCTGGACACTCGATGGAAATACAAGAGGCCCAGCAATCTGTGTTTTATCATATCAAGTCCTTTAGGTGATCCTGATACATGTTCAAGTTTGAGAACCACTGGATTAGAGTTTGTGCGTTAGTCCTGTAGTTCTCATCCTGGGATGACTTTTGCCCCCCCGCCCAGGAGGCATTTGACAATGTCTGCAGAGTTTTGGGTTATTATAACTAGGAGTGGGGGTGCTACTGGCATCTAGTGGGTAGAAGCCAGGGATGCTGTCGAACCTTGTATAATGCACAGGACAGCCCCGCAGAGAATTACCAGCCCCAAATGTCAGTAATGCTGAAGTTGAGAAACCCTGCCTTAGCCCATTCAGCCTCTCTTTTGAGTCCTTTGTAATCCAGTGGGGACCCTTGTCAGCAAGGGCGAAGGAGGACTGGCTACCGGCTATCGGTTGGACAACCAACAGTGTCTGCTCCTAAAAATTACTTTCACGATAAATCAGACGGCCCACCACCTTTCCCACTGTCCCCTTGCAGAGCAGGCCTTTAGAAATAGCCCCATGGGGCTTGCAGGGTCAAGGAGGTTTCTATTTGTCAGGATGAGCGAAGGCCCCTGGCTCTCTCCTCTCTGAGGGTGGGGGGAGTCCTAGGGGATGGGTTACGTGTAGGGCTCACACTTGGTGGCTTACTCCAGCCAGATATTATTGGTCATGCAGTTTTACCAGGACCTTAATTATCTTTCTTTAAACAGTACGTGATTTTTTTTAATGTTTATTTTTTTGAAAGAGGGAGACAGAGTATGAGTGGGGGAAGGGCAGAGAGAGAGGGAGACCCAGAATCCGAAGCAGGCTCCGGATTTAAAATCTTTTAGAAAATGGTTGGATGCATCCCTGAGCATGATTTTTGCACTGTTTTGGAGCCACTTTTTTTTTTTAATTTTTTTTTTAACGTTTTATTTATTTTTGAGACAGAGACAGAGCATGAACGGGGGAGGGGCAGAAAGAGAGGGAGACACAGAATCGGAAGCAGGCTCCAGGCTCTGAGCCATCAGCCCAGAGCCCGACGCGGGGCTCGAACTCACGGACCGCGAGATCGTGACCTGAGCTGAAGTCGGACGCTTAACCCACTGAGCCACCCAGGCGCCCCAGAGCCCTTTTTTAATTAACTAATTTTGTCCAAGAAGTGTGGCTCCATCATTTACATGAGCAGTGGAACGGCCAGAATTTGATGTGTGAAAGCTCTCCTTTGGGGCCCCACTAAATGTGTAACGTTGGACATGTCTGCATTTGTGTGTGTGTGTGTGTGTGTGTGTGTGTGTGTGTGTGTGTGTGTGTTTTAGATTTACTTTCAAGTAATCTCTCCACCCAGTGTGGGGATCGAACTCACAACCCCGAGATCAAGAGTGTCCTGCTGCACCGACTGAGCCAGCCAGGCGCCCCTGCGTCTGTATCTTTGTTGACACCTTCCGACCCTGTCGGGCTTGGATTTTCTGCAATGATGGGAATGTTCTGTATCTGCACTGTCTCGTATGGCAGCCACGGGTGGCTGTGGAGCGCATGGATAGGGCTAGTGCAACTGAGGAGTTGATTTTTTTTTAACAGGAATTGAATTTCCAGCTTTATTTAATGCTATTGAACTTAAATTTAGTCAAATGGCACTAATGGCTTCTATAATGGACATCCTTAGACACCCTGCATTTTTCCCAGGGTGCTCGGCAGGGTGCTGGCTTGCGCTGGACCTCGAGAGGCGCTCAGCACCCAGACTGCTTAGAACGAGATGGGCTCTGGCTTAGAGGATGCCCTGTGCAGTCCATTTCAGCTGGAGGCCTCCGAGATTCCAGAGAGGAGCTCGGCTCTTTTGAATATTCCCAAAACTGTACCCACAATGGGCATTTCCCAAACTGAGGCAGTCCAGTCCATCCGGGACCTCCGAGTGCTTTGCTTTTGGTGGGGATTTTATCAGTTCAGCGTAGAAATGTTGGTAATGCCATGCCGATCAGAAACTCTATCAGGTAATTAATTGAGTAACAAGTGATTTGTTGTCTAGTTTAAAAAAACAAACAAACAAAACTTCTGGGGCACCTGGGTGGCACAGTCAGTTGAGTTGAGTCCGTTGACTCTTGATTTCAGCTCGGGTCGTGACCCCAGGGTTATGGGATCGAGCCCTGCGCTGGGGTCCACACTGACTGTGGAGCCTGCTTAAAATTCTCGCTATCCCTCTGCCTCTCCCCTGCGTGTGCTCTCTCTCAAAAATGAGATAAAATATCTCTTAGCTCATGCAGTTTGTTTGGTAGACAAAAATCTTTCCAAACGTGGAATTGGGTGAAGAAATATGTAAATGGCCCCCCAGTGGCACTTAGGTTAGAGATAGTTAATCTGGTCCACCCCCCTCACTTTGAGAAAGGCAAATCAACACCCAGAGAGGGAGTGACCTGTGTAGAGCCACCTGGCTGGAATGGGGCTGAGTCAGGACTAAAAGCCAGGGTCCCACGCTTTTTGGAGAAGCTGATGTCTGAACAGGGTTCTTGTGACCCAGTGTGTGTGTGTGTGTGTGTGTGTGTGTGTGTGTGTGTGTGTGTGTGTCTGCCCTGGGCTGTCTGCACCCCCGAGACAGTGAATGGGACATTCCCTTTGATCAGTGATCGGAAGACATGGAGGTTTAAAAACCTCTTTGATCTTGGAGTTCTAGAATAGGGGTAGGAATAGGATTGGACCAGTTCTTGCAAAGCAGTCACTGGAATGCCTGTGCCCCCATCACAGCGGGGAGCTACCTGGAAAGAAGGTCACGAAAAATGCAAATTTGGGGGCCCCACTGCTGACCCTGCTGTGGCGGTCTGGCACACTGGTGCTCCCTGCCGTCACCGTGAACCCCACCTCCTGCTGTGCACATCCTGGTGTAGTACTCTCCCCTGCCATTGACCATTGACTCTGCACTTGCTATGTGACCTGCTCTGGGCAATGAGACGTTGGCCAGCATGAGGGAAGCAGAGGCTTGATAGATAAGATAACTTGAAAGACAAGTTACACGTTGGAATTTGTCCTTTTGGAATGTTTGCTCTTGGAGCCCTGAGCCCTGAGTCCATGTAAGTAGGTCTAAGGTACCCTGCCGGAGAGACCACAGCCTGGGGGGAAAGAGAGGGAGAGGGACCGGGAGTGGCAGGCCAGCTAGCCCAGCCGACTCAGCCGAGGGCCAGTCATGTGAATGGAGAAGCTGTCTCGGAACCCAGCTAACCCCCAGAATGGCCAAATATAATAAATCATTGTGGCTTTACGTCACTGAATTCTGGGGAGCTTTGTTGTGCAGCCACAGACAACTGAAACCCCCTGCTAGATCAGAATCTCTGTGGGCCATGGCCAGACTCTCCATTTTATCCAAAACTCCAGATGGTTCTTGAGCTTCCTAAAGCCCGAGAACCCCTGGAAGGGGAAAGGGCCTGATTCAAATCACCATGAGCTGTGTGACTTCATACAAATCCCTTCGCTCCTCTCCTTCTCCTTTTCCTTGTGGTGCCCCTTGTGGTACAGACTCCATAGATTCTTGGGGAGGAGGGGTGTTTCTTTAGCCATTTCTCTGAACACTTTTCAGCCCCACATCCTTTCTCCTCTCCTCTTGGGATTCGAACAACATGAATGTTGGCTCTTCTGTTGGGGACCCAGAGGGCCCTGAGGCTCTGTTCTTTTTTTTTTTTTTTTTTTTTTTTTGAGTTTATTTATTTATTTTGGGAGGGGCTGGAGAGAGCACGTGTGAGTGGAGCAGGCGCAGAGAGAGAGGGAGAGAGAGAATCCCACGTGGGCTCCATGCTTAATGTGGAGCCCAATGCAGGGCTTGAACCCACAAACTGTGAGATCATGACCTGAGCTGAAACCAAGAGTCAGATGCTTAACCAACTGAGCCACCCAGATGTCCTCATTTATTTTTTTATTTTTATTTTTTTTTAAGTTTATTTATTTTGAGAGAGAGAGAGAGAGAGAGAGCATGAGTGGGGTAGGGGCAGAGAGAGAAGGAGAAAGAATTCCAAGCAGGCTCTGTGCTGATGTGGGGCTTGAACCCACAAATTGTGAGATCATGACCTAAGCCGAAATCAAGAGTCTGATGCTCAACCGACTGAGCCACCCAGGTGCCCTGCCCATTTTTTGAAAAAATACATCCTTTTGGGGCGCCTGGGTGGCGCAGTCGGTTAAGCGTCCGACTTCAGCCAGGTCACGATCTCGCGGTCTGTGAGTTCGAGCCCCGCGTCAGGCTCTGGGCTGATGGCTCGGAGCCTGGAGCCTGTTTCCGATTCTGTGTCTCCCTCTCTCTCTGCCCCTCCCCCGTTCATGCTGTGTCTCTCTCTGTCCCAAAAATAAATAAAAAAAACGTTGAAAAAAAAAATTAAAAAAAAAAATACATCCTTTCTCTGTTATGCAGATTGGGTAATTTCTATTGTTTTATCTTCAAGTTCACAGATTCTTTCCTCTCTGTCTCCACTCTGCTGTTGAGTCCATCCAATGACCTTTTGGTCCTAAATTTTCAGTTTGACTCTTCTTTGTATGTTCTATTTCTTTGCCAAGGCTTTCTATTCCTCATTTGTTTCCAGGGTGTTCCTAATTGCTTGTTGAAGCACTTTTGAGACTGCAGCTTTAATTTCCTTGTCAGATAATTACAGTGTCTGTGCCATCTTGCTGTTGGCCTATGTTGGTTGCCTCTTCTCCTGCCGATTGAGATTTTTCTGGCTCTTGGTACGACAAATGATTTTTCTATTGTATTCTGGACTTTGGAGTATTGTTATGAGACACTGGCTCTTATTCAAATCTTCTGCCTTAGCAGGTCTCCTCTGGGACTGCTCCTGCGGATGCCAGGTCAGGGTAGAAGCTCAGCTTCCCCAGAGTGCCTGGCTAGCTCAGTCGGTTAAGCATCCGACTTTGGCTCAGGTCATGAGCTCACTGTTCATGAGTTCGAGCCCTGCATCAGGCTCTGTGCTGACAGCTCATCAGAGAAGGTTGCTTCCTCACTTCCGAGCAGGGATGGGAGTTCTGGCTTCCCACCAGACAGACCTCCACTGATACCTCCCTGCCTGGGAAGGCAAAGGTAGCTCATTACTGCTCCCCATGTTGTCTCTATTGACCTGTTACTTCTAGGGATGGTGACAGTCCTCCTGGGCCTCCTAGGTCCCCACCCAGTGTGGAGAGGGTGGGGTACCTTGATACCACTGGGTGGGGATGGAAGTTCCAGCTCCCCACCTGTTCTCTGTAACCACCTCGTGGAGGGGGAATGGGCCCCTGGTTACACCCAGGCACAGCTCCCCACTTGGTCTCTGCCCATGCAGAGGGGATGGGGCTGCAGTTTTTTTCCATGGTGTTTGGCTAGAGCAGGGCATTTATTGTTTTAAAGGTTTTGATTTGCCAGACTGTACCTTTCCTCGTCCTTCCAATAGGGAGGAGAGGCTTTTCTTGGGGCTGTTTTTGTCCACAGTCATTGGTATTTCTGGGTTGCTGATTTCTCCAGCTCCAAATCTGAGATATTTTGGGCAAAAAGAAAACCCAGAGAACTCACTGCTGTGTTGTTCCTTGAGCCCTGAGATCCCTAGTCAGTCCGCCTTCTTCTCTCCCTTTTTAGAGTCTTTGTAGGTTTGTTTTATATATAATGTCCAGGACATTAGCTGTTCTTTCCAAGAGGAACAGGGAGAAGTATATCTACTCCATCTTGCCCAGGAATCAGAAGTCAAGATTTACCTGTTTTTCTTCCTTTCTTTCTTTCTTTCTTTCTTTCTTTCTTTCTTTCTTTCTTTCTTTCTTTCTTTTCTTTTCTTTTCTTTTCTTTCTCTCTCTTTCTTCTTTCTTTCTTTCTTTCTTTCTTTCTTTCTTTTCTTTTCTTTTCTTTTCTTTTCTTTTCTTTCTCTCTCTTTCTTCTTTCTTTCTTTCTTTCTTTCTTTCTTTTCTTTTCTTTTCTTTCTCTCTCTTTCTTCTTTCTTTCTTTCTTTCTTTCTTTCTTTCTTTCTTTTCTTTTCTTTTCTTTCTCTCTCTTTCTTCTTTCTTTCTTTCTTTCTTTCTTTTCTTTTCTTTTCTTTCTCTCTCTTTCTTCTTTCTTTCTTTCTTTCTTTCTTTCTTTCTTTCTTTCTTTCTTCTTTCTTTCAGAGAGAGCAAGCACGAGCACGGGAGGGGCAGGGAGAGAGAGGGGGTGGGAATATTGAGCAGGCTCCACGCTCAGCATGGAGCCTGATCCAGGGCTTGATCTCACGACCGTGCAATCATGACCTGAGCCAAAATCAAGAGTCGGACACTTAACTGACTGAGCCATCCAGGTGCCCCAACACTTACCTGTTCTTGAACTTCATATAAACAGAATCCACTACCTAAATCTTTTTAAGGTTGGCTTCTCTTGCTCAACATGGTGTCTTGAGGTTATCCATGTGGTTGTGGATAGTCAGCTAGTTTTCATTGTTGTATAGGGTTTGGCTGTGTGAACAAGCCCCAGTGTGGAATTTGCTGTGTGGAATCCTGTATAGCCACGAAAAAGCAGACCTACCTCTCCTGTATGCAGTAAACCACACAGTTTGCTTACCAATCCTTCTGTAGATGGTATTCGCATTGCTTCCAGTTTGGAGCTATTATGAACAAAGGTGCTTTGAAGACAATTTGCTGTGATGAACAGATATTCTTGGACATGTGTTTTAGCGACCACAGCACTCACTTCTGTTGGGAATAAATATTTCAAAAGCCTCTTAACTGGTCTGCTTCTTCAGCCCTTGCCTCCTTCTACTTTTCCATATATAAGTCACAGCGATCTTTTGAAAACATAAATTGGATCCCTTCTCCCCCTCGCTCAAAAATACCAATGGCTTCGGGGCGTCTGGCTGGCTCAGTTGGTGGAGCGTGTGGCTTGACCTTGGGGTTGTGGGTTTGAGCCTCATGTTGGGTGTAGAGATTACTTAAAAATAAAATCTTAAAACCAATGGCTTCTCTTCATCTTTAGAATAAGATAGTAGAATCCTTCCCATGTCCTACAAGGCCCTGTAGGATCTAGCCCCTGTCTGCTTCTTCTTTGTTCCGACCTTATTTACTGCCTCTCTTTACCTGCCATTCCTCTGTCTACCCACCCGTTCATCCATCAAAACATCCATTCAGGTTGGGGGTGCCTTCAGCGTGCCTAGGTGACTCCCGCTTTTGCCCTTGCTCTTCCCTCTGCCCAAAAGCACTGTTCCTGCAAATCATCACCTCCCCTTCCCCCTTTATTTAAGTGTCTGTTCAAATGTCATCTCTTCAAAGAGGGATTCTAAAATGTCCCCCCATTCATCCTCTGTCTTTACCCCACATTATTTTTCTTCTCTTTAAAAAAAAATTTTTTTTACCATTTATTTATTTTTGAGAGAGACAGAGTGTGAGCAGGGGAGAGGCAGAGAGAGAGGGAGACACAGAATCCGAAGCAGGCTCCAGGCTCTGGGCTGTCAGCACAGAGCCCGACGCGGGGCTCGAACCCATGAACCGTGAGATCATGACCTGAGCCGAAGTCGGACGCTTGACCGACTGAGCCACCCAGGTGCCCCCACATTATTTTTCTTGACAGCACTGATCACCACTTGAACTGCTGTTGTTTCTTTGTTGCGTGTCTCCCGCTTTGGCGTGAAATGTCCAGGAGGTTAGGGATGTTGTCCGGTTACCTCCTGGGTCCCGCTCCCTAGAGCAGTGCTGGGCATAGTAGGTACTCGGGAACTATTTTGGGATTTGTTCAGACACGCCTCAGCTCAGATGGGAGGGCAAGTCCCTTAACTCGTCCTTCCCCCACTCTAGTCTCCTGGGATCTCGTGACAATGCAGATTCTGATTCAGGAGGTCTGGGGTGGGACCTGAGATTCTGCATTTTCCTCCCAGCTCCCAGGTGATGCCCAAGCTGCTGGTCCTGGGATTCAGGTGTCGAATAGCCAGGGCTTTATAGCTCTGAGCCTCTGTTTCCACATCTGTAAAATGGCTCATTGTGAAAAACAAGTGAAGCACTGTGCATGGTGCCTGGACTTAGGAGGTGCTCGGTACATATCTCCTGCTTTTCCTCTCGATGCCTTTCTGCGTCTGAGACTTGAAGTTGCCTCCGTTTGCTCTTTCCCCATCCCTACAGTTTAAGCCCTTACACAGACCCTCGGTGGAATTTTCTGAGCTGGCCAGCCCTGCCTGTCATGGGCAGGGGTTTGGGGAGGATTCTGGCATTTGGACAGTCGTGAGAACATTATGCAAATGGATGCAAAGCAGCAGCTAATGAACCCTGATTGCATTGGCCCTGGCACTGGGGAACTGTAGGATAACTGTGCTGGGCTGGGAAGGGGGGGTAGTGAATGTTTTCTGGGTTGGACGAGGAGGTAGTGACAGAAGGGGTCAGCTTCTCCTGGGTTGCCCGAGGCCCCCTCCTCCTATATTGACTGGTCCGCCTGTGGGACTGGAACCTGGTTAAGGTCCAGGAATAGGGGTGAGGACAGGCATGGGGTGTGTGTGTGTGTGTGTGTGTGTGTGTGTGTGTTGTATGGTGCGGGCGTGTCCCTGAGCCCGCCTGAGACCTGCAGGTGGGAGACTACAGGGCTGCACACTGGTGGCTTGGGGGCCCTCTCAGTAGCAGAGGAGACTGGATCAGGCTGACAGTGGGAGTGGGTGCTCTGTAGGCTGGGCACAGAGGGGGCGACAGGGGTCAGCTCCTCCCACAGAGCCTGTATGAACATGGGAGGGCAGAACTTGGAGTCTGCCAGGAAGTAGGTGGGCTGGATCAGGCTCAGGAGGGGTGGAGGTGGGGGGCAGCTATCTTTGGAAACCTGGGATGGAGCTGGCTCTTTAGGAGAAAGATGATCCGGGGCTGGGGGACTGGCAGGTGGGCAGGGGGCTCTGCTTACAATGCCTGGGAACTCAATCCCTCCTCGCTCTCAGCTGAGGTCTCCCCACTGTCTCCAGGGAGCCCCAGCTCTCAGGTGCCAGGCATCCCCACCCTCTGGCCCGGGCCTTGACTTGACCCTCTGCTGAGGACCTCCAGGCCTGTGGACAAGTGTCAGGCTTCTCGCTCAAGGATGGTCAGTCCCCTCTGACCTGGAAGTCCCCTCTGAGGTGATTTAGGGGAGGGGGGGCAGTCCCCTAAATGAGTCCCCCACTCATGCTTCTTGACTGGCCCTTCAAATGCATATAGTGACCCTGTCCTGCCTTTGATTTAAGGACGAGAAGCATACTTGGTTATGAAACTTCCAGAAAATGGGTCGCTGTTGCCATGTGTCCTAATCAGATCTTAATGGAACCAATGCCGAGCGTTGGAAAAAGCTTGGCAAAGCAGTGGGTTCGAATCCCAGCCCAGGGATTTACTGGCTCTTTTACTGGTTTGGGCAGACTGCTCAGCCTCTAAAGCCTCTGTTTCCTCGTCAGTTCTGCGCCCTCACCTGCAGGGCTGCTGTGACAGCCAGAGGCGCTGCAGGAGAGCAGGAGTTAGCACATCCACGAGCTCCGTACCCTCGAGGGCAGGGACTCTGTTTTGCCCACGGCTGTGTCCCGGCACCTAGAACGATCCCTGGTACACGGTGGGTGCCTAGTAAGTATCTGCTGAATGAAGGAGATTCCCTATTTCATCTGTTCCCATGATGATTTCCCCCTTCGCAGTTGACAGCTCTGATATCTGGATGTGCCATATAGCTCATAGCCTTGGTTTAGCTGGCGTCAGTCTCATCACTGAAGGGATCTTGCGTGGGATGAAATGTGGAAGAGGCTATTACTATTATTGTTATTGTTAACAGTTTTTTGCTTGATTTTTGGTTGGCTTCTGGGTCTTTCTGATTGCATCTGCCTTCTCTGGGCTGCGTGGGGTCCCTGAGAAGCACCCTGGGGCACCGGGGCTGCACTGATCCTTGCCAGGGTCCTTCTGAGGTGGTGCTGGGCTGGAGACAGTGCATCCCATGGGGGCACGCTGTGCGTCCTGGGCCCCAGTCCCCACTTGATGTCCTCACCTCGCCTCCACCAGATGCCGTCCCTCCTGGGGGGCTGACAGGGTTCTCTGAGCCTGGAATCCCCTCTGAGGAGGAAGGGCCCATTTTACTGGATCTGTCATAATTCCCAAGTCCCAGGACCTGGCTGGGGGATGGGTGGGGATATCTGTGAGCCTCCTAGGCAGAGGGGCCTCTAGGTGGGATTTAGTGTGGATCAGGCAGGGGACTTTATGAGGGAGGGGGTTGCCGGAGGGTGGGTCCTATGTCTACCCCCACCCCAGGCCCCCCCTGCAGCAGGGCTGAGACAAGGTGGGCAGATTAGTATCTGATCTCTAGAGGGCAAGTGCAGAGCAGAAAGGTCCTCTCCTAGAAGTTGATTCTGGTTCAGTCCCCTGGTTGGGACACATGCTTGTGTCACCGATCCCCTCCCATGGGGCTAGGGGCTCGTGTATGCATCTGTTGCTTTTGTGTAGAAAGGGTTTATGTGTTGCATGTTCCGGATCCACGTAGATGTGCATACATGTGTCCTAAAGATGTGTAAATGCTGGCATTACTCTTACCGTGTCTGTTCCCTCTGCACATACAGGTAGATGCACAGACTTGTGGAGATGCATGTAGGCAAATACATGTAATGGGAGTTTGTATTTATAAGTGTGTTGTTGGGGTGCTCATTTGCGTAGACACACATTGGAGCATGCGTGTAGCGCGAGCCTCGCTGTTTGCTCTGAGGGGTGGGTGATACCTGTGGCCCGTGGGAGTTGGAATCACAAGGCCTCACTGCCAATAACCAGCCCAGGAGCCTTGGATGCTCAGACAGGTTGTTTTACTACCGTGGGCCTCAGTTTCCCATCTGTAAAATGGGTATGGATTCTCAGAGGATGAGACTGTAGACAAGCATCTCATACTCGGCCTGACCCAGAAAAGGCTCAAAATAAAATTGCGAGGGATGATTGGGTGAGAATAAATGATCAAGTAAACAAATGTTTACAGAGCAGCAGGCAGTGAAGTTTAAGGACCTGAGGCAAGGGCAAGGGCAGGTGCCGCTTGCAGTGTCTCGAAGGGATGTTGGGAGGGAGGGTCTTGGGGAGAAAGAGAGGAGAGGGGCTGGAGCAGGGTCCCCCACACAGTCAAGGGTGGCCTGGCGAGCCCCTGTGCTCACTGGCATCTCCAAGGTGAAGTGTGTGCTCCCCGCCCGGGTTGATGTCCTCTCAAAGAAGCAAGCGTGGAAGGCGGGCGTCCCCTGGTGTCTGGGAGGGAGGGAGGCTGTGCGGCATTGCCTGGTTGCCATAGAAACGAGCAGAAGGAGGTGGGTGGCTGGAGAAGGAGGCGGGTCGGGAGGAGGGAGGGGAGGAGGCAGCGATGGGGGGCGGGGAGCTGGCTTCTGCAGTTCTGGCTCTGCTGCCTTCCTGAGCCAGCGGTGGAGGGAACCCGAGAGGACAGAGCCCCCAGCCCGGGCACCAGGCCCCCTCCCTGCCCGCCACCACGGAGAAGGAGGAGGACAGCCAGCCCCTCCGGCCCTGGCCTGGCCCAGCGGGGGCAGTGAGCTCCTACCTGCCCCTGGCTTGGTGCCCAGACAGGCCCAGGTAGGCATCCCCGATGGGGACAGCTGGAAGAGGCTGCATGGAGAGTGCCCCCCCACCCCCACCCCCAGCTGCCCCTGCCTTCCTACCAGCCGCACCTGGCAGGAGGCATACAGGCAGAGCCAGTGGACCTGGGTGGGAGCAGCCTGGATCCTGGGAGGCCCTCTTCAGAATCAGGATCCTCCTCAACAGGAGGACCGTCCCCACTGCCGCCTTCCTCCTCTGCCCCTCTGTCCCTCTCTCCACCACCGCCACAGGTCCAGACTGTAGAAATGTTCCCCTCTCTGGGGGAAGTGGGCTGAGGGGGGCTGGAGCTTCCGGGGACCCACAGTGCTCCCCCCTCCCCAGGCTGAGGCTAGAGAGGTAAGAATGCCCTCTGGCCCCACTCAGGGCACTGCTAGGCCCTGGCCATTTGGGAACAGCGTACCCACATCCCACCCTCCACACCAGCTGCCTCTGTGCTGGCCCCAGATGATCTCAGGCGTTGGGCTCAGAGCCCCCTGCTCAGACAAGAGGCATGTTTCTCCTTCTCCCCCAAGCTCGGGCCTTTTCCTTCCTTGTTCTCCCTGCAGACCTAGCTCCCTAGATCTCCCAAGGGACCCTTGTGCCATCCTCAGCAAGCCCAGGGTCTCCATGTTGGGGGATCGGGTGGGGGTGCCTGTGGCTCTCCCTCCCCCCCACTCTGTCCCTCTGCTGCATTGCTCCTGGGGACAGATTCAGCTGCTGCTGGGGAGCTCGGGCACTGCGGAGGAACCTCTGCCCGGTGCTCAGGAGGGGGCGGGGCTGGGGCCCAGGGAGGACCTGGGCCGCACTCTAACATCTGGGCACTGAAAGGACAGGGCAGGGCCTGCGCCAGTGCAGTGGGTGAGTGGCACCCGGTCCAGGTTTGCCCTGGGATAGAGCTGAAGGGCCTCAGATGCCATGGGGAAGAGATCCTAGCCTGAGAAGGGCAGGAGACTGGTGTGTGTGACCCTGGGTCCGCCTCCTTCCCCAGCACACCCTGAGAGCTTGGCCGGGTCCTTTGCTGGGACCACATTATGGGGCTCCCCATTTCCCTGGGCCCCTGGGGGTCAGAGTAGCTCGTGCAGGGGCCGAGAAGGGATCCTTGGGCCTGTGACGGGGTGGGGAATACTCACCAAGAAGCTGACATGGCTCGTTCATTTCTGCAAACATTAGTTGCACCTGCTGAATGCTAGGCACAGGGGGCTTCTGCTTTGGGGTGAAGGGCCTGGGAGTGAGAAGGCCAGACAAGGTGGGGAATGTACATCTCCCCTGGAGCCAGCAGCCAAGTAACCTGGATATACTGTCTCAGTCTGCTCCCAGGTGCTCTGAACCCCACCACCCCTTCTGCTCATCTCTCTCCTTTGGGGGGAGCTAGAGACCCTCCCTCCCCACCAGGGCCTGGGACAGGCATCTGTCCTGCCTTACCTTCTACAGCTGGGCCGGCCTCCATCCCAGCCAGAACAGGGGGACTGGTGAGGCCTGGAAGGAGCTGTCCCTTCCCCCAGGCCATCCACACCTGGCCCTGCCCTCTGGGAGGCCACGGATGCAGAAGGCTCAGGACAGGACCGACCCTCTCAGAGGAGCCGAGTGTGGGATGACAGGTCTCAAGGAGAGAGAGGTACCCAGAACAGCGAGGGCAGGGGCCTGCTCATCAGCAGCCCTAGCTCCTGCCTCCTCACCTGTGGGGTTTCCGTTTGGGCTCCCCAGGAAGCTGACCCTGCGATAAGGATACCATGAGAGAGGCTCATTTGAGAGGTGGTCTTTGGAAAGACTGCGAATGTGTAGGCGAGACAGGGAGCCAGTTCTCACTGTGGATAACTAGGGCTCAATCCCACTGGGGACCTCTGGAGCCACTGGAGGGCCACCCTAGGCTTAGCCCACAGGGAGGGTGGAGGGCTGGGGCGTGTATACACCATCTCCCCTCCCCCCACCACCCCACCATCGCTTGAGGGCTGCTCCTGCCCCCTCATACCCTGCCTAACTTTTCTCTTAACTGTTGTCACCACCTAGCGAGCAAGGAGACACCTCCCTGTGGAGCCTGCTGCGTGACACCAGCACTGGAACAGTCCTAGAGGCTCCCTGGAGATGGACAGGCCGAATGAGATGTTTCCTCCTCTTTGCCTGGAGCCGGGCAAGGGGTGTGGTGCAGGGTGGCCTTTAGGGATGAGTTTCTGGAGGAGAGAGAGGGGGTCTGGGGCTGGAGGAAGAAGGAGAGGGTAGAGAGGGTAAAGGCCAAAGGTTGGAGTCGAGGGAGGAGGGGAGGAGAGGCCAGCCACCGTGGCCTGTTGGCTTTAACCATTTTCTGGCTAGGACGAGCCTACCTGGTCCCCTCTGCCCTGGGTCTCTCTGGGGCCCTCCAGCCTCAATTGAGACCCAAGCTCTGTCTCCTCTGGTTTCCTGCTTTGTGTTTCCAGCCTCTTCTTTCCTCCCTACCACCTTACCATAGAGGAGATGGAAGTTGGGGGGCGGGGGGGCCTGGATTTTATACCCAAAGAGAAAGCAAGAGGAAGCCAGGCCTGGGGTCTCCTTTTCACAGGTCACCTGGAGACCTGGGAGCCCCAGGTGAGTCATGGAAGGGTCTTGGAAGGATGTCTTAGCTCAGGTTGCCATAACAAAATACCATAGACTGGTTGGGGGGTGGCGGGGGGGGGGGGGGCGGAGCTTAAACAATGGGTATCTATTTCTCATAGTTCCAGAGGCCAGAAGTCCAAGGTCAAGGTACTGGCCTATTGGGTTCCTGGTGAGCCTTTCTTCCTGGTTTGCAGCTGGCTGCCTTCTCGCAGTGTCCCCCCATGGACTCTCCTCAGTGCGGGCATGTAGGGAGAAAGCGGATCTCTCTTTTCTTCTTATAAGGACACCAATCTTATTAGATCGGGATCCCACTGTTATGACATTATTTAACCTTAATCACCTCCTCAAAACCCTATCTCTAAACACAGTCACATTGGGGAGGAGGGTAAAATATTAACATTTGGATTTGGTGGGGACACAAGTCAGTCTTCAGGAAAGGTCTACGGGGGTGTTAGCCCACAGAGAGGAGAAGGGGGTGCGAAGTCATCCAGGGAGCTGAGGGTCTCCTGCTTTGGAAGAAGCATAGGCAGTAATACCTGTGACAATAATGCTTCTTGCACAATAACCCCATGGGGTAGCTGGTATCATCACCTTCATTTTGCCGATGGGGAAACTGAGGCACAGAGCGTGTAAGCAACTTACCGAGGTCGCACAGCCAGCAAGTGGCAAAGCCGGGTTTTGAACTTGGTTGTTCTGTCTGGCCCCACAGGCAGCGCTCTCAACCACCGTGCTAATATAGCAGGATTTCCTCTACGCATCCGGAGAGAACCAGCAAGTTGCGCTTCCCGGCAGGGTGTGACCAAGAACTGCACCAGGGTGTGGGGGTGAGATAGGTGAGGACTGGGGTATTCAGGGAAGGCTTCTTGGAGGGGGTGGTGCTGAGTTGGCCCTTGGGGGAAGCAGGGTTATTTTGGTCTGGGGAGTGATGAGCGATAGGACAGCTGCACCCTAGGGCAGGAGGGAAGGTGTGAGCCAAGCGGCAGAAACTGGAGTGAGGAAGGGGGTATGCATCACAGGGAGGAGGAGGAGAAGGACAGCACGATACAGCTGACCCTGAGCCCTCCTGCTGCAGCTGAAGCCCCAGGAGAGGCTGGCAAGAGTCCTGGCATGGCCCCAGGTCAGGCACGGTGAGCCCGTCTATCTTGGGCTAACGTGAGGAGCAGGGCTACAGCCAGGAATGTTGGTTCGTGGGGCCTGAGACCCACCCTGGGTGAGGGGGAGGTGGCTCTGGCTTCCCATGGCCCCGCCCAGGTTTGAGCTGAGCCGCTCCCTTGGGAGAATGTCTTGGGGGGGGGAGGGCCGGGTGACACCCACAGAGTGCTGCTCTGCCCCAGGACAGCTGGTGGTGGGGGCGGGGAGGGCAGGGGAAGGACTCATCCCCGGGTCTGGATCTGACTCTGTGTCCTGCTGTGAGACCTTAGACAGGTCATTTCACCTCTCCGAGTCTCAGAGAAGGCAGGGGAGTCACTGCTCATCTCCGTGGGCTGTGGTGAGGATGGGGGCTGGGGTGATACAGTACACGAAGAGGCTGGCACATAGCAGGTACTCAATAATGGCGTCATTATTGATATACAGGGAGAGTGAAGAGAGGGATAATGGAACAGCCTCTTCTTTTTAAAAAAATTTTTTTTTAATGTTTATTTATTTTTGAGAGACAGAGACAGAGTATGAGTGGGGGAGGGGCAGAGAGTGAGAGAAAGACACAGAATCTGAAGAAGCTCCAGGCTCTGAGCTGTCAGCACCGAGCCTGATGCGGGGTTCGAACTCACAAGCCCTGAGATCATGACCTGAGCCGAAGTCGGATGCTTAACTAACTGACTGAGCGCCCCTGGAACAGCCTCTTCTGTCTGTGGACTGTGGCTCCCTGAGGAGGGAGTGCACCACCCTGAGGGCAGAATCGTCATAGGGGATCAGGGAGGAAGAGATTCTGGAATTGGACCCTGAGGGTTGGCCTAGAGGACAGGAAGGGGATACCAGGAGAAGCACAGGGCCTGGAACAGAGGACAGGTGGGATCTGGGAGCCCTCCTGTTGTGAGAGTCTGGCTTTTTTGGTTGTGTCACCATCATTATCAACATATACTGAGCACCTACTGTATGCAGGGGACTATGTTTGGCTCTGAGGTACAGAATTCAGTGTTTCTGCCATTTAAGGAATGAATAAAATGTGCTTTCATTCATTCGACAGAAACATACTGTGCACTAAACTATGTGTCAGGCACTGCTCTGGATGCTGGAAATACAGCAGAGAACCAGACAGGCAAAAACCACTGATCTTAGCAAGCCGATGTTACAGTGAGAGAAGAAGACACAAATATGATGAATGCTGTAATGTTGGGAGCCTGGCATATGGTAACATGTGCTGTGGAGAAAGAACAATAAAGAGAGGAAAGAGAGGAGAATGCTGGAGGGTGGGAAAGAGTGTCAAGTTAGATAAGGGAAGGTCATGACATTTGAGCAGACCTGGAAATCTGTGTGTGTGGGGGGGTGGCATTCCTAGCAAGTGCAAAGGCCCTGGGGTTAGAACAGCAAGGAGGTTGATGGAGCAGGAGGAGTTGCAGGGCCTCCTGGGAAGGAATTAGACTTTTACTTGGAGGAAATGGGGAGTCACAAGAGGATTCTGAGAAGGGCAGTAGTGGGATCTGACCTAGGTATTAGCAGCATCCCCCTGGCTGCTATAGCAGGGAACAGACTGGAGTGGGAGCGGAGGTGAGGGACACAAAGTCAGAGGCAGGAAGGCCAGTGAAGAGGCCACTGGGGACAGTGATGAGGGTGGGACCAGGGTGGTTGAGAGCAGAGGATCTGCTGATGGGTTGGCTGGTGGTCGGAAGTGAAAAGGGCTAGGGTGACTTCAAGGCCTGTGACTGTCAGTAACTCGCAATGTAGGAATCCACATGCCGCCTTTGGCCACAGCAGGCCTGCCCTCTCTGGGCTTATGCTCTTAATTCCTCTGTCCCTTATTCAAGCCAGGGGCAGACAGAACATGACCGAGGCCCCTACCCTCCAGGGTCTTTTAAAGGCAGCTGGGGCCTGAGGAGGGACCCCTTTCACCCTGGGGCTGCTCTCTCCCTAGAGGAAAGGTCAAGGCCAACATGAAAACTTCACACTTCCATAACGGTCTATATGTTTCAATAAGAGCTTACTACCCTTTTATCACTTGAGTATCACATGAGACTCGAGTATTGTTTTTCCATCATGTGAGTTAGAAAAACAGACCTCATGACAGGACTCGACTGAGATCCTCCTGGTAAGTGGTAGGGCTGGAGCAGAGGCCGTGCCCCCTGTTCAGCATGCTGAGGGTTACACCATCTTTGTGGGCGAGAAAGACCCGGCCCCTTCCCTGGCTCTACAACAGCAGCCTCCCTCCCTCCCCGTGGGACTACCGCCCCCTCTCCAGCAATGGTGACAAATCAGTAATGAGAGTCGACAAGCTCTTTCAGCTCCGTCCCAGCCTCTGGGCTCTCTCTGAAACGTGGGGGCCATAGTAGCACCTGCCGTCTAGGGTTGCTGGCAGGATTTGATGAGTTAAGACACATGAATGGTCCTTGGCGCCAAGTATGTGCTCCATAAATGCCAGTTATTATTATCAATGATAAAGGGCTTGCAGGGCCACAATAGCTTTACAGCCACTGGGGAGAAAAGTCAGACGGGCATCGTGCCCATTTCGTGGGTACTTCTAAGAGCGTATCGCGCTTGCCCACGGGCACAACAGATGCCGGCCACACCGGCTTCCTGACTCAAGGAGATGCACCGTTTTCAGTGATGGCAGCTACTGATATTATCCTCATTTCCCAGCAGGCCCAACAAAGTCACGTGAATTGCCTAGGGTCACACAGCAGTTTGGTGACAGAGCAGGGACCCCCAAGGCTAGAGCTATTTCTGTTATATGTGCCACCTCAGCTGGGACCCCGGAGACCCGTGACTTGCCTGCACTGAGGGAGGGACCCCAGCAAGTCCTTCCCGCTCCCCCCAGGGTCTGGACAAAGTGGAGATTGGTCTCCACCATTGTGTATTCCCGTCTAGCCTGACACACCGGGTCTTAGCTGTACTGTCCCCTTGCTCTGTATTTCTAGCGCCCTCTGGGTCCTGGCTTTCAGATCCCTCAGCTCTCCTCCTCGACAGGGGCCGGAAGGTTTTTTTAAAAAAAAAAGTGCAATTTATGCACATGAGGCAAAATTTAAAAGGCATAAAGGACCGACTGAAAAATCTCCTTCCCATCATGTCCCCCAGCCACCCAGTTCCGCGAAGGCAGCCACCACTACCAGCTTTCCAGAAGTGTTCCTTGCATATGTATTTCCTCCTATACAAATGGAAGCATCTGCAGGCTCACTGTTCTGCACCCTTCTCGGTTTGTTGCAGTGCCACAGCTTGGGAAGGGTTCCCTGGCACGCCTGCACCATCATTTACTTACGCAGTCCCCTGGACGAGCATCTGGGATGTGTCCAGCCTTTGGCTTTTACAAGTAGGGCTGCAGCACTTCCTGGGAGCAGCATTGCGGGGTGAGGGAGGTGTGCCTCTGGAGTGGGGAGAGGAGACGCCGTCACACCCCCCATCTCCTAGTCAAGGCTAATCAAGTCAGCTCCCCACTTCCTGGGGTGGACTCTCATGCAGACACGCCTGCACCCTCACCCCCTGCTCCCACCGCCGCCCTGCCGATGGCTGTGCTTTATCTGGATCCCGAAGAGCATAGTTCTGTATGACTTTACGGGTTCTAGGTGGGGCTCTGGCCCCAGGGATACTTACCTAACCTGGCTGAGAGTCCTTCATTAAATATCCCTGCCTTTTGCTTTCCCATGTCTACATGCAGTGCTCTTCGTGAAGGGAGTACTGCTTTGTAAGTGAACAGTGCCGAATTCAGAAGGAAAAAAAATTCAGACACGTTTCTTTGTCCCTTGATGAATTCTAAGCACCTTTCCTCCTACCCGCCCCCACCATGCACGAGTTTGTGGGGAAGTTTGAGGTTTTGCTAAGGGGAAAGGAACAAAATCTCCTTAGTGCTTAGGGGGAGCAAGGAGGAGGCAGCACTGGGGAACAGGGCCCTGGACAGATAGGGAGACTGAGGCCAGAGAGGGGAGGGACATCTTGACCAAGGATCCTCACGTGTTGGTGCCATCTGCCCCGGGCCTGAAGGTCAGCTGCTATAAGGGCTGGGCATCCCCTGAGCCCCCAGGTTGGACTGGGGAATTTTCCAGAGGTCGGCCCTCCCCAGGATCCTCATTGGGCAGGGTCCCTGAGACTGCAGTGCAGAGACAGGGACGCATCCCCTGGGCATCCCCTGTCTGAGGCTGGCAGGCCTCACTGCCCCTTTGAAGACCAGGTGCCTGGCCCTCTGGGCTCTGTCTCCTGACTACTGAGCTATTCTTGCGTGGGGTGGCAGTGAGGCCTGGATGGGGGATGGGAATCGGGCAGCGTCCCCAGCCCTGGGGCAGCACACGGCCTAGATTGGACAGCCGTGATGCCTGCCGACAGATCCAGGCCACACGTAGCCGCTCCGATACTCACACAGATCACAGTGGTCTGACCTGTAGGGCGGGAAGCCACATGTCTGGGACTCGTAAGGAGACATGTAAGTGGCTAATGGAGGCTTTTGAAGCTGGGCATCAGGGCAGCCAAAAGAGCGATTTACAGGGCCCCAGCCTGGACCAGAGATCCCATCTGTGTTGCCAGCTTCCCAGGGCACTTAGGCCCGGGCTCCGGGTAAGGGATTTGGGGAGGTTCTAGGGACTGAGACCAGGGACTTTGCTGGGTGGGAGAGCTTGGGGGTTGCTATTTGGCCTGGTGCAAGGGTTTGGGTGGATCAGGGTGGGGGCAATGCCAACATGGGCAGATCGAGAAGCCAGCTGGGGTTCATTGAGCCTCAAGTGGGCCCTACAGGGTGCCAGGCCCTGGGGAGGGGGTGCAGACATGTCTAAAGACTAGCCTCGTTGCTGGCTTTGAGCAGCCATGTGTGTCTATGAGGCAAACTGCAGGTTTATATAAAGCACATATGTAATTGGGGGGCTCTAACTTTTAGCACCGACTCCAGGAGCACGAAAACAGTTGTGCGTGCCTTGGTTCTGGTGGTGGGGGCAGGCTTTTGAGAAGAGGTGCCACACTGGAGCTGGAGGATGGATTTGGGGGAGAGGGAGGGTGAGGATATGGAGTGGAGGGCTCGTGGAGGAGAGGTGGGGGGGTGCACACGAGGGGTGCCACAAGGTGACTCTTGGGGTTACCCTAGGGACGGTGAGCCGGTCCCCGGGCAGGAAGTCCCCATCCCAGTGCAAGGCTCAAGCCTGTGGAGCCCTCATCCTCACAGCCCAGGCCTAGAATGGGGCCCGTGGGGCGCTTCGCCCCTCTGCAGGGATCTCTCTCCTGCCCTCCCAGCGCATGAACAGCCCAGCCTGCTGACCACCGCTGCACTCCCACCTGTCCCCCTCCTCTCGGCTGCACCATGTCCGGCTCCTACGACGAGGCCTCGCTAGCTCCGGAGGAGACCACTGACAGCTTCTGGGAGGTGAGGCTTTGATGCTCCCCAGGTCCTGGGGACCAGACAGCCTGGCCTTGTGGCGGCCCAGGCTCCCACCCACCCACAACCTCAGGGCTTGCTCCCCAGCCCCTCGGGTCCCTCCAAAGCCCTTGGTGTTCAGTGGGCCGGCTGTAGCCATGAAGTGGGGTAAGGCTACTGCCCACCAAGCCCAGAGCCCCTCTGCCCCACACCTGCACCCGGAGAGATCCTGTAGCGTTTCATGATGTGGAACAGGCCCCCTCCTGACCGTCTGCTCTGGGGGCCTCGCTCAGAGGCCTGACGCTTCACGAAGGCAGGTACAGAGCTCTACAGCTTACACAGGCTTTTACAGCTGCCCCCTGCCCTTACCCTGTGGCATGCGTTCCCAAAGCCCCCCAGCAACAAAGACGTGGAGGCAAGACTAGAGCCAGCGTTTCAGGAGCCTCCCAAACTATTTGAGACCAAGAAATAAAATGTTTCGATTGGCTTCCAAAACCCAAAGTGAGAACTGCCAAACCTAAATTAATAAGTGTTTAATGAGATGTCTACAAAACATAATATTATGTCAAGAAGCTGCAGCTCAACTCAACACTTACATGACTCTATAAATATGATACATTGAGCTCACAAGAACAAGATGAATAATTCATTCTAGTCTGGGTCCAAATGATCAAAATCCCGCACTTTGTGGCAGCGAGGAAATTATGTTTAGAGTGGGGTGAGGGAGTGTCGGGTATGATGCAGGGTGCTGGGGCCCCCGAAAATGAGAGGGTGGGGAGCCCCCAGTGCGTTCCCGCGGGGCGGCCAGGCGGCCAAGGTGGGAAGGTGGCCGTGGCGGGCGCCCCCTGCAGGACGCGGTGTCCTGGGCGGGCGGGGCGGGGAGGCGGGGAGCCCGCGGGAGTCGTGCTCGCTCCTTGGCCGCCAGGTGGGGAACTACAAGCGGACGGTGAAGCGCATCGATGACGGACACCGCCTGTGCAACGACCTGATGAACTGCGTGCAGGAGCGCGCCAAGATCGAGAAGGCGTACGCGCAGCAGCTCACCGACTGGGCCAAGCGCTGGCGCCAGCTCATCGAGAAAGGTGCCCCCATGCCCACCCCGTGCGCCTCGCCCAGGCCCTAAGGGGCTCCCCACAGGCCCGGGTTCTGGGAGCACCCAGCCACCCGGATGCACTTGCACCCCCCGGGCCACGGGCCCTTTGGAGGCACCGTCCCCACACTGCACTCTGACCCTCCCAAACCAAGCCAGGTCTTCCCTGTCCCTGTTCAACACGACTTTGTACAATTTTAGGTTGGATTAAACAGAACAAAACAAAACAACCTTTTTATTTCAAAATAATTTTAACTTAGGGAAAAGTTGCAAGAATAGTAGAGAGAACTCTAGTCTTCAACCAGATTCGCCAGTTAAAATTTTACTACATTTGTTTTCCCAGTTCCTCTTTCCGTTGTGCATATGTGTTCTGAATCATGTAAGTGGGACGCATGCCACTTTACTCTAAATCCTTCACGTATCTCCCAAGAGTAAGAACATTTGCTTACATAACCATAGTTCAACTATCAAATTCGGGACATTTAATATCACCCATATGCAAATTTGTTTGTGCTGGTCTGGGAGCCAATCCAGAATCACATTAC
Organism: Neofelis nebulosa; assembly: GCF_028018385.1. NCBI lineage: Eukaryota > Metazoa > Chordata > Mammalia > Carnivora > Felidae > Neofelis > Neofelis nebulosa. Next base: position 36,728,172 of record NC_080787.1, read on the forward strand.
CGCATTTAGTTGTCCTGGCTCTCAATTCCTTCAATCTAGAACAATTTCGGCTTGGGGTTTACATGTATTTGTTAACATTTTTTTTTCTCTTCCACGAGTCTCTAAACCCCATGAGGGCAGGGGCTGAGCCCACACTGCCTAGCACAGTGCCTGGCACAGAGCTGATCCCCAATACACAGAGGAACAAATGACTGGCATGACTGGTCCCGGTGGCCTCTTGGCATCTGTCACCAGCTGGTTCTTCAGTTGTAACAGTCAACATTCCTGAAGCACCTACTGTGTGCCTGGTGCTGTGCTGGGCTTGTGAGAACTCACGGGGTGCAGGCTGCCCCCATGGGACTCACGGGCTGACAGGAGAAGATAGGGAGTAGGCACAGAGATAGGTGCTATAAGAAGAATTCTGTGAGGGCTGCAGGCCGAAGTCTGTGAGAATAGAGCAGTCAGAGAAGGCTTCCCAGAGGAGGTAGTTGGGCCCTGAAGGACAGGAAAAACTATAAAGAGGGCAGAGGAGGGCATTTTTGCGCCCGTGGCGTGTATGGGGAAAGCGTCAGAGAAAAGAGGCATGAAGGAGGCCCCTGGGCAGGGGGCGATGAGGGCCTCGTGACCCCATGACCATTTCCTCAGGCCCACAGTATGGCAGCCTGGAGCGGGCCTGGGGTGCCATCATGACGGAGGCGGACAAGGTGAGCGAACTGCACCAGGAAGTGAAGAACAACCTGCTGAACGAGGACCTGGAGAAGGTCAAGAACTGGCAGAAGGATGCCTATCACAAGCAGATCATGGGCGGCTTCAAGGAGACCAAGGAGGCTGAGGACGGCTTCCGCAAGGCCCAGAAGCCCTGGGCCAAGAAGATGAAGGAGGTGCCCAGTGGGTGGCTGCTGCAGAAGGGTCAAGGGTGGGCAGCTGAGCTCAGAGGGACGATCTGATCAGAGGGAGAGACTCTACAGATGGGGCGGGCAGTGCACCGCCCACTGGGAGCCCCACAGCCTCGTAGGAAGAAATATCCACAGGTGGGGCGGGCACCTCAGTGCCCAAAGGGAGGGCGTCCGTAGGGGCAGCAGGTAGTGCCAGGTGGGGATACATCCACGCATGGGTGGGCACTGCTCCCATACCTGGAGCTAGGGCCCGCACCCCTCCTGCCTCTTAGGAACGTGTGTCCACTGCTCCCGGCAGGTGGGAGGGCTTGATGAGCGACCACATTGGTTCCTGCTTACAAGCAGGAGCTGTACCTCCCCTCCCCCCGTCCCCACAGCTGGAGGCAGCAAAGAAGGCTTACCATCTGGCCTGCAAAGAGGAGAAGCTGGCCATGACCCGGGAGATGAATAGCAAGACGGAGCAGTCGGTCACGCCCGAGCAGCAGAAGAAGCTGCAGGACAAAGTGGACAAGTGCAAGCAGGATGTACAGAAGGTGCCGACGGGCTGGGGTCCGAGGGGTGGAGTCGGGGGTGGCCGGGAGCTGCAGGCCTGGCTCTCACCCTTCCTTTGCCCTGGGGTCTGTAGATGCAGGAGAAGTATGAGAAGGTGCTGGACGACGTGGGCAAGACCACACCCCAGTACATGGAGAGCATGGAGCAGGTGTTTGAACAGTGCCAGCAGTTTGAGGAAAAGCGGCTGGTCTTCCTCAAGGAGGTGCTGCTGGACATCAAACGTCACCTCAACCTTGCCGAGAATAGCAGGTAGCTGGGCGTGGCAGCGCGGTGGGCACAGGCACCCACAGCAGAGGGGAGAAATGGTGTGCCGGGCATCCTGGGCCCCATGTTATTGGAACAGGAAGGGTGGGCAGAGCCGTAGGGGCCAAGGAGGAAGAGGCGCCAAATACAGTGGCCGCCTGGGTGCAAGCCAACACAGATTAGGCACTAGAGAAATGCACTTGGATGGATGGATTTGTGGCTAAGGTGATGATAGGGGAGGGTGCCTGCTGGAGCTGACCACAAGGAGATTGCTCCCAGCTGACTTCCTAGCTGGGGGGCATGCCAGCACCCTGGTCCCCTGAATGGGCTCCCTCTGGCCCTCGCCGAGGATGAGAAGGGGCCATGGTGCACCTTGGCCCCCAACTCCTGATCTCCCCTGTGCACAGCTATGTCCACGTGTACCGGGAGCTGGAGCAGGCTATTCGGGGGGCTGACGCCCAGGATGACCTCAGATGGTTCCGCAGCACCAGCGGCCCCGGCATGCCCATGAACTGGCCCCAGTTTGAGGTGAGGAGGTGTGGGGATGGGGAAGGGAAGACAGAGAAGGCTGGAAGGGACCTCAGGGGGCAGCCCCCCTGCCTCACTGCTCCCCTGGTGCCCACCAGGAGTGGAACCCAGACCTCCCTCACACCGCCACCAAGAAAGAAAAGCAGCCCAAGAAGGCAGAGGGGGTGACGCTGACCAATGCCACTGGAGTGGTGGAGTCCACATCCCAGGCTGGGGACCGTGGCAGGTGAGTGCCTCCTGGGGAGCTTCCTGGGGGCCAGAGGGGCCCACAAACTGGGGCACATGAGTTTTACCTCAGAAGACCAGGAATGATCTAAATCACGGCAACCCCGTGGTCCTCTCAAAGGTAGTGGTGGGTCATCCTTTGAGAGCACCTACTGTGTGCCAGGCGCTGTTGTAAGCATGTGCCATATATTAACCCACTGAAGCCTCCCAACACTCTGAGTAGTGTTTAGAGTCCCATTTTGCCGATGGAGAAACTGAAACCCAGAGAGATTAAGTGACTTGCCCAAGGTCACATAGCTAGTTAGTAAGCCTCAGAGCCAGGATATGATGTCCAAGAGGTCAAGCTCATTAACCACTAGTGCCCCTCTAAGATGATGGGTCAGATGTTCTCAGGGGTCCCTTTCAGCACCCCCTCACTCAAGGTCTGAGTAATAATGCTAATAGTCCTGCCTCACATTTGTCCAAAGAGCTGTCAGTGAGGGTCACTGGCCCGGGAGTCCCTCTTTCCAGGCCCATCCTTGTTCCAGTCTTCGTGAAATTTGGGGCCAGGGCTCAGATTGGAGGAGGGGGCAGTTCATGCTGGGTCCCCTCGCTGTGTTTCAGCGTTAGCAGCTACGACAGGGGCCAGCCTTATGCAACCGAATGGTCGGACGACGAGAGCGGGAACCCATTTGGGGGCAATGAGGCCAATGGGGGCTCCAACCCCTTCGAGGACGACGCCAAGGGAGTGCGTGTGCGGGCACTCTATGACTACGACGGCCAGGAGCAGGATGAGCTCAGCTTCAAGGCTGGTATGGTGGGCTGGGCTGGGCTGGGGGGGTGGGGCGTGAAGGCAGGAGACGCCCGGATTTGCTGGGAACGCGGCTGGGGGCGGGGCCTTGTGCGTGGGCGGGGCCAAACCTGGAGGGTGGTCCTGGCCCCTGGGCTAAGACTCGAATTAGGGTGCAAGGGCAGGGCCTGAGAGCGGCAACCGGGTGCCAGGGGTGGAGTCGGGACTCGAGAATAGGGTGGGGGCGGGGCCTGAGGGCTGGAGCTGCCTGGAGAAGGGACAGGATTAGAAAAAGGGAGCCAGAGGCGGGGCCTGGGTTTGGGAGGCTGGACCGAGACCCAGATTAGCTGTTTGGCTGGGGGCAGCACCAGGTTAGGTGTTTGGGTGTGGGAGTGTGGCTGGGGCTGATCTTCAGAGTGCGCTTGGGGCAGTCATGGGAGGGCATTGGGGTGGGCCTAGAATAATAGTATTGGAGGGCTTACCTAAACTCTCTCTAAGCGTCCCCATCCACCCCCCCCCCCCCCATCCCCGTCAATGAGCTCCTCTGTGTCCCCTTCCTAGGAGATGAGCTCACCAAGCTGGGCGAGGAGGACGAGCAGGGATGGTGCCGCGGGCGGCTGGACAGTGGGCAGCTGGGCCTCTATCCCGCCAACTACGTGGAGGCCATCTAGCTGCCCTGCTCCCCTTCACACCACCCCTCACTCCTCACCCGCCACCTCCCCTCCCTTCTCTCTCTTGTCCCTCTTCCCTCGCCATAGAGTTCCAGACATATTTTCCGATCAAGCTTTTATTTTTTTAAAAGTCAAAACAGAACAAAACAAAAAATACAGAGACAGAAGCATTTGCAGGGCTGCCTGGAGGCCAGGGCGGTGGTGGGACTTGGGGTGATGGCCCCAGGGTAGGCGAGGGTCCTAGTACTTAGCCCAACAGAGACGTTCCAACATTGCTCTTCAGATCCCACCAAAGAGTCTCCTGAGCCCTGAGGGATGTCTCCCGGACCCTTCTCTCCTGCCTCACTCCCCCAGACTACACCCCTCACCCCCACCCCCACCCGCACCCCAGGCTGCCAGCACCCGTCCCCCTCCTCTTCTCTGGGCTCGGTTTTCTGACCTCTTCCTTCTGCCTCACGATGCTCCCCTCTCTCCACCACCCTACTCTCAAAGGCCTCCCCTCCAGACCCCAGAGAAGGGGGGCCTCCCAGTCTTTAGTCTTCCACTTTGCCCCGGGGAGTGCCCTTCTTCTCCTGGCCTCGCCCCTAATGACTGGTGGGGCTGGAGGAGGAACCGTCATTCTCTTCTCCCCTAGATGCTTCCCGGGATCCCTGGACTCCCCCAGACATGACCAGGGGTGAGCTGGAGTTGATGACAGTGTCACTGGGGTGAGACTCAGCTGAGGGACCAAGACCCTGCTGGGGTCCTTCTTTCCAGCTGTTGGCCTTTTGGGCTCAGGCTGTTCCTCAGGGCCATACCTCTTGGTCACCTGCAGAGACCCTGCCTCCATCTCATGAGTCTTCAGGCAGGGGGAGGGGCCTCAAAGCCCGGGGCAAAGCCGGCAACTGTAGCAGCCTCCTCCCATTTCCTAGGGGCGGGGGGTGGGGGGGGGCACCTTGCCCACCCACCTTCCTCCCTCCATGTCCATCTGAAGCCCTAGTTGCACTAGGCTCCGCCAGCCTGCAGGAGACTAAGCCTTGTGGCCTCCCATCCTGCCCTTCCCCTCTCTCGCCTGTCTGGGAAGACACTGGGGGAGGGGGGGCGGTATCTGAGGGAGCTTCCAGCCTGGCACCATCAGGGACACTGCAGCCAATGGGAAAGACAGGGGTTTGGCAGGAGGGAGGGGCCCGGGCCCTCAGGGGCAGGACAGTCACCCTTTCTTCCTTGTCTCCTCCTCCTCAATCAGCCCCTGCCCTTGGAGCCGCCCTTGCCCTTGGAGCGGCATCCCCCCTGCTGGCAGCCCCTCCTTATGTCTAAGCCTGGGTAGCAGTTAAAGGACATTTGGGGGTGGGGGGAGGCAAAAGTCTTGCCCAGAGTCGGAGAGTTTCCTGTGTTTGGTGAAGGAAAGCTGTGTTGGGTTACTAAATACTAGTACCAGGTACCAGCCTCTCCCATATGTGGGGGCCCCTGGGAGGCTCGGAGAAATAGACCAGGGCAGGACAAAACCTCGAGGTGGGAGGACATGGCTGGAAGAAGGATCTCTTGGGAGCCTCAAGGGTGAGGCCTTGGGACTTCCGGTAGCGCCGGCAGAGCCCTGCTTCTGGGCCTCAGCGCTGCAGACACCCACCCCCTTCCACAGCACCTTCCCCCCGCCCCCCGCCGTCCTCCCTCCCGGCCTCCAGGTAAAGACAGTGGGATACCCAGCCCCTCTGGCACCCCTCAGTCCTCTTTCGCTCCCTGCTTCTTCCCCCGACAGTCTACTCTTAGGTCATGGACCCCATCCTCCAGGCCCTGACCCTTGTTCACAGTGCAGAGATCCTGGGAGACTCTGGCAGGGGCCTGAACTGGGCCAGGGGAGTTGGAGGGGGGGGATGATGGCACCCCCAGGGACAGGCAGACTCCCCACCCCCAGCACCCCATTTCCTGTCACTGTCTGCTCTCTGGGCATCCGCTGCAGCCTGAGATGTGCCCTAGGCTCCCTCGGAGCCTGAAGCAAGATTTTGGAAGCCCTCCACCCTCCCAGTTCCAGAACAAAACCCTCTTGGGTCTCTCCTCCAGGTGGGGGAGTTGGGGTTGAGGCCTCTGCCCCTCACCACCCTTGGAAGGCAGGAAACTGGCACATCTGCGCCTTGGGGCCTGGGCTCCCCCTCTCTGTGCCAGTGGCTTTCTAGCACCTGGGGAGGGTCTGTGGTCCTGGCTGGACCCCAGACGTGTCCCCTTCAGCACTCCAGCTGCCCACCCCCGGAGCAGGGACTTGAAATCCCATCCTTTCTGAGCAACCACCTCCACGGCCCAGTTTGGGACCAGTCTCCCTCGGTCCCCAGGCTCCTCAGGACCCCGGAGACAGAGGGTCTCCTACCTGGCGGTCCCCCCCTCCTCCCCCGAGCTCTAGGGGCCTGGCCCCACCTGTCAGTGCTGGTGTCAGGGCACTCACCACCGAGCGTGGGGGCCGCGCCCCTCGCCGCGCCCACCACCTCCTGTAGCCCCCTACCCACACCCTCAATGCTGCACGGGCCCGCCCTGTGGGGCTCGGCGACTAATGTGTTTTGTCCCCAGTTAACCACCGTTCTGCAGCCCGGCTCTGCAAGGGACCAGGGCTGCCCTGCCGCCCGCCATCTGCTGCCCTAGGCTTCCTGACTCCATTAGTCCGACACTTGTGAAACTCCGAGAAGTGCTGTGGTCTCAGCAATGCACCTGTTTTGTACATGATTGTGTAATTTAAAGGTATATAAATACAAATATATATATATCAGTTGTGATTGTACGACTGTGGATAAAATCCAGAACTGTGTCAACCTGGCTGGATGTGGTCCTCTTGAGTCTTGTGTGTCTCTCGAGCTGAGAGTTCTCTGTGGCAGGGACGTCTGCCAGGGGGGATGGTGCCCAGCATGCTGCGTGCTGTCCTGGCTGACCACCAGTGGGCTGGCGGCTGGTCTCTTAACCTTCCGGGGCCCCGGGGCCCTGCTGCACAGGGAGGGTGACAGATGGTGTGACCCTACTGTTCTGGGTGCCTGGTGATGAGCACTGACCAAGAGCACTGGGACACTTGGGGTCCCAAACTCAAGTTCAAGGTTTGACCTCTAAATAGGTTTGGATTTTTTTTTTAAGTTTTTTATTTTGAGAGAGCACGCATGAGTAGGGGAGGGAGACAGACGGGGAGAGAATTCCAAGCAGACTCTGTGCTATCAGAGTCATGGGGCCCAGTGCCACGAACCATGAGATTGTGACCTGAGCAGAAATCAAGAGCCAGATGCTTAACTGACTGAGCCACCCACGTGCCCCCAGGTTTTAAATTTTTATTTATTTATTATTTTTGAGAGACAGAGAGAGACAGACAATGAGCAGGGGAGGGGCAGAAAGAGAGGGAGACACAGAATCTGAAGCAGGCTCCAGGCTCTGAGCTGTCAGTACGGAGCCCAACGCGGGGCTCGAACTCACGAACTGTGAGATCATGACCTGAGCCAAAGTCAGACACTCAACCGGCTGAGCCACCCAGGCGCCCCGTTTTTTAAAATCAAAATTGTAAAAGTGACTGCCGAGGCCTGGGGTTCCTGGTTGTTCACAGTCCCAGGCTCTCTGCGGTGTGATACCAGGTCATGCCATGTTTTTCTGTGTCCTGCCTGTCCTCTGACAGCATTTCTGTGTGGGACCCCTGGGAGGGCTCCTCCTGGAGGATCGCTCGAGGGAGTGGGCAGGACCGAGGCTCTGGACCCTTGGCTGTGCCCTGCCGGGCCCACACCCTGCCCAAGCCCTGCTCCAGCCTCCCCACCCCCAGCTAGGTCCCCTCTGGGCCAGGGCTGGAATTCTGCAGCCAGTTCGCCACGTCCTCACCTGCACCCCGGCCTTGGCTTCACCCAGTCAGGTCGGATGTCTCTCTGAGGCCCCTCTGGGCCCGGCAGCCTGGCAGGGCCCTGACACAAACCCATTATTCAAGGCAAATATACTGCAGCCCCCCCCGCCTCCCCTGCCCCTTGGCCTCTGGACAGGGAGAAAAGGTCAAGGTGGCGGGTGATCTATTCTCCACCTTGTGTCCTTTCTCCCCCAGATCCACCTCCAGTGACAAGCCCCTGGTTTTAGCCAAACAGAAGAGCCTTCAAGTAAAGACAAGAGGTTGCCTTTTGTGCAGGTTCTTCCATGCAGCTGTGGGGAGCACTGCAGGCAGAGTCCCGGGAGCAGGGTCAGGGAATAGCAGGCTGGAGGGAGTTCTGCCGGACAGGTGTGCAGAGGAGGAAGAAGAGGACTCTGAAGTTTGCTGTCAGCACACAAAGTGTCACCGGATGGGTGTGTGTCTGCCAAGGGGATGTGTGCCCTGTGGCAGACCCACACAGCGGGGACCTGCCTCAGCCCCCCACAGCTCTCCTTTCTGGAGTAGTTCCTGCGCCCCACTCCTAGCCCCTAATTCCCCTTCCTTTCCTCCCTCCGAGCCCCAGCCCAAGACCCCAAGCCGCTCCAGGTTCGGGTCGAGCTGGGAACCTGCAAGCAGGTGGCTCCAGGGACTCGGCTGGGGGCAGGTCAAGAAGGCTGGAGAAAAAACCAGTTCAGCAGAGCTGGGCTGACTTCTGGCCAGGGTCCCAGGCAGCCCCCTCCCTGGGAGGAGGCAGATGGCCGAGGCACAGGCCTGGGGCAGGGCCCCCTCCTCCTGCCAGTCCAGTCCCAACTGACAGATGCCAAGGTGGTGTTTGCTCACTGGCAGAAGTAAACTTTCTTCTGGAGACAATAAAATTGCTGAGGGCAGAAGGCAGCAGAATAGGGCAGCATTTAACCCCCAGTGGCCTGGGCAGCACTGACAGGCTCCCAGTCCTGTCTCCTGGAAGCCTGTCATCAGAACCGACAGGTTATGGTGGCCAAAGGTGCCAACCAGCCACAAAGCAGGAGACACGGAGGGGCAGAGAGCGCACTGTCCTTGTGGGTCCAGCTCCTGGTTCTGCCGCTGGCTGGCTGTGTGGCTCTGAGTAAGTTGCTTAACTGCTCTGAGCCTTAGTTTCATGGTCCGCAGAATAGGGGAGTCACGCCTCCCTCACAGTTTTGTTGGGAGGGCTCATGACAAAAAAGCAGTAGAAATACCTAGCACACAGTCGGCCCCCAGGTCACTGTTGAGCAAATGTGAGGAAGCTGAGACAGTTGATGCCCCCAGGAGAGTGGGTGGTAGGTCCCCCTCTCCCCCACACAGCACACATACAGACCTCCTGAGCCCTACCTATCCCCATCCCGTGGGGTGTTCGGCAGAGGGCATGGCAGAGGTCCGGGACCCTCCAAGAGAGACACCACAAACAAGTCAACCTCTCTTCCACCCGTTTGCTGTCGAGCCAGGGTCCCATAATGGGGGCTGAAGTGCCCACTCTCTCCTCACCCCTGCTGCCCCATCCCAGAGCCATTCTGGTTGGCCAAGCAGAGACCAGGGCTCAAGGGCCCCTTGCAAGAGGGTTAGCACGCTGGCCACTTAAGGCAGAAAGCCCCTGATCTACAGCACAGCAAGAGGCCGTGGAGGACGCCACCGTCTCCCCCCGCCTAAGTAGGTAGACCCTCTTCGGCCCCAGCCCTGCTCCTTCCTATGGGCCCCCATGTGGGTGGGAGGAGATGAGGGTGTTTCTAGCTCCTCCCAGGCCTTGAAGGCTCACTGCCTCTCTCCCACGGCCTCTACCAATTACCCTTTTCCGTTTAGACTCCGCTCAATGCCACCTCCCCCAGGAAGCCCCCTGTGACCACCCCAAGGCCACTGTGACCACAACCACTTTGAGCAGTGGTGGCCTTGGGACTGTGCCACTCACTCGCTGCACAGACACTGGGGCCACGGTAGTTCTCTAGTATCTTTATTATCCGTTCCCAGGAGCACCCCGGGCTTCCCGACTTGGGGGCACAGACGTCTCCTAGCACCACGCCAAGCGTGGTGCAGGATGGGGCAGCAGGGAGCACTGGACTGCTAGTGGCCTTGGCTAAGTCACTGTCATTCTGTCGGCTCTGCTCTGGAAATTCTGGGGTCAGAGGCTGGGGTGGAGGGATGGCCTTCCCCAGGGAGCCGTGAACACTGAGGACAGCCCTGTCTCCTTCCATCTTCCAGGGAACTGGGCATGCGAGCAGTCAGGCCCGAGGAGGAAGCACTCCCACCCAGGGGTCCCCCGGGCCCCGGAGAGCTCATTTACGCCCCTGGAAGCAGAGGGCCGTCCCCTCCAGGACCTTAGACTCCGACGCCAGGAGATTGCAGTCTCCCTCAGCTCAGGGTCCAGCAGAGGCAGGGGTGGGCAGCAGGGAGGTCTGGCGAGGGCGAGTTTCAGGCCTCAGGCCTGGCCTGCAGCCCTCAGATGGGGTGCACGAACTGGTAGACGAGGCGTTGGGAGATGTCTGGCTTCCGGATGATGCCCTTCTTGTAATACTGGCGGATAGAACGGCTCAGCTTGTCGTAGTTCATGGCCGGCCGGTTCTTGCGGATGCCCCACAGCCGGGCCACCTGAGCGGAGTCCTCGATTTTGAAGATGCCTGGGGGAGCAGGTGGGCCCAGAGAGAGCCAGCGGTGCAAGGCAGGGGCGTGCCAGGAGGGAGAAAGACCAAAACCAGCAGGTCAGTGTCGGCGGTGGGGGGTGAGGGCCAGGCTGGGGGCATGGGGGGGGGGCATGCTATCTACTCCCAAGGTGGCAGCGAGGGTTAAAGAAATTTGTGCCCCAGTAAGTGATAAATGAGACTATGGGGTCACAAACCTGCTGAGTGCAGGGTGAGCCTGCGTACTTTAGCGGGTTATGTGGGGCCCCGAGGGCCTGGCCCCTGCCAGCCTCTGCTCCTACTGTGGGGTTTGCACACCCTGCGCAGAAGCCCTGTGGGGCTCTGAGCTGTGCCTACGGCTCATTTGTCAAGGTCATCCCCACTTCCGCCCCCGCCCCCACCACTTTGACCAGCAGCTCCCAAGCCTGAAAGACCTCTTTGCCATCCCCAGACGCCGACGCCAACACGGCCCTTTCTGGTAGGATTAATTCAGAGCAGGTGGGGAAAAGAGTGGATTTGGAGACAGCCTGCCTCAGGTTTGAAGCCCGTCTCTGCTATATTCTACCTCAAGAAGCTGTTTGAGGCCCCTTTATCGTGAGGGTGGAGGGGGTTGTAATGACTACCGTTTGTTGAGTGGCGACAGAAAGTGCTTACAGCGGAGTCTGACAGAAGTGCCCCTTGGGAGGAACTATGACATTGTTAACAATCCCAGTTCTCATTCTAAACCCTCCTGGCAAAACCCAAGCCAGCACACCCCTTCCAGGGAGCCTTCCCAGACCACTTTGCCCTCCCTGATCTCCTCTCCCTAGAAGTCTATCATGGAACCGTCTTCCTGAGGACCGGGCTCGCGTTAAGACTCAAATAGACACGAGGGTTACCGTGCCTTGTGCAGGAACTTCTCTCCACCCCCTCTAGCCCCTATTTGTCCTTCACACTCAGCCCAAGTCACCACTCCCGGGAAGTCCTCCTGAACAAGGCACAGCTGCCCCCACCGCCCTGTCGCAGCCCCGGCACACTCTGTACCCCAGCTCATTTCACTGCTGGTTCTCCTATAACCTGCAGGTCCCTCAAGGACGGGGTGCAGCTGAATCCTCCCTGCACCAAAGGGACACTTATTCTCCGTAAATGTTGGCTGGGCCGGTGTGGAACCAGAGGATGTACTCAGTGAAGGTTTGTTGGAGGAATGAATCCTGTCCATTTTACAGATAAGAAGACTGAGGTCCCAATACCCATAGCTACTAATGGCAGGATGGGGTCTAGAACCCGGGTTTCTTGGCTCTGAGTCTTTTCCAACATACACACACACACCATCTAGTCCTGCACTGTCCAGTGAGGTAGCCACTAGCCGTATGTGGCCCTTGAATACTTGAAATGTGGCTAGTCCGAATTGAGATGTACTGTAAGTGTAAAATACTCACCAGTGTTTGAAGACTTAGTAAAAATGTCTCATTAGTAATTTTTATATTATGTGTTGAAATTTTAATAATCTGTAATATTAGATTAAATAAAAGCTTATTAAAATTAAATTCACCTGTTAAGGGGCACCTGAGTGACTCAGTTGGTTAAGCATCCGACTCTTGATTTGGGCTCAGGTCACGATCTCACGGTTTCATGAGTTCGAGCCCCACGTGGGTTCTGTGCTGACAGCATGGAGCCTGCTTGAGATTCTCTCTCTCTCTCTCTCTCTCTCTCTCTCTCTCTCTCTCTGCCCCTCCCCTACTTGCACTCTCTCTGTCTCTCTCACAATAAATAAACTTTAAAAGAAAAGTTCACCTGTTACCTTTTTTTTTTTTTTAATGTGGCCTCTTGGAAATCTAATACTGCCTATGAGGCCCACGTGGTATTTCTCACCAGGCACATCAGTCTCCCTGAGGCAGCTATGATGTTGTTTGTTTTTTTTTTTTTTAATTTTTTTAATGTTTATTTATTTTTGAGACAGAGAGAGACAGAGCATGAACGGGGGAGGGTCAGAGAGAGAGGGAGACACAGAATCAGAAGCAGGCTCCAGGCTCTGAGCTGTCGGCACAGAGCCCGACGCGGGGCTCGAACTCGCGGACCGTGAGATCATGACCTGAACCGCAGTTGGACGCTTAACCGACTGAGCCGCCCAGGCCCCCCAACGATGGGGGGAAGCTATGATGTTTTGAAGGGGAAGACTGTGTCCAGTTCTCGGCAGAGTATTAAGTCCCTAGCATGTCCCCGGCCCTGTGTGGAGCTGGGGGTCCTGTATAGGACAGAGCTTGGTCAGGGGACACAAGCTGCACGCAGATCCTGACGCTCCAGTGACGGCAGCGTGTCCGGCATTCGGGGCAAAAGCGGGGGGCGGCTCCCCCCCCCCCCCCCAGCCCCCAACCCCCAGCCATCCCTGTGCCTGGCACCTGGCAGGAGGCCGGCAGGCTCCCGCCAGCGTCAGTGAGGCCCGATCCCCTCGCGGCTCGCGTGGGGAGCCCGGCTCACCCTTCTCCTTGTTGAGCCACCGGATGAAGCGGCCGTAGCTGTGGGGCTTGAGCAGCAGCTCCTTGAGGAACTGCCACAGGTGGATGGGCTGCCCGGAGCAGGAGGAGTCCACCTCGCTGTCGGTCCAGCTGTCCTCGCTGGTGGAAGCTGGGCAGCCAGGGAGGGGGGCGGTGAGTGGGGTGCCACCCCTCGACCCTGCACCCCAGAGCCCTGGCCCCTCCCTGCTGGCCCTGGCTCACCGCAGTAGTGGATCGCCCCAGGAGAAGTCCTCTCTTTCATCCAGGCCGCTGCGGGGCAAGGAGAGAAGGTTGAGACCCAGGGCAGACCCAGAGGGCAGAAGAGGGTGTTCGGATGGGACTGAGGCCAAGCGGCGTGGATGGAGGCAGCCAGCTTCTGCCCCCATCACCACCTGGCTCTCTAGCCAGGCACTTGCCAGCTCCTGGGCGGGGGCAGGACACCAGTCTCTACTGGTCATACATATGAGTGGGTCCCATGCCTTTATTGATCCCAGACCCCTAAGGGCAGGGGCCTCGACTCGTGGGGCAAGCACTGCCTCCCCCAAAGCATGCAGCTCCGTGCAGGGCACGCAGCGGGATGCGAGGTGATTTAAATACTAAGGGGTTGGCACGCAGCCATTAGAAAGAGGGCAGCTGTAGAGATGCTGTTGGGGAGCCAGGTCCAAGATAAACCAAGAGTGGAACAGTGTGATACTCTGGCACGATCCATGTTACAAAAGGGTGAAAACCACACGTGCATGTTTGCTCGTCGTGTGCGGAGACTCCCTCCAGCACGTACCCAAGAAACCAGTAACGGTGGTTGCCTCTAGGCAGGGGGACTGGAAGGCAGGGGGTCAGGAGCGAGGGGGGAAATTCCTTTTCACGGTACTATTTCCATTATGGTCTTTTGAGAACTCACGCACACTGATTACCTCATTACTCCTTTAATGAAAGACAACACAGAACAGACAAACACAATTTCAAAAGGACAAAGGAGGACTTCGTGGTCCCCACGGTCCCCATCAGCTATGCTGTCCGCGCTCTCACAGTCCGACTCCTACCTTTTAACTTCCCACACGCTCTGGCCCTAAGTGCTGTGGGTTTGCCCAGGGCTGGGAGTGGGTCAGGGCTGGGAGTGGGTCAGGGCTGGTGAGTCGGCCCAGGATCTGGGGAGGCAGCAGCAAGTGGGGCTGAGATTTAGAACAGAGTCCGGACTGGGACCGACCAGCTGCTTCCCCAGCAGAGAGCAGCCCTGGCGGGAGTCCCAGCCTAGCGCCCCCCCTCCGGGTCCCTGGCTCGGAGCTCGGGAGGCGCCTCTCTCACCCATGCCGCGTCCCACCTGATTTCCAGATGTCCAGGTGGGCGTGCAGCACGTCCCCACCCAGAGGTGAGCGCTGGCGGAACTGCTCCTCCGACATGGCGCACAGCTCCTTGCCCCCCAGCTCCTGGAAGGCCTTGCCCACGGGGGGCAGCCGGTACTGGTGCTCTGTCCACAGGAGCCACTTCTGCACGTTGCCAGGGCTCCAGTCCACGGGGTCTGGACAAGAGACACTCCCTCAGTTCCACGGGCTACTTGAGGCCACCGCCCCGAATGTGGCCGGCTCTGCTCTGGTGGGGCGCCCGTGGGAACTGGAAGCTTGTGGCCCGGATTGTGTGCTCCTGGGGTGAGAACAGGCCAGGCCAGAGAGGGCCTTGAGGGGCCCTGTGGAGGGGGCACCCATGAAGAGAGGGGAGTGGGGCAGAGGAGCTGGGGTCCTAAAAACAAACTTGGCTCAGGGCAGGGTAGCCTGGGGCCTCTGCACCCCCCACCTCACCCAGACCTCGGGTCCCCCCCCCCCGACCCCTCCGGTCCCTTCAGAAGGCCTTTCAGGAAGCCCCCTCCCTGGAGGGGGCGGTGACATTAAACCAGAGACACCTGAGCTGCTCTCTCAGCTGCCTCTTGCCTTCCCCAAACCCTTCAAGGAACCAGGGAAAAAACCCAACCAGGAATTAGTCCTGCAACTAGAATCCTAATCTCCACCGTATTTTACAGATGAGGAAACTGAGGCACAGAGAGTTGTAGCCTCTTGTCCAACAGCTAACAAAGGGCCGGGTACGTACTAGCTGCTCAGTGCACGAGCACTGAACGAATAAATGGCAGGGCACCGGGCGGTCATGATGCGGCTCTCCAGGCCGCAGAGGCTAGGAAGAGAGTCACTGGCTAGGTTCCCCAGGGAGCTGCTCTGGGGGGAGGCTAGCAGGGCCTGTGGGTGGAGGCTGGGCTGGTGGCACAGTCACAATGGGGCCTCCAAGTGAACACTGTGGCCTAAGCTGGTGCTCTAGCTGGATGACCTGCAGGCTGGGCTGCCCCCACTTCATAAACCCATTTTCCTTCCCAGGGTCAAAGCAATTTGTTTCTGTCTCCATTGTTCAGAGGGTAGGCCCCTCCCCAGCCCGGTGTGGGAGAGGAGGCAGAACGGGGAAACCTCCAGGGGCAGGACGGGCATGGGGCACCTGCAGGGATGGTTGGGGGCGGGGGCCGGGCCTGGATGACTCTGAGGAGGAGGGGCTGGGCCTGAGGGACGCCTGAAGACTTTTTGTGTGACAGCAGCACGAGAGTGGGATGCTCAAATGCCGGGATCCGGGGACCCAGGAGATGGGTCAGGCCTGCCCAAAGCTGGAGAGACGATGTGGGAACAGGAGGCTGGAGACCCCGCAGCCCCTCAACTCACAGCATCGGCCCCACAACCGCACCTTCCGGGCACACACGTGTGCCTGGACTCCTAATGCCCCCACCTCATCAGAGCCCTCATCACCACCGGACCAGTGACACACATTTATCTAGTTATCTACGATCCGTTTCCCTCACTGTAATGTCCGCTCAGTGGATAAAGGGGCTTTTGTGTTGTGTTCCCCACTCTATTCCCCAGTGCTAGAACACAGCCTGCCATATTCAGAAGTTACTGTTTATTGAACATCTATTATGAGCGAGGCGCCATCCTAGAAACTGGGGGTATAGCAGGGAACCAGACAAATGAAAATCCCTGCCCTTGGGGTGTGTACATTCCAGTGGGGGAGACAGAGAGCAAATAAAATGGATAAATAAAATATGCAGGGCATCGGACCGTCCATGCGATGAGAGAAATAAAGCAGGTAGGAGGAGTAAGAGTTGGCGGTGTGGACAGTAACATCAACAGCGGGGGCAGGGAAAGCCTCATCAAGACAGTGCCATTTGAGTCAAGATCTGAAGGAGGCACGGGGTGAGCCAAGGAACCCTGGGGGAAGAGCGTTTTGGATTGAGAGATGCAAAGGTCCTGAGGCGTGAGGGTCGTGGGCACAGCAAAAAACAGGTGTGGCTGGAGCAGAGTAAATGAGGCGAGCGTGGAGACGCCTCTGAGGGGGTGGGTAGAGGGTCAGATGGTGTACAGCTTGATTGCATTGCCTCCAGCAGTTGGGGCAGAGAGGGTAGGAACCTTCCCAGGCTCACAGCTGCTGTGTGCCGTGGGCTGACTGTATGTGCAGAATCCCCAGCATGCCTGGTGTTGCTGAGGCCGGGCCAGGGGTGGCCAGAGTGCACCTTGCGCGGCCCCCCACACCCCCAGCGACCTCAGCCCTGCTTGCGGCCCGCCTTACAGAGGGGGACGTGCGGAAAGGCTCACCTGCAGTGATGTTGAGCAGCTTACAGGCTGTCTCAATGTCCTTAAGCACCTCGCCCACCACCATGGACTGCACCTGCTCCAGCGAGTGCTCCTCCAGGGTCAGACTCCCCGGTGCCAAGTCCAGGCTGCCCCCGGGGGCTTGGCTGTCGATGACAGGGCACTGCTCGGGCTCCTCAGGTGGCTCCTCCCGAGAGCTGGCCCCGGGGCCCTTGGTGGCCCAGTTGCCATCCTCAGGGTACAGCATGTCAAAGTAGGAGAGGTAGAAGGCAGACAGGCCCTGGTCAGGCGTGGCAGGCGGGCTGGGGCTCCAGTCCCGTCTCTCGGGCCCCACCGCCCCCGCGGCCGCCTTTTCCACGCCTGTGCGCAACACAGCGTCGGGGGGCAGCAGGAGGCGGCCGGGGGCCACGCTGCTCAGGCCCGGGCTGGCGCTGCCCATGCCGCCGTTGCTTGGGCTGGTGGCTGTGTCTGCAGAAATAAGAGAGGAAGGCCAATCAGGGTCTGGCTGCTTCCCCATCCCCGTGGGGGCCACTAAGCTCGTTATGGGGATGAGGGGCCCACTGGGCCAGGGAGAGAGTTGGGGCTTCCGGGTCATTGGGCAGTTAGGACAGGGCTGGGCAGATAGGCTCCTGGCTGGGAAAGAAAGTGAGGTGTAAACAGCTCCCTCACTCCCCAAGAAAGCCAGGTTGGCTGAAAGCAGCAAACCTTTACCCACGCGGTGTGCTTACAACACCCTTCTGAGGTCCTCGACCTCATTCAAGCCTCACAACGGAAGGCATGAGTAGCCCCATTTGGTAGATGAGCACACTGAGGCCTGGACAAGTAAACTTTAGTGTCCGGGCCTCTGGCCCCAGGCCAGCCCGTGCCCAGATCCCCCGTCCACTGTCCTGTGGAGGAAGTTCCTTTTGAGAGCTAACCCAAATCTGTCTTTCTGGAGCAAAGCTTGTTTTCTTTTACTCTTCTCCTAAAGACGGTGGGGAAGGGAGAAGGTCACCATCACCTTCACCTGGCGGTTGAAGGAGCAAGGAGCAGGTGAGGGGAGTGGCGGGGTAGAAGCCACTCACAAGTCAGGGAGGCGGGCCCTCTTCCCCTCCACCACCATTTGGGGGAGGTGAACAAACTGACGCTGCTGAGGCAGTCACTGAGTGGCGCCACACTGGCTCAGGACTGGGTTCCTTGTACCCAGTCTTCCACCTCTTCCTCCCCAAAGGTACTGCCCCCTGCCCCTCCCAGCTCCCAGCGCCCTCTCCTTTCCCCTCGCCCTGGAAGAGTGTGCCCTGAGGAGGCCGTGCCCACCTGCAGGGGAAGGGTGTGGGGAGGGGGAGAGAGGGGAGGAGGAGCATGCTCTGGGGAACGACGGAGGCCCCCAGAAACTCAGACACCCACTCTTCCTGCTGCCCCGAGGCCCCCCAGGGGGCTACCACTTGGCCTCAAAACAGGAGCTGGAGGCCTCTTTCCACAGCGGTCATGCAGGCCCTGCTTTGCCGAGGGCCCTTTTGCTCTGCACTCCCTATTGGAGTAGGCGGATCGGGTGAGGCAGGGGCCTCAGGAGATGTACAGGTACCAAAACCCCAGGGTTTCTGGGCTATTTCTGTGATTTGTGGGCCCGGGACTCCAGCACGACTCAGGACAGAGGTGGAAGATTATCAACAGGTACACGCTCCTAATGAAAGTCAGCAGGAAGGAAAGGAGCAGACGAACCCGTTAAGGGCAAGTTCAGGTGGGCCCACGTGTTCCTCACGACGTGGTGCCTGGGCCAGCAGCATGGGCGCCACCTGGGAACGTGGCAAAAAAATGCAGATTCTCAGGCCGACCGCGGAGCGACCGAGTCAGAAGCCCCGGGAAAGCCCGGCAGTGTGTTTCAGCTTTTGGGTGATTTTTTTTTTATTATTTTTTTTTAAAGTTTATTTATTTTTGAGACAGAGACAGAGCATGAACGGGGGAGGGTCAGAGAGAGGGAGACACAGAATCTGAAACAGGTTCCAGGCTCCGAGCGGTCAGCACAGAGACCGACGCGGGGCTCGAACCCACGGACCGCAAGATCGTGACCTGAGCCGAAGTCGGCCACCCAACCGACTGAGCCACCCAGGAGCCCCGCTTTTGGGTGATTCTGACACAAGCTCACGTTTGAGAATTGCCGCTTGAAAGGCGTCGGGCCAGTGAGAGGGAGAGGCATTAATCAAAGGACCGGTAGACTCTACTGGTGACATGTACTGTGCCACACCGGGACAGTGGGGGGCTCCCCGGCCCATCGTGGCTCCCCGCATGGGACTGACCTGGCTGCCCGGTTAGCCTCGATGTGCAGCGGCATTTACCCCTCCCTGGAGGGGGCGCAGGGAAAGAACCCAGCTGGGAAGATCCTTCTGGCTTCTCTAGGCCTGCAGCTAGCCCATTCCACACCTTCACATATCTCAGAAAACAGCGATCTTTCTCTCTGGAAAGCAGAGTTTGGTGAATGGGGCCCGAGTGGAATTCCAGCTCCGTCTCGTCCCCTCCCTTGTGCAGTGCCCAACTGTCCCAACTTTAACATGGCAGCTGTGCCACTTCCTGTGGCGGAGAGAATGCCAGCAAGAGAGAAGGGTGTTCCCTTTGATTTCGACTCTCCCTTTCAAGAGCTCCTTTAAGTGACAAGGAAGGAAAGGTCAGGGTGGGGTGGGGCTGCGGGGGGCAGAGGGCAGGCCTGGAATCATTTCAAGGCCTTCTGTGCAAACACACATGTGTGCTGTGGGCCCAACATTATTTACCCAGGCCGTGCCAACAGCCCCCTCTGCTCCCGGGTCCCCACCCTGGCCTATGCCCACGCCCTACCCCCTAGGAGGCCCCACCCCTGGAGAGCCCCTCTCAGCCCCCCACCTCGTCGCCCCTTCCTGCCTCCCGCCCCATCCACGTCCCCAGGGCTCCCGTGCCTGCCACGTTAGGACAGTCTCTGCCAGCACCCTGGGCCATGTGCCAGGGAGACAGAAAGCTTTTCCGAGAAGCAGAAGAACTTGCTTCCCTCGTGGCGCTCCTGCTTGCGTGGCTGCAGCCACAGGTGGGGTGGGAGGCAGCTGCTGTTTTGGGGCACAGTGGCATGAGGGGTCAGTGAGGATGAACGGGTGGGGCAGGTGGCAGCATTTGCTGGGCCGGGATGTGATGACACATCCCTGACTCACTGAGCGAGCACCGGGTGCATCTGTCCTTCCTCAGAGAGCGGCAACCAGGCCTTATACTCATTCCCATTTTGTGGATGGGCAAGTGAAGGCGCAGAGATAAGTGACTTGGATCCAGGTCTTCTGACTCCTGGTCCGGGCGAGTTCCCGCCTCCGCCCCCCCCTCACCTTGCTCCTAAATGCCAGGGAACCTGCTCTCAAGCAAGGCTCAGTCCCAGCTCCCAACACCTCCCTGGTGAAAAATAATAATTGTGCGGTGGGAGGAAAGATCTGACTGTCCACAGGTGGGGAGGTGGTGGGGAGTGCTCTGACCCCCGCAGCCCAGATCCGGGGGGACCTTGGTTTACTGGTCAGGGAGCCGGGGATTTTAGTGTCCAGCCTGCAACTCTGGCGTCTGGCTCTGGGGCCAGACTCTGGCTGGAAGAGAGAACTGCTCAGTGAGCACTTCCCCAGGCCCAGAGCATTCACGCCTGTCACTCCTTTACTACCCACAGCCCCAGGGGACGTGGGCTCAGGAGCCCTATTTTATAGACGTGGACAGGGGGGCACAGAGGTCTTAATACAGCTTGCCAGAAGTCCCCAGCTGGACACGCAAAGGCTGTGCTCGTTGTGCCACATTCCCTCGGAGGCTGGCCAGTCCGTTTTCCCAGGGTCCTGCCCACCTCCTGATTGGGCAATTTGATCCTCCAAAGTCCATTCCCACCTCCTGACTGCTCACTCCACGCCACTGTCAAGCTCATCTCCCTTCGATGCTCCTTCATCAGGCACCCCTGTGCTCAAGAACCTCCCATGGCTCCCCATTGCCACCCTCATGCAATCCCAATGGCTGGTGCCCATGTCTCAGCTCACCTCCTACCCAGCCCAGATTATCAGAGTTGGAAGGGACTATATGTTATATGAAAGTTTTGTAGATCACACATGGGGAAGGGATTCATTCGCTGGTCAGTGGCAGGGTCTGGACCAAAACCAGGGATCGATCGACATTTATCCGGGCTCTAATGACAATGGCATTTCTCCCCTGGCCCCAGTGCTGTGGGCACAACATGGCTATTTTGTGTTGCCATCCCCCTGCCCAAGATGCCACTTCCCTCTCATCACAGTTCAGCCCAAAGCCCCCTCCTCTCCCAGGAAGCCCTCCTCAACAGCTGACTTCCCAGCTCTTCCCACCTGTGCTGTGCAGTTCAACCATGATTATATCCACAGGTGATTGTTCGCCCATGAAGACACATGTGCACTGGGGAAAATGAGGCTCACAGAGTGGCAGGGACGTGCCCACAGTCATGGCAGAGCGAGGACCAAACCTGGGGCCCGCTGACCCTCAGGCTCCTGCTCCATAGGCACAGGGTCCTGGGATAAGCCCCATGTTTGCCAAGCCCGGGTCCCTGTGAAGGCTGGCCCAGCCCTCCCACTGGCCTATGTAGGCTGGGTCCGAGATGCTGCCCGTCTCCTGAGCGATGCCTCCAGCTCCCAAACCTCGAGTTGATCTTTTCTGGATTAAACCACATGTCTGGATTAAGGCTCAGCATGTCCTGGCTCCCTTCTGCCCCAGAGGCTCTGGCTCAGACTCCAAACAAAGAAAATTTGGTAACAGCTGGTGGAGGCCAAGGCCCAGATCTAGGGCCAGACCAGTGGGACCGCGGGGCTGTGGCCAGAGGGATTAGCCACCTCAGGGGCCCTTCTCTCAGCACCTCCCACTCCCTCAGGAAGGCAGATCAAGGAGAGAGGGCAGAGGGACCCAGAGTTGGAGATTTATAGCAGCCGTTTCATCCCACTGCCCGGCCTCCCGGGTTCTCACTGCCACCCCGACCTGGCACCGGCAGAAGATCGCCTGATATCTCCAGAGGCCACAGCCTCAGGGAAATGGAGTTACCAGGGAGGTCTTTAGGCAGGCTCTGGGCACTTATGGGCTTGGAGCCTGTCTCCCACATCCTGCTCAGTCCAGGCTCCCAGATCGCACCCCTGGGGGGATTGCAGGTGGGATAAATGTTCTCGGGCCCCTACCTCCATCGTGAGACCCAGCCTCAGGCTGCCCAGAGCCCAGGACCCTGGCTGCAGACCCCAGCACCAAGACAAGAGCACCAGGGGAGAGTGGGGGGGAGGGCGGGGGTGACAGAACCTGCCACTGAGCTCTGTGTTGGCCTTTCTCCACCAGCTGGGGCAGACCTTCTGGGGCTTCCTCACTGTGGCCCACCGTCCTGGCTGTCAGCCTCTCTCTCTCCCTCCATGCAAGGGCCTCCTTCAATCTGTCAGGGTCAGGGGACTGTGGGGGTGTGACTAGGGCCTGGCCAGGGGCCATGCAGAGTGGGTAGGGGCCACACGGGCTTGCCCCCCAGTTAGCTGGTCAGCACCTTGGAGAGAAGCTTGGCCTCCCCAGGATGCAGGGAGACTGAGGCCAGTGCCCAACCCTGCCCGCCTCTGGACCCAGCCTCTCCCCACTCCTTTCTCATTCTTCCACCCCTCCTCCTGCCCCCTTACTTCTCCCCAGTCGCTCCCGCCCTCCATGGAACCTCAGCTCCCTTTGCCCTTTAAAACTGTTCTTCGAACGAGCTGGACCCAATAAAAGGACCCAGCCTCCTCCTTACTGACCACCCTTCCCTGTCCAGAGCGCCACCTCTCTCCACCAGACAGATTTGCCTTCTTACCCAGGAAGGTGTCCCAGGCTGGCCACCTCCAGGCAGCTCTGGCCTTCCTCAAGCACCCCATTGTGGTCATCCCCAGGCACCTGCTGCCCCTGGCGACCCCAAGGACAGAGAGTAGGGAGGTGGGTCCCTCAGGGGTGACTGGGGGAGGACTTGTCTATCTTGGGCTCAGCATGAGAACAGGGGAGGTAGGTTTCTTCTAGGTCTCCTGGCTTTCTCCCACCTCGTCAGATCCCAGACCCGGGCAGGCCCCTGGCCTAACTTTTCAGGAGCTTGTTCTCTGGGAGGTTCAGCTTGAGCCTGGAGGTGTGTGTGGAGACTGGCGGAGGCTGGGGTGCAGCGAGGCTATAGGAATCAGAAGCTGGGTAGGGAGTTGGGACACAGGGCCAGGTGGCAGGAGCAAATAGGTTCAAGGGAACATCAAGGAGTCTGGTCCAGTCTGCTTTCCCCACAGTTGCTTCGGGCAGCCAGGAGCCCAAAGGCACATTTGTACCAGCTCCGTCTCCCATTTGCTCCCGCTGCACGGGTACCACTGGCGTCCACGCATTCAGCCTTCCTGACACTGCTTGTGACACTGTCCGGGACAAGGTGAAGGCCAGCTAAATAAACTGCTTCCTTGGGTTCGCGCAGCCAACCCAGGGGGCAGCCACTATTACTCCCACCTGACAGACACGGGTGCCGTGACCGCGACCAGGGAAGTGTCTGTGGTGACTGAGCAGGGACCGGAACTCAAGACGGAGCACTTCTCTCTTTTCACACAGTGCTGTGACTCAGCACCTCCCAGCCTCTAGGGTCCCCCTGCTGCCCACCCCTTTCACCTTTGCTTAGGCCTCCCGCTGACCCAGCCCCTGCAAATGCCCCACAGCGGAGCTCTGGGTGGCGCGGACGCCTGCAGCCTGGAGGTGCAGAAACCCACCTCAGCCTCAAGCTCTCCCCTGTATTTGAGTTTGCTCCAAAGGCAGGGGGTGGGGAGGCGTGGCCTGGGAAGAATTGGAGCCCTCAACCCCTGGAGATGTGAGACCTTGTCCTGCTCTGTTCGAGCTGTATGTGGGGCCCTGGGCAGCCCCTGGTCCCCTCCGGGCCCCAGTGTCCTTTTCTGTCCTCTGAAGGGATAAGTCACCTCTCAGGGCTTTTCTATGATCCCATGGCCCCCATCTTGCCCCTGAGCCTGACTTGGAAGCAGGATGGTGGAGAAACAGCCGGACTCTAGGGGCTCCCCCGGCAAGTAGAAACGTGATTCAGGGTGGACATTTGGGCAGAATAAGGGGTGTGGCTGTGTCTCCTCCCTGCCTCCCTCCCCTGGAGTTGGTTGGTGTCCAGAGCCTCTGAAAAACCCAGCCCAGCCTTCTGCCCAAGCAGGGGCTCTGCCAGGCTGCCTCTGGCCTCACATATGGCGCATCAGACGGACTCCCAACCCCAGCAGCGTCCCCTCTCCACTTCATGCAGGCAGCCAAGACCCCAGCCGGGACAAATCCAGGGCTTAGAGCCAGTGATGCTGGGGTGGTCAGGCCACAGCCCCGATTTCCAGCCATATCAAGTTCAAGTCTTGCCTGACTTTCAGAAACTGCGGCTCACGTCTTCATTCAGCCCTTGTTGAGACAGGTCTGGTCTCAGTACCCCATCGAGCTCCTTTGCTCTCCCTTGGCCATGCATATTTCACCTTCGCTCAAGCAGTGCCGACTGGGCTGCCCTGCCTCCCTCTGGCACAGTCTCCCCAGGACCCCACAGATCGCCCCTCTTCCCTGCACTCCTCCAGCACCTTGGCCCCATACCACCCCTCCCAGCACCTGCTCCAGGATGCAGGCTTCAATGTTTCATGGGCATCTTGTTCCCCGAGCTACTGGCCCCACTGGGCAGCCGGGTCCCTGAGGGTGTGAGAACACGTGGCTTCCCCCAGCTCCTGCCTGTGGCACTTTGGCCCGTCCTCTCAGCCTCTGCCTCCTCATCGGTGACACAGGGACTCAAAGACACCTGCATCTCTGGGGTTTGGCCAGGCTTTGCGATCTCCCAGAGGCGGGTGCGCACATTTGTTACCCCCCCCTCCCTCCCCCCCCCCCCCCAGCCTCACGTGTCTCGGCGGCCTCCCCCAGGCCAGGCACAGCACTCCATAAACCAGGGTTGGTGAATCTATAAAGTCTTGACAGGGCTGAGGGAGAAAATGCGCCCTGAGACCCAATCATAGGGCTGGGGAGCACACCCTGGGGTTTCAGGACAAAGCGAAGGCACTCCAACATTGCACAAAATGACAGAAGTCCAGAATGAACTGTCCTGAGAGGCTAAGAACAGAAATTGCTTCAAAAGAGGTTTAGAGGGGCGCCTGGGTGGCTCAGTCGGTTAAGCGTCCGACTTCAGCTCAGGTCACCATCTCATGGTCTGTGAGTTCGAGCCCCACGTCGGGCTCTGGGCTGATGGCTCAGAGCCTGGAGCCTGCTTCCGATTCTGTGTCTCCCTCTCTCTCTCTGCCCCTCCCCCATTCATGCTCTGTCTCAAAAATAAATAAACGTTAAAAAAAACTTTTTTTAAATAAAAAAAAAGAGGTTTAGATGGGCGGGGATGGGTTCCTAGGGACTTACTGGGGCCCACATCCCCATCTGTGAAATGTTAGCGGAGACACATCGCCCTTCTGTCCTAGAGCCCTGTGGAGGGGGTTGTGGGAGTCAGAGGCGGGAAGAACTTGCTGCCCAAGAGCAGAGACACTTAGGTCCCCACCAATGTCACTAGTCCTGGGGGCTGAGACCCTGGCTGGGCAGCCACCCCCAGGCCCCTCTCCTGAATCCCAGAGCTGGAGGGAAAAGGGAGGGCTTCTCAACTCTGGTGGTGCCCAGAGAGGCCTCATTGTCCCTTTCTAAGGTCCTGAAGGG
Organism: Neofelis nebulosa; assembly: GCF_028018385.1. Taxonomy (NCBI): domain Eukaryota; kingdom Metazoa; phylum Chordata; class Mammalia; order Carnivora; family Felidae; genus Neofelis; species Neofelis nebulosa. Next base: position 36,753,225 of record NC_080787.1, read on the forward strand.
GGGCCTATCTGGTCCCCAGCAGAGTCACACAGGTCCCTGGCAGGGGAGGAGCGGTCAGTCCGTCAGTCCGTCAGTCCGGAGGGATGAGGAGGCTCACCTTCCCTGGGTCTGGAGGCCCCGCCCCAGCTGCTGAAAGGTAGGAGAGGAGAATCTGGCAGGGGGCACCTCCTGAGCCAGGAGCATGCAAACGAGGCAGGGGAAGGAGCCCAGCATTAAATGTCAGGAAGAGCCCAGGGCAACTCGCCTTGTGCAAAGTTTGCTTTGGGAAGAGTTGTTCTACCTGACAGGCTGCTCCCTTGGCTAGGGGAGCAGGGCGGGGTGAAGAATGGGATGGGGGCGGGGAGGGGGCAAGGGGAGGGTCCCAGACCAGGATGGAGCCTCACCTCCCTGCTCTCTAGCTCTGGGACTGGGATAGGTGACTTGGCTTCCTCAGAGATTCAGTGATCCTGTCTGTTAAATGGGCTGTCAAGAGCATGCCTTAAGGCTTATGAAGATTGAGGGAAGGTGGATGGAAATTTCTTGCGAATTGAAATGGGTGGAACATTCAGGAAGGTGGCACCGGGGAGCAGGTGAGGGGACAGGGCTGGAGAAGAGGGGAGGGAAAGGTGATGGGGTGAGGAATGAGGGGAACAGAGGAAGAAGCAGGTGGTGATGGTGGGTGGAGGCTGGGGAAGAGTTGAGGTTGGTGGCGAGGGAGGCCTGAGCCTTACCTGAGGTCATCCTGCTCTCTAGTCCAGCCCGGGGCAGCTGCTGGCCTCACTCGCCCCTCCCTGGCCTCTAGGAGGAGCCAGAGCTAGAGCCACCCACCTCTGCTGACCCGAGCCTGGGGCACAAGCCTGGGAAAGCACACATCTCAGAAAGCTGGCAAATCCAGCCAGTCTGCCTCCACCAACTCCTATACAGCCTGCAAAATCCAGCTCCAGATTGTCCCTTCCACGAAGCCTCCTTTAACAGAGGAGGCCACCTTGTCTAACCTTCTCATTACACAGACAAGGAGCTACAAGGGCAGGGAGGAAAAGTGACTTGCCCGAGGTCACACAGGCGGCCTGAACCCACCCTTTCCTGCCCTCCGCCCAAAGTGTCTTTGTCCCCAGGTCAGTCTGAACTGACTTCCCCAGGTTACACTCAAGCCGCACCAAGCTGTTTAAGCACAAAATGGGGCCCTAATTGTTTCAAGGGTATTAACTTTGTATCTGCAATGACCTCAGTGGTAGAAAGTGGGTTCTCCTCTTTTTTCTACTTATTTCTGATCAACGGAACACCTGCTGAGTGCCCGCCCTCTTCCCTCAGGCTTGGTGGACAGAGAAGCTCCATGCAATTCAGAGGGTCCTTGGGAAAATCAAATGGCGTCGCATTTTACCATGGGTGTTTTATAATTGCTAACTCACAAGAAACGAGTCCAGTAGAGACAGAGTTTTCGGCTCTAGCTGTCCTCATAGCGCCTTTTTCATTTCTCAAAGGGGAGGGTGGCTCCCCACCCTCAGAGAGCATCTCCTCCGCACCTCAACCTCCCCAAGAGCCCTGAGGATGCTCCCTCTCCCCAAATTTTTGTGAGTTTGGGGGGCGGGGTGAAACTTCAAGCTGGGAGTCTTTGGCTCTAGCCCCACCCCCAGCTGGGCTGGGTCGTGTCAGTGGGGGGCGGGGGGGGGGGCCCTGTGTGCTGGGGAGTCTCCTGCCCATCCCAACCGCCACCTCGGTCCTGGGGAAGCCCGATGCCTGTTTGTTTTGTTACTCAGCCGAGCAGCTGGTGCTGGGGAGATGTGGCCTTACTGGGGGTTGCCGTGAAGCAGGAAATTTGGTCGAGTCCTAGACTTGACTAAGGAGAAGGAGAAAGGCCGTTACTGTCATATAGGGAACGGGCCACTGGAGGCCTGTGGCCTGGGTATGGGCTGCTGGGTGGGTGAGGGGATCCGGGGCCGGCTCCATGGGACTGCCCACTCCCAACATGCACACACACACACGCACACATGCACACACATGCACACCTGGTCCAGCCTCCAGGGGAGTCCCCAGACATCCAGACCCTCTGGCTTTCTACCTTGTCCTCTCCACCATCACTTCCCTCTCTCCCCACAGCAGACATCTGGCAAATCTTAGACATGAGCGCCCCCAAGGACGTCCCTTTTTTCTCCTAGCGTGCCCAGACCGGGGCCCGCAGGCCCAGAACGTCCAGACCCGCGTTCTGCCTCCCTGGGTACTCGCGTTCTGCCTCCCTGGGTACTCGAGCCCTGTTAGTTCGCTCTGCAGCTCCCCAGCCCATCTGGGTTCTGGCCCACCACCGCCCAAACCCCGGGCTCTGGGCCTGTCCCTCCTGCTCCGACCCAGAGCCCGGCCCTGAGCCTCCAGGCTTCGGCCAGCCCCTGCCCACCATGGCCTGTCCCCAGGCGGACCCTTCTCTTGGCAGAGCAGCTGTGGCTGGCAGCGGCAGAAAGGTCGTCTGTGTTTCGCCAGCCAAGCAGAACTGGCCGTGTCTCGGGGACCGAGGCTCTGCACCTGCAAGGCTGCCTCCCTTCAGGCTGTACGGGCTGGGCTCCAGGTGGAGCCCAGACGGGGGCCATCCTGGGCCTCTCACCAGGCCAAGGGCTCACCCGGGCTCTGGGGTCAGCCCGGGGCAGGGGGGCAGATGGGCAGCATAAGGAGGATCAGGGGATTCTGAGGGTGAAGGACCCAGATCACAGGCCAGCAATGCCTGGGAGATCAGTTCTGGACCCGGGGACCATGCCTCCAACTCCTGCCCTCTGTCACCCGCTCCGCACAGCTGGGAGGGGGAAGCCCCCATGGCAAAGCACTCTGCCTTCCCACCAGACTTACCCGTTGTCTGCCTGGTGCCCAGGGAGCCGTCCACCGTGGAGCCAACCTTGGGGGCCAGGAGAAGGCGTGGGCAGCGCGGGCCACCGCTGGGTCTCAGCCAGGCATCTGGGGGGGCAGTGGGACCAGGGGCCAGAAGGGCTGGGGGCAGAGGTGATACTCGCTTGGGCCGCTGGGGGCCTGGCCACCCTCGAGGGGTGGCCCTCTGAGATCTCAGGGCTGTGTACCCTGTAAGGGAGCCCTTCGCTCCCAGCCCGGGGCCACCTGCCTGCACGGTGGCAAGACCTAGCCTGAGGGGCTTACATGGAGGCCGTGGTGGGCTGGGGTTCCAGATCTGCAGGGCAGTGTGGACACGGGCAGAGTGCAGGAATGTGCTGGGAGGAAGGCAAGCAGCCGTGAGATGAAGAGTTGGCCAGGCCTGATTTCCCATTATAAGTAATCCTTCCTTATTTACCTGAACAAATATGCTCCCTGCTTACCTCAGACCACAGGCGGACTCCTGGTTAACCCTTGCAGGCCTCCCTCTCCTTGATGGGGGATCCATATTCTGGTAGCTAGAAAACCTGCTCATTCATTCATTCGTTCATTCACTTATGCATTCACTTACTCACTCATGTTCATTAGTTGATGCGTAGCCACTGAGCTTATAGTATGTGTAAGATACAAGGAATACATCTAGAGCAATGTGGGACAGGACACTAAGAGGGAGCAGCCAAGATTGGGGAACAGACAAGCAAGCTCAGTGGAAATTCAGAGTCACCCATGCCCCCAGTGGAGGGCCATGGAAGCACCCAGCAAGGCAAGTCAGAGAGGGCTTCCTGGAGGAGGTGCTGTCTGGCTCTCCAGGCCGGGGATGGAAGGAACTTCAGAGAACCCCGTGGAAAATGACCTGAGGCTTGTGGGCCCTCTCACCATATGTGGGACCCATGCTCTCTGTGCCCCACGGGGCCTGTGCAGGCCCATCATGCAGTGGTGTTCAGGGATGATCGGGAGCTCACTTTCCCAGCCCAGAGTGGGGGCCAGCCAGCAGCAGCTTGCTCTCTGACAGTCCCTGTAGGATGGAGACGATGAGGTGCCCATGCCTGGCTCTTCCCCCTGCATGAGTCCCAGGAGGACTGCAAGGTTGAGCTCAAAGGTCTCGCCCCATTATGCCAGATGGCTTGAAGGATGTCGCCGGAGGGCAGGGGGCTGGCGCTTCCTTTCTCTGGATCACCTTGGAAGGGCACCAAGCACAGCTACCCCCATTCTGTCAGATGAGGGCATTTTAGACAACGTTCATCGTTGTTTTCTAATCTCAAGAGGACCTGTGTGACTGCCCACAGTGAGAGTATTCTAGGGCTTCTAGGAAACCCCAGGGCCTGAACTCACCTTAACCGATGCCCAAATTCTCCAACATAACATGGTTGGACTTTTCACCCCGGAGAGCCCTGCACCTGGCTGTTATCACCACTGGCACCTTGGTAAGGATGAGTTTCTACAGTGATTCGCCAGCAAAGTGGAAATCGGATGGGATGGAGGTCGGGGGAGAGAATACGAAGTCCTAAAATGGCCACAGTCGACCATCCCAGCCCCCAGGGGTCGATACGTCCCCGCAGGTCCTCCTCTAGAAAGCCTTTCGGTAACCCACTCCCCGGCCTGGCAGGCAGCCTTCCCCTCCAGTCTCACAGAATCCATGCTTATGTCAGCGCTCTGACACACCCAGAACAGCGGCCGCTGCTCAGTGAGCACCTGCTATGTGACAGGCACTGTTCCACACTCGCAAGATAAGCTATTCCCCATATTATAAGCACTATAACAGGGTAAGTACAAGGAGCACCCAACAAATGCTTATTCGGTGGATGGGGTGTCAGAGATAGTCACTCCCCCCCCCCCACCCCTGCCCCCATGTCTGCTCTCCCTATTTCCTTAGTAAACAAGCCTCTAATTTTTGGCTGGGAGCTTGGCTACCTGGAATTAAGACTATCCAGACTCTGTGACCAAGTGGAAGTGTTATGTGTCAATTTCTAAGAATATTTCTTTCTTTTTTTAAAAAATGGCAATTTCTTTTTTTTGAAGGTTTATTTATTTTGAGAGAGTGCGTGAGCAGGGGAGGGGCAGAGGGAGGGGGAGAGAGAGAATCCCAAGTAGGCTCCGTGTTGTAAGCACACAGCCTGATGCAGGGCATGATCCCACCAACTGTGAGATGACAATCTGGGCTAAAATCAAGAGTCAGATGTTTAACTGACTGAGCCACCCAGGCGGCCCTAATGATATTTCTTAAAGGTAAACTGGCATGTACCATTTGCCCCCTTCTTCTTTATCCTTCCTTCATCCTGCTTCCTGGAATGCAACTGTGACGGCTGGAATTCTGATTGCCATCTTGGACCATGAGGACAAGATGCTGGATCAGTGAGCTGGAAGGAGCCCAGGTCTCCGAGGACTGCACAAAACCTCCATACTGGCTCTGGACTGCCTGTCTCAGGAATTTGATGAGAGAAACAGACCTTCCGCTTTTGCTAAGTGTTGTCTTTAATGCTCAAAGTCTGATCCTAGCTGAGGCAGACCAGAAGATAGACAGGCAGATGGAGACAGAGCACTCTTGCAGCCAGAGTTTTTTATGTACACAAAAAACCTTGGCCTTGGGAATGTTGCCCTTTGAATGCTGGGAATCGCCTTGTCCTTGGTGCTGGGGAGCACTCCATAGATGTCTCCAGGGATGGGTGGGCGTGAATGGACGGACCGGGCTAAGCCGTGCTGAGTGTGGACAGTGGTTCTATCTGCCCAAGCCTAGAGTGGGTGCTTCTGGAAGCTGGGAAGCTCCAAGAGGGAGCAAGGAGAGGACTTGCCATCCGCTCAGCTGGGGCTCACATGGGCTAAGGTGCTGAGAGCTGTTTGGAGTGACATCAGTGGTGGGCTCAAGGCAGGTGTGGTACCCACCCAGGACACTCTGTTGCGTTCCAGGGGAAGGGAGGGCCGATTAGAAACTGTCCTTAACCCATGAAGGGACTCTGGGGGACACATCCCACCTCAACACCTCGATCCACCCAGTGTAATGTTATGGCATCAGCTCAGGGTTTGGCCCAAATACACAACCCAGTTCTGTCACCTTCCAGTTCCATGACTTCGGCAGAGTGTCTGAAGCCTGCTGAAAGTCCCCTCTCTCCATCCCCAGGGAACTCTCAGAGCTGCTGGGAGGAGGGAGGCAATGTTGGTGAAAGTGTTCTCGGAGCCCAGACACCCTGTCCCGATGCCTTGCTGGCCACCAACCACGTGCCACCTGTTTGACACGTGCCCTCTGACTCCCCACCGCAACCTCTCCAGGTAGATATTACTATGGCCATTTTTCAGGTGAAGAAATTGAGGCTGGAATGTTTAAAATGGTCTTGCCCAAGGTCATGGCTGGGAAGCAGATTCAAACTCAAATCTGGAGTTTCCTTGATTCCCCTGTGCCTGATAGGACCCTGTTACTACCCTTGTCCCCTCAGGGGAGGGTCAAGTCCCAGGTCTCCAGCATGGGTCACTGGGTCCGCTAGACCTCCTGCCCACAGTCCCCTCCCCACCCCCGCCCAGGCTGGTCTCCTCAACCCTCCCCTGGCCAGCTCCCATCAGGTGAAATGTGCCCCCTCTTTCTCTCCCTCCATCCACACACTACCCATCTGTTGTGGGCATCCTCCAGACCTGGGGCCGGGCACGTCACCTGCGTTGGCCTGATGTCACTTCACCCTGGGACTCTTCCCTGGCCCACTGAGGTAGCATGTTCTCTCTCGCCTGGCGTTTCTGAGCCCCAGCCCCAGGGAGAGTGGGCTGCACCAGCCCAGGAGAAGAGCCCAGTAACGTCCTTTGTCTATTGTTCAAACGGATTTGAGTTGACTCTCTTCTACTTGGGATTACCCCCCATCCTTCAAGCTGCATCTCAAGAGCTGTGTCCTCCAGAAAGCTTTTTCGTGTCCCCTCCGGCCCTTACAGACCCCCCCCCCCCCATTTCCCAGTTCTTCGTGCTCTAATGTCTCCCAGTGGTCCTTTTCTCCCCAAGATGCAAATTCGTCTAGGGCAGGGGACCCTGGGGCTGGGGCAGCACGGGAGCCAGCACACAAGTTATGAGTTCTGGTGCCGGTGGCCTGACCCCCTCCCCAGGGCGCTCCTGCCCGCCGCTCACCCATCCAAGAGTGAGAGCGCCAGATGGGGATGGGACCCATGTACTCTCTGGGCCTCCTTCAGCTCCTCTGTGGAGAGGACAAAATGCTTGCCCTGCTGACCTTGGGGGTAGGGCGCTCCGATGAGTGAATGTCAACTGACAACGGCAGTTGGAGGTACTTTGGAAAGGGCAGGCGGTCTTGGTGTGTCAGTGGGTCAGATTGCGGCCTCCCTAGCTTTCTTTCTGTCTCCCATTGCTCTGTTTCTCCATGCTCCCACCTGGGTCCTCCTAGGAGCTACAGCCTCAGGGTGATGGAAGGGACAGGGCTGGGCTTCGTGCCAGCCACAGAGAGATGGGGCTGCCCTGCCCAGTGGACACAGGGCCCTGCTCTCTGTCCCAGGCTCCAGCTCTGAGAAGGTGGGAATAGCTCGGGGGACACCCCGGCTGAGGTGTGAGGAGCCAGGGGCTGGTCACCCAGATGGGACCATAGGGGCAGGATGGGCGGGAAGCCTGGTCTGTGGGACCCCAGACACCATGAAGCCTTCATGGCACAGGAGACCCCGAGACCAGAGAGTCTCGGAGAGTGGGAACAGGCCCAAGGGCACACAACAGGGCTGGGATACGGATCCAGCCCCCAACGGGTGTTCCTGTGGGGCATGTGCTATCTCCTCTAATCTTTTTTTTTTTTTTATTTTAGACAAAGGATTTATAAATCAGTTTAGGAACTTTTTTTTTTTTTTAATGTTTACTTATTTTTGAGAGAGAGAGAGAGAGAGAGAGAGAGAAGGAGCAGGGGAGGGGCAGAGAGAGAGGGAGACACAGAATCGGAAGCAGGCTCCAGACTCCGAGCCATCAGCCCAGAGCCCGACGCAGGGCTCGAACTCACGGACCGCGAGATCGTGACCTGAGCTGAAGTCGGATGCTTAACCGACTGAGCCACCCAGGTGCCCCAATGTTTACTTATTTTTGAGAGAGAGAGAGAGAGAGAGAAGGAACAGGGAAAGGGCAGAGAGAGAGAGAGAGAGAGAGAGAATCCCAAGCAGGCTCCACACTGTGAGTGCAGAGCCTGATGTGGGACTTGAACTCACGAATCATGACATCATGACCTGAGCTGAAATCAGGAGTCAGACGCTTCACCGGCTGAGCCACCCAGGCGCCCCGTCCTCTAATCATCATGAGTCCAGCACCTGTGGGGTTCACAGATGAAGAACAGAACCTTCTTAAACTTCCCCAAAGTCAAGGCTAGGAAGTGGCTGAGGCAGGATTCAGGCGGGGTCTGTTGGTGTCTTTCCAGGACACGATGCTGCAGCCAAATGGTGGACAAGGAGACCAGGACTAGCCTACGGGTGGCGCTGTGTCTTCAGGGGCCACACACATGCCAGCTGGCATTTCTACCGACTGGAGCACCTAGGGTGCCACTTGGGTCCAGGGGTGGCCCTTGGGCGCCCCTGAGCCATGACATGTTGCTCTGTTCAGACCAGCATGCATTTCTCAAGCACCTACTCTATGCCAGGCCCGGGGGCAGGATGGCCAGAAATAGTCACCACAGCCACTTGGTGTGTGTCTGCCTTCAGATGACCCCCAGCACCCCTCCCTCCACAGTCTAGCCATCTGTGGGATTACGGCTTTCACAAACCCCTATTAAACTCAGTCAGCTACAGCGCGTTACCCTCTCCGTTGGAGGAGCCGAAGGCCTTCCCAGCTTGGGACTTGTTCCCCAGACCCTGGCCTTCCTCACTAACGCCATCTCCTGCTTGTTTTTAGACTGACCCCTCAGAAGGAGACCCCAAGCCCCTAAGCGGGGAGCTGAGTAGATAGGCAAGTCTTCTCTGTGTCGAATGCCTAGTTGTATACCACCCCCTTCCCTGCGGCTTCACCCCCCCCCCCCCATCACCGATTTACACCTAGGACGCCATCTGAGGAGGCCTCACCCCCGCCCAGGGCCCTAGCATGGCCCTCAGGGTCCCCAGGCCTTCCCTGTGAACTAAGCCAGAATGAGCTCTTGCCAGAGGTGGCCTCCAAGCCTGAGGAACAAGCTTGCAAGCCTGTCTGGGGGCAGACAGGACACACACACACACACACACACACATCCTCTCTACTGGTTCCAGGCACCTGTGATGGCAGAGCAGGGTGGTATCCCAAGGCACACCCTCAATCTCGGCCTGGTCTCTGCCACACTGATCCATTTATTCCACAAATATGTGGCCTACTGCGGGCCCACAGTGGGCTAGGCATGGTTCACTGGGCTACAGCAGTGGGTTTCCCTGGGTTCACACTCCAGAGGGGAAAGACAGAGCCAACAGTAAAAGTAATAAATGAGTAAATGATATGGTGTGCCAGGAGGTGACGAGTGCCATGAAAAATAGGACCAAGGATGTCAGGAGCGCCGGGTGGGGCGAGGGAAGCAGCATGAAATTCAGTGGTCAGGGCAGATCCCCTTGAGAAGGCGGGATTCGAGCAAAAACATGAAGGAGATGAAGGCATGAGTGCCGTGGTTATCTGTAGGCATTCCAGGCACCAAAGCTTGAGCAAAGGCCCTGAGGTGGGCTTGTGCCCTGTGGGCTTGTGGAACAGGGAGGGGGCAGTGTGGCTGCGGTGGAAAGAGAAGGCAGCGGAGGGAGAGGAGGCCAGGAAAGCAGTGTGGATGGAGCCAGACTTCAGCGCCTCGAAGTCCCGGCCCCTTCATCTCCTGGGTCCTCTCTGCCAAGTGCCTCACTTACTGGGGCTCACTTACTGTGAGCCAGGTGCCATGTCAATTGCTTTACAGCATTAATTTATTTCATCGCCTTAACAGCCCTTTGAGGTAGCACCCCTATCGTCAGCATGCCCATTTTAACCTGAGTGAGGAAACTGAGGCACAGAGAGGGAAGCAGCCTACGTGGTGAGGCCTGGGGCCTGGCTCTGAAGCAAAGCCTGGCTCTTGGCCCCTGCGGGGGGGCCCCCCTTGCTGCTCGGGTGCCTTGCGTCAGCCATCAGCCGGTCCCTCCGGCCAGAGTGCCAGGTGCACCCCCGGCCCGCCGCCGCGGGGGGTGGGGATGGAGGGGCCGCGTCACCGCCCACACCTGGAGCGCCTTTCCCCCCATTAGCGCAGAGCCAGCGGGGCCTTACAAAACCGCAGGCCCAGATAAGAGCACAATCGGAAACTGTTCTGCTCTCGGGCTGGCTGTGGGGCTGGGCCGCCGGCCGTGAGGGGCAGGGGGAGGCCGCTGGCAGCACCCCGGCCCTGCTATCAGCAGCCCTGCCCACCCCCTTCCCCATTAGCCCCTTTGAAATTTACCCACCTTATCGGGGCACGAGCTTGCCCAGGGCCGGCTGTTATGCCTTTGTGTCCGGCTGCGGAAGGCCGCCTTCCTCCCGGCCTGGCCTCTGCCCGGAGACCGTGCGGGGGGACACGGGCTGGAAGGAGGACCCGGTCCTCAGACACCGAGGGGCCCTCCTAGTGCCCACACAAGATTGCCGGAAGCGCTGCACGGCCCTCCCGGACGCACGCCCCCTGCACCGAGCCTGCAGGACCCAGTGCCTTTGTCCCTTCCTGCAGACGAATCAGCTGGTGGTTCCTACTCGATGCCTGGGGGGCATGTACGGCCTCCTCCTCCTTCTCCTCCAGTCCCTGACCGGTTTCCTTGGCAACCCATGCCTCCAGTCACACCCTCAGCAAATGTTTATTGAGCACCTACTACAGCCAGGCACTGGGGCGCAGCCGTGCAGACTGACCAATGTCACTCTCCTACGGGGCTGACGTTGGCGTGCTGAGGACAGATGATAAATAAACACAAATAAGTAGGACATAGAGTGTGTTAGAGGTGATAACTGCTGCTATGGGGCAAAAATAAGCAAAAACACAGGGCGTGTTGGGCAGTTTTAGGTGTGTGTGTGTGAGGAGACAGACAGGTCTAAGGGAAGGCCCGCCTGAAAGGGCAATGTTTGAATCAAGATCCAAAGGATTCTCCTTTGCTCCCTGTCTACGGGGTTAGAATCACAAACACAGACGGCAGAGCCAGGAGGAGAATAGAGATCAGCCAGTCCTACAGACTCCTTTTTTACTGTGGTTCAGAGAGGGCAGTGAAGTGCCCAAGGTCACACAGCACAACAGCAGCAGAGCCCAATAGGAGTTAGAGCCCAGTCAGGACACTTCCCACCATTCCAGCTGCCCCTCACCGGGGGCACCGCCAGGGCCCTGGGCAGGACGGTATGGCCATTGCTGGGCAGCTCTGGGGAGTGGGCTAAGCCTGGAGGGCAGATGCTTGTGGCCATTTGACTCTGCCTTTTGCAGCCAAGGGACCTTCCAGGTCTTCTCTGAGGGTGAGAGTCTTGCCCCCCTGCCCAGAATCATGGTCCTCCTGCTCCCTCACCCACCCACGTATTCTGTCTTTCTCTGGATGTAATGTCTACCAGTTGCCAGACCTTAAGGGTCCTCTAGGAGAGGCTCCTTTCTGCCCTCTACCCCCTCACTCCCAACACACACTTGCTCTCCAGCAAAGGGGCGAGTGGCCTGGAAGGGGGGAGGGAGCAGCGGCTGCCTCTGCGGGCACGTAGCACGTGGGGTCACGGGGCCGGGATGGGCAGACTTGTGCCCATGGGCTTTGAGGAGACAGGTGACAGAATGGAGGCTGCAGGCGGCTCAGGCTAGCAGGCTGTTGGGTGGGCCTTCTCCTTGGGTCGTGGGGTTGTGGGGCATCACAGACCCTCAGGGTGCCGTTTCCATTGAGCCGAAGAAGCCAGGCTGCTGGGAAAGAGCGCCGAGTCTCAAGACCAAGTTCAAATTTCAGCTCTGCTGCATTCTCGCTGCGTGACCTTGGGCAAAGCACTTGCCCTCTCGGCCTGCATCTCTGCTCAGTAAAAGGGGAACAAGAGTTCCTTCTTCAAAGGGGTGTCATAGAGAGCAAAGAAAAGGAGCCAAGGAGAGGCCAGTGGGCTCTCCCTTGTGGGGACTTCTGGGTCACTCAACGAGACCATGGCCAGAGTTTAGGGAACACTCTGCATGTGCCAAGTACTTCAGAAGCTTTTCTTAAGGACCCATGTTAGTCGGACTCACCACGATCCTGGGTTTATGACACCCACTCACTGTGCATGCATGGTCTTCTCTTAATTTTTAATAATATATTGAACACGGTGAACGCACTGCCCATCCAGGATCAAGGTTATCACCAGCAATGCTACATGTATTAACTTACTCATTTCTCACATCGGTCCTATAGTTTAGCTCTGAATTGTCCCCGTTTTACAGATGAGGAAACTGAGGCACAATTGAGGGTTTAGGGCACCCTCTCCACTGGGTGATGCTGGAGATGCACTGGGTATGTTCTTCAGGTTGACTTCCCCTTCTGGGCTCCAGGAAGACCTGCCCCTACCAGGTTGGGTAGCTCGGTTGAGGGGATTCCAGCCACCGGTCAACTCTGCCCCTCTGCAGGGCGCCCTCTTCCACCTGGGGGAGCTGTGAGGAGCAGCCTGCCTAGTCCAGGGCTCCCTGCCTTATGGGCCTCCTCTGGCCCTGTTGGGGCCCCAGTGCTCCCCTTAGCCGAGCTCAATGACCCAAGAGCTTGTCGCTCCTATGCTTTCTCCTATCCTCTTTCTTGGTGGAGCCCAAGAACAGATGAAAGAAATTAAGCACATGAATGAAGAGGGAAAGGGGTATTAAAAAGAAACAGGGAGCATTTCTGAGAGGAGGGAGTGGGAGGGGTAGAGGTGGGCAAGGCGGGACTCAGCCCCTCTGCTGGCTGCCTCACTCAGGGAGCCCCTGGGCCCCTTTGCTTGTGTGGATCTGACCTTCAGATCCTACTGCCTGAGTCCCGCTCCCTCTCCCGTGGTGACTTCCCAGATACAGTGACAGCCACGGTGTTCCCAGAAACCTCCTAAAAATAGTACGGCTGAGGTTGCTCCAGGGGCCTGGGCGGTGGGCGGGACAGCCCAGCTGGGCAGCGGCACCACCAGCCAGGAAGGGCTTTGTGGCCCTCGCCTGCCGCCAGGAATGGCCAGCCCCTGACCTAGGGTTGGGGAGGGTTTGGCAGAGCCGAGGCTAGGCTAAGATTGGGAAGTTCTGGGGCCTGAGCTTTTTTACAAGTGTCTAGATGCAATGTCAGGGGCAGGAACTTTCTGCCTCACACGTGTGGGTCTTGACCTATATGGGGAAGTGGTTACTCTTGAGAACCTACTAAAAGCTGTGGACTCCCCACCTCTGAACTCTCTCTCCCTTCTTCCCGCCTCTCTCTCTCTCTCTCTCTCTCTCTCTCTCTCTCTCACAAACACACACACACACACACACACACACACACACACACACACCAATTCCAAGGGCTCACAGACCCCCTGAAACCTCTCCATGAACTCCGGATTAAGAGTCCTCACCCTAGATCAAGGGTAATTGCTGGCAGGACGGCCTGATTCACCTCCAGCTCACGGCAAAACATCTGGCTCGTGGTAAGTGCCTGATATGTGCTTACTTCCACAAATCCGCAGACATCAACTTGTTGGATGAAGGAAAGGGGAGCTTCAGGAACACACACTGGATCAGAGTCAGGGGAAGGGAAGGGAAGGGAAGGGAAGGGAAGGGAAGGGAAGGGAAGGGAAGGGAGGCTGCGGTGAGGGCTGTCACTCCACCACTTACCATCCTCCCATGGCTCTCCAGGGCCCTCAGAGGAATTGGAAGAGCCAATTCCTGGGGCCATTTTGTGGGGCCTGGGAGGCTCGGTTGGACCTGCCCCAGGTCCAACCACACGTGCAGGTCCTGCTCTAGGAGCTGCCGGAAGCCCTCCCTAAACATTTGCTCTTTCTTACATTTGCTGAGCATCAGCTGCGCGTCACACTGTTCTAGACGCTGGGGACACAGCGGCGAACAAAACAGAGGTCTTGCCCTTGTGGGGCTGACAGTGGCTCTTGCTTCCCAACTTGCTATATGCACGCGTACTTGGTCTTCAGAATCCGTGAGCATCATCTCCTCTGAGAAGCATTCCCTGATCCTGCCATTCTTGGGACCCTGAGATGACAATATCCCACCTTAGCAAATTGTCCTTGGTCTGTCTCCTGCACTGGACTAGGGTTCCATAGAGACAGGGCTTTGTCCTATATGCACTTGGACTCCAGTGCAGTGCCTGGAAAACAGCTGTGCATGGAGTAAAGGGATGGATGGATGGATGGATGGATGGATGGATGGAATGAATTTATTAGGGCTGGGGCTATCAACCAGGAAGTAGAGGGGAATGAGGGCTTGGCTGAGGTAGACCTGGGAATGTCCCTGGGGAGGCCAGAGTGTGTCGGGAGGGTGCAGGGCTGGGTTCCCTCCTCTTGGTTCCCATGTGAGACCTAATTGGTCTGGACAACAATGGTCACAGGCGTGTGGGAAGGAAGGTCAGGGAAGGGGTGACAGAGAATAGGATCTGTTTCCTCGTCTGGGGTTTCCAGCTACTCTCACCCCACCCTCGTCTGGGGTTTCTAGCTGCTCTCACCCTTCCCCTGCAGTGACTTAAGCTCTGCCAAGCAGGGAGGGCTGTAGGAGAGCTGGGCAATACAAGACCACCTGTGTGGGGCTTCTGAGGGCGGGGGACATTGAGCTCTTACCTCCTTGGGTTGTGACCTCTGTGTCACCAGCTCCAGGAGGGGCTGAGACATTGTCTACCCTGTGCTCAGAACTCAAGACAGCCTCAGAGAGAATACGAGGGCTGCCCACGGTCACACGGTAGGCCAGGGCTTGACTCATTCTTGACTCATTGGCCTCTGCTGTCTTCATTCTCAGGCGGGTCCTACCCAGCTCTGCCAAGCCAAGGAGGGGCTTCTTCTTTGAGGATCCCCTCTCCTCACCGAGGGGCAAGCCAGGCCTGCCTCTGAGGTCCCCAACCCAGCAGGAGATGAGCAGGGGCTGGGCCCATCCCTGGGATACCAGTGAGCAGAAACAGGACAGAGGGCTGGAGGGAAGGAATCTATCCCTCTCCTTCCCACCATCCCAACGCTGTGACTGCCTCCCCGCTTCCTTCACCACTAAGGCCACCTCTCTCCTTTGGCTCCCATCCTGGAGGAGGGGAAAGGAGACAGTGAGAGAGAACAGAAGCCGGGGAGGGGTCCTGTCCTCAGGTGTGCAAGGACGGTAAGAAGGGAGAGGGCATGGGGCGTCTGGGTGGCTCAGTCTGTTAAGTGTCTGACTTCAGCTCAGGTCGTGGTCTCATGGTCAGTGAGTTCGGGCCCCACGTCGGGCTCTGTGCTGACAGTTCAGACCCGGCAGCCTGCTTCATATTCTGTGTCTCCTTCTCTCTGTGCCCCTTCTCCACTCATGCTTTATCTCTCTCTGTCTCTGAAAAATGAATAGACCTTAAAAAATTAAAAAAAAAAAAAAAAAAGAAGAAGGGAGAGGGCATTATGTGAACATAGCATGTCTCCACTCCCCAGAACTATGATCTCAGAGCTAGAAGGAGCCTCCAGCTGAAATAGTCTAATGATTCATTTTACAGGGATGCAGCAGAGGCCCAGAGAGGAAAGGGACTTGCTCAACATCACACAGCACTCTAACTGCTCAGCTTATAGAGTGTTTGCTCTGGTACCAGACATTCTTCCATGCCCTTTACACATATTTAAAAGAATTTTTTTAAGCGTTTATTTTTGAGGGAGAGAGAGCAACAGAGTGTGAGCAGGGGAGGAGCAAAGAGAGAGGGGGACACAGAATCGGAAGCAGGCTCCAGGCTCCGAGCTGTCAGCACAGAGCCCGACGCGGGGCTCGAACTCACGAGCTGTGAGATCATGACCTGAGCTGAACTCGGATGCTCAACCGACTGAGCCACCCAGGCGCCCCATGCCCTTTACACATATTAACTCCTGAATCCTTCCAACACCCTTATGAGACAGGTGCACTATCATATCCCCATTTTACAGATGGAGAAACTGAGGTAGAGAGAGGTTAAGAAGGTTGCCTGGAGTCAACAGCTTGAGTGGCAGAGCAGATCTTTGAGCCCAGGCAGCCTGGCTCTAGTGCCTCATGCATAATCCCATGCTTTGTTGTCTCTTGCTACAGATACTAAGTAGGAGTCTCCAGTCTCTCCTTGGCTTCTGCCTGCCGTGGGGCTTCAACTCAGTCTCATGGTCTCTGTGCATTTATACTGATAAATATAATAATAACATTGCTATTTGCACTTCCTGAATGCTTTCGATGATCTAGGCACTGTGAACAAATGCCTTTTCTACAAAATGCCATCCATTCTCACAATAATCCTATGGGGTAGGTATCATAGCCTCCATTTGCAGATGAGGAAACGAAGCCCAGAGGAGTTAACTCACTTGCCAGGACACACAGCAGGTAAGAAACAGTAGGATGCAAACGCAGCCAAGCGCAAGCTGATCACCACTCGGTCCTGCCTGTACAGGGGCCGGGCTGGACCAGGGGTCACCGTCAGTCCCAGGAAGGTCGTTCTGACCAGACCCTCCCTCCACCTTTGGACACCTCTCACCGCGTGCGCCCTTCACTGGACCCAGCGGCCCGGTGGCCCGCGATCTGCCCTACCCCTTGCTGATGACCCTTGCCCCCTTCTGCCGCCTGACGCCACTCCTGCGTCACGTCGGGGAAGCCAGCATCCCCGCGCCCAGTCTGGGACGTGGTTGGCAGCAGCTGCAGGAAGCAGGGATCAACGGGCATCTCAGGTGTCACTCAGAAGCCGTCACCCTGCTGTCCTCGCTCACGCAGTCTGTCACTCCTTCTGCATTCAGCCCCAGCTGCGTGCCGGGCCTGGAGCCTCGCCCCCGGGGAGCTGAGAGCAGCCCTGTGCGAACAGGAAGGACTCCAGGAGCAGGAAGGGGCATCTGGGAGGCTGGCCTGGCATTGTGGAGGGGGCGGCAGGGGCTAGGACTTACAGAGGGTGCAAGGAAGGGGAGGGAACACACACATGCTCTACTCCCCGAGGGGGTGCTGTGCTCGGAGCTCCTCACGTGTGAGCGGAGTAGGGGGGGACAGATGACTTACGTGCCCTTCCCCACGGTCTCAGTGCGGCCCTCGCTAACTCAGAGAACGCGTAGTCAGTGCTGTAAAGGGGGCCCTGGGTCACCGCTGGGTCCTCCTAACAACCCTGTGTGGGCTTCTCTTCTGAATCCCATTTCAGAGGTGAACAAGCTGAGGCAGGGTAGGGGCGAGGTGAGCTGCCCGTAGCTGAGCAGTAGCGTAGCTGATTAGAGCCAGGGCCTGCCTAACCATGAATCTCAGAGCCTGAGGCAGGGGTGGGTGGGAAGTCTGGAGGCTGGAGGGAGGCTGAGGCTGGAGACTCTCTTCACAGCCCCAAGGTGGGTGGGCCAAGAGCTGGGACCCAGCCCTCAGACCCAGTCCTCAGATCCAGCTGTGCCTCTGACTTGCTGTGCAACCTCCACAAGTTCCTTTCTCTCTCTGGTCTTCTGAAAGCCAAGAGGCTGGATTAGACAGTCTGTCACAAGGTCCTTTGTGGGCCCACAAAGCCGTACCTTTGTGGGGAGGGACTCCCCATCTTCCCCTCACTGAATTTATTCTCCATCGCCATCCCCAACGCTGTCACATTGATTGGGCAGGCTCTTTACATATGTTGTTTCATTTCATCTCCACACACCCTTGGGAGGAAACCTGCATCTCCAGCTTACAGATGAAGAAACTGAGACCCAGAGAAAGTAAGTGGGTAAGAATGAGGAGCCTAAATCCCCATGCCCCTGCCTCTCCTCCCAGCTTAGGTGGTCACCTGGCCTAGTGGAGACTAGGACTGGCTTGTCCTCCAGCCACAGACCTGGGGGAGGCAGGTTTCAGGACGGGGGTGCCTCTCACTCTGCCTGAGGCTGCTCAGGCCTCAGCCAGGATGGCGGGGGCTGCTCCAGCACCATCGCCCCATGGGTCAGCCTTTCCACATTCGAGGCCTGGCTGCGTGCCTCATGGGGAGTTGCAATTACTGTCCCTCTGCATTGCTGCCTCTGGGAGCTTCCCTGGGGGCCTCCATGGAGGGTGAGCGCTGCCCTCGGGGAGGCCCCATTCTCACTAACTGGACAAGACTAACAACAAGACCATGCACAGACCCTCGAAATTCTCAGCACGTTAACACAGTTTAACAGTTTAAGCCACACATCGGCCCTAGGAGGTGGGCACCATTATCAACTCCCTTTTGCAGAGGAGGGAACCGAGGCAGAGGAGAGGTGACATTACCTCCCAGGGAGCAGAGCTGGCAGACGCAGAGTGAGGACTTAAACCTGGCAGTTTGGCCCGAAAACCACTATGCCCGACTCCCTCCCAACACGCGAAACAAAGGAAAGCGATAGTGGGCACACAATCTGTAATGACCAATTTAACTGTACAGGACAGACTCTCCGTGCCCGAGAGAAGCTGAGGCGGGAGGCAGATCAAAGTTTCCGAGAAGGAAGCCCGAGTCCTGGTGATCGAGGTGTTGGAAAGGGGTGGGTCCGGGTGGAGGCACAGGTCTTCTGGCAAGGGTGTTTGATCCTTTCGAGATACTGGGTCTCCGTCTCATAGGTGCCAGGCCCTTTACCCAGTCCACCTCCCTATCCCCACACCCACCTCAACACTTCCATTGCACAGATGGGAAAACTGAGGCCTGAGCTCTTTCCAGCAGGGCCCTCTGAGTCACAGAGGATGGGGGGTATCAGCTAAAGGGATGAGTTTCTGGGGATCCAGGAGGAGGGGCTGTGGGCCCTGAACCTCAGGGCTCCAGGCTTCCTTTCCCAGCCCACGTGGGGAAGGATCACCCCTCCTCCTCTCCCCTTCTCCCTGCCCTCTGCCACAACAGTAGGCCACAGGAGGGGCTAGGCAGCTGGGAGGCCAGCATCTTTCAGCTTCCACAGCCAGCCCAGGAAGGGGGCCATTTCACAGAGGGAAACGTTTAGAGCTCATCAACTTTTGGCCTTGCCCAAGGTCACAACAGCTGATGGGAAGTGGGTCAATTTGCCTCTCTTGACAAAGGGGAGGAAGGGCAGAGAACAGAGAGGAGAGGAGAGAGGAAGGGAAAGAGGAGGGGCAGTCTCAGGTGTCCTGAGCCCAGTTTTCACAGGTCCCTGCCCTGGCCTCAGTCTCCCCAGTTGGCTTCCCTCCCCCTTCCCATAAAGGACAGACCATAGCCTCAGCCCCAGGCATAAGGCATCCTGGGAGGGAACGTGCTGATGACGGTTCCAGTGGGGTGTGGGTCCTGGGAGGGGCCAGGGAGGGACTGTTTGTTCCTCGGGTGGCCCAGGTTTGGGGACTGCTTTATGGTGCCATCTGGAAGATGTGGCCTGGGCGGGCCTAGCTGGCACAGGGCCATGGCGGGGAAGGGGGCATTGGGCACAGTGGGGAGCTGCCCCCCAGCTGTTGCCTGGCCCGGAGAGGAGGGTGGAGTCCCCTGGTGAGCATGAACCCAGCGTAGTCTGACAAAGATTCTGTGAAGCGGGAACTAGTCCCATTTCATGCGTGGGGACACTGAGGCCCAGCAGATCAGTGAACTGCCCAAGGTGACACCTGGCCAGGTATGAATGACATCTGAGCTCATGTCCTACCTTCATACCCGCCTCCCAGCACTGCCACACAGGCGTTGGGCACCAATGGCAAGCCTGGAACCAGAGGACCTGGCCCAGATGCTCTGAAACCTTGGGCAAGGGTCTCTACCTCCTTAGGGATCACTTTCCTATACTGTAAAATGGGGAGAATATATGCCTTCTGGGTCGATCAATGGGAGAAACAGCCGAGATGGTATTTGGGAACACTGTCAGAAGGATGAAAGGACAGTGGTCCCAGGGATGGATGTGGGGGTGCTTTTTAATCGTGGAGCTTTATAGCTGACAGACCCACAGTGCTCACACTGCTGCCACGGGGTGAAGTCCTCACCTGGCATCTGAGACCCTTGACTGCAGGATTCAGATGTGCCCTCTCGTCAGCCATTGCTGCTTTCCCTCTGGGGGAATCTGAGCAACTTTATCCCTTCTCTCTGAGCCTGTCTTCTCCTGTGTGAGATGGTGGGCAGACGACATTGTCTACAGAGGGTCCATGGGAGGCCCCAGGAAGACCCTGCATGAGAAAAAGCATCATGTAGACACATAAGGTATTATTACTCGGTAACATTGACACCGTAAGCTGTATCACTCCTTAGCTCCTAGGGGAAGAGTTTTGATCTTCCTAAGGCCTCAGAGACATTAGGGTGAGAGACAAGGTCTCTGGCAGCAGGACCTGCAGAAAGAGACGATTTGGGGCACCAGCCCATTCTTACTCCTTGCCTAGCACCCCGAGGCAGCTTTCTCCACGGAGACATGTGCTCAGGGCTTAGGGTCCCTGCCCTTGGTGGTGAAAGTGACTTCTCTCATATGGCTGGTTTGGGCGTAGGGCTGGCTCCCTTCCAGGTCCAGTGAGAGGCCAGGAGGGTCTGCCTGGAGATGTAGGATCTGAGGGGAGGGAGGCCCTGTCTCCTTCATCACGTGTCCACCATTCAACCACACACATGGGACCCAACCCACCAGAGAGGACCGCCTAGGGGATCCACTCAGACCAGTCTTGGACCCTCAGCATTTGCTGGGCAGCTCCTCTGAACAGCTTCGGTATTGATGCAGGAGCCCCTCCCCACACCTTCTTGTGAGTTTTCTTTCTGTCGCTTCTCCGGGCTTGGGCCAGCCCCTGGGCTGAGGACCCTCACACTTGACATCTGCCCTGGGGCCTTCCCTCTGGAGCTGTGTTCTATCACCTGCCTCTCAAGGGTCTACAGCCTTTGGGTTCTGGGCCACTTTCCTGGGGGCTACACACATGTATCACACACACTTATTCACACAAATTTTTTTTTTAAGTTTACTTATTTATTTTGAGAGAGAGCGAGCGTGCGGGCGGGGAAGTGGCAGAAAGAGGGAGACACAGAATCCCAAGCAGGCTCCACTCTATCAGCAAGAGCCTGACGTGGTGCTTAAACTCATGAAGTGCAAGATCATGACCTGAGCCGAGATCAAGAGTCAGACACTCAACTGCCTGAGCCACCCAGGTGCCCCTATTCACGTACATTTATTGAGTGCCAACTGTGTGCCTGGTGTTCCTTGACCACCTGGTTAATCACTGTCTACCTACCATCTTTCCCTGGTTTATCTTCTTGGTACATACAGGAGGCTGAAAAGACCTTCTTTAGGTCTTGGTCTGTGTGATGCTGTCTCTCCCCATCAGGATGTCAGCTCCTTTGGAGGCAGGGATCAGATCGGGCTTGTCCACTGCTGTCTCCAGTTCTGGTCCTTGCTGAGCAGGGGAGTGGGGAGGCCCCGCACTGCCCCTCTGAGGGACATCATAGGTTGGTGTTCTGTGTTCTTACAAGTAACTCCACCACCCCCCTCTTTCACTTGAGCAACCCTGGGGGGTTTCTGTTACTGGAAACCCCAACAGGTTCAGAAAATGTGCTGTGGTCTCCTTACCAGAGAACAGAAGGGTGGGGGTGAGGACAGAGGGCCCCACAGGTGGAGGGATCACCATGGCACAGATGGAAGAGTGCAGGGCATGCATACAGAAGAGAGTGCTAGTTGCCTCCCCAATATCCATTCTCTCCTTTCTTACTAACAGAACCCCAATTTCCCTCGGTAAAGTAACGCCAGCATTCTTTGCAGACAGAAGGAATAGTTAACCAAGTTCTAACTGATGGGATATACATGAAGTTGTTATGGAGGGATTCCAGGACAGTTCCTTAGAAAGAGAACTGATTCAGTCTTTCCTCCTTTCTGCCTGGAACTGGGATGTGATGGCTGGAGCTGGGGTGGCTACATTGTGACCATGAAGAGGCCTTGAGGATGAAAGCCAGCCCTGTAATTGCCTTCAGACTTCACATATGAGAGAAAATAACTCCCTATCTTGCTTAAGCCACTGTCTTTCAGGACTATGTTACTTGCAGCTTAATGTAATTCCTAAATGACTCAAGAGGGTCTGTCAGTATCTTCTTCTTTGCCATCCCCTTTGTCTAGATGGTCTTGGGTGACCACTTCCCTTAAGGAGGCCTTTGAGAAGCAAAGGGGACGAAGCCAATTCATTGGGTGTGGAGCCAATACCAGGAGGCGATCAGGGGGTACCCAGGAGAGAGTACCTGTAGAGATGGGCCATGCCTGGGAGTGTCCAGGGAGAATAGAGTCTGAAGGGACCCTGAACTCAGTTCTCATCCACTGTTCCCCCCACCAATAAATCTGCAGATAAACTTATGATATCCAAGGCACATAGAAATCTCCAGTAACACCACCCATTCTCCCAAATACACAGAGCCAATATTAGAAAATGCTCTCATATCCAGGAACTATGCCAGGGTCTCCCTTATGGCAGTCCTGCCCACTACATCCAGAGGGGTCAGGACCATGGACTGAGGCTGTGGCCAGCCCAGGAGTGAGGGCGGCTAGGCCAGAGGCACTGCTGTGGGACTCTGCTAGGCCCGGTGACCAGACCTGGGGGTGACCACAGATACTTCTCTGCTGGTTAGGGCAGGCCCTTGAGGGCAGCGTGCTCAGGTGGACACCGCAGCTCATTGTCTAAGCCTTGAATCATGTGGGTGAAGAGACAGAGCCCAGAGATGGGGATTGCTTCCGTCAAAGTCACACAGGCCTAACAGTGGGGCAAGGTGAAATGCCATTTCACAGAAGCCACAACTGGCTCAAAAATACAACCTTTTCCCCTTTCTTGGCTGTTCGCCTTTTCTGGAATGCTCTTTTCCCGGACATCACAGTGATCACTCCCTCAACCGTTTCACACCTGGTCTTCACACATCACCTTCTCGGTGGGGGCCTCCCTGACCTCCTGTTTAAAGTTGTACTTCGCCTTTCCTTTCCTAACCTGTTTCTCCAAATCCCTTCTCATCATCCAATACACCACATATTTCACTATTTTGGCTCCATGATGCAGGGTAATTTTTTGTCTGCTTCACTTTTCATCAATACCTAGGACAGGGCTGAGCCCAAGGTAGGTAAGTGCTCCATATTCTTTCTTTCTTTCTTTCTTTCTTTCTTTCTTTCTTTCTTTCTTTCTTTCTTTCTTTCTTTCTTTCTTTCAAGGTAGGTAAGTGCTCCATATTTCTTTCTTTCTTTCTTTCTTTCTTTCTTTCTTTCTTTCTTTCTTTCTTTCTTTCTTTCTTTCTTTCTTTCTTATGTTTTTATTTATTTCTGAGACAGAGCATGAGCGGGGGAGGGGCAGAGAGAGAGGGAGACACAGAATCCGAAACAGGCTCCAGGCTCTGAGCTGTCAGTACGGAGCCCGACGTGGGGCTCGAACTCACAAACCATGAGATCGTGACCTGAACTGAAGTTGGTCGCTCAACCAACTGAGCCACCCAGGCGCCCAGTGCTCCATATTTATTTCTTAACAGAATGAATAAAAGAAGGATGCCAAGCTTCACCCATAGCACTTCCACACATGGAGAGCACGACGAAAACACTCGAGCGGCTGCTTCCCAGTGGATGCAGTCGGCCCCGGGGCGGGAGCTGTAGCCCCTGAGCGCACCGGAGCTAGCTGATCCTCCGGAGCCAAGACGTGCCCTTTTAACGGCAGATTGAAAACAAAGCTTAAATTGTGTCTGCTGCTTTCTTCATGGAAAAAAAAAACAGGCCTTTCCACCTCTTTTGTAGTCATGGCCCTCTATGAACGTGAGGGTGTGCACGTGCACATTGCTGGGTATTTGTGCAGTGTTGTAGTCTGGAGTCACAGAGCTTCATCTAGGCCACAACTTTGTGTGTGACTGTGGGCCTGAGCCTCAGTTTTCTCACCTCTTAAATGGGAATAATAATGGTGCTTACCGTAGCCGAATATTGGTTCTTCTTGTGTGGGCTGTCGACTGGGAGGGCACACATGGGAGCCTGCTGGGGCACTGGACATGTTCTAGAGCTTGACGTGGGTGATGGTGACGCAGGGTGTTGCTAGGAAAGAGTTCATCAAGCTGAACCTGTACGTTTTGTGTTCCTTTATGTACGTAAAGTATGCAACAATAACAGCATTTGCAGTGAGGCTGAAACAGAAAAATTTCAACTACACTTGAGTTACAGCAAAAACTAGTAAAAAAAAAAAACAACTCCAAACACCCCAGCTATTATTAAGTATGAATGTATGCATAGGGTGTGAACTTTTTGCGGGCACGTGGTGGTGTGAGACTACATGACCCTAAGGGTGTGGCGGTGTCCCTGGGTATGAACTAAGGTAATGAGCACGCACCTGTGTCAGTAGGTGGGTGCACGTGCGCGGTGTGAACACGCTTGTGAACGTGCCCGTGCACGTGCAGGTGTGGAGGGGCTCTGTTCCTCGGACCCCAAATACTGAGCCAGGGGGACTGGGACGCGGCTCGCACCACACATAAGGTGGGGGCTGGCTGGCCCAGGGCCTGCTCCCCATTCCCACCCCACACACGGGGAGGCGGGAGACCGAAGGCCTGGCCGAGGGCTCCCAGGCCCCCTTCTCTTCCCGTAGCTGTAACTTCGCAAAGATGCAAATTCCTCTTCACTCCATGCAAAAGAGTCCTGAGAGCCAAGGCTGCCTCCCCTGGAGCCCAACCACCACGACTGGGCCTCACCAGACACTTGGCTGCACGGCTTGGGGATCGGGGCCAGCTGGAGTCGGTTCTTGTTTCCCAGCCACTGATTCTTTCTCTCCCCTGGGGACTGTGGCTCTCCCTGCTGGCTCAGGTGTCCTGGAGACAGCCTGGGCTGGGAGTGACCCACACTGGCTGTGGGACTCTGGGGAAGGCAGTGCCTTCTCTGGTTTCTAAGGCTCTTCCTGGTTTCGTGTTTGGGGATGCTCTGGAAGGGTCACTGTCCCCAACCCCAGGCTGCTGGGGAGATGCCTGGCTCTCCCAGACCCTCCCGGAGGGCATATTTACTATGGGTCCCCTCACAGAACTTAGCTGAGCCAGTGGCCACTGGTGCTCACTTCTCCCATCTCGTACATCCTGTCTCCCCACAGGGACGTGTGTCTTCATCAGTCCTGGATGACCCACATCGGGGTGGCGGGGGGCCTGGGAGAGGCACGATACATACACAACTGCCCTTCTGACCTATCTCGGTAACAACTGCCCCCAACCCCGAGCCTTCACCCCCATGGCTTCCGGTTAAAGTGTGCTCAACTAACCGGAAGCCAGGATGTGTGGGAGGAGAGAAGTGAAGGAAGCAGCACAGAAACAAGGGCTGGAGATGTTCAGAGGATTTCTGCGCTCTTTGACCCCAGCACCTGCCATGAGGATGGGGTGCAATGCCCTTGTGGTGCCCACTTGTGGCCTGGACTCGATCCCTGGCCCTGGTTCTGATATGGGCCCTTGAGGGCACCTGGAAGCAAACGTATCACCTCCACTGCTCCACCCTCGGAAGTGGTAAACCACAGTGGCCAAACCAGTTCCCAGGCATAGGTTTCAGGCTGTCAGGCTGTCATTCTCAACCTCAGGCCCACCTGTGATGCCCCCTCCCTCCAGGAATCCCGCTGTCTGGGGTCTGAGCTGGGCTGGGCAGTGTCTGCCTCCAGAAATCAGGCCACACAAAGCCACCTCTCCTACACATTTCTCCACTCAGCACACGTGTGTTAGGAGCCTACTGCCCGCACGACTGACACGGCCTCTGCCCTGAGAGCCTCTTCTTAGAGGGAATTAGGATCTCCTAGACTTCTTTCTAGAATGGTCCTTTCCTGCAACCCAACTCCAAACCCAGACCAAGAAATACCCACAAGGATTTGCTCGAAATAAAGGCTGTGGTGCAGGGGGAGACTCCTGAACAGGCTATGGATTTTTTTTTGGACTCTGCCTCCCATATGCCCAGTGTCCCAGTCCCAGACCCTCAGGAGCCTGGGCCTCCCACATCTAGCAGGTCACAAAAATGGAACAACAGCTCACCTCATATTGGACACTTACCATGTGCCAGGTATACGGTGCTAAACTTTTATGATGGGTTTTAATTCTCATGAGACCTCTGGAACTGTCCTGAGGTTCTGGGCGCATAACCTGACCAGTCACACCATGGAAAAGCAGCAGGGCCTAGATTCAAACTCAAGCTCCCCTACCTGGAGTGGAGAGCAGGGGCAACACGCCCTGGAGGAGTTGGTATCTGGAAAATATACTTGGCAGGCGGAGCCAAGCCAGGGCAGTGTCCCTCCTTTCTGGACAGGGCCTGGGCCACATGGCGCCCTCTGCCGGCCTCAGGCCCACCCAGCAGCAGCTCGGGGTGGCCATGCTCCCGGCACCCCCAAGGGATGGCTCTTGCTCTCCACACATCCCCCTGAGAAGGCGTTCCTCATAGCTCAGCTGCAAACCCTCCCAGGCCCTTGCTGCCCCACTGCCCTCTAACTGTATTGGGGGGGAGGGAGGGGGAGGGCTCTCAGCTGCTTAGAGGCCCCATGCAGTGACAGCCCAGCCTTTCAGACCTCTTGGCAGTCTTGGTTGTTTGACCAAGGCTGGGGGCCCCCCGCTCAGACACAGCCCCCATCTTCTCTCAGACTTCCCTCTCCCACAGCCCAGCAGGAAGAATTCCTAGAACTTGGCTCCAGGGCCCTAGGCTGTCTTTGGGAGGACATGACCACAGGAACTAAGTTACAACCTACCAGGGCCCTGGCTTCACTTCTCCATGCCCCTGCCACCTGGCTCCTGGGTGGAGCCACCCCTGGCCTGGACAGCATCTAGCCCTCGTGCACTGTATATCCATCTGCAGGAATGAGCTGCAGAGAGGGCTGGGACAGAAGAGTCTAGGGACAGGGACGGGAGAGGGGATTGCCAGGAGAGGTCAACTGCAGTCATCAAAGCTCTGAGTCCAAGGAAGAGTCTTCTTGGTCAGAGATCATCACAAGGGAGCTGGAGCAAGGAGCAGGCTTTGAGAGAGCACGGCTGACAGATGAGGTCACACCTGGGGGCACTGCTTCCATGGAGATCTCCTTTGGTCCTGTGGATTTAAATTCCACCCTCTGGTTGACGACTCCCACGCTGTCTCCCGCTCCCACCTCCCTGGGGGACCGGAGACTTGCATGTCCAGGGCTGCCCAGCACCTCCCACAGATGCCAACAGGCATGTCACACTGAACAGGTCTGGACCGGACTCCCGATCCTACCCACGAGGATCATGCAGTCCTATCTGTCTTAGGGAGCAGCACTCCAGCCACTAGAGAGGTCCCAGCTGTTCAGGCCTCCCATCTCCCGCATCGTCCCTCTCCTCACACGGGGCGTCTTACCCATGGGCAAATACCGGTGGCTCAACTTTCTTCCTTTTTTAATGTTTATTCATTTTTGCGAGAGAGCATGAGCTGGGGAGGGGCAGAGAGAGAGGAAGACAGAGGATCCGAAGCGGGCTCCGCACTGACAGCAGCAAGCCTGATATGGGGTTTGAACTCATGAACCGTGAGATCATGACCTGAGCTGAACTTGTACACTCAACCGACTCAACCGAGCCACCCAGCTGCCCCATTGGCTCAACTTTCAAAGTGTTCCGAGGACCTAGTCACTTCTCACCACCCCACTGACAGCACCCAGTCAACACTGGGGCTCCCGGCTTCTGCCCTTGTAACCTACAGTGTAGTCTCGACACAGCAGCCAGAGAAATCTTTTAAAGGATGTCAGATGTGTCCCTCCCTGTGCTCACAACCTTTCAATGGCTCCTGTCTGTCTCGCCCAGAGTGAAAGCCAGAGCCGTTTCAATCACCTGAAGGCCCCACATGACTTGACTGCTTCCCCCCCACTCCCTGCCCCTGCTCTGACTTCATTTCTTACTATTCTTGTTCACCCTGCAACAGCCCACATTCCCACCCCAGGGCCTTTGCATCTGCTGTTCTGCCTACACCACATATCCATAAGGTGTACTTCATGAACGTCCGCGAAGGCTCCTCTGGCCGTACCGTACACAGTAGCAATCCCCTCCCTCACCAGCGCTCCCTATCCTTTGCTTTCTCTCCACAGCACCTGCCATCTCTTGACATACTACATCTTTGTTACTTGTCTGACACCCTGACTAGGATGTCAGCTCTATGAGCACAGGGATTTTTGTCTCTTTCGGTCACTGCTCTATCTCCAGCACCTAGAACAGTGCTTGGCACATAAGTAATGCTCAATTAAAGAGAGAGTCCATGAACTGAGAAGGGGCAAGGGCAGCAGAACTCTCCCGAACGGTAACTGGGATGGCCATTCTACCTCTTCCCCTCCAGACACAGACAGAAATAGGAGCACAGGACGGTCCTCGTACAGGCGCGGACCTTCTTTGTGGGTCTCGGTGCACCAGCCCCTCTCCCACCTTCCCGCAGGTGGCTTCCTCCATCCCCTTCCCATCTCTGCAGGTTCAGCTGAAGTGCCGCTTCCTCCCGGGCGGCCCTGGACTAAGCTCCACGGTACCTGCACGAGCTGTGACATCAAGGAGTTACCTGTTCACACACCGAGCACCACACTGGTCTGCCCTCGACTGTCTCGTGGTTGTGAGGACTGAATGAGGGTAATTCACGGAAATAGTTTAACAGGGGCTGGTCAACAGCAGTCAACCGATATAAGCATAGTGGCAGCGGACACTCAGACATCTGCTGCTTGTGACAGAAAAGCAGTATGCCGGAAGTAACGCTTAAGGCAGAAATCACAGCCTAGGATAAACCCTGGGAAACTACTCACATTTTGAATATTACTGTTCTAGCTACTGAGTATTACTGTTCGACTCCCTCAAATTCTAGTGGGCCTGGCCAACACAGCCCTGGCTAGATCTGGCTCGGTCCCACAGACCCAGAAGATGGGGGGGCTTGCACCCCTTCAGGCCATCCTCCACTGTCCCCATGCAAAGTGCAGTCCCAGGACCAAAAGCATCTGCTTGCCTGGGAGCTTGTTAGACACGCAGAACCTTGCCTTCTTCCCCAAGATTTACTAAATCAGAAATTGTATTCTAACACATACAAGTTTGAGAAGCACTGCCCCAGATCACAGCATTGCAGACTTAGTTGGGCTAAAAAGGATATTAACTGCCCCCGACCCTGCCAAAACCCAGGAGCTCCATCTCAGCCCTGGTTTTTAAACACGTCCATGTGCATTTTTTAGAGGAGGCAACTGAGACCCATCGGTCATGCTAGCTTGTCAGAAACCATTCTCTGGACACCTTGACTCCCAAACACACTCTCCCGTCCCAAGGCAGCCTCGCCTGCTCCCTGCTCCACTCCCATGAGTGCCCTGGGTGCCTGTTCTTCTTGGCCACCAGCCAGGGCTGGACACCAGGTGGTGTCAGGGAAAGTGGCCGGGTCACAGCAAGCAGGTGAGCAGGTGAGGGAGGGGCCTTCTAGAGAACAGGGTGGGAGGCACCCAGGTACAACCTGAGCTGGGGCAGGGAAGTGGCTTCAGGATCTGTTTGCTCTGCCAGGAGGGCTGGGCCTCAGCCACTGCACTGCCTCCCCAATGCCACCCACCAAGGCAAGAGAGCCCCCTCCCTGTCACCTAGCCCCCGTGGGAATGGCTTGATCCAGGAGCTGCCATCAAACCTGCTCCCCTCTCCCAGGGCCTGGTGACTTCTTGACAGGTTACAGCCCCAAAGACAAACAGATTCTGCCAAGCAAATAAGTGTCCAGTGGTAGGGGTGCTGAAGAAGGTCTGGGAGGGGTCTGAGCTGCCAGAAGACCCAGGTGACAGGGTGGGGGCGCCTCTCCTGCAGAGAACAAATAGCCCAGGGCACCTGGAAGGAAGCAGGTGCTGGTGTGCTGTCACAGTGCTGGGTGGGGGCTGGGGTAAGGGCAGCTCACCACAGGGGTCTCTGGGCCAGTCTCCCACACCCTGGGCTCTGTTATCAGGCTAAACAGAGAAACCAGTCTTGCATTTAGGCCCTTGGGGCAGAGACCAGTTCTTATGCTGTGCCTTCATCTCTCATGAATCTGTGGCTACAGATTGTGGTTCCCTCAATGAACCGTCTACAGGGAGATGGCCAGGGCATCCCCTCCTGCACTCTAGGTGGCACCCAGGGCCACCATCATTTAGAACACACAGCTTTGCCAGCCAGGGTTAAGGCCCAATTAGGGTCTGCAATTAGGTGAAACTAATGCCAGCATCTGGGAGCCGAGGCCACGGGTCTGAGCCACCCAAGCCAACTCCCTTTGTCTCTGATCCCACTTTCTCTTCAACACAGGGGTGATCATGTGACTTGAGTTCTGAGCTCTTACAAGTGCTTTACACATGAAGAGATGGATCCAGTGAACCCACCTGCCATCATGCCAATTAAGTTTTTTTCATGTGATCTGACCACCATGTAACCCACCTCCCCATCTCCTGGCCAAGGTCGCAAGCCTATCTCACAGAAGTACACGGGTAGGTCCTAATTTGTTTGCCAATTGCCTAGAATATGGTCCCTACCTGACTCAGGTTCCCAGGCCAGTCCACAAAAATTTGCCTAATCCATTTTATGTCAGAAGGAGCGCCTAGTGCATCCAAGAACTACACCCAACGACCACGGAAAACATGTAAGGGAAGATGCGTTCCCTCTTCTATCTAAATCCAGGATGCCAGGGGCCCAGCTGGGACTGAGAAGGAGGACTCCTCAACTCAACTCTTTCTTTGCAGGAGGAAAGATGCCCGTGATGCTGTACCTTCTCCTTGTGCTATTTGCACTCCTGTGCTCTGGACCTGACATGCAGTAAATGCCCAAACAATGCCTGCTGGCTGATCGACACTAACTTGGCTGGCTCTTCTTACGTGCGGGGAACAGATGCACAATAGATGTGCTCAATAGATGCACAGTACCCTGTGGACCTAAGGGCCACCGGAAATTGTTTCCCCACCTTTTTGATCATTGAGCCAGGAAGGGCAGCAGATCTAATTATAACCCCGGGACTAATTTCCCAAACACAATGAACCTCAGGGTCTAGGTTTTCCCATTTGCAAAAGGAAGACCCAGAGACCAAAAAGTGCACATTGGAGTCACTGTGGGGGCAAGCTGGTACACAGGGTGCCTGAAGGTACAATAAAACTCACTGACACACATGAAAATAGTTTTTTTTTTTTTTTTTTGGTGTGTGTGTTAATTTAATCATACAAATATTCATTTATACAGTAAGGAAAAGCCTCCCCATCTTCGTCTCCTCCCAGGCACCATGAGGCCCCACCACAAACACCCACCGAGCTTGCTTGCTACACACCACTGTCCAGGTGGAGAGGCAGCCACTGCTGCTCCAGCATTCATCCAGGGAAATGAAGGAAAGGCAAGGCAGGGTGTAGGGTGGGGAATCAGCTTGCACTTCTGAGCCCTGGCGACCCCACCATCCTCTCCTGCTGGGGCTCCGACTGAATTTGGGGATCCCATCCTGGCCACCCTCAAGCCACACTAGCTGTCTTGGTGAGGTTCTATGATGAGCTTAAGGTTACAGCCTATCCTAACTGGGGGAGAGAAGGCTGTTTCTTGTAGAAAAATACCCCGAATTCAACTGTCCCCATGGCAAAAAGAAAAAAAAAAAAAGGCATGCACGCGTACACACATCCACACACACCTCACTCCATGCACACAATAGGTTCTTCCAGGTCTGAGCCTTCTGCCTCCCTCACTGGGCTCAGGCCCCTAAGGATGCTGTCTGCCTCATCTCATGGGTGCCAGACATTGGTGGTCCTGCCTAGAAGGCAGGCTGCCTTTTGCAGAAGAGTACCAGAGGAGCAGAGCCTACTGGGGCTGAGAGGGTCACCCCTACTACCACTCTAGGCAGGGGGGAGGAGGGGGGCTCTAGGCACTGCTCAGAACTCAAACCAGTGAGAGGAGGCAGAACGAATGGTATTGATACCCTCCTGGTCCTGGCGGAGCCATGGACTCCCTCTACCCCTACTCTATGGTTTGTGCTTGCTCTGGCCCTCTGTAAGCAGCTCACCTCTCCAAGGATGTGTACAGAAATGGTTTGTTCTTGGGAGGGAAGTCAACATGCTTGGGAAAGTCACCTTGCCTACAAGCAAGGAGAGAAGCAGGATGCCTCTGCAGGGCCAGACCCGCTACTGGTGACGTATTAAAGCTCCTGCTGACTAAAGGCAGGTAGCTCCCCTGGGAAATGGGGAAGGGGCACCTGGTGTAGGGCAGATGAGAAAGCCAGGAAACCAGGTGATGTAAAGCCTCCCACAATCCTGCCAGGAGCAGCTGGAGATGTGCTGTTTTCCTGGTTATCAAACCAGCAGAACGGTTGGGCATGTGTGGGCTCCAGGGTGGCAGTGTCCCAGGAGGTTGGCACCAACAGTAGTGGCGATCTGGGCCTAACAGGCCCCTCAGACAAAAAGGCATCGTGAGCCCCTGGCTTGGGCCAGTGATGGCCTGAGCACCAGCAGGGACCACCCCCCTCCTCTGCTCTGCTCTGCTCCAGAATGGAGAACTCATGCGCACTGCAAACGGGTGCTACAGTGTGAGCCCTATTAGTCTAGCCCCAGACCCAGCTGCACTGCCCTTCTCAGCGAGTTGGCTCCACCCTCCCCCAGCACTTCTCCCGTGGACCAAAGTTTATCCTGCCTTTTATTTTTTGGGAGGTGGGGAGGTGAAGGGGGAAATTTCATACAAGCTTTTCTCCCACAATCAAGCTTTAAAAAACAACAGTCTCAGAAGAGGATGAGGAGGAACAAACAACACACATTTTTGGAACTGAGATACCCAGACAGACAGAGACAGACGGGCAGGCAGACCCTCACCCACACCCAGGCTATATGACCCCTTGCAGCCACTCATCACCTGGTCTCCCTGCTTGTCTCACACCCCTGGTGTCGGTGGGGGTGTGGTAACAAGCAGGTGACCCTACAATCACACCCTAGATCCATATCCCCGGCTATCAAACCAACCAAGACTCACGGGAAGGAGAGGATGAGAAGGAAAGAGAAGAGGGACTTGCATATTCTTGTATCTTTGGCAGACAGCTGTTCTAGCCTGGTTCAAGCTTCCCATGGAGAGATCCACATCTCAACCTGCTTGGAATCCATAGGATGCTAGTGGGGTCACATGCCCAAGTGAGCAGCCAGCCAATTAGCCTCTGCTCTGGCTGGGCTGCCCCTCACCCACCACTTCCCAATAACCAAGCATCCAGCTTGGGGGAGGGAGGGTGGTGGTGGTACTCTCGTTTCATCAAAATGCGATCTCTAAAATCATACAGTCAGTAACTGTGGCCCTTCCCCATGGCCAATTCCCCACTTGGGGCTGTATTTTCATACCTTAACAGCTCAGCCTCCACTAACAGGCTATGAAAATACCACAAAGGACAATGGAAGGGAAACACAGGGAAGGGAGTTGTGTGACAACAGAGAAGCCTGGACACCTTTCCACCCGCCTGCTGCACACTTGCTGGTGAGCTGCACCAACACCCAATATGTGTGTGCATGTGGCACACACATACATACAGCACAGAGGCACTGTTCCCAGAGTGAACGGGGAGCCACAGTGTATGAAGAATCCAAAAGAGCATTAAGTGTGATGGCAATTCTCTCTGCCAAGAGAAACATGGAGGAAAAGCAATTGAATTGATGTTAACTGTGTGCAGAAGGACACCTTTTGGGCTCAGAAATTCCCATGTTACCCCAGATCTGTCCTCAAGGCTTCCTCTGCTGGCCACACAGGGAAGTTTGGTCTTCAGAGAGGTTCTGATGGTAACAAGCCACAGGGGTTGACAAATACAAATGTTAAAGGTGTAAATCAACAGAAGATTAAAGAGAAAAGAAGAGGAAAAGGGTGACAACTCATTGGTTGATGCCATTAAAAACGAATGGGGTCAGAAACCTCTGGAGTCATGTGGCCCAGGAGATGTCCTCCTGTAGCACTGACCCGAAGAGTCCCCACACATGCCACACCAGCTTTGAACCTGAATCGCTTCCAGAGCAAGCAGCTAATCTATAAAGGGCATGTTATCCCTTATCTAAAAACAAAAGTGGGGCAAGAGGGCAAAAAATGAACATGTGCTCAAAACTACAACCTGTCTGTAGGCAAAATAATTTTTGTTTAAAAAGATGGCTTTTTTTCCCCCATTAAAAAATTTTTTCCTTCCCGAGTGACCTAATGACTTGTTAGACTGACACCTATTAAACAAAACCCAAGGTGGCTGCATGGATTTCTTCTTAGTAGCCTCAACACCATTCCTGCGGTTCAGCACTCACACATGCGCACTGAGTTTACTCAAAACTAGTCTGTTCTGCTTCTTCCTCTTCTTCCAGGATGCGGGGGGGGCGGTCGAGCCAGGGGTCCATGCGATGTGGTCTGCAATCCAGAGGAACCCCTTGCCCTCCCCCCCATCCAAAGTCAGGCCTTCTGTCTTTTGTTAATTTTTCTTCTTGCCGACACCCGTTTAAGACTGGCCGAAGGGGTAAGGCCCGTGGAGCCCCTGGAAGAGAGTGAACATAGTCAGTGATGGTAAACAGAGAAGGTACAATTAGACAATCAAAACAAGTAAAAGAATCCCTGGTTCCCCGTGAGCCAGAAGAAAACCCCAAGGCACAGACAAAGCCTGTGGGTTTTCCTTGCCACGCAAAACCTCAGAGGCCAAACATCAGCATTTCAAGTTGCTAAGTGTTCTCACTCTATCACACCATCCAAAGAGAGGAGAGGCTAGGGGGGGTAATCCTCATTTTTCAGCTTCTAGATCAATCAGTGCCAACTCTCCTCCACCCAGTTCACAAAGCCTTCCTCCCCTGTGGACAATGTCTCCACCTCTCTGCTAAAGATCTCTGTATGCTGGTTTCTGCACCTTAACTTCAGATGTAGGCGACTTCTGGCTAATGACCCTTATAGTAACAACAATACTGTAGCAGAAATGGCAACTGTTATCTATAGATAACAGACATGGTATGAGGACCTTTGCATACATTGTCTCTAAGCCTCACCCTGAAAGCCAGGTGAGTGTCAGTATGCTCATTTAACTATGCCCATTGACTGCAGAGACTAAAAGACATGTTCAAAGTCACAGGGGTAGTAAAAGGCAGAGACAAGGTTCTAACCCAAGTCCAATTTCTGTTCTCCCCACGTTGCCTCTCCCCTTGCCACACAATAAGGGTTTCTTCTCAATTCCCAAGGGTATTTTCTGTGCTGCTTGACTGGGTGGAAAAGGCTTCATTTCATGTCTCATTTTCCCCTCATGTTAAGAATGAGACACTAAGATATGCGAACACCAAAAGCAACTGCATAAACTTGCCGGAGAACGACCTGTGCCTCCCTCCACCTTCCCACCCTCCTCCTGGAGCGTGCTCCCTGGAAAGACCAGTCAATGCCAAGACCTAGGAGGGCAAAAGTTAACTGGTGACAGCCTCACTAGGGTCCTACTCCTCAAAGTGGCCTAGAAGCAGCAGGGCCGTTGGACCAAAGGGACCAAATGGGTACCAAGAGCAGGTGCCTCTGCCATAACCATGACAAATGACCAGAGAGTATTTCCTAATGCTTGACAACTATGTTAAGAATCCTGAATCTAGACAAAATTCCGGGTGAGAAGGCATAAAAGTGATGAATATCAAATTTTCTATTAGCTTGATGGGATGTGGGCAGTCAGAATTTGGTTGTCTTTTTAAAAAAATGACATTTTAAAAAAACATTTTTTTTTAATTTTGAGAGAGAGTGCATGAGCAGGGCAGGGGCAGAGAGAGAAGGAGAGAGAGAGAATCCCGAGCAGGCTCCATGCCATCAGTGCAGAGCCTGACGTGGGGCTTGAACTCACAAAACATGAGATCATGACCTGAGCCAAAATCAGGAGTTGGATGCTTAACTGACTGTGCCACCCAGGCACCCCCCACCCCCAAATAATACATTTCTTTGTGGAGGGAAAACAGTGCTTGGCTGCAGGGTGGCCAGCGATTAGAATCCTTTTCAGTGTGACTTTGTTTTGTTCGCTTCCACCTCCTTAGCCCAACAGGTCCCCAGTAAACTCTTGGTGACTTAGTAGCTAAAAGAGGACAGGTATTTCCCAGACTACTGCCTGAGGTGTCAGATACCCCTAAGTCACAAGACTACTGGCCCTTCCAAAACCAATTTTTAAAACAGTTGCTTAGGCCTGGGCTCTCTGGAGGTGGTTAGGCTAGAGATGTAAGACCCTCCCTGTTTCCACTACAGTGGGGTATAGGTCATGCAGAACTGGGAGAAAGGGATCTGGGTTCTACTCCCAGCTTTGCACCACCTCATCAACTGACCTTGAGTAAGGTCCCTTCCCCTCACAGGATCTCATCAGGTTCCTCTCTAAATCTTCCCAGAATTTAAAGTTCTAGGAGTCAACACAGCACCTGACTTAGGAGGCTGAAAAACAGGACTCCATGAAAGAATGGAAAGAATGCCCTTTGGTCATGCTTAGGCCAGAGGTCAAAGCTGCCAAGAATAGGGAACATGAGATTAAAGTTTCTATAGTGTTCTCAGTGGAAGGTACTAAAATTGCTTCTGCTTTTTTCTCCTCACCCACATAAAGCCTCAAAAGACCAGAAGTGTGTGTCTAGCTGCTTGGTGGCTGGCATCACTGAACCAAAAATCCTGACAAGGTGATCTGGAGGCAGGCAGGCCAACACGGATTGAGCATCAATCCCATGCCAGGTGCTGCTGTGGCACTGTAACATATTCTCTGTAGTTCTCACAAAGATCCACTAAGACGAGCCAGACTCAGAGAGGTAACCGAATCAAGGGCACAGAACTGGTAAGAGCAGCGGTGTTGAAAATGGCTACATGTCGGGGCACCTGGGTGGCTCAGTCGGTCAACTTCAGCTCTGGTCATGATCTCACAGTTTGTGAGTTCTAGCCCTGCACTGGGCTATGTGCTAACAGCTAGCAGCCTGGAGCCTGCTGTGTCTCCCTCTCTCTTTGGCCCTCCGCTACTCATGTTCTGTCCCTCTCTCTCAAAATAAACATTTTTTGTTTTTTAAAAAAAAGGTGTTTAAAATGGCCACATGTCTGCCACCCCTCAAGCCAACCACACCTCCAGCAGGCAAGCTGACGCTGTAACTATCTCAGCGGCCATGGTACCACCTGATTAACAAGGAAGGGTGGGTTGGGGGAGCGAAGGGCTCTCAGACTCCATTCTACAGGGCCTGGTTGGAGGTCACACACACCAGATGTAGAAAGTATGGAAGCTTAAAACAAGCTGTGCTCAGTACTTTCCAGCATTTATTCATCTGGAACAACCCAAGGAAAGCAATAAAGCCCTAGATCCCCATAAGCTGTAGAACTAATACAATGCTCAAAGGTCTCTGTGCAGGAAAAAATGCACAGAGAAATGAAAACCTGAAAAACGAACAGCATTTGTTGTCTATGAAGTATTTTTCCCTAAATGTAACTGTCTTCCAGACCAAAGCTCCACCCACTTCACATGGGCCTTTCTAAAGCAGGTACTACTAGCCTTGTGACTTGTGTAGAGTGCTTTAGGGAAGGGAGTTCGTGCCTTTGCCAAGAACTGCAGCACATTCCCATTTTACAGGTAAATAAATGGGTCCTGTAAAAGACATAAAGGCAGGGAGAGGGACAAAGACATAATGGGCATCTTCAGAGTTCCACCTGAGTGTCCTGAGTGACATCCGGCGTTGTGTGTAACTAGCTTAGATCATGAACTTGTTGACCTTCTACCTAATAGCTGAGGTTCCATGCCTTTTGGGGGAAAAAAATGCTATCTAATTCCCTTTCACCCAGAGAATGGCATATTGGAAGTTGTTGATATTTTAATTGGTGCAGAAAGGTGGCTTGAGGAACAAACTCTATTCTCACTCACCCCACACCCTGCCAAATTAACTACCATCCCTTCAAGGAAGGGAGAGGAAGCCAACTCTATTTCAAAACGATTTTATCATCTAGACTCCCCACATGCAGGATTATAGGTGTCACAAATGGATCACAGAACACAGGCAATGCAATACCAGTTGTGGAGGAAAAGCCTGGCAGAGATTCCAAGAACAGCGTGTCCAGGGCGCCCTATGGCAGGAGGCCAAGCAGGAAGTGCCTTTCCTAACAGTGGGATGGAGGTATATTCGAAACGGGAGGCCCATCCACATTTCAGGTTGCACTGGAGTTCCAGGACCCAGTGTAACAGGTCCTGGTGGCTAATGTCTCCTACCCCAGCCTAAAAGCAGGGGTTGGCAACAGAGATAATGTTCATTCTCTTCTGGGGCCTAGCAACTCTTCAACCTCTAACCACTGGAAAAGCAAATGCCAAATATTTTAACTAACTTGACATCAACTGACACCTCTCCTAGAACAGTTGTGCCTCTACGAATAAGGAAAACAGGGATAGGTGCATCAGATGGTAATTACCAGAGAGCCCTGAATTGAATGGATTAAGAGAAAAGTGAGGCTATCGGCATGACAGCAAAACTCAGAGGAGTCTGATGCAGAAGGCTACCCTTCTCTCACCACGTAGGGACTAGCAGCAAGGCTGGATTTATCTATGCTAACAGAAGCTATGAATAATCAAATCTGAAGAGAAGTCCTGCATCTGACTCCAGGTCTAAAGGCCAGCTCCCCAGGGCCCACCTAACTTGCACAGTCCTCAACGCTTTCAAAGGCTACGTCTGCTAGGGGACAAGAAAGTGGTTCTGGCAAAGGAGAGACGGCCTTTAGGTCCATAAGGACTGAGGTGTTGCCTGTGTGCTTCAGCCTTCCTTAAGCTTTTCACCGAACAGCTGCAGTACCTATGAGCCCTGGGACCTAAGTTCTACTTGGCTACAGGCCAGGCAAGCCCTCTCAAAGCACAGAAGTGCCACCCCACCAGCTAAGACAGAGGTGCCTCTCTGCTGGGGTCGGGAAGAAGACCTTGGCCTCAAGCCAGCCGAATCATCACAGTAGCTGGGCTAGGTCTGGAACTGCACTTCCACGAGGCAAAAACAATGGAGAGCCATTATTTGGCTAATTTTCTAACATATTTTAACATATTTGTAAAAGACAACATTTACAGACATGAAACAGAGGCTCAGTCCCATTCACCACAATCTCCTAAAAAGATCCAGTACTTGTGATCTTGTTTTCAAGCAAACCTAAAAGTACTATCTCTCTGATTTGTTTTTCACAATAGTTTATCAGCAGAGTCACTCCTAGCCAGCAATCTGGTTATCACTGATCCTATGTGGGTGTGCACCTGCAAAAGTTCTCCTAAAATTAGAAATCAGAGTAACTTTTCCAAAAAAGAGTACTAAAAGTTGTCACTGAGGGAAAACATTAACTGTATGTCAGAGTACCAGAAAGACAGAATACTGGTACTGTTTCAGCTAGAATATTTTTTAAGAGTTTCTTCATCAATTTTCAACAGTATAGTAAGTGTAGGGATATGAGAGCAAGATGCCCTTGAAGAAGGTAGAAACTGTTTCTGCCAATTCGTTATGCCTTACATATGGCAAAACTCAAATATCAGTAAAACGAATGAGTGAAAGAACGGTGAACCACTCCACACTGGCGAGCCATCTGTTTCTTAACACTCCGGGGGGGTGGGAGGGGCGGATAAAGGGAGCTGAAATGTCTAATGAAACGAGGATGTCTTATAAGGGCTTTCTGGGTTATGCTTTTACTCTTTGAAAGCTAGTTGTTTAGATAAAGCACCACAACATGGAGACTTTCACTTCCTGTCTTTATTTTGCTTCTTTAAATTTGTGATTTAAATAAATGAAAAGGTTCACACAGGTTAATAAAAAGACAGGACGTATGCTGCAAGGCTGTGAAATAACGCTCTCCCAGAGTATACTGATGGCAGCATCAGATAACACCACGAGGGCCCTCCTCCTCCTCCTCCTCATTTCCTGGGCCAAACCTGGTCAGCTCTGCGTCTACCTAGTGTTCCTCTTGTATCACTAAGTACACTGAATGCAAACATAGAAGAATACAGGGTTTAGTACTAAGTTCTGTCCTGATCCTGCATTGTAAACATGGTGTGGTGAGGTCCTGTGCACAGGGCTGCTTCGCTGGTAAGGGCCAGAGACTGACCAAGCCCTGATTAAACCTGTTAGTCTCTTCATTAATTAGAAATAAAATAAAGTTGGGGTGCATCCGGCTCTTGTCATTTCGGCTCAGGTCATGATCTCAGGATTGTGAGATAGAGCTCCACGTTGGGCTCTGTGCTAAGCATGGAACTTGCTTGAGATTCTCTCTCTGCCTCTCTCTCAAATAAGTAAATAAATAATAAGCAAACAAACATTAAAAGAAATAGTCTCTATTGGAGTAATAGGAAGGGCAATGAGGACTCTCAAGAGTATTCAAACAAGGACCCTTCTCTCAATGGCTGCCAGTAGCTTAACGAGTCTTCCTAGTGGTATAGGAGTGCCAAGTTAGCAGGACAGGAACTTCTGCAGAAGCTTTAACACTGGTGTTCAAGCCACTTTCGTGGGACAGTCCTCAAAATTTCAAAGACACGTTTGATGGACTGGCTGAGCACGAGTAGGAGAATCAGCCAAAGAAAAGCAAATAAACCAGGGCATGGCTCAGTCAGTTAAGTGTCCAACTCTTGATTTCAGCTCAGGGCATGATCCCAGGTTCGTGAGACTGAGCCCCAAGTTGGGCTCCACCTCAGTGTGAAGCCTGCTTAGGATTCTCTCTCTCAGATTCTCTCTCTCCCTCTGCCCCTCCCTACCTGTACTCTTTCTCTCTCAAATAAACAAACTTTAAAAAGAAAAGAAACCTATTTTTATGCACGAGGGCTGATCATGGGGCAGGCTCAGTTCATAGTCTTCTCACTGTACCAAAACTGCTGCAAAGCTTGATTCAGTTGTAAGTGTGACAAATTTATTTTTTAAAAAAGCCCTGTAAAACCATTTTTATACTTACCTCTGTGGCACAGTTTTTCTGCTGCTCTTAACTGACTTTTATAGCCATGCTGGGGACCTCCTCATCTATCTATCCATCCTCCCTCTACCCATTCATCCAATCCTTCATCATGCAGCCCTCATTCTTCCTCCCTTCATCATCCATCTCTCCGCCCTCCTTGCATTCTTCCTCCCATCCATCTAAAGCTCCCCATGGCCAAAGGCAACTCCCAGAGCCTTCACCTACTTCATGGCAAATGAAGAAAATCACCATAAAGAATAAAACTCAAACATAATTGTGAATGAAAACATATTATTTAAAGTTCTACAGGAGATGAAGGATACTGGCTGGGTTTGATCTCCCCTTTCAGTAAAGACTTCAGAAAAAGTTATTTGGAGCTTGGAATTCTAGCTCCCAAATCCCAAGTAATAGCAAGGGTGCTAGAATCCAGGTGGTAAGCTGGTAGACAGAGCTCTCTCATGGCCATCTCCTAGAGTAGAGGAGATTCCTAAAAAGGAAGAAAGAACTGATAAGGGTCTCACTGGGGAGGATACCCAAAAGGAGAGAAGCTTATCCAAGTTCCTAGCCCTGTCATCACTCGGGCTGGCTGCACTGTCGGGGTCCTGCTAAGCACTGGGTGAGGCTGTTGGTCCCATTTCCTCTCAGAATTCCCATCCAAGCTCCTGTAACCTTTTGTCAATTAGCCTTCCCTTTCTCCCATCTCTCTTACAATTAGTTCACAGCATCACCCCCTGTCCTGCAATGTCTGGCTGATTGAGGAAGGAGAATAAATGGTCTCTCCTTGGTCTCATTCAGCTATATTTGCTTTCATCTTTTCATAACAGAGTATTGCTGTTATTATGCTTCCTTTCACATTAAACATTGACTCTCCTTTGCTTGGCTTTCAAAGGTCTTCCTCCAAAATTCGCCCCACCTTCTTTAAGCACACCTTACTCCACAGCCAGGCTGGCCAGTGTCCCATGAACACACCCTGCCTGTGGATGCCTCTGGGCCTTCCTGCATGTGGTTCCTCTTCCCTCCGATTCAGTTTGAGCCTATCATCTACCAAGGGATCACTTTCCTGGCTACTCTAAACCTCCCTGCTTTCTCCTTCCTCCAAGTACATTTGTACACTTA
This sequence comes from Neofelis nebulosa, assembly GCF_028018385.1. Classification (NCBI taxonomy): domain Eukaryota; kingdom Metazoa; phylum Chordata; class Mammalia; order Carnivora; family Felidae; genus Neofelis; species Neofelis nebulosa. The sequence continues at coordinate 36,794,841 of NC_080787.1, forward strand.
CTCAAAAGTCAACTGGAACTCAATACACTCTTTACTGGCTGTTCTTTCCTATGAGCTAGTCACATGTATGTAATCAGACAGTAAATTCTTTGAAGCTAAGGATTAGCACCTAGAAGGCCTCACTTATTAACTACATCATATCAAAACTATCTCTGTGGAAAGCAAACAATTTTAATTGGCTATTGGGTAATGAAATCACAGCAAAAAGCCCAAGACCCTCAAGCCTTGAAAGCGAACATCCACAGCTTTGTAAGAGGTCTTGCTTTCAGTTGAGCTCTAAGGAAGCACACATTTTCCTCGAGGCCCAATAGCTCTTCACCTCACATTCAACACCAGTCCTGCCAGAACACAGCTACAGCGGACTTAACTGAGAACAAGACATTCAAAACTTAAGCATCTATACCAGGAGACAGATTCTCACACTTGTGAATTTCACTAGTCCTACCTTGAGAACTTCCATCAGAAACGAAAATGCTAAACTCAGAATATAGGAAAGAAAATGCACCCTTACAACCAAAATAAAATATTCTGGCAATCCTGGGAACACTGGCTGTGTTTCAGCTACAAGACTGCCCGGCATCAGACCAGTCTAAAACAATGCTCAGAGCCCCAAAGCAAACAAATTGGAGTTGAACGGCTTTGAAGCTGTTGAGGTACAAAAGGGAGAGTTCTTGGAGATACTTTTTATTCTCAGTCGGATAGTAATGTTACAAACAACAAAAGACATTTTCTAAGGCTCATGGTGTTTGCTTAATTTATTTTTAAAACGCACACATGACCCATGCCAACACAAACACCAGCAAGGCTGGGAGGACTTTCCTGGCTCCTCTGGGTTTTCAAAAGAGAGTCATGGTAATATCATTAAACCAGAGTTTCCTGACAATCCCCTTCTGGTACAGAATGTACTAAACGGCCAGCCAACAAGGACAGGTTCCTCTGTTCTGCATTGCTTCCTCCCTGGTCACAAATTCTTTTGGAGCTCCTAAAGATGAATGAGGAAGTCTCTACAACCTGACACTAAGGGTATAAACTACCTTCAGAGAGGGGCACCTGGGTGGCTCAGTTGGTAAAGCGTCCAACTTTGGCTCAGCTCATGATCTCATGGTTTGTGGGTTCAAGCCCCACACCGGGCTCTGTGCTGACAGCTCAGAGCCTGAAACCTGCTTCAGATTCTATGTCTCCCTCTCTCTCTGCCTCTTCCCTGCTCATACTTTGACTCTCTTTCTCTGTCTCTCTCTCTCTCAAAAATAAACATTAAAAAAAAAACAAACTACCTTCAGAGAACCAACAGACTTTGCTTCTGCCAGCAAACCTCATCACAGTATGGTCTAGAAGAACATTAGACTCAAACTGGGTCCCTGGGTTCCAGCCCATGGTCTACCCCCAATTTTCTATATGAATGTCAGCAAGTCACTTACAACTTCTTCATTATTTTGTCAAATGAAGAGTGTAACTACAGAAGTCACAAGACTGTTATGAATTAAGAATACGCGCAGTGAATGTGTTTTGGATAACACAAAGTTTGTTTACATGTTACATGGACAGTATTGGGCCCAGTTCAGTCTGTGAACCTCTTCTCTATCTATACCAGTGGTTCATAAGTAGGGCGATTTTGTCATCTCTCTGTCCAGAGGACAGTTGACAATGCCTGGAGATATTTTTGGTTGTGAAACTTGGGGGTGGGGAGGTACTACTGGCATGTATTGGGCGAAGGCCAGGAATGCTGCTAGACATCTTACAATGCATTAGACATCCCCCATTTCCCACTTATCTTCAAGACTTCTCTGGTCTAAAATTTCAATGGTCTTACTACTTTGATGAGAAACCCTGCTCTACACTCATCACTTAGTGGGCTACAGCCAGTCTCAGAGCATTAGAGATATAATCTATATGTCACAATTGCCAAATTTGTATCTCCACCCAGACCTCTCTACTAAACTCTAGATGCAACTCAGATATACAACAGCCCACCTGACATCTCCATTTGGATATCTAAAGAAATTGCCAATGTGCCAAAAATGGAACTCCTGACCTCTCCCCACCTCTACCACAGTCTTTTCCTTCTCCATTGATGGCAATTCCATCCCTTTAGTGGCTCAGACCAAAACCCCTGGTTTTTTACTCTTTACTTCTTTTACTTTTTACATCTTTACTCCATTCTCTCTTACATCCACTTTCCAAAGCAGGGGTTTTATTTATCACCTCTCTGCTCAAAGCCCTTTAATGGTTTCCTTTGTCCCTCAGAGCAGAAAGCCCAAAGCTTTACAGAAGGGTCCATAAAGCCCTCCATGATCTGGTTTCCATCCTCTGATTTCACCTTTCTCTACTCTCCTCCTTCACTCTGTTCTTTAAACAAACAAGGTAAACTTCTACTTCAGGGTTTGTACTGACTGTCTCTTTGCCGAAAATATTCTTTCTCTAGATAGTTTTTGCAGAAATAGAATCTGCCTTTAAAGGGAATAAGATAGCCCCTAAGTATGTTCTAGGTCTAAAACACTAAACATGTTCAAAGAGAGATTTTAAATTTGTTCCAGAAAAGTAAAATTTCAGAGACTGTATCTTTTGGCCTCTTGAGGCCGCAAGAGGTATAGGTGTTGCTGTTACAAGAGTGACTTAATGGAAATTTCAATGTCAACAAAAATCTAAACCCAACTAACTATGGAGGTTCTAGGCAATCTTTCCCCTTGGGAAGCTAAAGAGAAAGGCTGGTTTCTGTAGTGTGTGAGGGGAGGTGGTTTAGTAGTAGAGAAGTCATGTAATAGTCAATAATTGGCTTGATCCTCATCTGAAAGGCAGCAATATGTTATAGAAAGCATTCTCTCCCTAGCTCACAGCTGTTAGCTCGGCTAATAATATGTACTGGAACACTATTTGTGACTGGGAATCAATGCAGTACACTGTTAAGAAAGCAGGCTCAGGAGTAAAAAACAATTGCTTTTGTTCACATCCTAGTTTTACCATTTCCTAGCTGCCTGACCCTTGGGCAAGTCATGGAACCTGTGTACCTCAAGTCTCAGCAACTGTAAAGTAAGGGAAATAGCAGCGCCTGCACCATGGTACTGTTGTGTGCACCAAATGAAATAATGCATATCAAACACTGAGCCTGCTGCCTCTGAGGAACAAATACTGGGGGGAAGAGAGGTGACTGGTGTTTCTGTAATAAGCTTTGTAGAACTACTTGGCTCCTCAAACTATGTACACACTGATAGTTTTCACAATAAAAATTAAATTTAAAAAGTTCTCAGTGCAGTGCCTGGCACATAATAAGTACTCAATAAATGGTAGTTTCATAGCTGTAATTACTGCTTTCTGATCAGCCTCTGCCTGGCTGTCGTGTGCCTTTGTTACCTGTCCCTCGCCAGAGGAAAACACAAGCTGGAAAAAATATCAAGTGACCCAAGTTTTCCTTCTAGCTTCGCTTTGAACCATCTTTAAACCTTTCATGAAAGGGTCTGTGAGAACGAAAATTCAAGTTTCGTGACAGTGGGAAGGTTACACGGCCTGCTGTCACCTCACACAACCAAGCAGCACAGCTGTGGACACCACCTACCTGCCTTCCAGTCAAATCCAGTGCCCTCTGAACTGGGCAAATGTTGAACCCAATTCCATTACGTCACCCCAAGCCCATCCCTTATTATTATGTGAAACCAATTACCTACTTCAAAGTAGACAGGAAGATCCATCTGCCATTATATCCTCAGGCCTACAGGGCAAAAGATTTGCTTTTCCCAAACCTCCCCCAGTAACCTCTAGTAGGATTTCTGAACTCTCACCTAAACAGAGAGAAAATAATTCCTCTATGCCTTTGTCAACACAGAAAGCAGCAGGTTAGGAGAGAGTTGACTTCTGATGTAATAAAAGCAGACTGACTCCTGCTCTAGCTCCAGATCCAAAACGTACTAACGGGTGGCAGTCAGACAGAGATAGGAAGAGAAGCAGGTGCGAGTGTGGGCAGGCAGGGCAGATGGCACTCGGCAGTGGCTGACGCTGGAGGAGCACGATGAACCTCCCCACGAAGATAATAACAAGTTTCTCCTTCTGAACCAGCATTTGGCGGAAGTAATAACAGTGCCTCAGACTGTAATCCAGTTTAAAGGAGGAGTATATGACATATACCAGCTCCAAAGATTTTTTTTTTTTTTAAAGTAAGAGCAAACACAAAATAAAATCCATAGGCCATGTAACAAAATAAATGAATCTGGGATTCTTTTCAGTTCCCCCAGTGTAAATTATTACCCTTTTGTTTTCTTTCCTTTTTTTTTTTTTTTTTTAGAGAAAGGAAGTGAAGCATTTGGCCTTCCTCAAGAACAGCAGCCTCTTGGTTTTTGACAGCCACATTTTTATTCCCATCTGTCCTGAATCAGATTGTTTGGCTGGTGTCTTTTTTCCCTCTGTAAGGCCTTCTTAGAAAACATTTAGACATTAAAAAAATTACTGGCAAATAAGAAAACGAAGCATCTAATTTTAACAGGACTTATCTTTTCCTTCTGGACTTCTATAAATTGGTTTGTTTTGGTTTTTTTTTTACTATTCTCACACTGTCCAAACAGAAGCTATCCTGGCCTCTAGAGAGGAGTCAGAGAGCTGGAATTCATGGTGAGACTGGCCTGGAGTCAACAGAGTGAGTACCTATCCTACTGCGACTCTGTCCTCAGAGGCTCTTGAGCTAATCACATAGAAAGGTTCATTAAAATAGCCCTACTCTTCACCAATACTTGATCTGACTGTTCATATGGCACAGGTCAACCATAACTGAGCTGACAACGAGGCCAGCCAATTTCTAACAAAAGCGAGGAGTCAGATTTATGAATCTTTTGTAGGTCAGCATATACTTACTTTCCTGACTCCCTCTGACAGCTCTCATGCAGGGAGGGGCCAGGCCCTCTGGATTGTGGGATGGAGCTAGAGCAGGCATTTCCACCCAGAGTTTCCCCTGAGACACGGAGTACTGAGTCCAGAGAGCTTATGGCTATTCAAGTGCAGCTGGGGAAGGGTTCCAGAGATGCCCAGTTCCTGGCACTGACATACGTGCCATTATGTTGACATACCCACGCAGCCCTCATGGAGCAGGTGCATGAAGCAATCTTTTTATTTCATCCTACCAACCTTAGCAAGTTAAACTGTAACTATGGAAGCAGCAGGGAATTATATGTGTCTACTACAACCATGGTCATGGGCTTAATGGCAGGCAGGGAATTTCTTTAGAATAAGTCAAATCTATTGCCAACCCTGATCCCGGACACCAGGGCATAAGGTATTCCTCCTACCCATCCAATGAAGACGACACCCTGGGATGAACTGAAAACACATGTCCCAACTCTAGAGCCCCAAGGGTCTCTTTCATCCTTTCCATTCATTTATAAATAAAAGGGTGCTAATTATTATAAACACCACAAGGTTTATGTACCCCAAGAGTTATAAGAATAGTTCTTATTTTTATCAACCAGGAAAAGAAGTCACTACTTTAAAGATTCAACAGGGGTGCCTGGGTGGCTCAGTTGGTTAAGCATCCAACTTCGGCTCAGGTCATGATCTCACGGTCTGTGAGTTCGAGCCCCGCGTTGGGCTCTGTGCTGACAGCTCAGAGCCTGGAGCCTGTTTCAGATTCTGTGTCTCCCTCTCTCTCTGCTCCTCCCCTGTTCATGCTCTGTCTCTGTCTCAAAAATAAATAAACGTTAAAAAAAAAAAAAAAATTTAAAGATTCAACAAACAAGGGAACTCTCCAAACAGGCAATCTCCAGTTTACATTAGAGCCACTTGTCTTATTTTAACTCTGCTTTCTTTTTACTCCTTCATGATATTGATCATCAGTTCAGTAAATGCTTTCACTCAACATAGCCTCCAGCCCAAAAGGAGGATCTAGGGAGAGCCCAGGTTCACCTACTAATAATGAGTTTTAGTAATGTGGCACCTTGGATTTGAATCCCAGCTCTGCCTCTCGACAGCTATGTAATATTGGGCAAGTAACTAGGTCCCTTTGAGCTTTTGTTTTCTTGTCAAAAAAATGAGATGATATGTGTAAAGTACTTGGCAACACATCTGGCACATATGAACAGCTAAAAAGTAATTCTGGTATATAACTGATCTCATCACTGTGTCAAGTATACCCTTCAAGTATACCCTCGAACATACTTGAGCATGCCTGCCTTTAAAAATAAATAAATCTAGGGGTGTCTTGGTGGCTCAGCAGGTTAAGTGTCTGACTTCAGTTCAGGTCATGATCTTGTGGTTCACGAGTTCTAGCCCCACATCGAGATCTGTGCTGACAGCTCAGAGCCCGGAGCCTGCTTTGACTCTGTCTCCCTCTCTCTCCGCTCCTCCCCATTCGTGCACGCGCTCCCTCTCTCTCTCTCTCAAAAATAAAAACATTAAAATAACTTTTTAAATTTTATAATAAATCAATCAATCTATATTCTCAAGCCAAACATGAATGTTTAGAATTATGAATAAGCTCTGCTTTAAGATATCCATTTAAGTACAGTCCCAAATCTTTTCAAAGTCATTTATAATTATTTCATCCACTGCTCCTCAAATGAAAGCATTGCAAATGACTGAACCCTTCTCTCGTTGTCCATCATCCACATCTCCTGACCACACATTACTCATTCTGCCCTCAGCACTTAAACTGTACCTCCACTCTCTTTCCTGTCTATCCTTCCAAATCTATCCTTTGAAACCCTTTTCCATCAACCCAATCTCTTCTTCCTCTCTGCCCTAACTCTAATCCACAGTCATACACACAAATTACAAAACACACTTTGACTGTTATTCTCAGTCCATACTTCATCTTGACTGAACTGTTCTCTAATTGCTGTGTACATGTTTCATCTCCCCTACTGTACTGTAAGCTACTAGTTGGAAGGGGTAACTTCATTTATTCAAGTCTCCTACTGAACAACGTACACTGATCTAAACAGTACACAGACATGTTAATAAATATTTACTGATGACTGTTTATACCACTACCCTTGTTCCTAAGAAGTCTTAAGAGGTGGAGCTGACTCAACTTTAGCCAGAAATGCTTTTAGAGAACTTGCCAGATGTTCACCTAAGTGCATTCTGAATAGATTCTGCTTAAATTAAGAAACAAGGGAGGCTCCAATTTCTCTTTGGCACCTAAGTGCCATATTCTCAATGTATTATAGCCAACAGTCTCCTTGAATATCATCTCCAGTGAGAACCTTTTCTCTGAGGTTCTTGCAAATACTACTTCTAAATGATCCTACAGAGTTCATGACAAAAAGAAAAAATACAAAATTAGGTAACATACCATGAATTCACCAACCTCAGGAAATCTCAATAGCGTCACCTAGCCCAGCCCTTCCAAAAAAAAAAAAAAAAAAAAAAAAAAAGTAACATGGTAGGACCTCAATTAAGGCTTGTAGGTAATCCATTCTGACCCCCCAGTCAATCTCTCCCCAGCTCCCACACCCCGGGCCAGGGCAATGATCACAGAATTGGCCAAAAGGCATCAGTCCCTAAAGGGGCTCCCTACAGGAGCTGCAAGCAACTGACAGGTTCACAACTTACGAAGATGAGTGCAGTGCCCTGGCCAAGAACACCAGCCCTCTCCTAAGACCACAGTGACTACTGAGCCAGGCAGCTCACAGTTGGGTGAGGGGGCTTCCATTATATAAAGTACTTGAACAACTGGTGTTGCCTCCTCCAACTCTCATCTTCCTATTAAACTCAATTGCAAGTTCCAGTTCTAACAGGGTAAGCTTCCCTAAGGGCTTGGCTCACTTAAGCACCTTGAGCAGTCATACTCTGGATGATTAAATTTAAGGAAGAAAAATCTGGAGAAATAGGAGCTTGGAGGAAAACCTTTTATTATAGTGTTTTGACATGAAGTCTTTCCTCAAATACAGGCAATTTTCTGTCTTGCCAATTAACTTCTCTTATAGCCTGTACAACTACCATGATTCCGCAGAATCTTTTAGAACAACCATCGAAACAACCAAAAAAATCAATCCTTTGTTACATCACTACTGAATGAAGTCTCTTACTAGACTGTGTGGGGGAAAAAAGGATTCACATCTCTAGGTTTCTTTTTAATTTGTCTCTTGATCTGGACCATATATAAAGCATTAGCCAGAAAAATACCATTCTTACAACAGACAAGCAATTTGTCTCTCAAATAAATATCAATTTTATTTTAAAAACTTGAGGGTAAATGCCAACATGAAGCAAGGGCAGACTTACCAGTTATATGATCATATAGGTGGGATGCTGGGCCTATTACACAGCATTATTATTAATCAGAGAAGAATGCGCAGGAATGCTCACAGGCCCTGCCATACCAAACACCTCCAACAGTGAGCTCTTAGCATCAGGGCTTTATTCAGCCAACCAAAACCAACAACCAAGAACCATCATCACCTTAGCAGAGTGTGGAAGACACGGGTTAATCAGCTAGCATGGAGAGAAACAGACCAAGAAATCAAACACCCAGAAAAGTGTCTCATAACAATCAGAATATTTAACATCATGGTGAACTTAACAATCAATTCTCTCACTGCCCCACACATAAAAAGTCAAAATATCACTTGGACCACTCTTGGTTGTGGGTGAGGAGGTAGATGGGCCATAACAGACTGAAAATACATCGATAAGAAGACATACAAACAAGGTAAATGAAGAGAAAGCCAACAACAATATTTAGGATAAATAATTGAGTTTGTCTTTTTTCCTTGGAAAAAACAAAAGCCCCACCCAAAACAAAAAACAAACAAAACAACAAAAAACAAAAAAACCCTAAAACCCCCAAAACAACAAAGTAGGAGGAAATTCCAAAGGTATGTTGTTGTTCTAGGTTTAGCATACATTTATACCAGAAGGACGGCTGGTGATATTTTGACTTTCTTTTTTTTTTTAATGCTAAAGGTAAAAAAAGTGTGTTCTTTCAACACCCAAACCAGAGCAGAGAGACAGTAGTAAATTACAAATGTGGATAAAGTAACATCCACAGGACATGAAGATGGGGGGGGGGGGGGGGGGAGGGGAGAAGGGGTAGGTTTTTGTATTCTTGCTGTTGGCAGGAAAGCTAAGCAGTCTTAAAGAACATTCTAGGCTTCTAGGTTTGCCATGAAGGGGTATCACAAATCCCAAGGCCCACCACCTACCCCTTCTCCTCTTCTCCGAGGGCACCTACCTTACTGTAAGTCACTACTGATAAGTTGTTTGCGTGACTGCTGGGGGACAGATTTACAGAGTTCTGTGAGAGTCTATTCTCATCTTGCTCGGTTTGGTCAGGAGCAGGAGCCCATGTGTTTTTGCTGATCGAGTCGAACTCGGAACCCCCAGGGTCTTTTAAGTTGTTTTCATCTGATTGTCGGTTCTTTTGGGGAGAGGCAAACGGGTTGAAGTTTCCTTCTACCTTGCGATGCGGCTGTGTGTTGAACTCCGTTTCAAAAGATGACAGCTGCTGCGTTACTCCTAAAAGTCCACCCACCTCCACACTGAGAATCACCCAGATGACATCTGAAACAAAAAGGCAACTCACATCAATGACAGGCATACCCTCAAGGCCCACAGCAGCCACCACCAAAAACCCCAACCATCACCCAAAGCATAAAGAGCTAATTTTAAAAGCTTGCTGACAAAGTAGCGCAGTGCATTTGCACTGCATGAATTTCTACATTTTTGGTAATGTCAAGTTCAAACTCCAGTACACATTCAGTAGAGGTCTATCATAAGACCCATGAAACTATTTGTGAAAAGGTTACCAGCTGATTCTGATGCACAGCCACATTTGGAAATCACTGCTCCAGAGAACAATGATCTTTAGGTAGAAACCCAAAAGCTATTTTCCCAGAATTATAATCTCTTTGTGGTTCTTGCTTTATTTTGAATGTATATAACTTAGAAAACTCAGGGCAGGCATAATTCTTGAGCCAAAAAATGCTTATAATTACTATAATAAGCAACCTATCAACTGTCCCCTCCCTACCTCTAGCAATTTAGAGTGACTACATATTTTCTGAACTAGGACAACTGAGAATAAAGGGGGAAGCTATTAATAATGACACCAGGACATAAGTGTAAACCAGCACTAACCCTGACTATTAAAACAAATATCACCTAGGGTGTTTTTTCTCCTAACAACCTATGTGATCAAAGGATACCAAAAATTTAGTATGTCCCAGACTTTCTAAAATAATCCAATTCAACACCAACTTTGCCTTTGTTATAATAGAGGGACACCCCACCATCTACATTGAAACCATAAGAGATTTGTTTTAGAAGATGCACCACAGGACTTTTGGTCATAATTCAGTTATTTCCTCAACTGCCAAAGCTAAGGGTTCAAATAGAAGAATAAAGAAAGAGGCTGTTTCCTTTGATGTTTGGCACCTCAATTTAGAGAACAGTGACATCAACTTTCCTGCTGGAAGGCTTTTAAAAAGCAAGCTGCAGGAAGGCCAAGAAGTGGGAACCCAGGGGCGCCTGGGTGGCGCAGTCGGTTAAACGTCCGACTTCAGCCAGGTCACGATCTCGCGGTCCGTGAGTTCGAGCCCCGCGTCAGGCTCTGGGCTGATGGCCCGGAGCCTGGAGCCTGTTTCCGATTCTGTGTCTCCCTCTCTCTCTGCCCCTCCCCCGTTCATGCTCTGTCTCTCTCTGTCCCAAAAATAAATAAAAAACGTTGAAAAAAAAAAAATTTAATAAAAAAAAAAAAAAAAAAAAGAAGTGGGAACCCAGCTGAAAAAAATATGAAAATCTGTCCAAGGCTCTTAAATAACTGCTGAATGATTGATAAGAAAAGGCTAATAAAATTCATCGGTTACCTAAACAGAAATGCAGATAATATTAAGCCTAGGGGGGAAAAACACTAAAAAGTATAGTGAGGAGATTGAGGGAAACCCTCTTGGGCTGTGCTTATTCTCAATTTTCAATTTGGGTTCTGTATCTGAGGACGGCCATAAATACTCAATTTGTGTTCAGTGGTTTGGGAGCTCTGTTAAAAACTTGGTTGCAAGCGAACAGCTAGGAGCCAGAACCCTAGTAAGTGGAGATGCAGTGACACCTGCTGTTCACTTCTGGAACTAGCAATTCTTTGCAGCCACTAGCTGTGCTAGCATGTTAGGAATGGGAATCCATTCCAGACACTTTTCATTAAGGCAAAGGTGAATCCTCATGTAAACTAGTACCATAAAAGTTCAACCTGTTAATTAACATTGTAAGCCAGGATATTCAGCATGCCACTTCACTCAGAAATCTGGGACAGTGCCAGGAATAGTGGGTGGGAGAACTTTCATTCAAAACTCGAAGTCAATCTCATAAACCAACATGATGTAGGCCTTAATGAACAATTCAACGGCAGGTACCTGAGGGAGATTCATTCCATGCTTTCCTCTCCTAGCTTTCTAACCAAAGGCAACATTTCTTCACTCTATTGTTTGTTTTCCCTAAACAGATATGCCCTGTCTTACAGCATATTAATTCTTACTTCTTCTCTTTCACCCCTGTTTTCCAAAATCCTTTTGTAAGTACATAATGTTTTACATACTCAGCTACAGGTCATGTGCTTCCTTCACTTTGCTTATGGGAAAGGATAGTCTTCTGAAGACTGTTATCAGTATATGAGGCTAATGACATTTTCCTCCCTGGCTTTAAGAGCTAAAACTTCTTTCATATAACTCATAGAGCCATGTCACATGTAAGCCACTGCACTCTCTTCACCTTGGCTATTCTTCTGTACTGTTCACAGGCTAAACACAGTAGCTGTAAAGAGAAGGTCATTTAAGAAACCATTGGTTTATAAACACCAACAATGAACACTTCAGTTCTGATCTTCTAAATATATGCCTTCTACATGGTTCAATCTCAGCCATGTAGGTACTACCACTAGCCTTCACATTTCAGAATGTGTCCATTCCAATCATGGTGTGTGTGTGTGTGTGTGTGTGTTAATCAAATAAAAACAGTGACAGAAATGGACCCAATAAGCTTGTTTCAGAGAGGCTTACCATTTCCAGTTCTTGCCAGATGCCTTAATTACTGAGATAAGAACTGCCAGCCACGTTATTTTACTACTTGTGATGATAAAATCATAGCTGTAAGAAATCTTAGGGGTCATCTAATGGAACAGCTGCACTTTCTTGATAAAGGATCTGAGGTCTGGAGGTAGAAGTGATGGGCCCAAGATCAGATTTCAAGTTAAAAGCCAACTTACATGGTGACTGAGAACGCTCAACTCAGAGTAACTGGTATAGCTCATATTTATTTTCCTCAACAGGAACTTGAGAACCCAAGAATCCAGGGAACTAAAGCTATAGTTAAGTCAGTCTTATTTCCCAGGAAAAAGTATCTTTACCCACAAACATATATGATCTTTGGCACCAATAATAAGAACGGGCCAACATTCTAGGATGTCCTAGAAAAGTAGCCAATAAAGTAGAACCAAGTGCCAAGCCTACACATTCAGGGCTTAAGAGCAAATGGAGAAACTGATTTTAGAATGTGTTGCCTTAAGGTGGTTTTCAAAAAGCACCTGAACCAGGACTTTGGAACTAGATGGTACTGTAAATATTGTTTCATTCAATTCGTCCCTTTTACATATAAAACCTTCAGCAAGTATATAACTTTAATAAGTATAAACTTCCTTTTGTAGAAATGTATGATAAATTACTGAAGAGAGAACATGAACTTTTTATTTCTTAAGTTTAGATTAGAAATGCAGAGTAAAAGGGAAATATTTTACTTGAAGCCCAACTCCATAATCTTAATGAACCATGGTGATATACAAAGACATCTCAGATTATGGTGGATATGTTAAAAACATATCTAAAAGCTAGCATCACAGATCAAATCACATTATAATAAACATAAATAAACATCTACAATTTGTCCACCAAAATAGAATTGCTAAAAATCAGTACAACATTCAGACTGGTAAATTTGTTTCTTGTGGGGATATGGGTTATAAGACAGGTACAGCATGGGTACATGTGTACTGGGGATGAACAGTGAAATGGTGGGAGCAAGGTTCCTCATTGTTGAAGAAGGATATTATAGATGAGCAAGAAAAGAAAACATTCTAAAATGAACTCTGTGGTACTAAAGTCCAAGACATCAATATAAACTCATGTTTATCTTGATATATATGCAGATGAAGAAACACAGAAACAATGACAGATATGTCTATATTCAGAGATTAGTATGTATACACATGCTACCCAGCTCTGCCTGCTGAGAAGGCCTAGAAGTAATGACAGCCAAGCAGCATTAAACATACCCAGTGGCCAGTGGTTTCTGAACTCCATTCTCCAATAAAAAGAACAAGGGGTCCTCAGAAAAATGGCTGATTCTAGGGCTAAGTCACGGAAAATATAAGATGAGCCTGGACTATATTTGTAGTATCAGAAAGTAAGGAAGTGTTCAAAAAAAACCAAAAGGATAAGAGTATGTCAAAGGGATGCATGAGTCACCTAAAAGTCCTCCCTCTGGCCAAAGCTGGACTAATTCAGGCAACAAGATAAATAACATAGTACTGGATTATAACTCAAAGTATAAAAAAAAATACACATGAGTTCTTAGTGATATAAACAAATGATTAAATAAATTGATGAGAAGAGTCAAATTTCTTTACATAAGAACTCTAAATAAGGGGTACTTGGCTCACTTACAACTCTTGATCTCAGCTCCAACTCTTGATCTCAGATCAGGTCTTGATCTGAGGATCGAGAGTTCAAGCCCTGCGTTGGGCTCTGTGCTAGGTGAGAAGCCTTCTTAAAGAACTCCAAATAATATACGCAGATACTCCTCCTTCTAAGAGATGGAGTTTAATTCCATATATCTCCCAACCCATTTTGAGTATGGACTAGACTCAGTGATTTGCTTCCAAAGAACAGAGTAGGGAATGAAAAAAACAATAACTTTTACAACAGATAAACTGGCAACCAAACAATTTAATCAAGTGACCAATTTTAATCACTAGTGATGTTATGGAAACATCAGGTGCCCCCTCGGAGGGCACTTCACCTCTGCAGCATTGTTCCCCAAACCTGTAACATCAGTCTAAATTGAGGAAAACATCATAAAAGCTCAAACTGGGGGACATTATAAAAGGTAATTGCCAGTATTCCTCTAAACTATCATGGGTCATGAAAAATATGGAAAAGACTGAGAAACTGTCAGGGATCAGAGAAGACTGAAAGACAAGACAACTACATGTAATGTGGTATCCTAGGACGGATTCTGGAGGTCATGAGTGGAAAAACTGGTAAAAACTAAAGTCTGTGCTCACTTTGGCAGTGCATATATTAAAACTGGAACGATACAGCGAAGATTAATGTGGCCGCTGTGCAAAGATGACAGAATTCGTGAAGTGTTCCACATTTTTTTCAAAAATCTAAATAAAGTCTGGAATTTAGTTAATAGTAATGTGCCAATGTTGAGGTCTTCCTTCTAACGAGTTGTCCATTCAACTAGACACATGAGTTCACTCTTCCATGCAGTGTGATGTCTCTCTTCTTCTGTGCAACCCCTTCTCAGTACACCAGTAAGGACCAGTTAACAGTCTTCGAACAGAGGGAACAGCAACAACTATACAAATAAGCCATCATCTGGATGTGCATATTGGGCTGAAGCTGCCCAACGACATCCAGAGCTTGCTTCTGTGACAGAAGTCACTTACAGAAAGCAATAATCTGCCACATCAATATGTCCCACTTGGTCTGGACATCCCCAGGGAAAAGGCCAGGAGACTTGACAAAGCACAACTTTTACATATTAAGTTTACAAAGACACCTCAAAAGGGTTCAAACTGTGTCTAGGACTGAAATCTTGTAGGCTTCTGACACCTAGAGCAAATGCCTTAGACTTGTCCCCAAGAGTCGTGAAACAAGAATGCCACAACACCAGGAGACACAGCCTGGCTTTAGTCAGTGTGTACATCGAAGACTACCACGGAGGTCATATCTAGGTTTGGACGTCGTGAATTCAAATCCTAAAGCTCAATGCACCTTAAAGTGCAAGAGGAACATCACATTTCCCCTGAGGATTAAGAAACAACTTGGATCTGGAGAAGTAAAGAGGCTCTAATCAAACTGCTGGGCTAAAGCTATGGGTTCACATTTCATCTCTGTAGGAGGGCTGGATATGTACTGCCCAGCTTCCATGACAGAGGCTTGAAAGGAGAGAGTTTGAGCACTGGTAGTCTATGGACCAAAACATTGCTAGACAGTAAGCAATTCAAAGGTCAGTGTTATGAGCAAGTCTCAACATACTTGTGTCTGTCTCTAGGAACTACCAAGTGTTTGTGTACCACCGTGAAAAAGAGGCACTTCCAGTTGTCCTTGTCTCAACTTCCCAGTCTCAACTTCCGATCTACATCTCCACCTTATTTACTCCACACAGAGCCTTGTTCCCATGACACGTGCCCATATACTTTTGCTATGTTTACCAACATACCACCTATCGCAGCATCTAAGGGGGAAGAAGGCTGACCAGGCTCCAGTTCATCAGCTGCTCAGAGTGACTGCTGAAGGATAGCCTCTACTCAAACCCTGTTCCCTACCCATCCTCATTCCCCACCCCATCTTGCCACAAAAGCATTAGAACCTTGTACCTTGGTTTCAGTATTATTCTTAGGAATTTCCTTTTAAAATGCAAATGCCCCTCCAAGGAATATATTAAACTACCTTAATATATTAAGGTCATTATCAAATCAACATCATTATCAAATCAACCAATAGGCACAAGTTCAAAAAGGGGAGAGGAAAGGGCCTAAGAAAGAGCAGCGAAAGCCTGGATGAGATGAGATGAGATGAGAAGGGTTCCTGGGGCCCTGTATAACAGGGAGAGGGGCTTGGAAAGAAAAGCTGAAACAGCAACAAAGAAACTATTCCTACTTCACAATTTTCCCAAATCATGCCCTATTTACCAATTATGAGCTCTCACCTTAATTTGGGGGTGGGGTGGGAGACTACAGTGATCATTTAATTACTTAACTACTTGCTTCAGTCATAGGAAACAAAAATCTGTACTTCCCAAATCCAGTAAATCAGTGCCATGGAACTGAAAGAGTAAAAATATATCTGAGATAAAAGATGGAAATCAGCTCAGAATGAAAAATGAAAAAAAATAGCCCTACCATGAACTGGGCTTGAAGTACACTTACTTATAGAGGCAGGTGCAAAGTTAACAGGAAACATTATTTCTCCCAAGGTCAGGCAGCCCCTATAAAATAATGTTAACAACCCTCCGAGTGCCTATTGCTTTCTTACCAATGATGCCCCCAGACCCATTCTGTTATAGCATCTATTACTGAGGATACCCAAATGTTAAAACTGCCCCTGCCTCAAGATAGCATTCAAACCCTAATTAATCCCCCCTTCTAATCCTGCCTCAGAAATAGCTGCCAATCCCAAATTGATCCCCATTTCCCTTAGAGCTTTCTCAGAATCCTTCAGCAAGAACCCAAACCTTACAAAGGCTGCTTCCCTCCTCCCTCTTGTTGTGTGGCATTCCAGAGTTCTCCTGAAATGCCTGCCCTCACCATATTAGCATCAATAAATCTGGTTGTGTCAGACTACAAGCTTGTTTCAGGTGACCTTTGAAACCAGAAGCCTTCATCTCTTCCCCCTCTTGGCTTCAACTTATAGACGCAGAGACTCCAGCCCTTCCTATTTCCGTTCTGGTACAGACAGCCCTCCCCTGAAGTGGGCTCAGCTGGCCCAGCCACCAGCTGACACTATAGGCAAGAGGAATGCATTCATTCAATGGTAAGACGGTGGGAAAAAAGACAGAAGGAACAGCCTCAAGAATAAAGAAAACACAGGGACACCTGGGTGGCTCAGTCAGCTGAGCATCCATCAGGTCATGATCTCGTGGTCGGTTCATGAGTTCAAGTCCCACATCGGGCTTGCTGCTGTCAGCACGGAGCCCACTTTGGAGCCCACTTCGGATCCTCGGTCTGCCTCTCACTCTGCCCCCCCCCACCACTTGTGCTCTCTCAAACATAAATGAACATTAAAAAAAAAGAATAGGGGCGTTTGCTTTCAAATGTCCCCTCTCTGTAAAGAGAGCTTTCCTATTATTCTTACTTTCTTATCTTATTAAAAAAACAAAAAATAAAAAAAGAACAAAGAAAACACAGAAGTAGAAGCCTAGTCACAAATGTTTCAAGGAGGACAGAGTCATCAATTGGGTCCAGTGCAACTAATAATTCAAGTAAGTTGCGAAGTGAGAACAAAGCAGGGAATATAGCATCATGCAGGTCACTGGTGTTTTGGAAAGAGGAGTTTCAGTGAAGTGGTGTGGACAGAAGCCTGATGGAAAGAATTCAAGAGTCTAGAAATCAGGAGGTGGAGACAGCCATTACTGATACAAAATTTTCCAAGGAATTTTTCTATGAAGGAGAGCAGTGAAATGGGGAAGAAACTGGAGGAGGAAAATAATAGCATTATATGTAACAGCAAGAATTTTTTAAAAACTTGAATGTCCATCAATAGTGACTGGCTGTAAAAATGATGACATTCTACCAGAGGGGATACTCCACAATCATAAAAAGAAATGAGGATTTCTAGAGTGATCTCTGGAATATATTATTAAGTGGGGGGGAAAAAAGTAAGATGCAGATCAGTATCTTTAGTTACGATACTTTTGTGTAAGAAAAGGGTCAAATTTCTATGTGTTGGCTAGTATTTGCAAAACAAACAACACTGAACAGATAAACCATAAATAAATAAGAATGAGTATCTTAGGGGGAGGAAGGGACTGGCTGAAGGAGGCAGTAATGGGAAACTTCTCTAAATATTCCTAAATTGTGACTTAGAAATAGTAGAAATGTCTTAATGAAGAAAAAAAAAAAAACAGCCAAACAACAACAACAACAACAAAAAGAAAACAAAAACAAACAACCTAGGTCAAAGGGAAACACAGTAAGGACTGGAGATCAATTCTGTAGGATGGTGATTGGCATAGGATAGGTGCACAATAAATAGCAAATTATCTATGCACAATTTAAGTAGCACCACTTAAGTAGCATTAAAAAAACAAACAAAATATGTTTACGGTGTTGCCATGTTGGAAGTTAGTCAATGTTAAGAGTAATGTCTGATGACTGGCTATGTCTAGTTAGAGGACTATGACAATGACGGTAAACAAAAAGCAGAAAAGGCCTCCTTACTTGGGCAAGTTAACATTTAATGTTGTAACTTAAAAATCAACTACTTTGATAAGACTGGGCATTAACTTGTCAGTGAACACCACCTGTGGTATGGAAGACAACACCACAAAATAGTAGCCAGTTTTCAATCAAGCATATTACTTTATAGCAGACTGCTCTGCAGACCACCTACATCAAGAACATGAGGGCTATGTGTGAAAAAAACAGATTCCTGGATCCCTAACTGCAATGAACTAAAATAGGTTTCATATATAAAATCTAAGAGTTTATGATACCTATAAAAAGGGTATTTAACCTTTAACTTTTCCTCCTCATTCATTCGTTTCACTGAAAGCAACTAGAGCACCAACTCCTTCCTCTAAAAATTGGCAAGTAAGGTCACGATCTCGCGGTCCGTGAGTTCGAGCCCCGCGTCAGGCTCTGGGCTGATGGCTCGGAGCCTGGAGCCTGTTTCCGATTCTGTGTCTCCCTCTCTCTCAGACCCTCCCCCGTTCATGCTCTGTCTCTCTCTGTCTCAAAAATAAATAAACGTTAAAAAAAATTAAAAAAAAAAAAAAAATTGGCAAGTAAAGGTAAAGAATCAAGCACTGAGTCTAGCCTGACTGTAAAACTGAACTGCAAGATATCACTGTTGATGAAGAAAACTTTTCTTTTTATCCCAGAACTACTCCAGCTAATAATGTGGGTGGAAGAAATAATCACTTTGTAACCCCTGATGAAATGACTTAGGCAATAATCATCAATGAATGAAAGCCATTTGGCTAAAGGTTGCTTGAGAAGGAGGACCTCCGCAATGGAGGGATCAGGCAGTCACTACTTGAACCCTTTCATCGCTCTCGGCATCACTAAAAGCATAACAATTTTCAAAAACCAAAACAATTTTGAAAAAGAATGACATTGGGGCACGTGGGTGGCTCAGTCGGTTAAGCGGCCGACTTCGGCTCAGGTCACGATCTCGCGGTCTGTGAGTTCGAGCCCCGCGTCAGGCTCTGTGCTGACAGCTCAGAGCCTGGAGCCTGCTTCAGATTCTGTGTCTCCCTCTCTCTCTGCCCCTCCCCTATTCATGCTCTGTCTCTCTCTGTCTCAAAAATAAATAAACGTTAAAAAAAAAAAAATTAAAAAAAAAAAAAGAAAAAGAATGACATTGGAAGTCTCACACTTCCTGATTTTAAAACTTACTAAAATACTACAGTAATCAAAATAGTGTGGTACTGGTAAAAAGATGTACAGATCAACAGAAGAAAAGAGAGAGAGTTCAGAAGCAAACCCTCCCATATATGGCCAAATGATTTCTGACAAGGCTGGCATGGCCATTCAAAAGGGAAAGGACAGGGCGCCTGGGTGGCTCAGTCAGTTGAGCGTCCGAATTCGACTCAGGTCATGGTATCACAGTTCATTGGCTTGAGCCTTGCATCAGGCTCTGTGCTGACAGCTCAGAGCCTGGAGCCTGCTTCGAATTCTGTGTCTGCCTCTCTCTCTGCCTCTCCCCAGCTCACACTCTGTCTCTCTCACTCTCAAAAATAAAATAAAAATGTTAAAAAAATTTTTTTAAAGGGAAGGGACAGTCTTTTCAACAAGCGTTGTTAAATATCATATCATATTCAAACTGAATATCATATACAAAAGAATAAAGATGGAACCTTACTTTCACACTACATAGGTACAAGAATTACCTCACAACAGATCAAAGACCGGAGTGCCCGGCTGGCTCGGTCAGAGGAGGATGTGACTCTTGATCTTGGGGTTGTAAATTTGAGCCCCATGGACACAGAGATTACTTAATACAACTTTAAAAAAATGGATCTGGGGTGCCTGGGTGGCTCAGTCAGTTAAGGGTCCGACTTCGGCTCAGGTCATGATCTCACAGTTCATGGGTTTGAGCCCCGCGTCAGGGTTTGGGCTGACAGCCCTGTCTTCCTGTCTCTCTGCCCCTTCCCCACTCGCACTCTGTCTCTCTCTCTCTCTCAAAAATAAATCAACATTAAAAAAATAAAGTAAAAAAATGGATCAAAGACCTAAACATAACAGCTTAAAGTATAAAACTCTTAGAAGAAAATATAGAGGGGTAAAAAAAAAAAAGAGGAAAATATAGAGGGAAAGCTTCATGACACTGGATTTGGAAATGATTTCTCGGATATGACACAAAAAGCACAGGCAACCGAAGAAAAAATAAACTGGACTACATCAAAATTAAAACTTTCATGCATCAGGGGTGCCTGGGTGGTTCAGTTGGTTAAGCATCCGACCTCCGCTTAGGTCACAATCTCATCTCGTTGGGCTCTGTGCTGGCAGCTCAGAGCCTGGAGCCAGCTTTGGATTCTGTGTCTCCCCCTCTCTCTGCCCCTCCCCCACTCATGCTCTGTCTCTCTCTCTCTCTCTCAAAAAAAACAAAAAAACTTCTGTGCATCAAAAGACAAAATTAACAGAGTGAAAAGATAACCCACAAAGAATCTGCAAATCATGTATCTGATAAGGGTTAATACCCAGAATATATAAAGAACTCCTACCTAAAAAAAACCCAAAACCTGATTTAAAAAATAACTTTAAAAGATAAACTGAATAGCCAACAAGCACATGAAAAGACGCTCAACACCACTTATCATTAGGGAAATGCACATCAAAACTCATAACACCTTACACACATTAGGATGGCTACTATCAAAAAACAGAAAATAAAATAACAAGTGTTGGCAAGGACATGGAGAAACTGAAACCCTGGTGCACTGTTGGTGGGAGTGTAAAATGGTGCAGCCACTATGGAAAACAGCATGGCGGTTCTTCAAAAAATTAAAAATACAACTGCCATATGGTCCAGCAATTCCACTTGTAAGTGTATACCCAAAAGAACTAAAAGGAGGCTCTCAAAGAAATATTTCTATATCCACGTTCATAGCAGCATTATTCATAATATCAAAAGGTGGAAGCAATCCAAGTGTCCAGTGATGCATGAATAGACCTAAAAGTGTGGTATATACATACAACTGATTACTACTCAACCTTAAAAAGGAAAGAAATTCTGATACATGCTACAACTTGGATGAACCATCAGGACATTATGCTAAGTGGAATAAGCCAATCACAAAAGACAAATATTGTAATACTGTATGATACCACTTATATGAGGTACCAGAAGAGTCAAATTCGTAGAGACAGACAGAACAGTAGTGATGTCAAGGGCTGGAGAGAGAGAGAAATGAGAAGTTATTATTTAGTGGGTACAGAGTTTCAGTTTTGCAAGATAAAAAGAATTCTGGAGATAAGTGGTAACGATGGTTGTGTAATAAGTACTTAATGTCACTGAACTGTATACTTAAACATGGTTAAGGTGGTAAATTTTGTTATGTGTATCTCACCACAATTAAAACCAACCAACCAACAAAAAATACCCTGAGGCCCAGTAACTTTAAGTTAGTTGCTCAAGGTCAATCATGAATATATTATGTGGCAGAATCAAAAACAGAAACAGAAGTCAGCTCTTTTTAATCCTAATCTAGTGCTTATCTATAACACCGTGCAGCACTCCCACCGCTAGTCAGTTTTGAGTGTTCCACCAATCAGGAAACAGATAATACTTATGGAGACAACTATTTCTGACAGAAAATATGTAAATATTAACATCCTCACTATTTACATTACTATAGCCTACTTATAAAGCATAATCTGAGTGGGTAACAGCACAACTACAGAAAATTAATGTAGGTTGCAAGTACATTGAAGCAACTTAAAACATTTAAATTTTATTATTATTTTTAAAATGCTTATTTATCTTGAGAGCATGCAAAAGCCCAGAGGAGGGGCAGAGAAAATCCCAGGCAGTCTCCGAGCTGCCAGCACAGAGCCCGATGTGGGGTTCGATCCCACAAACCATGAGATCATTGACCCAAGCTGAAATTAAAAGTCGGGCACTTAACTGACTGAGCCACCCAGGTACCCCTAATTTCAATTTTAAAGTAGGGGTGCCTGGCTGGCCCAGTCAGTAGAGCATGCGACTCTCGATCCTGCGGTTGTGAGTTCAAGCCCCACATTGGATGTACAGATTAATAAATAAATAAATAGTAAATTTTAAAGTACAATTATGTTTAAAAATACTGCAGAGAATTCAAACTATAGCTATGAGCACATTAATAGCCAAACTTTTGCAAATGGCATAATATACAGATTAAACTGACATCTTCACAATCATTTTGGCAGTTATGTCGAAAAGCACTTAAATAAAACACTGGAGGGGTGACTGGGTGGCTCAATCGGTTAAGCATCTGACTCTTGATCCCAGCTCAGGTCTTGATCTCAGGGTCGTAAGTTCAAACCTTGCACTGGGCTCATGCTGGGCATAGAGCCCACATAAAGAAAAACTTGGATAGAAGGACTTAATATTTAAATATTACCCATTCTATATGCAAACAGGTAGAAAGATGGCTGGTTTTTTTTGTTTTGTTTTGTTTTTTTCCACTACTACTGCTGAATTTCTCAACCAGTTTGTTTGACTGGGACACACTTGGTATTTGCTGGTATCAACAGTATTTTCATCAAAGGAGAAGTTAAAATAGAATATTTGAGCAGAAGTACCTCCAAGAATTTAGTTCAACAACCAGAAAGAAAAATTTTAGACTATCAACTGATTTACCGAATTCAAACTTACACATCTTAAAATTAAAAATAAAAAAGACTGCTCCTCTCGGTACACATACTTCTAAGGTGAAGTTTAACTTAGGACTGTGCTACCTTTCTACAAAGCTACTATGTATGTTTTGAATACTTAAAAGCATATCAACAAGACAGGGGTCCCATTTGCCTTTTTTAGAAATTTAAGCCTTGTCTTCAACATAATTATGGCCAGAAAGTATAAAAGAGCATTTCGGATGGTAATTAGTTACTCCTGGTGAAAGCTTTTCTGTCCTAGAGATCTGGTAATGCACTACATTAACTCTGCTGTCCCTTCCCCCTCCTCCTAAAAGAGGACAGGCTTTGTTTTCTGGCTTCAGAGAAACTGCTGCAAGTCAACATCACCATCCAAGCCAGACCAATGCAAGAACTAGCAAAACAACACCCTCCCCCTCAACATTCTCTCCAAAAAGAATTACATTACAGACATCACATTCACTGAGAAGTCAGAGTCAAAGGCAGTGACAAAGCAGAACCTCCTAAATGTTTCTTCATTCTCCCCCTAACCCATTTTTCCTTTTCTTCATTTCTTTGGTCTTACACAACTTGCACAAGTACCCTTTCCTCTCCATTTCCACTGCAGGCTCTTACTAGACCAAATTATCTGCCTGGCTCGAATCTGGGCACAGAGCTTTGGAGAAATGAATGAGTACTCATCCTAAACTGAAGTGGGTCTAGCAACATCCACACACACAGGATCACAGGGCTCACTCATGGCCATCTCAACTTCTCAATCCTACCAGAGAAAGTCAATCTCACCACTCACTCACATCTGAGGTGCACGGAATACACAGATGCCCCTCACAGGCCTCTTAGTCTGGACTATGAGAGTCTGCTACCCATCTCTCTTCCCG
Source organism: Neofelis nebulosa (assembly GCF_028018385.1). Classification (NCBI taxonomy): domain Eukaryota; kingdom Metazoa; phylum Chordata; class Mammalia; order Carnivora; family Felidae; genus Neofelis; species Neofelis nebulosa. The sequence continues at coordinate 36,818,487 of NC_080787.1, forward strand.
ATGACTAGTGGTGTAAACATTCCTCAGAGCACTATGACCTCCAATCCATCTCCCAGTTCTTCCCACACAGCACCCTCACTCATGCCACTTGCACAAGTCACACTCCACCAGAGTTTATGTTATTTATTGCAGTCTGAAAATGCAGTACCTTCTCCCTTGTTACCAATCTGAATCTATTTAATTAAAATATTGCAGACTGGGGAAAGCCCTTCTAGACCACTTGGCCTAAAAAGTTATTTTCTTTTCTTGTTTTTAAAATAATGTTTATTTTTGAGAGAGAGAGAAAGAGAGACAGAGTGTGAATGGGGGAGGGGCAGAGGGAGGGAGACACAGAATCTGACGCAGGCTCCAGGCTCTGAGCTGTTAGCACAGAGCTGACATGGGGCTCAAACCCACAAACCATGAGATAATGACCCGAGCTGAAGTCAGATGCTCAACTGACTGAGCCACCCGTACGGCCCTAGAAAGTTATTTTCTAATGTTTATAATTGAAGAGAAGCATTTTTAGTAGACTTTGTTATCTTTTAAGACTTTATTTCTAGAGGAGTTTTTAGGTTCCCAGCAAAACTGAGAAGATACATGTATATTCTGCCTCCACACATGTACAACCTCCTCCACTATCAACATCCCACACCAAAGTGATATATTTGTTATAATCAATGAACCCACACAGACACATCATTATGACCCAAATCCATAGTTTATATTGGGTTCACTCTTGGGTGTTGTACATTCTATGTTTGTTTGTTTTTTAATGTTTGTTTATTTTTGAGAGAGAGACAGAGTGCAAGTGGGTAAGGGGCAGAGAGAGAGGGAGACACTGTATGAAGCAGGCTCCAGGCTCGAAGCTGTCAGCAGAGCCTGACTTGGGGCTGGAACTCAACCGTGAGATCATGATCTGAGCCGAAGTCGGATGCTTAACTGACTGAGCCACCCAGGCACCCTTCTATGGGTTCTGATAAATGAATGATGTGTATCCACCACTCTGGTATCATACAAAATAATTTCACTGCCCTAAAAATCCTGTGTTCTGCCTTATTCATTCCTCCTGCCCCCAACCCCTGACAATCACTGATCTTTTTACTGTCTCCAGTTTTGCCTTCTCCAGAATGTCACATAAGAATCATACAGAATGTAGCTTTCTCAGATCGGCTTCTTTCACTAAGGATACATGCACTTAAGGTTCTTCCATGCCTTTTCATGGATTGAATGCTCATTTCTTTTTAGTGCTGGGAATTATTCCATTATCTTGATGTATCATAGTTTATGTGCCCATTTACCTACTGCTATACATCTTGGTTGCTTCCCTGTTTTTGCAATTATGAATAAAACAATTATAAACACAGCAAAAGTATTTAGTTTTGTGAGATACTGCCAAACTGTCTGAAGTGACTGTACCATTTTGCATTCCCACCCACAATAAATGAGAGTTCCTGTGGCCCCACATCCTCTCCAGCACTTGGTGGTGTCAATGTTGTGGATTTGGGGCATTCTAATAGGTGGATAGCGGTAACCTGTTTTAATTTAACTTGCAATTCTCTAATGACATGATAATGAACATCTTTTCATCTATCTGTATATCTTCTTTGGTGCTATGTCTATTTTACATTTAGGTTTATGATTCATTGTGAGTTAACTTTTTCAAAGAATGTAAGGTCTGTGTCTGGATTCATTTCTTTGCATTTAGGTATCTAGCTGATCCAGTACCATCTGTTGGAAAGACTATCTTTTCTCCAGTGTATTGTCTTCGCTTCTTTGTCAAAGATCAGCCGACTGCATTTGTGTCCTTTTCCAGACTCTCTATTCTGTTCTATTGATCTATTTGTTTTTTCTTTCACCAATACCACATGGTCTTAATTACTGTAGCTTTATATACTAAGTGTTAAAGTCAGGGAGTGTCATTTGTCCAGCTTTGTCTTTCTCCCATATGAAGTGGCTATTCTGGGTCTTTTGCATCTTCGTATAAAATTTAGAATTAATTGGTTGATATCCACACAAAAACTTGCTGGAACTCTAATCGGGAATGTGTTGAATCTACAGATCAGCTGGGAAGAAATTACATTTTGACGATATTGTCTTCCTATCCGTGAACATAGAAAACCTCTCTACTTAGTTCTTCAATTTATTTTATCAAGGCTGTACTGTTTTCCTCATATTAATCTTGTTCATACTGTGATAGATTTATACTTAGGTATTTCATTTTGGGAGGATGCTAACATAAACAGTAATGTGTTTTCAATTTTTTTTAATGTTTTTATTTTTGAGAGAGAGAGAGAGAGAGAGAGAGAGAGCAAGTGAGCAGGGGAGGGGCAGAAAGAGAGGGAGGCAGAGGATCCAAAGTGGGCTCCAAAGCAGGGGCAGAACTCACAAACCAAGCTGTGAGACAGATCATGACCTGAGTTGAAGTCAAGACGCTCAACCAACTGAGCGTCTAGGTGCTCCTTTAATTTCACAATCAAGCTATTCACTGCTAGTATATAGGATAGTCATTGACTTTTACATATTAACTTTGTATCTTACAACCTTGTTATCACTGCTTATTAGTTCCAGGAGTTTTTGTCACTTTTTTTTTTCAGATTATCTACATCATCATGTCATCTGCAAAAAAGTACAGTTTCATCTCTTTCTTCCCAATCTATATACCTTATTTCCTTTAATTGCCTTACTGTGTTACCTAGAACTTCCAGTATGATGCTGAAAAGCAGTGGTCTTTTTCTTGCCTTATTTCTGATCTTAGAGGAGACGTTTCTAATTTCTCACCATTATAATGTTAGCTGAAGGATTTTTGTACATGCTCTTTATCAAGTAAATCCCCCTCTATTCCTAGTTCTCCTCAGCTTAATCATGAATTTTGACAAATGGTTTCCCTGCATCTATTGATAAGAACGTGTGATTTTTCATCTTAGCCTACTGAGGTAATGGATTTCATTTACTGATTTAAAAAAAAATTTTTTTTTTTTTAAATTGTGGTTTGTATACACAATGGAGTACTACGTGGCAATGAGAAAGAATGAAATATGGCCCTTTGTAGCAACATGGATGGAACTGGAGAGTGTTATGCTAAGTGAAATAAGCCATACAGAGAAAGACAGATACCATATGGTTTCACTCTTATGTGGATCCTGAGAAACTTAACAGAAACCTATGGGGGAGGGGAAGGAAAAAAAAAAAAAAGAGGTTAGAGTGAAAGAGAGCCAAAGCATAAGAGACTCTTAAAAACTGAGAACAAACTGAGGACTGATGGGGGGTGGGAGGGAGGGGAGCGTGGGTGATGGGTATTGAGGAGGGCACCTTTTGGGATGAGCACTGGGTGTTGTATGGAAACCAATTTGACAATAAACTTCATATATTGAAAAAAAAAATAAAAGAAAATTTTTTTAATGTTTATTTATTCTTGAAAGGGAGACAGAGTGCGAACAGGGGAGGGGCAGAGAGAGAGGGAGACACAGAATCCGAAGCAGGCTCCAGGCTTCGAGCTGTCAGCACAGAGCCCAATGTGGGGCTTGAACACATGAACTGTGTGATCATGACTTGAGCGGAAGTCAGATGCTCAAACGACTGAGCTACCCAGGTGCCCCAAATGATTTTTAAATGGTGAACCAGTCTTGTATATCTGGTATAAAGTCCTCTTGGCGATGGTATGTATAATTATTCTTATATATTTGGATTGAGTTTGCTATTATTTTGTTAAGAATATTAGCATCTATGTTCATGAGAGATAACTAATGGTCTGTGGTTTTCTCTTCTCGTAATAGCTTTGGTTTTGGTATTAGAATAATGTTAGTCTCGGGGCGCCTGGGTGGCTCAGTCGGTTAAGCGTCCGACTTCAGCTCAAGGTCACAATCTCGCGGTCCGTGAGTTCGAGCCCCGCGTCGGGCTCTGGGCTGATGGCTCAGAGCCTGGAGCCTGCTTCCAGTTCTGTGTCTCCCTCTCTCTCTGCCCCTCCCCCGTTCATGCTCTGTCTCTCTCTGTCCCAAAAATAAATAAACGTTAAAAAAAAAAAATTAAAAAAAAAAAAGAATAATGTTAGTCTCATAGAATGAGACTGCTTCTATCTTCTGGAAGAGATTCTAGAGAAGTAGTATAATTTCTTTCATAAGTGTTTAGTAGAATTAATCAGTAAACTCACCTGAGCCTGGTGTTTTCTGTTTTGTAAGGTTACTGATTTAATTTCTTTAATAGATAAAGGCCTATTCACGTTTCCTATTTCTTCCTGTGTAAGCTTTGGCAGACTGTATCTTTCAAGGAACTGGTCCATTGTATCTAGGCACAGAGTTGCTCATAATATGCCTTTACTATTCTGTCAGTGTCCATGGGATCTGTAGTAATGTCCCTTCTTTCATTTCTTATTTTAGTAAATTGGGTCTTCTCCCTTTTGTTCTTAGTTAGCCTGTCTAGAGGCTTACTGATTTAACTGATCTTTTCTAAGAACCAGCTTTTGGTTTTGCTGATTTTCTCTATTGATTTTGTTTGCAATTTCATTGATTCTTGCTCTAATTTTTATTATTTCTCTTCTTCTGCTTACTTTGGATTTAATTTCCTTTTCATTTTCTAGTTTCATAAGGTGGAAGCTTAGATTATAGATTTTAGGACTTTCTTCACATTAAGCTGAATATTCTTTTGCCTTGGGTACTCCACACAAATGTTCAACACCTTTCTGGTTTTAGGACTTAGAATATTTGACTCTACCCTCAAGATCCCACTAGGACTCTAAAAAACCCAGATCATTGGGATATATGAGGTGACAAAAGCTTTACGGAAACTTTACTAAGAAGTTAATACACAACAGGTTAACAGCTGAGGAATGATTACTACAAAGGTTTCACAATATAGTCTCATCTTTTAATAATAAAAATGCTGAAATAATAGCATCTAACATTTAATCAGAGCTTATCATGACATGCTGTTCTACAAGTTTTTATGTGCATTAACTCTTCTAATCCCCTCAAAACACTATGATGTAGGGTAATGTTTTCCTTGTAGATTAAAAAACTAGAGTCACTAAAAGATTAAATAATTTCCTAAAGGTCACATTGCTAATTACTATTGAACTACAGATGGTATGACTTCAGAGCTCATCCTACTACTCTATTGCCCTATTTTACTTAAAAAAAAAAAAATGAATTTGTGAGCCAAGTAAGTTATTATTTGTTCATTCTTAGCAAGCAGCCCAGATTCTATTTTTCAGATGGCTGTCTAATACACTTATTAGTTGATCACTATTTATACACTTTGCCCGATCTCTAAGAATTAATGACCAATCCATAGAGACAGAAAGCACATTAGTGGTTGCCAGAGGCTACAACAATAGGGAATAACTGTAATGGGTATGGGGTTTCCTTTTGGGGTGATAAAAATGTGTTGGAATTAAATAGATAACGATTGCACAATACTGTGAATATACTAAACGCCACAGAATCGTACACTTTAAAATTTTACCCCAATAATGGGGCACCTGGGTGGCTCAGTCGGTTGAACGTCTGACTTCGGCTCAGGTCATGATCTCACACAGCTCATGAGTTTGAGCCCCGTGTCGGGCTCTGTGTTGACAGCTTGGAGCCTGGAGCCTGCTTCAGATTCTGTGTCTCCCTCTCTCTCTGCCCCAACCCACTCGCATTCTGTCTCTGTCTCTCTCAAAAATAAATAAATATTAAAAAAAAATTTTACCCCAATAAAAAAATTATCTATAATATTTTGGTTATAGTAATCCAATGGAATGGTATTCAACTACTAAGTTTCTGAAAGTATTTAATAACAGGGGAAAAGATCCTAAAATATTAGTGAGTAGGAAAAAAGTAGATTATACAACTATATGTAACACAAGGTCAAATTTGAAAAATAAAAATTTTTGTTTTTAGTATTTGGACACATACATTAACAGTGTTCATATAGAACAGTAAATGTTTTGCTTTGTTCTTCATATTTTTTCTATTTTCTATGTTTTATATTTCTTTTATTGTCAGGACAAATACACTTTTAAAAGAATTTAGTCACAAATAACTAATAAGTTTAGCACTGTAACGGACTCCCAAGTCCCTCAAATAAGAGAACAAATAGAAAACAAATAAAATAGTTTAAATTCAAATACATAAATAATTACATTAAATTTGCATAGTCTAAACGTACCAGTTAGAAGACAGAGATTATCAGGTTGGGGGGAAAATGGCCCAACTATATGCCATCTCCAAGAAACTCCAAATACAAAGACATAGTTAGGTTGAAAGTAAAAGGCTGGAAAAAGATATATCATGCAAACAGTAATCAAAGAAAGGAAGAGTGGCTGTATTAATATCAGACAAAGTAGACTTCAGAATAAAGAAAATTACCAGGAAAAGGGGGGGACATTACACAGTAACAAATGGGTGATTCACCTAGAAGACATAATCTCAAATATGTATGCACCTAACAACTGAGCTTCAGAATACATGGACCAAACACTGACAGAACCGGAAGAAGAAACAGACAAACCCAAAGCTGTAGTTGGAGACTTCAACACTTCTTTTTCAGTAACAGACAGAACTAGTAGACCAAAGAAACAAGCAAATAATAAAGACATAGAGGAATTAAACATCACCAACCAACTGGATCTGACATTTATACAATACTCCACCCAACAAAGCAAAATAGACATTCTTTTGAAGCACACATGAAATATTCACCAGCAAAATAGACAGTATCTCCTGGATCAAAAACATCTTAACAAATTTAAAAGATCTGAAATCATATAAACTGTGTTCTCTGACCATAATGGAATGAAACTAGAAATGATTAAACAAGATAACAGAGGGGCACCTGGGTGGCTCAGTTGGTTAAGCGTCCGACTTCAACTCAGGTCATGATCTTATGGCTCATGGGTTCGAGCTCCGCTTCAGGCTCTGTGCTGACATGACAGCTCAGAGCCTGGAGCCTGCTTCGGATTCTGTCTCCCTCTCTCTCTGTCCCTCCCCCACTTGCAGTCTGTCTCTCTCAAAAATAAACATTAAAAAAAACAAAACAAGATAACATAAAAATCACCAAACACTTGGAAATTTAACACACTTTTATATAATCCATGGGTCAAAGACAAAGGCTCAAGGGAAATCAGAAAATATTTTCAACTGAGTGAAACTAAAAATACAGTATTTCAAAATTTGTGCTATGTAGCTAAAAATAGTGCTTAGAGGGGAATTACAGTTGCTATAAACTAAGTGTTTGTGCCCCAGCCCCCAAATTTTTATGTTGAAACCTAATCCCCAATATGACTGTATTTGGAGGTGAGGCCTTAGAGAAGTGATTAAGTCATGAGGTCTCAAGAATGTGATTACTGCCTTAAAAAAAACAAAAAAAACCCCAAAAAAACACACACCCCAGAGAGCTCCCTTACCCCTTCTGCTATGTTGAGAGCACACAAGAACTATGAACTAGGAAGCAGTCTCTCATCAGATACCAATCTGCTGGAGTTTTGATCTTAGACTTCTCACCTTATAGAACTGTGGGAAACAAATTTCTGTTGTCTACAAGCCATCTAATCTTTTTTTTTTTTTAATTTTTTAAATGTTCATTTATTTCGAGAGGGGTGCGCAAGCAAGAGAGGGGAGAGAGAGATGGAGAGAGAGCAGGGCTCCATGCTCAGAGCAGGGCTCAATCCCAAGACCACGAGATCACAACCTGACCCAATATCATGAGTTGGATGCTCAACCGACTGAACCACCCAGGTGTCCCAGCACCTAATCTCTAATAGTTTGTTACAGCCACCTGAACGGGCTAAGAAAATAACATTAAACACCTACATTACAAAAGAAAGGTCTCAAGTCAACCTTAGCTTCCATCTTAAGAAACTGGAAAAACAACTATTAATAAACCCAAATCAAGCAGAAGGAACAAATAAAAATAAGAGCAGAAATCCATGTAACTGAAAACAGAAAAACAGAAAAATCAATGAAACCAAAAGCTGGTTCTCTGAAAGACCAATAAATTAAGAAATCTATCAAGAAAAAAGGAGAGAAAACACAAAACATCAAGAGTGAGAGAAGAGATTATCACTATGGACCCAGAAGGCATTATAATAACAACGGGTACTACAGGGGTGCCTGGGTGGCTCAGTCGGTTAAGCGCGACTTTGGCTCAGGTCATGATCTCGAGGTCCGAGAGTTTGAGCCCCACATCCGGCTCTGTGCTGACAGCTTAGAGCCTGGGAGCCTGTTTCGGATTCTGTCTCCCTCTCCCTCTCCCCTCCCCCACTCACGCTCTGTCTGTCTCTCTCTCTCTCTCTGTGTCTCTCAAAAATAAACATTAAAAATTTTTTTTTTAAATAACAAAGGGTACTACAAACAACTCTACATACAAAAATTTCACAATTTAGTAAAAAGGACCAATTTCTTGAAATTACCCAAAGTCACACTGAAATAGATAACCTGAACAGATTTATAACTATGAAAATACCAAATTAGTAATCCAAAATTTTCCAAAAAAGAACCCTCCAGGCTCAGATGGTTTCACTGGCAAATTCCTTAAAAGAAGACCACCACCAATTCTATATAATTTCTTAAAGAAGAAATAATACAACATATTAGAGTTTATAGAGTTGTGCTGAACAATGAGGCCACATGTAGCTACTGATTACCTGAAATGTGGCTAAAGCCTAGTACTGAAATGATCATATTTTGGCTCTACTAACATATTATTAAACATTTTTTAAAGTCCTCAAATAAGACTTAGGTCAGAAGTAGGATCTGCTTTCTTAACCACTTCTGATTTCTAAACATAAAAAAGAAACTAAAACTAAAAAGGAAAAATGACTTTGAAGTGGCTACTAAACCACAGCCTAACCCACTCTAGAATTCAATTGCTCTCAAGATCATCTCAAAACAAAGTATAAGCAAAAACTCTTAGAAAACAAGAGGGAAGTGGAAGGACACTGATCACTACAAAGCAAAATCCAGAGGTTAACAGGCTCACACAGCATTCCTTTCTAGAGCCCAAATGTCCAATACTGACATTCTCTTTGGAAATAAAGGGAAGCCTAAGCTTTTTAAACATAAAAGGAGAAAAATAAGAGAGCTTTTAAAAAAAGTATTTTTTTCAAGATAAAGATTATAGAATGAACTAATTTCTAAGTGATAAATATCTTTGCCATTTCAAGGAAAAACCCATTCGAGTATTTTGTGGCCAGTGTCAAAGCATCATTACAGGAACAGAATGCAATTTGCTTTTCAGTAAGGAGCCATCCTCCTCACAGATTTCCACCTTTAATTACAAGACTAATGGGAAGTTTCTAAAAATAAAGTAATGGCTACATTCTGAGCAGTAATAAAGAATATAAACCACATGTGAAAAACTAAGATCTCAGGTAAAGCTTAAGAGACAAATACACTGATCATTTTAGACACTAATCATCATTCTGTTAAAAAATAACCACACAATTTTCAGCAGGTTTACAGCACATACTGACAAATTAAGTATTCACCATGATTTGAGTGGAAGGCAATTATGCTTGCTTCCTTACTTTCATAAGAGGTATGATCTGGCCTGATTCAGATGGAAGTATATACAATGGCACTTACTAACAATTTCCATCACACAACAATTTAGTACAATTTTAAGAATTTCTCATGTGAAACAATTTCAGCATATATGTAAACATTTTTTTTGTGAAGGAGAAATGTACTATATCTCCTCCATTGTTTTTTTCCTCACTTTTATTATTTCTGAAATCAAAATCATACAATCAAATGTGTTCATTTAATGTAATGGCTCTACCCCTCCCCTTAATCATATAAAAATTGCTGTCACCTAATAATCAGAGAGGCACAGTTTTTAAGTGTTTTATTATGATAGGGCTATATACTAAGTTAACTAAACACTTTTTAACTAGCTCCAGCCTCAGCTATAGCCCTTACCAGTGCATACACACAAAAAAGGATTACATAAACATATTTTTAAAAGCAAATTATGCTTAACTATTTAATCTTTAAAAATTTTAAGTATTTTATATCAATATAAAGGTTACTTTATAACTACTTTTCTTTTTATCAAAAAGTATATTAATATTTCAATGAAGAATCAGATTTGCTTAAAAACATTTTTGTAAATGTTTACTTATTTGAGAGAGAGAGAGAGAGAGAGAGAGAGAGAGAGTGTGTGTGTGTGTGTGTGTGTGTGTGTGTCTCACAAAGAGAGAGAGAGTGGGGGAGGGGCAGAGAGAGGGAGAGACAGATTCCCAAGCAGGCTTGATGCTGTCAGCATGGAGCCTGATGCAGGGCTAGATCTCATCAACTGCGAGAACACAACATGAGCCAAAATCAAGAATGGTAAGATTAACTGACTGAGCCACCCAGGTGTCCCTGGTTAAAAACATTTTTAAGGAACTGTCAATCCCCATATTTACAATCCTTAGAAACTGACATTCCAGGTCAGAGAAGTTTCTTTAACAAAAGGGCTTTACCTACCATAAGAAAAAAAGATGCTGCTTTCAAATTATATTTTTGCCCTTCTATCAAATCCTTACATATACATATTAGGCCTACTGAGAAATAATAAAACTAATTATGAAGCAAATTGTTAGCAATAACAACACATATTAAAACGACTCGCAGTTGAATTTCAAAGTAGTTACATTTGATGCTTCATACTTGGACATGCAAATATTTTATTTACTATCTTTTATGGATTGATCACTGTTTCATCCTATTGCTTGATTTTCTATGTTCCATAGAGTTTCATGACCCAATATGTGCATTTTAGAAGTTAATCTGAACAGTACAGCCATTTCACATTGCCGTCAACGCATGTAGAACTACCTAGACACAAATATTACTCCATCTGGTGAGGCACCACTACCAACAGCAGGCTTCCTTCTCTGAAGCTGAAATAGCACATCACCTTATAGACTTAATATAAACCTTAAACATAAAGATATTTAAGGATTTCAGATCTCATTTACATTTTGAAATGTCCTTTCTAAAAATAAAAACATTTCCCATACAAGTCACATTCAGCTTAGGCTAGCATTTCTTTATCAAAAAAGAAATCTGTTGTTTTCAAGGGCTGCTCTTACTTCTTTAAAAAATTTTTTTTAACATTTATGTGAGAGAGAGACAGAGAGAGACTGATGGAGAGAAAGACTGCGGGGGAGGGGCACAGAGAGAGAGGGAGACCGAGAATCCCAAGCAGGCTCTGTGCTGTAAGCACAGAGCCCCACATGGGGCTCATTCTCACAAACCGAGATCATGACCTCAGCCGAAATCAAGAGATGGACACTTAACTGACTGAGCCACCCAAGCGCCCCTCATATTTTTGATAGTGCAGAATTCTAGAGACCAGAACTGAAACAGTGCCTTAATGAGGATCTTCTAGAAGCAAATGAGGCAACGTTTTGAGGCCAAGATACAAAAAAGGGAGGTTCTAAAAGTCAAGTCACCTAAATAGACATTTTTCCAAAGAAGACATCCAGATGGCCAACGGACACATGCCAAGATGCTCAAGATCACCAACCACCAGGAAAATGCAAATAAAACCATAATATAATACCATCCACACCTGTAGGAATGGCTGTTATCAAAAAGACAAGAAATATCAAGTTTTTGTTTTGTTTTTTAAAGTAGGCTCCACACCCAATCCAGGGCTTGAACTCACAATCCCAAGATCAAGAGTCACATGCTTTACTAACTGAGCCAGCCAGGTGCCCCCAGAAATATCAAGTTTTGATGAGGATGTGGAGAAAAAGGAACCCTTATACACTGCCGGTATATACTGATGCAGCCACTATGGCAAACAGTATGGAGTTTCTTCAAAAAATTAAACAGGGGCGCGTGGGTGGCTCCATCAGTTGAGCGTCCGACTTCGGCTCAGGTCATGATCTTACAGTTTGTGAGTTCGAGCCCCGCGTCGGGCTCTGTGCTGACAGCTCAGAGCCTGGAGCCTGCTTCGGATTCTGTGTCTCCCCGTCTCTCGGCCCCCCCCACTCATGCTCTGTGCCTCTCTGTCTCTCAATAATAAATAAATGTTTAAAAAAAATGTTCTTTTAATTAAAAAAAAATTAAACACAGAACTACCATACAACCAGCAGGTATTCATAAAAAAATTTTTTAAATGAAAACACTAATTTGAAAAGACATACACACCCCTATGTTTCATCACAGCCTTATTTACAATAGTCAAGATATGCAAGCAACCTAAATGTTGATCAACAGATGAATGGATAAAGGAGATGTGGTATATACATACAATGAATATTACTCAGCCATAAGAATGAAATCTTGCCATTTGTGATAACATGGATGGACCTAGAGGGTACTGTGCTAAGTGAAATAAGTCAAAGACAAGTATCATATGATTTCATTTATACGTGGAATCTAAAAAACAAAACAATTTAACGAACAAAAGAGACCCACAGATACAAAGAAATAACGGTACATAAATGTGTGGCAACTGTATATAAATATGAAATCACTATGTTGTATACCTGAAACTAAAACAATACCGATTATGCTAATTATTCTTCATTAAAAAAAAAAAAAAAGAAAAAGAAAAGGAAAAAGAAAAAGAGAAAGAAAAGGAAAAAGAAAAAGAAAAAGAAAAAGAAAAAGAAAAAGAAAAAGAAAAAGAAAAAGAAAAAGAAAAAGAAAAAGAAAGGTGGGTTCAATATGGAAGAGGGCAAGAGAACTGGCAGAAACGCCAAGAAGAACAGCATCTACGTAGAAGACACAAGTGTGGAATCTTGACTGTATAAAATCAGAGCTTCTTTGATATAACAACGATCAGTTAAAATATAGGAGAAGAATGAAGAGGGACAATCCTGCATCACCTGGCTAGGAAGGACATTCCATAATAGGAGAAGGTGGAAGAAGAACTTAGCAAGGTTTTAGGAAATAAACAGTGTGGTTTATATAGAGCACCCAAGGGGGGCCTGGGTGGCTCAGTCGGTTAAGCATCCGACTTCAGCTCAGGTCATGATCTCACGATCTGTCAGTTTGAGGCCTGTGTCAGGCTCTGTGCTCTGTTCTGTCAGCTCAGAACCTGGAGCTGGCTTTGGATTCTGTGTCTCCCATTCTCTCTGCCCTTCTACTGCTCATTTTCTGTCTCTCCCTCAAAAAATAAATAAATAAATAAATAAATAAATAAATAAATAAATAAATAAATAAAATAAAAATAAATAAAAATAAATAAATTTATATTTAGCACCCAATACGTTTCCTAATTACATGGGACCTATTATGATTTAGCAGCTTAATAAGGGACGTTCCATTCCTAACCTCTGAGAAACTAAATGAATTATGTATAAGTATTTAATATACACGTACAATGTCCCCAGGGACCCATGTGAACTATTTAACAAGAGGAGCCACTTCAAGTGGGAGAAATCTTCATCGGCATGTGATGACCAGACCAGTACTTCACCTTAGCTTACTTCACAACTAGAACACCTCTGATTTAGAAGGAACCATCACAGTGCAGGGATAAATCTCTCCTGTGGAATTTTGGAAGAGGGCACTTGATTAGGAGGAGAGAAACATGTTACTGTTGGTATCAAGACTAAAATGGTGACAACCCCTCATGTTGCTTACTGCCTCCCCAGAGTCAAGTGTCCTATAAGAACTGTGCGTCTCCTAGCAGGCAGGAACTTCTTGGGCAACTGATAAACTGATATTTACCCAACTACCTAAGAGTTTCCCCACCAATATTAACCCGGCCTTCATTCCCAACTCACTCTGGAAATGTGGAGAAGATGTGGCAACTATAAACCCCATCCTGCCTAAACCCGGACAAGTATCAACACCCTGGGCCAAAGTTTCTTCACAAACCCTATGTAGTAGTGAGAGCCAAATTCATTAGCAAAGATCGTAAAACTACTTTTCTTAATTTATAACTTTCACTGAACCCTAGACAAATTATTAATAATTATATCTGGTCTTCAGTTTCCTCATCATAAAATGTAGCTCATACTTCCCTTATAAGGTGATTTATATGTATAGAGCCCAATACGATGCCTAACATATAGCAGGTATTAGATAACAGGTTGCTTTTATCTAAGAAGCAAAAGTCTGTAAAAAGAAAGTAAAAGAAAATGTTTGAGCTTGAAAATAAATCTGCCAGGAATCAGATACTTAGTGGTAATCAACCAAGGGAGTTAGAAACATGTGTGGTTGAAGAAGGTCGCTGGTAAAGATGAATATGCAAAGCTAAGGTATTTAGTGAGAGAGGGCCAACGGTCATATAAACATGCCCCACATAGGGAAGAACTGTCCACACAACATGCCAAGAACACCTCTCTTGACTCTGAGAGAGTACAACGAATCTAAAATGGGGGAAGGGGGTCCACTTTATAAATTATTAAATATGGCAAAAAGCCTTTTTGAGGAAGAGAAATGAACTGAAACATGTTATTATAAAAATAAAGAGAATGGATTCTTTCTAGAGAAGACCATCTAAAGACTATAGAAGAGATCACCCACCAAAAACAAAAGCTTTGTTATTAAAACAGAAAGATGAAACGCTATTGAATAGTTACCTAACTCGTCCAAGTTTGTGCACAGGCAACCTAGGCTTACTTTCCAAACTCTTACCACTATAATACACTCTATGAGTTTGCAAACTAAGCGTGCACAAACTAAGAGTGAACAGAAAAAATGAGAAGAGCCAATCATGGTTAACAAGGCAGTTTATTTTTTTTTAATGTGCATAGTTGTGGTTTTATGTATATTATATTCACATTCTGCCAGTAATTTACCATCTCTGCTATCAGAATGTGTTATAATCAACAGTAATCTGGATTCAATGAAATGTGGTAGTTTGTACAATGGAATTAAATTCTTTACTAGAGAAGATGAATTGTTTGCAAACTACTCCACAAAGCAGTGGTTAAGGAGGCTCCCAATTTAACAAAAGCAGTTTCATTTTTTTTTTTTAATGTTTATTTATTTTTGAAAGAGACAGAGCACATGAGAGTGGGGCAGGGGCAGAGAGAGAGGGAGACAGAGGAACCGAAGTGTGCTCCGCGCTGACAGCAGCAAACCCAACATTAGGGCTTGAACTCAGGAACTGTGAGATCATTACCTGAGCCAAAGTCAGACACTTAACCGACTGAGCCACCCAGGTGCCTTAAAACCAGTTTCACTTTTATATTTCCCCTTTTTTTGAGAGGGCATTCATATATGCTTATTTGTAAAGGAAAGCATTCTACTGATTTAAAAAAATGCTCTGAAAATCATGGAACCAGATAAATTATTAAGATCTCTTGAAGATATTAGATTTCACAAAGTCCTAAGAAACAACTCAAAGATTATATGACCAAGAAAAGCTTTAAATTCTTTACTGTCTCCAAAGCTAGTATATTAATACTCTACCAACTTCTAGAATTTGAGAGGAATGTTACAAGTATAAATTTTAATGTCCCACATAGAGATAATTATTTTTATCTTAACAATAAAACACACACACACACACACACACACACACACACACACACACAGAATTCTCGAACACCAGAGAACAGTTAGAAGCAGTATCTTTGGATCAAAGGGATTTTTTTTTTTTAAGTCACGTATGCAGTCACACCCCTCCCTTAAAAACACTGACATTCATTTAAAAAAAAATCTCCACTCCACTCCGCCTGCATTGGGCTCAGCTTTTCGAAGTTACAAAGATAAATTAAGACATATATCACCTTAAGTTTTAAAGGTGATATGAGACATTCATCAAATTAACTGGGTAGAAAGAGGTAAAGTGCCAAAGAGAGGCAAGGGAGCGAGAGGTAAAGAGAAAATGCAATGGAAAAAAAAATGCAATGGGAGCTCAGCAGTGGGAGAAATCAGTCAACCCTTGAAAAACACAAATTTGAACTGTGTGGGTCCACTTATATGTGGATTTCCTTATAGATATAGATATAGATATAGATATAGATATAGATATAGATATATACACACACATATATATACTTATTTTTATTACTGTAAATGTATTTTCTCTCCCAATTTTCTGAATGACATCTTTTCTCTAGCTTACTTTACTGTAAGAATACAGTATATAACACATATAACTACAAAATATGTGTTAATCGACTTAATGTTTTAATGTTATCAGTAAGGCTTCTGGTCAACAAAGTTATTAGTAAAGTTTTGGGGAAGCCAAAGATTACACGTGGATTTTCGACTGTGTGGGGGTGTCAGCACACTTAACCCCCCACGTTGTTCAAGGGTCAACTGTATTTCCAACTGTGCAGGTACAAAGGTTTTTAGAAGTGGCCTGAAAAGAGAGTCCAGAAGGAAAGGGGCAAATAGTTTCTGCATTCTAATATATGATTGCATATTCATTTGTTATCCAACAAATAATTCACTGTCTAGTAGGAGAAAAGGGTAAGTAAACAAACACCTAAGGGCACCTGGGTGGCTCAGTCTATTAAACCACTGGATTTCAGCTCAGGTCATGACCTTGCAGTTCATAAGCTCAAGACCCACATCAGGCTCTGCACTGTCAGAATTCTCTGCCTGGAATTCTCTCTCTATTCCTCTATCTCTGCCCCTCCCCTGCTTGTGCGCTCTCTCTCTCTCTCTCTCTCTCGCTCTCTCTCTCCCAAAATAAAAAAATAAACTTAAAAAAAAAGAAACACCTAAAATACAATGTGTTAATAAGTATAACCAGGGGCGCCTGGGTGGCGCAGTCGGTTAAGCGTCCGACTTCAGCCAGGTCACGATCTCGCGGTCTGTGAGTTCGAGCCCCGCGTCAGGCTCTGGGCTGATGGCTCGGAGCCTGGAGCCTGTTTCCGATTCTGTGTCTCCCTCTCTCTCTGCCCCTCCCCGTTCATGCTCTGTCTCTCTCTGTCCCAAAAATAAATAAAAAACGTTGAAAAAAAAAATTAAAAAAAAAAAAATAAGTATAACCAAGCCTGTGCATAATATTAATGAAAAAAGGAGGGATGGATTTCCATGGAGCAGTGGGGAGAGTGAGCAAGGCAGGAAGGGGGAAGAAGCAATGGTGACTTCATCAGGGCCCCAAGGATGAGCAGAAGTTTAATGGAAAGAAGAAAAAAGGGATTTCTGGCCATAGGAACATGAGCAAGAGCAGGGAGAAGTGAAAGCATGTGGCGTCTTTGGGGGCTGGCTGTGGGGGAGTGAAGAGGAGACCGAAGATGAAAGTGAAAACGAGGCCAGATCGTGAGGAGCTTTAAGCCCCATGCCAAGGGAGTTGGCTCCATTACAGTAGGCACGAAGGTTCTAGGCAAAGAATGATGTCACATAAGCACTATGAGACACCCTTTCTAACATTAAAATTTCTTGAGGCTATAAAAATATATGAAGTTTCCACTGGCTGCAAAAACACATAGAAGAACACTGATTCCAGGACCCCCTGAACACACTCCAAAGATCCAACTGGCCTTGAGTCCACTTAGGAACTCCCTGAGGGCAGTAACTATTTACCATTTATTTTTCTTTGGATTACCAGGACACGGGACATAGTGGAACCAATAGGAACTGATTTGTAATGAAGGACAGTAAGACAGAACAAAAGATGACCCCAACGATCCTGCCTGATCACCTCAGTGGGGTGCTGAGGAGAAGAATGGAAGTTTTGCCTGGGAATATTAAGATTCGGAAACCTACAGGATGTCCAAGTGTTCTGTCCATAAGCAGTTCAAACACAGGTTTGGAGCTCCAAAAAGAGTCTGCAGCCACAGATATGAATCTGAACATCGCCATGTAAGCTGTACTGCTGACAGCTGAACCCGTGTGGATGGATGAGGTAACTGAGCAGGAACAGGACCCAGCTCAGAATCTAGGAATCTCAGGGCAAAGATGAGACTAGACAGAGACAGAGAAAGATCATTCAGGGGAGGAGAAACAAGACTGATACCATGTGAGTCTAGGAAGGTCCACAATTCAAAAAACATTTGGAGTACGGTGCCCAACGACAGAGGGTCAGTTAGTGCGAAGACTACGTGCCTATTGGATTTGTAAACTGGGTAGTCTGATTTCATTTCACTGGAGCGGGTAAAGAACAGACTAGGCTGAAGAACAGATGAAAAAGGGAAGAGACAGTGTAGCTCACTCTGCTCAAAAAGTATGGCAATAACGAGAAGGAGTGAGAGGTGTCGACAGGGCCTCAGGTTGGGAGAAGAGTGCACATTTTGTGCATTACCTCTTTTCACATGACTTCTATCTAGAGACTCTGAGAGCAAGGACTGCCTTCAGTATTCTTACAGCACCTACTAGATTATATAAGAAAAAGAGCAGCACTACTAAATCACTGTTTAGAATGCAAGATATATATATATCTCATGCACTTTGCTAAATTTTAACTTCCTAGTGTAAAAGGGAGAGCACTAGACTGAATCAATTAGTCATTAAATTCAAGTCATTTACCTGCATGGGGTGACTGTTTAAAAGAGGCCATGCCTTGTTATGTAATTTGACAGGCTCTGTGAGCAACACTGGGAATGCTGGAAGATATTACCTTAATTCCTTCACCCTGGGCTGCACAAGGACATACTCACCTCCATAGTAGAGTCCTGTAGCAGTGCACATCCGCCACTGTCCCTGATACATTCCTGCTCTGCTGGGGCTGCACATCTGGACGCTGACATCTGCAATCTCTTGGGGCTCTAGCGATCTCACCATCACCATGTTCACATGTCCAAATTGGTCTCCCCCGACATATTTAAGACAAACCCCTGGAGGCCAGGCCTCTGCCCCTGAGTTCAAGCAAAAGAAAAAAATGTTAGGCAATTAGTGGTCCTATGCCGGGTGCAGTTCATTACACAACTGTAGAAGAGGCCTCTTTCTCGGTCTTTCACACATACGTGAACCTAGCCACATATCCTTGAGCTAGATAATGTCACAAGACTGATCAGAAGGATTATCAGAGTTAACAACCTCTGACCAACAGTCTATCCCTAAGATAAAGGACATATGACCAAAGCAAGGCAGTTCCTCAAGAAGATGTGTTTCAGGGGACCCCAGGGAAGGCCATACGTCACACTGAATCCATAGAACCTAAGAATGATGTCCACAAAGAGCCATGGAAATGAAGCACAGGCCCACATCTTCGGAGGCCTGCTTTCTTTACTAAGAGGTAACACATGCCCATTTTCACTTGAACTTTTTAAGCTGACATTCAAAGTAAAAATACATACATCTGATTGTCCCTACTCTTTCTATCAAGGCAAGAAGATGAAACACATGAGGAATAATTTCTGTATTATTTCCATTTGAAAACATTTCCCCTGATGTATGACTTTTCTTCTGTCGTCCGTAACTATGAAAAGACCAAGGTTCAAGAGACTCTGCAAATACAAGACAGAGGAGTCAAGTGAAAGTTTCTTTTTCAGAATCTAATAGTAGTGGGGAAAACAGGAACAGGTAACTCCCCTCGTTAATAACACAATGAACTGTGGTCTCGGGATGACAGCAGCCAGACATACTTGTATAAAGGATAGGAATGGCAATACAGAGAAAAGGCATTAGATGGAATATCTTTCCTCCTTTGGAAGTGACAAAGATCTTATTTGCGTACCTCTTCCTGTGTACCTGTTTTCATGAAAACGAATTCAAAATGAGAAATCCATATACTTTGTTCTGACAAGTCATAGGGCCACACAGTGACTAGAGGTTATCTTTCCTGTGAAGTTTCTCCAATATACTCCTTTTTTTGCTGTAGACAGAAACCTCTATATATCTTTTGGGGGGATATATACATTCATTATAAAAATACACCACTGTGAAAAGATAGATATGGCCAGACTCTCAGGACAAAGCACGCTTGAAATTTCTCTTCTAAGAGTATTCTAGCATGCCTTAGTACCTAGTTCTCAAAGTGCCAGACTGGTTTTGATATACCTGATGACTCACGATCGAAAAGGGAACCAGAGAAAAAAGCAACTACAGCTCCACTGCTGAGACCTCAGCCCCATAATGAATAGCACACTCCGTGGTTCCTGGGTCTTAAGGGGTAGCAGACGAAGCAACGGGCGCTATGTTTTGTCACACACTCCTAAAAAACACACCTGCTGCCAAAGTGCCCTCCCAAGTTAACACCACAAAGGGCAGGTGCTGCCGGTGGAAAGGCTGTAGATGATACCCTGGCAATACATGCAAATTCTGTTTTTCATTTCTGGGGCCTATGGCCTTGGCAAAAGCATATTTGTCTTAGGTCGAGAATAGAAGCAGCTGGCATGAAGCACCTTGGAAAATGTCAGTCTCTCTAAAGACCAAGATCAAGAGGAAAATTACACTACTGTTTTAGGGTCAAATTCACAATTTTTCTTTCAAACACACACCCGTATACACACACACCTGAAACAAGACAACATCTATTTGTATGAAAACCCGAGAATGTATCTGTTTTTGAATGTCTAAGAAAATAAGGAAAACAAGACTGTCTGGATGTGGGACATACTGGGCTGTCCTGAGCAGACAACCACAAACAACCCAGTCAGTCAGATCTGTCAGCTACACGAAATAGGGAGTGCTGCCATACTCCAGAGGAACTGAGTTCGCTGGTAAACAGTAAATGATCAACAAACTATACAGTTACAGTCCTCATCTTTTTTAGTACACCAAATACTCTAGTAATGTGTTACCTAGAGGCATGTAGAAGAAAAAACTGGATGAGTTATCCACCATCAACTCCAAAGTGTTAATCTGCTATAAGTGAAGAACCAATCATTTCCCTTCTGAGAGTTCACAACCACAACATACAGTTTTACAGCCTGTTAGGATAGGTAAACTCTAAAGAGATCAAAGATACCGGTTCTTAATACAGAGGAAAGAGAAATACTGGTGACCTGTATCGACTACCAGCATACCTAAAATCTGGATTTGAGAAATATAATACAAGAGGGTTTCAA
This sequence comes from Neofelis nebulosa, assembly GCF_028018385.1. Taxonomy (NCBI): domain Eukaryota; kingdom Metazoa; phylum Chordata; class Mammalia; order Carnivora; family Felidae; genus Neofelis; species Neofelis nebulosa. The sequence goes on from NC_080787.1 coordinate 36,839,305, forward strand.
ATTAAGTCTCAGTTACAAAATGGCTTAATGGGGGATAGCTACATCTAGAAGAAAAGAAAGACTAATTTGTGTTTTACAACTTCCCAAGTTAAGTACCATAAGCACGTATAGGATCAAGGCTGTGATTCTCCAGTTATTGTGGAGTATAATTTTATTCAAACAAATAAAAAGTAAATACGAAACAAAAAAATTCTGCAATATGGCAATTTTGAGATGATAGAGAACATGGCAAAAATGAGATAAAAGTCTTATCAGTTCCAGAAAGCCTGGGCTTACTAGGTATAAGTGATTATAGAAATAGTTTGGAGACAGTAAGGAACATCCAAAGAGCAATGAGGAAGTAAAAAAAACCTCAGTGAAGCTCCTCTATTCTTTTTAACCCCCATAAGCTTGGAGATTACATTTCAAGTTAAGCTACATGCAAAAAGGGACTTTCATTGATCTTGTCACTATTTGCTGAATGGATGAAGCAGAATTACCTTCTCTATAGTCATACTGAAGAGAGAAAGGTAGAAATTAAATATTTCAAGGAGTCAAAAGAAAAATGGATAAAACAGTTGTTCTCTCTCAAGGACTTTTCTTAACCCTTGTTTTGTGTTCACAAAAAATAAAGTTGACTCTGAAGCCACTTTCTCACATCACAATCTCAACTACTTCACCAAAGTCCACGAACACCAGAGTTTACCATAACATGCTCAGCTTAACATTCACTACAGTTGGACAATAAAGCATGGCTGTAACAACTGGGAAGCTGTAAGTGTTGGTAAGGAAAATTATCTACTTTCACCATGGAGGGCAGTTTCAAATTTTTACTTTCCATTTTAATGGTAAGATTTCCTGATTGAGTTTCCCAAGCTTCTAGTACTTATATAGTGCCAAAGGTTTGGATCCTGGGATTCTGCGTCTGTCATTAAATGTCTCGCTTCTGTTTTTCTACGGTCTGAAACCAAGGATTTAAACAGTATTAAAAGTTGGATTTTAAACAATGTGTGATGTTCATCTTCTTTGGGGAAACTGTTGGGACAGCTATATGCAGTTCCTATCAATCTCACCTGTTGTATATTTGAATGCTTGGCATGCCTAAAACATAACAGCAGAAAGATGCCATGAAAATTATTTGTGAAACTATTTCAGTGAGCACTTATCTCTTAGAGAAGGTTATGAATGAGAGGAAAAGAGAGGAGAAATAGCTAAGGCCTGCCCTTCTTCTGTGTTACTCTATTTCCAGAAAGAACTCAGGCCAGATTAGAATGATGCTAAAGAACCAGTACACGTGCATGTTTTCCCTCTTACTCTTTAATAACATACCGATTCCTTAGTTATGGGACGCCAGTTTCTCCTTAATCAAATGGAAAGCATTTAGTGTACAGATACAATACTATTTTACAACTGGATGAACAATTTCCAGAAGGATACAAAAATCTACATGTTTAAAGTAACCTGAAGGGTAAAATCTCCAGCCAACTGCTGTCCAACTTTTCAAGAGGTGTTCAGGCAAAAAATGTCCTTTCACAGGAAGAAAGACTGCAGACCCAGAGGCTACTTTAAACTGGAGATACTACACAAAAGTAGGCAGAAAAATGCAGCCAGGCCCACCAGTACAGATTCTCTCCAAGTCAAGATGAAAGGCAGGCTCTTTGGGGCTCTGATTTGACATTCTAGCCATTTTAGATCAATCTCTCCCAATCTCCCATTAACTCAAGGAACTGTCTAGTGAGTGGATGTATCAAGAGCCTTTCTGAAATCTGCAACCAAACAGTATTTTAAATATTTCAACAGTACTCTAAGAACTTTCAATATTTAAAAATGCAATGAAGAACTCACGGAAAGCCTGACTGTTTTCAGTACAAATAAAAGAGGTCTTAGATTAAATTTTTTCATGAAATAAAACCTATTCATGTATAAGTTTCAAAAGGAGTTTTGACCAGCAACACAGCAGGTTTTAGTAATTCAGAGCAGAAATATGATGAACAGAAGCTGAACTACAGAGGCTGTTATAATATTTTTAAAAGCCCACATTAAGAAAAGTGAGAAAGAAATCAGACCCTCTCAAAAGGGAAAGAAATTAGGCAAAAATAAACGACCTTTAAAAAAAAAAAGAATTTCAAAAAAAATAGAAAACACGGCTATTTTTCCATATTACCATGTGCTTCTCAAACTAACGATGCCCCACACCATTGTAACCAAAAGGGAGAAGAAGCTACTAAAAATTTTATAAAGCCACGAATGTCCCCTATCATCTACAACACTGGGTCAATCCAGACTATATGCATTTCCTCAGTGGCATACTGAACCTCCATCCAAGGGAGAGTTACTTCTAAATAAGCCAGAAAAACTAAGAATCACAATTTGGTACATTATATATAAAAGGCTAGTGTAATCAGTTTTTTCCCATCATAAAAAAATTAAAGTCTAAAGAACTGAAAAGTAAACAGTCAATAAAAGGTCACTTTTACAGGTTTGAGTCCCAAGAGTTGAATCAGCTCACATCACACCTTGCTAGATAGGGTTCCTCCACACCCACAGATTTTTAGCTAAATATGCCTTTTGCTTAGTTTTCCATCTCTCAGAATTTCCCTGTTCAGTCCTTAGCAACAGGGAAGTTAAAGCATCCTCATCGAGTCAGCAGCATTGTTACTGGACGAAACTAGCAATACTAAACCCATTCAAATTTAAAAAGTCATTATAATAACAAGTAAAAGATAATTAACCGTTACCAGATACCATTTTCAAAGAACTATTGTTAACTTATTTTTAATTTTCCTTAAAGTCAGCAGTACATCAAAACAATGCTTTAGAAAAAAACTTCTCAATCTTTTCATCTTTCCCATTCTGAACAAATCCCCACATTTCTTACCCTATTTTTCAAAGTGGTATTAATGTTGTAGAGAGATACCTCAAGGAAATTTCATAAAGAATCATCCTTATGGTTATAAAGAAATGAGCTTTCAAAAGAGCAGATGCTCACAGCTCTTTCTAACTACCTTGTTCTATTCAAGGATGTACCTCCTCTAGTCTGCTGGAAAGAACTGGAAGATTAATTAGAGCAGAATTAAAATGATGGAGTAGAACTGTACAGGTGAAGATAATACCATCACTACACACAGGCCTAGCGCCTGGTATCAAATGAATATTGAATTGTTTAGAGGCATCAACACTTAAATTGAAAGAAAAAAAAAAAAAAGGATGAAAGATCTAAATTATTTTTCCTGATCTAAAGCAGGGGACATTTCACTGATGTTTGGTCATCACACCAGCATAAAAAAGTACTGTATCATGTATATGAAAAAGCTCAGAATTACCAAAGCACATTCCTGAAGCTAAAACATTTCCCTAATTCTTTTAACTACAAAACAAAACAAAACAAAAAAACTGGGCAATGAAGAATTGCCTGTTATCCATTTACCAGAATTCTGGATCCGCCACGTTTTTATAAATTGAGTATCTGGAGGTATCGACTCCCCTTCTCCTATGGTGACATCTTCAACAAACGACATAGAGGGCACACTGATGTTTGGGCTCTCAAAGTCATAATAGGCGCCAATTGCTGCTTGTAGGTTCCTACAAACAAAAAGAAAAGACAAAAGACTTTAGTCCTGTCCAGAGTATATTATCCTGATTGTCAAACAAATGGAAAATGCTTACTTCTCAGGACTTGTTATCGAACCGAAGGCTCTTGGTATATAAATCTTCAGAGCCACCGATTCTGGCTGAGGAACAACAGGGAAAAACCCAGGACTAACAAACCTGTGCAACACTTTTCTCCCAGGGTGCCCACATAAAAAGTAAGAAACATCAGCATCATCAACAACAATATGAAGAAATCTCTCTTTTACCCACAAGGATAGCAAGTACAGGTAAAGAAAAAGAGAGCTCCTCTATAAATGTGCCTGGAATTCAAAAAAGCTCGATTTTAAAAAACATTCCAAGTACTTAATTTTTTGAAAAGGCAGTACATGCAGATGGTTCAGAAAGTTTTGTACAGTGAAAACTAGCCATCTTATCTCTTCTTTCCTATACACACATACCCATAATTGTTCATATCACTTTCTTAAATACCCTTCCAGAACTTCCTTATGTATATACAAGCAAATGATATTCTTTCTTCTTCCCCTTTTACACAATTAGTGATATATTATACATTGTCCTTTGCTTTATTCCCTTTATTCCCATGAAGACATTCCTCTATCAGTACATAGTGAATATTGTTTTTTATAGCTGTATCCAATGTACAGATACATCATTATTTATGTAACGAGTCCACTTATGAGTTTGTTTCCAATCTTTAATTCTTCCATAAATAAGCTTAAGCACATATCGTTTATATATATATGCAATACATATATATATAATATATATATATTATATATTATATATATATATATATATATATGTATATGCAAATGCATCTGTAGGATAAATTCCTATAAGGGATACTGCTAGGTCAAAGAGCATGGATTTGTGGTTTTAATAGATGTATCTAAACTTCCCTCAATAAAGCTGTACACTTAATGAATGCTCCCACCAAGAATGTATGAGTGTATATTCCCTCATTTGTTCATCAACAGTGTTCCTCCAAAATTTTAGATCTGTGTCAATCTGACAGGTAAAAGGGAAGATCTCAGTAAGGCCTTAAAATGGTTTTCTCTTGGGGTGCCTGGGTGGCTCAGTCAGTTAAGCACCTGACTCTTGATATCAGCTCAGGTCATGACCTGGTCATGGGATCCAGCCATGTGTCAGGCTCTGTGCTGAGTGTGGAGCCTGCTTGGGATTCTCTCTACCTTTTGCTCTGCCCCTCAACCGTTAGCGCACATGCGCTTTCTCTCTCTCTCAACCTAAATATTTTAAAAATAAATAAAAAATTAAAACATTGATGTTTCTTATTTTAAGATGGTTTTATCTTATTACTAGAAAGGTTAAGTATCTCTTACATGTTTTTATAAGCTTTTGTAGTTTCTGTTTTGGAAGCACCATTTTGTAAATGTTGGTGTTCTTTTTAATTACTCATAAACCCCCTTATGTCAGAAGGAACTACCAAGCATACAAACCAGAGTCCCTAATTGAACAGAAACACATGATTGACAGCGTGTTCATCCATGCCAGAAACCAAAGGCCACTAAGGGGTTTGAGCAAGCTGTATTCATTAGAAAGATCAAAGAAATTGTTAGTAATTACATTAACCGCTCCTCTTAAGGTCTTACTTAAACTAGTGACATCATCTCCAGTCCCCACAGTAGACAACAACACAAATTGCATTTTTCTAAACATAACCCAAACATAAGCCAATGGATTCAGTGGGTTGTTTTTAATTATACATAAACATAGCATGAAATAAGCTCTGACAGTATACAACTGTTCAACAGACATACTATTAACAGCAAATACTTTTCTGCTGGGGGCCTGCCTGCTCCTCCAGGTGTTTGCAGCTGCCAGAAAGGAGGTCTATATTTAGAGCAGCTGCCTCAGGTCAAGTCTCATGCATTGGTGGCCTGTCATATTAGTCGTATTGACTGGAATTACACCACCACCAACTGCCTGCCTGTTGTGTGTGTACTAGATAAAATATACATGCAGCAGAGCTGGGCCAGGGGCCAAACTGTTTGCTTGACTATTCAATAGGAAGGCTTGGACTTTAGTCTTCTCAGCAACTTCCTTCGCTAGCTGACTGTGATCCAAAATGAGTAATACGTGACTGGTCAAACTTGGGGACGCCCAGCCTCTACCACCCACAAACAGGCCTTAGGAGTGTATCTGGAATCAGTCTTACACTTAGGAATCAGGGATAAAATGAGGAAAAGAAAAATAAGCCTAGTTTGCATTTTGTTCTTCTGAAAACTCTGTGTAAAAGCTATGTGTCCACCCTTTTATAAAGATGATTTTTCTGCCACAGAACTTCAGCAAGTAGCCTGCTGAATTGTTTTCTGTTCACTTGGCTGTAAAATATGCTTGGGAGGGAAGAAACTATTTGTGCACTCAGGACAATTGCCAATTCTCATCCCCAGCATGTGTCATATTTCACCACTTGGCTCTGCCTGATATCAGAAAGGACTTCAAGACCACTGCAGCAGAAACATGAATAAGTTCAACTACCTTACGCAGATCTGTCCCCCTAACTCAAATCTTGTTTCACACAGACCAACTCATCCCACAGCTAAGTCAACAAAACCATTCCTTTGTACCTGTATTATATACATAATTCAGCCAGAGAAAGATTAAGAAACACTTTTAAATCCCAAAGTGAAAATGAAAGTACTAAACTGGACTCCTGGCAGGAAGCAGGAGTAGAGGATGACAAAGCAAATTAACTTCCCAAGTACAAGGCCAAGAGTGGACTTTAGCCCAGTGGTGCTCTAACCCATATGGCAGGTACACAGTTCAAAATGTGGGTACACAGTTTCTCCCACTTGGACCACTTAGATCACTGCCTGACTGGACCAAGCAACGGCAGAAATAGACCAAACAGCTCCAATTCAATGCGAGAACAAGTAGATATGATAGCATGTATTCCCGTTCAAATCAACATACTCAGCTATTATTAGCCAACAAGAAATTCTACGTGAAATAGAGTTGGCTGAGGAAATGGGAAAAGGGAGAACACAGACTCTGTATTCAGCCTAGTCTGAAAGTTTAAGCTTCCAGGTTCCTTCACTGTTTGCACTCGAAGAAGTTTTAACATGATTTCAGATTAAACCAAAAGCACCCTGAAGAACAAAGGAAGGCAGTGTACCAACGGGGAAAAGGGCACAGGCCAAGATGATGGTGATGGCTGTGAATAAACTTAATGCCACAGAACTGTACACTGAAAAATGGTTAAAATGGTAAAATTTTACATTGGCTTTGTTTGGAGGCAGCTCCTACACCTGGCTGTGGGTCTTTGAACAAGGGGCTATGCATCTATGTCCATTTACTCATCTACAAAGCTGAGTTTTTTGTATCAAAAGGCTGACTTATATTTTATATTACCAAGTTGGCATTATAGGGCTGGCTGTGCAGACTGCATGAGACAATGTGTGTAAATGCCTTAGGGTTGGTGTTCAACCAACATTTAATAATGAGCATTTATTCATGTGCTAAGCACTCAACCTGAGACTAGGGATACAACAGCTAGCAAGACAGGCGAGGCCCCTACCTTTACAAAGCCTATAGTCCAGCAGACTGCAGCAAACCAGGGACATTCAAAAAGGGTAACACCAACTGCCTCTCATACTGAGGCTATCAGCCCAAGGCAGCTTTTCCTACTTGAATAAAAAATGGGCTTGGTGCACAACAGCTTCAACTATTCTGATAATCAGGTTAACCTGATTCAGTGTAGAAGAATTTGGTGATGTTGATAAGTGTTCTCTCATGAAATGCAGTTTTGTAACTCAGAAGCAATATTGCCAAACATTAATTTTATAGAGGAGGCCTTAATGCACTGACAGGTAAATAATTTGCCCCAGGCTAGACCGTCAATTATTAGGAGAAGTTATTCAAAGGCATAAAACTTTTAACTTATCCAGAACTTTCCAATTACCTAGTAACACTCTGAACACTTTGTTTTGTTTTATATATATGTGAAAAAATAATATTTTATTTATTTTATTTTATTTATTTAGAGCGAGCAAGCGAGCAGAAGGGGCAGGGAAAAGAGAGAATCCCAAGCAAGCTCCACACTATCAGCATGGAGGCTGATGTGGGGCTTGAACTCACAAACCGTGAGATCATGACCTGAGCCGAAGTCAGACACCTAACCGACTGAGCCACCCAGGTGCCCCTGAACACCTGATCTTAAGAACATAATAATTACCATCACAAATTCTATAAACAAATTAGTTGTAACCTTCCCTTAAATTGAACTACTGAAAATGGTCAAGTATCTAACCTTGCAAAAATTCACAAACACAGAACATTTATTTTTGTACAATGTATATACATACATAGGTCAGATTACTGATATTATGAAGAAAATTCATCTATGTGCTGAATATATAGTCAGGAACATCATCCAAAAATATGGAGGTAGAAAAGAGTTAAGAAATTCAGGAAATCAGAATTCAAGAGGGAGTATCAAAAGTCTAAGTATTAGCTCAGATTCCCAGGAAAATAAAATTAGGTATCTTTTCTTTCCATTCTCTGAACAAAAAACTTAAAAAGATCCAAATTATTTAAGAGAAAAAGAAAACTACCCAAATTTTGGGCACAAATGGGAAATCAGAATAATGAACTAATCCAGTTAAGCACAAACAGTAGCATCTTTGGACTGTAAGCAATACTTATTCCAAACCACAAGAAGTTTCTCTCACCTTTGCAATGCCAATGATACTGCTACTAAGGCCACAAGCCCACGAGTGTGACTGCAATTATCTCTGAATGACTGAAAAATCTGACTAGAAAAGGGATCAATAAAATAGGTAAGGGTCTTACTAGGGCTTTCCAACGTCAACTCAGTGGGAATTAAACACGGAGACCAGAAGAGTCAATAAGTAAGTACTTGTGACTACTGTGAAGAAACTAAAAATTCATTAAACCAAAAAGATGACTGACTGCAGGTAGGGAACAGGAGTGGGCTAAAGAAGACTCCATATTTTCAAACCTAAAAGTTAACTTGTGGATGACACTATTTAGTATGTGAACACAGTGAGAAAAAAAAAAGAACTTGTGAACATTTCATTAAGAGGAGCAAGTTCACACCAACATTTACCCACTTCTTAGAGCCTTAGCAAGTCCAAGATTGTTTCTTCTCTCCTCTTTTCCTGGCTATCTATTGATCCATTATTTTTATTACTTTTTAGAATTTATCCTTTTTGTTGTTGTTATTTATTTTTGAGAGAGACACAGAGCACGTGCAGGGGAGGGGCTGAGAGAAAGGGAGACACAGAACCCGAAGCAGGCTCCAGGCTTTGAGCTGTCAGCACAGAGCCCAATGCGGAGCTTGAACTCACGAGCAGTGAGATCATGACCTGAGCCGAAGTTGGATGCCCAACTGAGCCACTCACGCGCCCCTAGAATTGAACTTTCTACCTACCATCAGCAGTTATACCTTTTCCAAATAGAAAGTAAAAACCAAGCATTCTGCCATGAAAAGGCAAGGTGGTGGCACTGTTCTATATTTAAAGAGATATAACAACCAAAAGGAATACACGATCTTTGAGGTCCTTGATTGGATTCTGATTTATTAAAAACACAAAAAAAGGATTATAAAAGACACATTTGGAGACAACTAGGGAAACTTAAACACAGATTAGATATTTCTTATTAGTAAAAATTTTTGTAAATTATTTTTGTATCTCAGTATGTGGTTACTTGAAAGAATACCTATTTTTAGGGGTAGCTGGGTGGCTCAGTCGGTTAAGCGTCCGACTTCGGCTCAGGTCATGCACAGTTCATGGGTTCAAGCCCTACATTGGGCTCTATGCTGACAGTTCAGAGCCTGGAGCTTGCCTTGGGTTCTGTGTCCCCCTCTCTCTCTCTGCTCCTCCCTCATTCATGCTCTGTCTCTATCAAAAATAAAAGTTAAAAAAAATTTTTTTAAATGCCTATTTTTAGGAGAAGCATGATGAAATATTTAAGGATGAAGGGTTGTGACGCCTACAACTTTCAAATGATTCAGAAGATGTTTATATAGAGAAAACAGAGTATGACAAAAATGTTTACCACTGCTGAATCTAGGTGGTAAGTATAAGGGTAAACACTACAATTCTTTAAATTTTTCTGTAGGTTTGAAAAGTTAATAAAAAGGCAAATGAAAAAAGAGAGAAGGAACCCTTTTTCCTGCCACTGGAAGATATCAAGAAAATTCAGTAAGTAGAATTCATCTTGGAAACATGAGGAGACCTACTGGGATGGGGATGAGGTTGATATGTTAAGGATGATCAATCAGGAAGAGGGAAATAATTGTTGTGTGCTTGATGATATAAACCACTAAATTAAATCTGGCAACCCCAGAGCCAGCTTACTATTGGGTAATTCTTGTCATCAGAGATAATAAAATTAGCTTGTTAGTTAAAAAAAAAAAAAAAGATTCTAAAGACACTGCAAATTCAACACTGGCATTACAGAAGTTTAGTTTCTAAGTGCCTTTAGATAATATGTCATGATCAACTATTTTCTTTTTAAAAAAAATTGAGGTGAGATTCAAATAACATACAATTAACTAAAGTACATACTTTAGTGTTATTTAGTGTATTTACAATGTTGTGCAACCACTACCTCTAGTTTCAAAACTTTTTCATCACCTCATACCCAGTAAGAACACCCATTAAGTAATCATTACTGATACCTCCTTCCCCCTATTCCCTGGCAACTACTAATCTCTCTGTCTCACGAATCTGCCTATTCTGGATAACTTATATGAAAGGAATCATATAATATGTGACTTTGTGTGTCTGGCTTCTTTCACTTACTGTTATACTTTCAAGATTCATCCCAAATTGTAGTATGTTGATCAGTATTTCATTCCTTTCTATGGCTGAATAATATTCCATGAAATGTATACAACCACATTTTGTTTACCCATTCATCTGTTAATGGGCATTTGGGCTATTTCTACTTGTTGATTATTATGAGTAATGCTGCCGCAAACATTCACATACAACTGTCTGTGTGAGCATATGGGTTCATTTCTCTAGATACACACCTAAGAGTAAAACTGTTAAGTCATATGGTAATTCCATGTTTAACTTTAAAAAAAATTTTTTAATGTTCATTTATCTTTGAGAGAGAGAGAGAAAAAACATGAGCAGGGGGAGGGCAGAGAGAGAGGGAGATGCAGAATCTGAAGCAGGCTCCAAGCTCTGAGCTGCCAGCACAAAACCTGATGTGGGACTCGAACCCACCAACCATGAGATCATGACCTGACTGAAGTTGGCCGCTTAACCAACTGAGCCACCTAGGCACCCCTATGTTTAACTTTTGTGTGTATTTTTTTTTGTTTTTTGTTTTTGTGTTGGGAGGGGAGGGGGGAGAGGCAGAGGAGAGGGAGAGAGAATCCCAAACAGACTCCATGCTCAGTGCAGAGCCCGATGGGAGGATGGATCCCACAAACCTTGAGACTATGACCTGAACCAGACACTCAACCAACTGAGCCACACAGGCACCCCATGCTTAACTTTTTGAAGAGTCACCAAACTGTTTTCCATAGCAGAACCATTTTACATTTGCACCAGCAATGTACAAGTGTTCCTATTTATCCAAATCCTCGCCAACACTTTTTTTTTTCCAATTATAGCCTCCTACTAGATGTGAAGTAATATCTGTGGTTTTGATTTGCACTTCCTTAATAACCAATGACCATAAACATCTTATTTACTTGTTGGCCATCTGTATATCCTCTTCAGAGAAATCCTTTGTTCATTTTTTGACTGAGCCGTTTATCTTCCTATTGATGAGTAGTAAGAGTTCTTTATATATTCTGGACAGTAGACCCTTATCATATAGACAACTTACAAATAAGCTGGTTTTTCTCTTTTTTAATAATGTCCTTAGATACACAGAAGCTTTAATTTTGACAAAGTCCAATTTATCTAGTTTCTCTTTTGCTGCTCATGCTTTTGATGTCAAATCTAAGAAACGACTGCCAAATCCAATGTCATGCTGATTTATCCCTATGTTTCTTGTAATAGTGTGATTGTTTTAGCTTTTATATTTAGGCCATTTATCTGTTTTAATTTTTTTAATGTTTATTTATTTTTGAGACAGAGAAAGAGAGAGAGAGCATGAGAGAGGTAGGGGCAAAGAGAGAGGGAGACACAGAATCCGAAGCAGGCTCCAGGATCTGAGCTGTCTGCACAGAGCCCCACGCGAGGCATGAACTCGTCGACCGTGAGATCATAACCTGAACCAAAATCGGACACTCAACCGACTGAGCCACCCAGGTGCCCCATTTTATTTAATTTTTGTATAAGGAGTAAGGCAGGGGTCTAACTTCATTCTTTTGCCTGTGGTTATCCAGCTGCCCCAGCATTGCATGTTGAAGAAGATCAACTATTTTCGAGGGAAAAAAACAAGCCAGACAAATCTTGGGTATGGATAGGATCCTTCGCTATTTAAGACCCTAGCTCTTGGTGACTCTTGGTGACACTTTACATGTCAAGTCCAATCAATGGTGAAGCTCAGATTTGGGTTAAGTGGGAGAGCAAGTTGAGACACGCGTGGCACCTCACCATACCTCAAGTGTGGTATATCCGTATGCTCACGATCACCCTAAATGATATCTCCTAATCCCACCAAACAGTTTCTAGGACTAAAGGAACCAACAGTATTTATCTTAGAATCTGTCAAAGTATATTATAAGCACAAAGTTTTTCATTCTTTGCCAATCAGTAAGTATACAACATTTACTCATTTTTTTTTTTAATTTAAGTTTTAACTCATTCACGACTATAGGTACTGTAAGCATAAAAATAAATAAGACAAAGTCTGATACAAAGGAATGTAAAATCTATTAAGAAAGATTTGGGAACAGATAATCACAACTCAATGTGATAAATGTCAGAGAAGAAACAACCAAGGAATATGAAAGTACAGAGGAGGAAACACCTAATTCAAACTTAGTAACTGAGGGAAAGCTTCATTAACAAGATAATATCAAAACTGATGGACTTGTTAACCACCTAGAGGAATGAAGGAGCAGTTAAATAGAGGGAGAGTGCGTGCAAAGGCCCAAAGATGAAGAAGAGCTGCCTCTTCTCTCTGGGATTGCTGTCCTTGTCCACAGGAGAGCACATATAAAATAAGAACATAACATATTAATAAATCAGTCTGCTCTAAGCCACAACTGATAGTCCAGGAATGAATGCCTGACCCAAAGCTGAATCTATCTGAACGCTTCCCCGAGAACTTTGGGACTGGAGCTGAAAGAGATGGCAATCTCTCCCTGTACTGGGAACTTTTTAGTGCCATGTTTTGCCCATGGGACTAAAAGACACAGAAAAGCAGTCTTCAGAGAAAAAAGACCACAAACTCACAAGCAGCCAGAAAAAGAGAGGACTGACAACGTTCAAGTCCCTGGTTCTGGTTGTTTTTGAAGCCCAAATGAATTTCTTACGTTCTAAGATATCCTCCCAGTATCCTCATTATTCTCATTTTCACTCAGGCTAGTGTGACAAAGTTCTGTTCACCACTTCTAAAAAGTCCTAACTGATACAAGACTGAGGTATTGCAAAAGGAACAAACCCTAAGTGTGTGACAAAATGAAGAGGGCTCTCCCACCTCGGGCTGAGAAGCCAGCAGTCCTTGTGTGTGGCAAAGCAGTTGGTTACACTCCTTATGCACTCCAAAGCTACATGATGCTTTAGGAGCTTTGGGCAACAAAAAGAAATTGCCCACAGAAGACTATGCTAACTTCAGTAAGGTTCTACAAAACAATCCAATCTGCAAAACACCATCCTGTCCAATCCAGTCTCCTAGAGGGGAGATATGACAAATAAGACAAGAATATAATGATTAAGCAAAGGCCTTTCTGCCCTAATGCCATGGATCCGAAACCTCTATTGATCAGATAATTACTCTGCTGAAATTCACCAAGTGAATTCTTTGTGCCACTAAGAAACAGGGAGACCCTGATGAATAGGATGTAGATAATCCCTTTCAAAACCTTTGCATAGGGTTCCCCCAAACTGCCATTCCCTCCCCTCATTATAAAGTGTATCTGACAGAAATAAGGCTGGGGAGGGAGTAAATTTATGGGGATAACATTCCACAGAGGTTTGAGAAAGCTCTAAATCCAGAATTTTCCACCTGCCCTGAGGTAGAGACCTTTAAGCCAGGAAGATAAGCAAAACTAAGGAGAATTAACCTGGTCCCAGGTATTCTCTTCAGCAATCTTAGAGACTAAAAAGCCTAAATATTACTGGGGTTGGGTTTCAAAGGGAATGCACCAATATGCAATGGATAAGCAGTGAACTGAAGTTTGAAAAGAGTGCCATCATCAGGAGGCTGTAATTCTTTAAGTGTGAGTTATTTTTGAGAGAAAGAGCGTGCAGCAGAGGGAGAGAGAGGGAATCCCAAGCAGGCTCCACACAGGCAGTGCAGAGCCCTACGTGGGGCTCAAACTCACAAACCATGAAATCATGACCTGAGCCAAAACCAAGAGTTGGATGCTCAACCAACTGAGCCACCCAGGCACTCTAGGAGGCTGTAATTATTACACTCCTAGTCAAACCCTAGGTCCAAAAAGTGGCATCTTATTGGAAGGAGAAAGCTAAAGCAGCACAGCCCTCATTAAAAAGAACTATCTCCCATCCTGTCCCCTGTGCTCCTCTCAAGGATGGTCCTGAGTAATATCAGACATGGTAAATCTTTTGGGGGCAAGCCAGGCTAAAGCCTTCAATCTTCTAACAGTGAAATGAGTTAACAGGTGACCACGAGACTTGTTGATTGTATTTTACTGCTCCTGTCCTGTAGAAGATAGCACATGCTCTGTATTCTTTCTGCTTATAACCCCCAGCTGAGAATAGTGCCCGGCACATAGAAGGTGCCTAATAAATGGAATAAACTGTAACCAAAATATAGTATTTTTCCTTTCTCCTTTTTATCTGCTTTTCCTCTCATGATGGGATTATATTAGAGAGGGTAGAGGAAGGATAACAATAAAAAAAAAAAAACTATCATTTAACCTACAGGCTGCAGGATCATGCAAATGTTTATCTGGACCAATCAAGAACAAAACAAGGAAAGCACGGCTATCATCCTGAGGCCTTCAGCTGGTGGGATGGGGCACCTTTAACAATAAGTCAAAGTATGATAGCTGGACCTGGCTAGAATCATATCCCATTGGAGAGAGATATGACAGCATTTGTAGTTGTTACTTGTTGAGACAATGCTCTCATTTCCACATAGGATTCCTCAGGACACAGCGAGGTCATTCCACAGTTAAGTGAGGGTGGGGGCACCCCAGAATTTAGAAGTGAAAGTTTTTCCCATAGTATATGAACTATAAACTACATATTTGGGAGCTTTGGACAGTCACAGTTCCATTCAGCAGAGATAGAAGACCACTGCAAACACCTACATAGAACATACAAAGAAACCAGAAATATTAAAAAAATTGTTAATATTTACTTATTTTTAAAAGAGAGAGGGGAAGAGAATGTGCACATGAGCAGGGGAGGGACAGAGAGAGAGGGAGACAGAGGATCCCAAGCAGGCTCTGCCCTGACAGCTGAGAGCGCAATGGGAGGGCTCAAACTCACCAACCATGAGATCATGACCTGAGCCGAAGTCAGATGCTTGACCAACTGAGCCACCCAAGTGCCAGAAACCTGAGTTATTTTAAAGTCCAGTTTTTTCTGAAGCCCAAACATATTCAGGTCTTTGGGTTCTGTGTAACATAGCAACATCTTTAAGATACCTCCCCCGACTCCAACATACACACCTTTAGCATTATCCAGTTTGAAGTGAGTTTGGGAGTGCCTGGGTGGCTCAGTCGGTTGAGCGCCCAACTCCTGATTTGGGCTCAGGTCATGATCCCAGGGTTGTGGGACTGAGCCCCACGTTAGGCTCTGCACTGAATGTGATTCTCTTTCTCTCCCTCTGCCCCCTTCCCCTGCTTGCACTCTCTCTCTCTAAAAATAAATAAACAGGGGAGCCTGGGTAGCTCAGTCAGTTAAACATCTGACTCTTGATTTCAGCTCAGGTCATTATCTCATGGGTGATGGGATCGAGCCCCATGTTAGGCACTATGCTGTTAGCATACAGCCTGCTTAGGATCCTCTCTCTCCCTCTTCTCTCTGTCTCTCCCCCATTCACACACTGGCATGCTCTCTCTCTCTCTCAAAATACTCAAAAAAAATTTTAATAAGTAAATAAAATTAAAAAATAAAAATGGAGTGATTCTGTTACCTACAACATAATAGGTCTAGATTAATCCAAAATTACATAGTGAGTTCCAGGGATAGAGTCTGTACATGTGGTGCAAAGTCTATTATAAGAGGCAGAAGAGGAGCTGGAAAGGTAAATTAAAACTTAACTCAGATCCAGGAATCCCACTTTGGGGTATATCCCCCAAAGAACTGAAAGCAGAATCTCAAAGAGATAACTGCACATCAATGTTTAGAGCATTATTCGTAACAGCCAAAAAGTGGAGGAAAGCAAGTCTCCATCAACAGGTGAGCAGATGAATAAAATGGTATACACATACAATGGAATATTATTCAGTCTTTTTTTTTTTGTTTGTTTTTTAAGTTTATTTATTTTGAGAGAGATGGAGAGGGGGGAGGCAGGCAGAGAGAGAGGGAGAAAGAGAATCCCAAGCAGGCTCTGCTCTGACAAAACAGAGCCTGATGCAGGGCTTGAACTCACAAACCCTGAGATCATGACCTGAGCCGAAATCAAGAGTCAGATGCTTGGCCAGCTGAGCCACCCAGGCACCCTAAAATATTATTCAGTTTTAAAAAGAAAACCTGGGGGCGCCTGGGTGGCTCAGCTGGTTAAGCATCCAACTTCAGCTCAGGTCATGATCTCACAGTTAGGAGTTCGAGCCCGTAGTCAGGCTCTGTGCTGACAGCTCAGAGCCTGGAGCCTGCTTCAGATTCTGTGTCTCCTTCTCTCTCTGCCCCTCCCCTGCTCACACTCTTTCTGTCTCTCAAAAATAAACATTTAAAAAAAAAAAAAAAAAGGAAAATCTGGGGTGCCTGACTGGCTGAGTCAGAAGAGCATGCGACTCCTGATTGTGGGATTGTGGGTTCTAGCCCCGTGTTGCATGTAGAGATTACTTAAATAAAACTTTAAACAAAATAAAGGAAAATCATAGCTAAACTTTGAAGACGTTAACTAAGTGAAATAAGCTGTCACAATTGTTCCACCTATATGAAAGTAATCAAATTCATAGACACAGAAAGTGGAAGGATGACTAAAAGGGGCAGAGGGAAGGGGGAAATGGAGAGTTACTGTTTAATGGGTAGAGTTTCAGTTTTGCAAGACGAAAAAGTTCTGAACGTTGGTTGTACAACATGCTTCCCACAACTGAACTGTACATGTGAAAACGATTAATATGGCATCTTTCAGGTTATATGTACTTTACCACAACTTTTAAAAAATTTAATCAGGATGGGACCAATATGTTTCATTAAGAAATTTGGACTTCTAAAAGCAAAAGAGAGCATCTAAAAGTTTACCAAAGAAACTTTATTGAAATATAGTTTATATAGCATAAAATTCACCCATTTCAAGTTTACAATGAGTTTTTAGTAAAGTCACTGAATTGTAAAACCATCACCATGTTTTAGAACATTTTCATCAGCCCCATAATGTCCTACTCTCCGTAACATGTAAACATTAGGGTACATGAATTAAGGCTGCTAATCAGCTGACCTAAAATGGGGAAATTATCCTGGATTACTCCAGGGCACTCAATGTGATCACTTCTTTAAGAGTGGTCTGAGGGAACTGGAAGAGAGAACCAAGGAGATAGCAACAGGAGGACTCAGTGACTTTGAAGATGGAAAAATTAGGCCATAAGCCAAGGAATGCACGTAGCCCCTGAAAGCAAGAAGACAATAAAAGGGATTCTTTTAGCAAGAGCACAGCCCTGATAACACCTTTATTTTAGCCCAGTAAGACCCATTGGGACTTCTGAATTCCATAATTGTAAAATAATAAATTGGTGGTTTTTTTAAAACCACTAAGTTTGTGGTAATTTACTACAGCAGCAAAAAACTATGAATGTCTATTTGTTATATTCTATTTTGCTACATATTTGAAAATATTCATCACAAAAGGAAAAAAAAACTATGAATATGAAGCAGACTAAAGAAGGATCACAATTTAAAAAGTGCTGAGTCATTTCCTTCATCATAACTCCACTTTTAAGAACCCAATTACCCATTAAAGATGCATATTTAGAAATAACTCCCATTTTTCTTACTCCCAACTTAACAGTCATGAATATTTCCTAAAAAGTAAACAATCACTAGGTTCAGTGCCAACTGAAATTTTTTAAAATACTAACTAGAACGGCCCAGAGGAGACATGAAACGTATGATACCCAAAAAATCCCAGAATGACGAACAGAAAACGTGATTCAGACAAAAAGCTATCTTCATAAACAAAACATCTGTGGTTTATTGTTGTTCATGAAACTTTCTTTGGGACATAATTTTAAGTAGCAGTTACGAAATGATCAGGTAAATCTATAATTATGGTTTTCAAAAGTATGTTTACCTAACAGAAAACTTACAATAAGCCAGCAATGGTCAAATGCATCTTATCCTGCTGCCTAGTCAGAGAGCTAACACTAGAAACTTCGGTGGGGGGGGGGGGGGTTGTTTTTTAAAAAAGGACAAAGTGCCTAAAAGCTAAACTATAAACAAATACTCCATTCTCAAATGTTTCCGCATACAGAGAAGAATGCATGGGCTTTGAAAAGAAATACTCTACACCTTTGATTAAAATGCTCTATACCTGTCTAAGTGTCTTACCTTTGCAATTTCTTGATGGCATGCTACAGAGGCCTGCTTCAAAGCCTCTTCAGTTTCACCTCCCCTAAAGAACAATGCCAACCACACCATCTTTGGAGATAATAAAAAGTAAACCTCAGTATACCTCATCTCCAAAAATGTGTACTATGGTACACGTCTAAGAGTGAATCTAAAACCCTTATGTTTTCAATCTTATTTTCTCCCTTAACAAAAAGGTAAATAAACCTTGACCAAGTTCTATGTAATATGATAAAGCCAATGCAATTTATCATCACTACCAAATAATGCCACATGGCATTAATGCCAACTCTACTCATTCTTCAGCCAACCCATCTCCAAATACTCTATGGTTATATTTGGCTACTCTCTGGTACATGAGATAGGTACCTTTAAAAAGCTACATACTTACAGCTAGGAGACTAAACTAAATTAGATGAAACTTGGTGAAATACAATAAATGCAGATTTTATGATAGCTCACAAACCTGAGAGGAACAAGCCCCTTTTTTACACACTAATAAAATGACAGTATAAATATGTCAGAGATTGCTGCCATTTTTGATAACCACTGAGAAAAAACAAGGAAGACAACATTTAAAGACTATTTACTTTAAAAGTTCTATGACACTTGCAAACAATCTCACATACTCTTTAATGTTTTCATGTTCTCGGCAACTAGCTACAGATGACAAATAGTCTAGATAGCTCATCCAACTATGGCATTTTTATACATTACAGAAGAAGAGGATTTTTTAAAAAATAGCTACTTACATGACACTGCATACTTACCACCAGTTAGATTACTACCAAAAAATCACAAATCCATCCAAAAGAAAACAGGAAAAAAAACTATCCAATTTGGTTTACAAAGAAAAACTAAAAATTGAGGAAAAAAATGTTCTATAGCTTTTGCTAATTCTTCCTTAAAAAGAGTGGTCTCTCAAAGAGAGAAGAGCAGCAAACATCCCAAAATAATGGAAACACAGCAAAGGAGCTTATATATTTCAGGCTTCACAAAAGTCAAGGAGATCTCTCTCTTCAGTACTTTTCTTGGGATCCTCTGTGGCTGAGGGTAAGGCAAATAAATACACTTACTTCCACACTATTAGGATACACTAAAAAATAAGCATAGGGGCGCCTGGGTGGCTCAGTTGGTTGAGCATTCAACTTTTTTTTTTTTTTTTCAACATTTATTCATTTTTGAAAGAGAGAGAGAGAGAGAGAGACAGAGCGAGCATGAGTGGGAGGGACAGATAAAGAGGGAGACAGAATCTGAAGCAGGCTCCAGGCTCTGTCAGCACAGAGCCCAACATGAGGTCAAACTCAACTCACAAACTGAGAGATCATGGGCCGAAGTCAGATGCTTAACCAACTGAGCTACTCATGCACCCTGAGCATAGAACTCTTGATTTCAGTTCAGGTCATGATCCCAAGGTTGTGGGAGTAAGCCCCGCATTAGGCTCCAAGCCGAGCATGGAGCCTACTTCAGATTCTCATTCTCTCTCTCTCTGTCTCTCAATCTCTCTCTCTCTCTCTCCCCTTCTGCTCCTCTCCGCCACTCATGCATGCTCTCTCTCTAAAACTAAACAAATAAATAAATAACCAACCAAAAATCTTCATTCCCCATAAAATCCTTCATGATCGAATTGGTAAGTTCCACTTAAATATCAACAATAACTTTACAAAAGACTTGCCAATAAATGAAGAAGGAACAACAAAATTAGAAAATTACCTTTTTGCAACCCACTCAAGCAATAAATGACTCAGGGCAAGGATCATCAATGGATACTAATACAGTTGGGAGAAAGACTGCTGGGGAAAAGGATACACTCAGTCTTTCACAGATTACTTACTAATTACAAAGGAAAAAAAGAGGTAGATGCTATCTTAAGCAAATATTCAAATTTAGCATAATAATGGGACAAACTACAACATTTACCTCCTGATGTGATGCAAGAGAAGACATAGGATCATCCATGTATTCTCTCTAACAAAAAAATGTTTAACCTGAACCTGTGAGGAAACAATCAGACTAATCAACAATATAGGACATACTAGTGGACAAATGGGCTGGACTCAAAAAATGTCAATGTCATAAAACATCCAAATGACAAAGGTGAGTGAAACTTGCTCTAGATTGAAGGCAAGTAAAGAGACATGACAACCAAATATAGCATGAGATGTATGAGAAGATCCTGGATTTAAAAAAAAAAAAAGTTATAAAAAACATTTTGTGAACAAATAGGAAAATCTAAATACGGAATGTATATTGGATAATACTATTGTTTCCATGCTAAATTCCTAGAGAGTGACAATAATATTACAGTAATACAGGATGAGACCACTGTTCTTAGAAGATCTTTACTGAAGGGCTAAGGGCTGAAATGCCAACCTCTCTGCAATTTATCTCAAATGGTTAAACAAAAAATATATAAATCTAGACAGAGTATTCTTATATATTGCTGGTGGGAATGTAAGTTGTAATTGCTTTGGAAAAGAATTAAATATAAAATGGTAGTTACTTCGTAAAAAAGTTAAATACAAAATAGCAATCCAAGGACTGGGTGGGCTCAGTCAGTTAAGCATCTGACTCTTGATTCTGTCTCATGTCATGATCTGTTGTTATTGAGTTCAAGCCACAGGACTCTGCACTGGCAGCATGGAACCTGCATAGGATTCTTTCCCTGTCTCCCTCTGCCGCTCCCCTGCGTGTGCTCTCTCTCTCTCCGAAAATAAATAAACCTTTAAAAAGAAAAAAAAGTTGGGGTGCCTGGGTGGCTCAGTCAGCTCAGGTCATGATCTCACAGTTTCTGAGTTCGAGCCCCATGTCAGATTTTATGCTGACAGCTTGGTGCCTGGAGTCTGCTTCAAGTTCTGTGTCTCCCTCTCTCTCTGCTCCTCCCGTCATGCTGTCTCTCTCTCTTTCTCTTTCAAAAATAAACATTAAAAACAAAAAATTTAAAAAAATAAAAGCAATTCATTTCTAAGTATCTACTCAAAAGAAATTAAAACATATGGGGCACCTGGGTGGCTCAGTTTAAGCCACCATCTCTTGATTTCGGCTCAGGTCATGATCTCACAGTTGTGAGTTCAAGCCCTGCGTGAGGCTCTGTGATGGCAGTGCAGAGCCTGCTTGGGATTCTCTCTCTCTCTCTCTCTCTCTCTCTCTCTCTCTCTCTCTCTCTCTCTCTCTCTCTCCCCCCCCCTCCCCTGCTCTTGCATGCTCACTCTCTCAAAATAAATATTCTTAAAAATATATAAAAATTTAAAAACATGAATGCTTCACAAACAATATGCTAAGTAAAAAAAGCCAGATACAAAACACCACCTATTAGATGATTCTACTGACATTAAAGGTGGAGAAAAGACAACTGTTTAAAGACAGAAAAAAGATCAGTGGTTGCCTGATATTGGGGCATGGTAATGGGGATTAACAGTAAACAGGCAGAAGAAATTTTACTGTATGATGAAATATTATACAACTGGATTCTAGTGATGGTTCCTCAATTCTGTAAGGTTACTAACAATCATTCAAGTATCCACTTCAACTGGGATAATTTATGCTGTGTAAACTGTACTTCAGTAAAGGTACTTAAAAATAAAACAAATGTGGTAAAATGGCGATTATATAGGTATTCATTGTGCTAGTCTTTCAATTCCTCAAAATAAAAAGTTGCGAGATCAGAATGAACTCCGCAAAACACACACACACCCCAAATTTAGTGTTCATTAACTGCAGATTACCTAAAGGAGGTAAAGAACACTGGGATCTAGAGCCAATTTTTATACAAGGATTTGATTAACAACTTTTCTCAACTTAGGTGTTATTTTTTCCTAATTACATTTATTTATTGTAGAAAATTTAGGAATTAAAGAGAAAAAGATCAAGAATTAAAGTATAAAAAGGAAATGAAAGTATAAAAAGGAAATAAAAGCCAACTATAAGCTCATAGCCAATGATAACGATTTATAATTTGTTCTTGATCCTTCAGGTAAAACAGTTCCATTTCACCAAAGAAAAGCTATCTATATATGTAACATCATTACAACCTGATCAATTATTCAATTGGCATGTTGAAATTTTATATCACATCCCAATCATATAAATCATAATAAAAATGAAAAGGCAAAACAGAAAATTTTAGAGACAAATCCAATGTTTCCTTTCAGTTTCCAATGAAAAATTGCATGCACTGGCGTCAACTCTCCCCCAAAATCCCTCCTAAAATACAGGTATGCAGGGTGTGTGGATGGCTTGGTCGATTTAGCTTCCCGACTTCTTTGTTTCTGCTCAGGTCATAATCTCACCGTTCGTGGGTTCAAGTCCCTCATTGGGCTCCACACTGACAGTGCAAAGCCTGCTTGGGATTCTCTCTCTCTTCCTCTCTCTGCCCCCTCCCCTGCTTGCTTGCTCTCTTTCAAAATAAGTAAGTAAACATTAAAAGAAATAAAATAAAGGCAGGGACTCCTGGGTGGCTCAGCCAGTTGAGCATCTGACTTCAGCTCAGGTCATGACTTTGCAGTTCACAAGTTTGAGCCCTGCATCAGGCTCCGTGCTGACAGCTCAGAGCCTGAAGCCTGCTTCGGATTCTGTGTGTGTCTCTCTCTGCCCCTCCCCGACTGGTTGGCTGGCTTGCTTGCTTGCTTTCTCTCTCTCTAAAATAAACATTAAAAAAGCTAAAATAAAATAAAATACAGGTATGATGCTATAGATTGAATGAATGTTTGTGCCCTCAAATATTCACATGTTGAAACCTAACTCCCAATGTGATGGTGTTACAAGGTAGAACTTTTAGAGATAATTAGGTCATGAGGGTGGAGCCCTCAAGAATGGGATTAGTGTCCTTATAAAAGACATCCTAGAGAGCTCCCTCACCCCTCAACTTCGTGGGGTTACAATGAGAAGTCAGCCATCTGTGAACCAGGATCAGACCCTCACCAGATACCAAATCTACTGGCACCCTGATCTGTGATTTCCCAGCCTCTAGATCTTGTGAGAAATAAATGTTTGGTGTTTATAAACCAGTCTATGGTGGTTGCTTTTGTTATAGCGGCCCGAACAAACTGAGACAAATGGGGAGAAAAGTCATAAATTCATGAGGACAAAGTGAACAAGTGAGGAAGCAACATTTGATGCTCTGGAAGGTAGACAAACAAGTGGTAAATGACTTAGCCAACCTGAGAAAGCTGAATCCTCCTCAGCCAGCAGTGGGGAAAAGTAGAGAAGCAACCCGACTTAAAATGAGGATTCCCAAAAGGTTCAGGAATTAACAGCACCGGGTACCCTACAAGTGAAGGTGAAGATATGGATAAAAACAGGAGAGGTTATGCATTTGCCTAAACCCAACCGTTAGATCTGTCTAAACACTGCACACGTAGCCTGGTGAATGCCCCACCCTGGAGGAAATGGGTGGGGCTTTTTAAAGCTTTCACTTAAAAACTACAATCAGGTCCACAGCTTCCAATCCACTTTCTGTGTCCTACTTTTAAATAGGAGTAGACAGCCAAGAACAACCAAATACTTAAGGTAAAGCATTGAATATGAAAGAAAAAGACTAAAAAGTAAGCAAACAAAAATGGCAACTTGAAGATCTCCCACCAAACAGAGCAAAAAAAAAAGAGTCAAAAGATGAAAAGAGAAAAGACAGAGGATCAGACCGGAAGATCCACTATCTGAAAAATAGGAGACCTAAGAAAAGAGAACACAGAAAATGAAGGGAAAGAAATCAAAGGATTAACTTAAGAAATCTCCCAAGAAAAAGAAGACAGTTTCCGGACTGAAAGGGCTCTCTAAAGCTGAGCACAAGGTATGAAAATACATGTTGAAATGTATCCCCATCAAACTTGAGAACACCAGGGACACACAGCAAAGTTACCAAAAGCTTCCAGAGAGGGAAAAGACAGGATTCATACAAAGAACAAAGTATCAGAACAGGATCACATTTCAACATTTCCAAGGAAAAAAAGAAGACAAAAGAGCAGTGCCTTCAAAATTCTGAGAAAAAAATATTTCCAACCTTAAAACTGTTACCTAAGCAAACCTGGATATCAACTAAGCATCAGAGTAAAATATAGTTTCAGAATACAAAAGTCTCAAATTTTATCTCCTCTGCACTCTCAGGAAGTTTAAAAAAATGGGGTCCAGGAAACAAGGTTTCCAACAAAGGGTGGGGAGTAGGAGGAGTGTGAAAGAAATCCCCAGGGTACCCAGAATAAGAGCTGTGCAGCACACTCAGAGCTCAACCAGTCCAGATTAGAGTAGGTCAAATGCTCTGGAAGAAAGTTCTTCAAAAAGGTTAAACTGATACAACACCGTCTGAACCTATGAAGAAGAGATTCATGGTTGGTAAGGACTTTGAGAATGACTTAGGAAAAAAATATCTAAGAGACTGAACAAACCAAAAGCCTACACAATTATTACCCTTGGGGCAGCAAAAGATTGTACAGAAAGGGAAAATGAATCTAAGTATACTAATAGCTCGAGTGTCAGTAAGCATTTAAACAGTTAAAACAACATAGACGCTGAAAACTGACTTCTCTAAATTACAAACACTTAAAATGGGAGAATGGGAGACAGGGTAAGTGAAACTAACAATTACCATGTGCCAGGGCACAGCTCTAAATCTTTACACGTTAATTAATTAATCTTCAGATAAAAAAGGATATTGTCTTTATATATGAGGAAACCAAGGCACAGAGAGGGTAATAACTTGCCAAAGTCACACAGACAGTACATAGCAGAAACTCTGAACTTTGCTCTTTACCACCACACTGGCTATCAAAGAATGAAATCCTCATCTCCCTGTGGGAAATAAACAGATTATAGTTAAAACAGAAGAAAAAAAAATCAATAGGCAAAAATCTCAAAATCAGTTGAAAGAATTGAAAAAGATTGCTTCTGGGAACTGAAAGAAGGAAAAGGGGGTCTAGAATTCCTGGTTCTTTTAACAAGCCTGTAGAAATTTACTTTACTCTTGGAAACTATGTGCATTTATAACTTGGAAAAACTGAAAAATTACAAGAAGATGTACTTGCCTTTAAAAATATTTTAAGCAAACCTTAAAACTCTTATTCAACCCTAGAAAACTGGACATAAACAGAGGAAAAAGTGCAAAAACAAGCCCCAGTGTGTGTGTGTGTGTGTGTGTGTGTGTATGTATGTATATATATATATATATATATATATATATATATATATATATATATATATATAAACATTTGATACATGATAAAGGTAGCATTTCAATCTTTGGGAGGAAATATGAATTTCTCAAAAAAATGGAAACCAACTAATCATTTGCAAAACATGTTAGGATATGGACCTCCCACAACACTGCCAAATACATTTTAACTATATAAAAGATTTATGTAAATTATGCAATCATAAAGAAAACAGAGGTAAATAATAATTATGTAACAATTATGTGGGGAAAAGATTTATAAACATGAAACCAAAAGCAGAAATGAAAAAAGAAAAGATTGCTGGATTCAATTTCATAAAAATTCACAAAGAAAGCGCCACAGAGTTAAACAAAACAAAACAAAACAAAACGTTATAAGCCAAGTTAAAAGAAACTGGAGGAAAGGCAAGTATTTAATAAGAAGTCCATTTCCTTAATATATAAACAACTCAAGTTAATGAGAGAAAGAATAACACTCCAGTTGAGACAGAGAAGAAAACACAAATAAGTCACAGAAAAGTACAAATGGCCTCAATAAAGCTGGGGGAAAATACAAATAGCCAATAAAGATATGGAAAGATGTCCTACCTCATTCATAATTAAAGCAATACAAATTAAAATGAATACATTTTAACCTGTCAACCAGCAACAATGTAAAGACAAAGATCATTCCTGGTTGATAAAAGTGTGGCAAAACAAGGACTCTTGGGGCGCCTGGGTGGCTCAGTCGGTTAAGTGTCCAACTTCAGCTCAGGACATGATCTTGCGGTTTGTGAGTTTGAGCCCCACATCAGGCTCTGGGCTGACAGCTAAGAGCCTGGAGCCTGTTTCAGATTCTGTGTCTCTCCCTCTCTCTGCCCCTCCCATGCTCACTCCGTTTCTCTGTCTCTCAATAATAAATAAACCTTCAAAAAAAAATTTTTTTTTTTAAAAAGGCAAGGACTCTTGTGCAGGGACAGTAAAAATGAAAATTGTTACAATATTTTTGGAGTCAATTTGATGTTACCTATCAAAATTTAAACTGCCCATACACCCAGCCCCACCAATTCCACTTCTAAAACTGTACCCACAAGTATACAAAGATACCTGTACCAGAGCAGCTTTATAAAAGCAAATACTACCTGGAAACTAGCTGTCCATCACTAAGGAAATATTTAAATTAAATATAGTCAGCCACAATGAATAAATACCATGCACCCATTAAAAAAAATGATGTCCACTACGTGGCAATGAGAAAGAATGAAATATGGCCTTTTGTAGCAACGTGGATGGAACTGGAGAGTGTGATGCTAAGTGAAATAAGCCATACAGAGAAAGACAGATACCATATGGTTTCACTCTTATGTGGATCCTGAGAAACGTAACAGAAACCCATGGGGGAGGGGAGGAAAAAAAAAAAAGAGGTTAGAGTGGGAGAGAGCCAAAGCATAAGAGACTGTTAAAAACTGAGAACAAACTGAGGGCTGATGGGGGGTGGGAGGGAGGGCAGGGTGGGTGATGGGTATTGAGGAGGGCACCTTTTGGGATGAGCACTGGGTGTTGTATGGAAACCAATTTGACAGTAAATTTCATATATTAAAAAAAAAAAAATTAAAAAAAAAAAAAAGATGTCCACAGTATACTGTGAAGTTAAATAAGCTAACGTATATATACTATATATAATACATATACCTAGGTTCTGTGTGTGTGTGTGTGTATGCACACACACAAGTTTTCAAGTGTAAGGGAGGAGAGAAGACCTCTACAAGAGATGGTACACCTACAGATCATGCTTTCAGAAAAATTCTTGACAACTGAAGTAGATGATGGATCTGAAATGACCTGGCCTAAAGTCCGTACTTAACAATATATCAAAGTTTGTTTTAAGGCGCTGTGGAGGAAAAAACTTCCCAAAAAGACCTAACATTTAAGATCTAAAGACATCTATCAGGAACTACGTTCACTGACAAAAGTTTAAATATCTATGTAAAAGACAGTTCTTTTTCAGGAAAAAAAAAAAAACTGTAAGAGGAGGGATTTAAATCTGCATGTAGAATGGAGGAAAGTATAGTAATAACTTACTAGCATACATATGGACTCTCTGATCAAATACAGGCCTACAAAGGTACACAGTGTCTCTGAAAAAATAGACTAATGGCTACTTTTGCAGAGTGAGCTGAGGGAGGGAAACACAGCGATCTATGTACCATCTAAACTTTTCATAAGAAACACATATCCATTTTATAAGTACATATCTAAATAAAATTTTTAAGAAGTTAAAACACAAACAGGAAACTGGAAAAACATGTGCAAAATCTAACTTACAAATATCAATTTTTAAAATGACAAAGATGCAAGTGTGTCTGGGTGGCTCAATCAGTTAAGTGTCCAACTCCTGATTTCAGTTCAAGTCACGATTTCATGGTTCGTGAGATTGAGCTCCGTATCAGGCTCTGCACTGACAGTGCAGAGACTGCCTGGGATTCTCCCTCTCTCAAAAATATATTAAAAAAATGACAAAGATACCAAACAGCAAGGACCTTTACAGGTATTAAAGCTATGTAGAATAACATCTGGAAAGGTACACAAGAGACCAATCAGTAATAGGTACTGTCTCTGGGAAGAGACACAAAATCTAGAATCAAAAAAAGACTTACCTTTCACTGAAAAATCTCTGGTACTGTTTGAATAATGATTTTTTAATAACAATGATTAATTTTCAATGTCTGTAGAATATTCAGCAGTAAAATAAAACAGAATGAACTTCCATCAATGATCCATGCTGCAATGTGGATAAACCTTGAAAACATTATGCTAATAAAGAAAAGAAGCCAGGGGGCGCCTGGGTGGCGCAGTCGGTTAAGCGTCCGACTTCAGCCAGGTCACGATCTCGCGGTCCGTGAGTTCAAGCCCCGCGTCGGGCTCTGGGCTGATGGCTCGGAGCCTGGAGCCTGTTTCCGATTCTGTGTCTCCCTCTCTCTCTGCCCCTCCCCGTTCATGCTCTGTCTCTCTCTGTCCCAAAAAGAAAAAAAAGAAAAAAAAAAAAAAAGAAAAGAAAAGAAAAGAAGCCAGCCACAAAGGCCACATACTTCATGTTTACATTTACATGAAATATACAGAAAAGGCAAATTCAGAGAGACAGAAGTCAGAATGGTGGTTGCCTGGCACTGGGGATGACTGACCACAAATGGGCATAAATCTTTTTTTTTTTTTAATTATTTCTTTGATATACTTTTTCAATGTTGTATTTTTGACAGAGAGAGACACCAGGTGCAAATGGGGGAGGGGCAGAGAGAGAGAGAGAGAGAGAGAGAGAGGGAGGGAGGGAGACACAGAAGCTGAAGCAGGCTCCAGGGTCTGAGCTGTCAGCACAGAGCCTGACACAGGGCTCAAACTCACAAACTGTGAGATCATGACTGGGCCGAAGTCGAACGCTTAACCAACTGAGCCACCCAGATGCCCCTCAAACTGCCATAAATCTTACTGGAGTGACAGAAATGTTCTAAAACTGGCTTGTGATGATGGTTATACAAATCTATAAATTTACAAAACTCACTGATTTTGTACACTTAAAATAGGTGAATTTTAGGATGTGTAAATTGTATTTCAATAAAGTTGTTACATTTTAAACACCAAAACAAGTAGCCACCACATAGCTGAAATCTGCTTTAAAAATACTGTTCTTTAGTGAGGGGGAAAAAAAAGACAAAAAAAAAAAATTAATGACTGAAATCAAGATGATGGATACACAGGGTTCATTAGAACCTTTTTTTTTTTTTTTAAATAAAAAGGTCTATAAAAAAATAGCCAGCACACACACATAAAACTTAAGATTTCACCAACAAAGAAATGCAAACTAGAACAACAAACATTTATCTATCAGATAAATCTATTCAGCAAAAATTAAAAATCGACATTCCAGAAAGCAAGTTTTCTAATGCCTAAACTGTTTGGATTATCAATTGTTACATCCTTCATGGAGGCAATCTGGCAATGTTCATGAACCTTCAAAAGGCCATACCTTTGACCTGGCAATTCCACTTCTAAGAATTTCTCCAAAATAAATACATGGGCTATATGTCACAGTTTTTTAAAATACTAAGAGAAAAGAAAATAATCAGGCAAATATGAAAAGATGTTTCTAATAGCAAAAAACAACAAAAACCAATAAATGGCTTCTCAACTAAAGTACAGAATACCCAAGTAATGGAACACTAGCAGCCATGAAAAACAGACATGGAAAGATATCTACGTTTAGTGAAAAAGCAGGCTATAAAGCAATATGTCTTCCTTCAATATTTCTGAACTGGCTGATTTTTTGTATTCAGTATTACTACTTTTACAGTCAGGAAAAAAAACTCCACTTTCCAAAAAGGCAAACTTCCTTATTAAAAAAATGGACAAAGGGCATGTTCAGCTAATTCATAAAAGAAATACAGTGGACATTTAGGACATAATACTCCTCAGAAATGACAAAATACAAATTAAAACAAGATCACACTTTTTATCTACCAAACTGACAAAAGAAAAACATTTTTAATTGTAATATGCTGCACTGATGAGGTATTAAAGGAACAGCTACTCACACAGTAGCTGGCAGAAATATAAATTAGTCTGACCTTTATGAGGAAGACAATTTAGCAATTAAATATTAAGAGCATTAAAAACCACGTTTATCTTTAGCCCAGCAATCTAATTCTATGAAAAAACTCTAAGGAAACAATTAAGGATGCAAGCAAAGATTTACCTACAAGAATTTCAATACTGAGTTTACAGTGACAAAAAAATAAAAATAACCTTGATATCCAACAAAAAAGGATTATTAAGTTATTTTATATACACTTAATACCATGAAGCCTTTAAAAGTACAGAATCATATTTATTAAAAATGAATAATAATCGTAAGAGATTTTTCAGTGAAAGATTACAAATTGTGTTTGTAGTGGTTTAAGAGTATCCACCAAAATTCACATCTACCCAGAACCTCAGAATGCAATCTGATTTGGAAATAGTCTTTGCAGACGCAATTAGTTCAGATGAGGTCAGATCAGGTTGTACCCTAAATCCAACTGACTGGGGATTGGGGAAATCTGGGGAGGGGGAAATCTGGAGGCACAAGGAAGAAGGCCCTGTGACTATTGAGGCAGAGGTTGGAGTGACGTAGTACAAGCCAAGGAACACCAAGAAATGCCAAAAGAAGGGAGCCATCAAGAGCTAAAAAGAGTTAAGGGAGGATTCTTCTCTAGGAACCTTCAGAGCGAGCAGAGCCCTGCTGATGCTTTGATTTCAACTTCTAGCCTCCAGAACTGTAAGAGAATAACTTTTTGTTTTAAGCCACCCGGTTTGTGGTAATTTGTTACGGCAGCCCTAGAAACCCACCAAGTGTATAAAACACAGCAATCAGGAGCACAGACTCTAGTCCGAGACTACTTACATCTGAATTCTATTTCTACCACTTATTACCCATGTAACTTTACTAAGTTACTTAACCTTACTGAGCCTCTTTTCCTTTTCTGTAAAGTAAGAATAACTATTTATTTCCTGAAATTATTGTGAGCATTAAATTATGTAGTAGTCACTTGAAACAGTACATGGAATATAGCAAATACTCCACTTTCATAAAGCAAACACAGGTACGCACACAAACACATGCAAGTATGTACTAGAAAAATACAGATGAAAGGGTTAAAATTGTTTATCTCTGGCTCCTGTGAGTATGGCTTGCTTTTGTCTTCTTTTTGCTTACTGGCACTTTCTAGCTTATCTGCAATGATTTAAGTCATAATAAAATTTTATATCATAATAAAAGTTATTATTTTTATTTTTAATTTTTTTTTCAACGTTTTTTATTTATTTTTGGGACAGAGAGAAACAGAGCATGAACGGGGGAGGGGCAGAGAGAGAGGAAGACACAGAATCGGAAACAGGCTCCAGGCTCCGAGCCATCAGCCCAGAGCCTGACGCGGGGCTCGAACTCACGGACCGCGAGATCGTGACCTGGCTGAAGTCGGACGCTTAACCGACTGCGCCACCCAGGCGCCCCAAAAGTTATTATTTTTAAATTAAAAAAAAATTTTAAACACAGTTGGTTCCCAGTTATATAGCTGTATGCAAAACCTCATCCCTCAGCCAATGATTTCTACTGTCCCAAAGTCCGTTATCAAAGTTTTTTTTTTTAGTTAAAAAGCAAAATTTACTTCAGAAAGTAAATCCTGACCAGAAAGCATTTTAGAAGCACACTGTGTATCATTCAATCAATCGAGTAGTAGGCTGTTGATCCATAATAGGTTGTGAATCACTGACCTCAAGCACAATAATTCAAGTGTGAACCCTTGGAAATACTTCATAGAGCCATGGTTCACACATAAGAAAACACAACTGTTCATTTTTTAAAGTGAGTCTTTTAAAATCCAGTACATAGTCAATTCAGTGGGGCTGAGTTCCATATTTGGAATTAACTGCTCCTCTCCAAAGACATACATTAACTCTGGCTAATCATGAGAAAACCACTCACAAAATCAATAACCCTTACAAGTGAAAAATGTATCAGTTTCATCTGCACAAGGTAATTCCATAAGAGTTAAACCTCTTCAGTTTCAGTCTTGTGTTTTGGGTCCCTTGCGTTTAGTCAGTTAAGCATCCAACTCTTGATTTCGGCTCAGGTCATGATCTCAGAGTTCCAGGAGTTCAAGCCCCGCATCAGGCTCCACACCATTAGTGTGGAGCCTGCTTAGGATTCTCTCTCTACCTTTCTCTTTCTCTCTCAAAATAAATAAATTTTAAAAAAACCTTATAAAATGTGTTCTCTGAAAATATCTCATAAGCAAATTCAGATGGATTCACTAGTTTACTTAACACATTTTGCTCTTAATACAGCAAAACAAGTTTTAATAATTACATGTAATTACTGGATGAGAGTTGGTTGCTCAATACACTGAAAGAATTCTACTGTACTTGAAGAGAT
The DNA here is from genome assembly GCF_028018385.1 of Neofelis nebulosa. NCBI lineage: Eukaryota > Metazoa > Chordata > Mammalia > Carnivora > Felidae > Neofelis > Neofelis nebulosa. The sequence continues at coordinate 36,871,823 of NC_080787.1, forward strand.
CAAATCTGAAGAGATAAAATCTACCACTACGCTATTATTTAGTAAAATATAGATCTATTTGATCATCCTATCCAAATATCTTGACAACTACTTCAGTACAAGGGCTGTGTTACCCACTACTCTGGATAGGAAGAACAATTATTCAAATTGCAATACCACTGCTGTTTAAAAAATACACACACACACACACACACACACAGAAAATTCTGTAAGTATACATACACATACAAAATTCTACAGGCATGGAAATTTTCTAAAAGGTACAGAAAAATAGATAGTAGTGGCTACATTTGGAAAGAAGAACAGATTTTTGCTTCTCACTTTTAGTCCAGAGGTTGCAAATTAGTGGTCCAAGGAACACATCCTACCTATAGATGAGCTTCATGTGGTCCATACAATGTTTTAAAATTACTTGAAATTGTTTTCATGCTTATTTATTTTTGAGAGACAAAGAGACAGAGAGTGGGGGAGGGGCAGAGAGACGGGGAGACACAGAGTCAAAGCAGGCTCCAGGCTTCAAGCTGTCAGCACAGAGCCGAAACGGGGCTTGAACTCACAAACTGCAAGATCATGACCTGAGCCAAAATCCGACACTTAACCAACTGAGCCCCAAGGCACCCCAAGATGGGGCCAACCTTTAGAGGGCTCAAATTGCTTCCAGAAACAATATTCTTGCCGTTAACTTAAATTTTAATTTCTTTCATGGCACATATATTGACAACATTTACATCTCATGGCAAACTGAATCTACAAAAAAGCCTGAAAAAGAGCTTAGATTATAGGACTTGTTTCTTCTAACAGTACTGGACCACAAAGTCTCCTTAAAAATGAAGTCTTTAGTCCATCTACTCTCACACCTTACTGAATCCGATGTTTAGGGAGAACCAAAGGCTGTTAGGGTATATCTTCCTCTCCAGGGTATGTATCGTATGCGATTAATATTATCAAAAAAGCAATGTTCAGAGAAGACAGCACTACTACGAACAATTAGTGTCCCAATTTCAAAAAAACAAAAGGATTTCATGAGGCATAAGAAAGGGAAGAACAACATTCCAGGCAGAAGAAAAAAGTTTAAAATTGGGAAAGCAAAAGTATAAGCGGGAAATGAGCAGCAGACCAGCTTGAATGGAGCAGAGAGAAGCAAGATATCCAGCATAAAGGTATGCAGGAAAGGTAGAGGCAGATAAACCAGGACCAATCTTTGGAAGGCCCTGAATGTCAAGCTAAAGCCCTGTTCTTTATGTGGTACATAACAAGGGCATTATTAAAGGTTTCTGACCAAAAAAAAATGGTCCAGATCAAAGCTGTGATTTAGAAAGATTGGTCTGGTAGTGGTATGTCCACAAAATGGATTGGAAGGAAGAGAGCCAGATGTAGAGAAACAATTTGGAGAGTATTCCTGTTAGGGTAGTGGTGCAGGGAATGGAAAACAAGAGTTGGAAAGTGCACTGTAGAGTGGAAACGAACAGGGTTTGGCAAGTGATTTGAGGTGTCCAGGAAAGAGAGGGCATTGGATAGAACTCAGTTCAAGCCTAATGTCTAGGAGACCAATGGAGCTATTAACAGGGACAAATCAGAGAGAATGGCTGGTAAGATGGGAAAAAGGATAAACTGATCTTGTAAATACACAATTAGGGGCACCTGGGTAGCTCAGTCGGTTAGGCATCTGACTCTTGATTTGGGTTCAGGTCATGATCTTCCGGTTCGTGGATCAAGCCCTGTGTTGGGCTCTGTGCTGACAGTGCAGAACCTGCTTGGTATTCTCTCTCTCTCTCTCTCTCTCTCTCTCTCTCTCTCTCTCTCTCTCTGCTCCTCCCCTGCTTATGCTCTATCTCTCTCTCAAAAATAAATAAATTAATTGATACACATTTAATTTTGGTTCCTAATAGAACACCCTTAATATTTTCCCCCATTAGGAAACCTTGCACACTTTCCTGGCCCAATTTTTAGGGGTGTTCTGAAGAAAATATGTATTTAATACAAGTAAAGGATATATTTAATGCAGTCAATGAGAAGCCAGTCCCAGAGCATGTGACATGATCAAAACTAAGCTCCACAGGATTAAGTTGGACTCCTACCTCACACCATATGCAAAAATTAACTCAAAATGGATCAGTGACCTAAGTTTAAGAAGTGAAACCATAAAACTCTTAGAAGAAAACATACAGGTAAATCTTCATGACCTTGGAATATTAGATATAACGCCAAAAGCACAAGCAACAACAAAAAATTAGATAAGCTGGGCCTGATCAAAATAAAAACCTGTGCACTGAAGAACATTATCAAAAAAAATAAAAAGACAACCTATAGAATGGAGAATAATGTTTGCAAATTACATATCTGATAAGGGTCTAGTATCCAGAATATATAACTCTTACAACTGAACAAAAAAGACAATCCAACTAAAAAAAAAGTCAAAGGACTTGAATAAACACTTTTCCAGGAAAGTATGCACTGACCAAGAAGCATAGAAAAAGACATTCAATATCATTAGTAATTAGAGAAACACAAATCACTCTACGGCCATACCACCCTGAATGCGCCCGACCTCGTCTGATCTCGGAAGCTAAGCAGGGTCGGGCCTGGTTAGTACTTGGATGGGAGAAACACAAATCAAAATCACAGTGAGGTACCACTTCATACCCATAAGGATGGCTGTAATTAAAAAAATGAAAATAACAAGTGGTTGGCAAAGTATGGAGAAACTGGGACAGACCCTTGTTCATTGCTAGGAGGATTATAAAATAATCCAGCCGCTGTGGAAAACAGTTTGGTGGTTCCTGAAAAAGTTACACATTCAACTCCTAGGTATATAACCAAAAGAAGTAAAAACAGGTATTCAAACAAATACATGTACACATATTTTCATAGCAGCACTATTCACAATAGCCAGAAGTTGGAAATGGCTTAAATGTCCATCAAGAGGCAAATGGATAAATTGTGGTATACACATACTTTGTTGAAACATTATTCAACCATAGTATTGACACATGCTATACAACATGGATGAAGCCTGAAAGACACTAGACACAAATGGACACCAATATTGTATGACTCCATTTATATGAAATATTCAGAATAGGTACATCCATAGGAAAAGAATTCAGATTGGTAGTTGTCAAAGGCAAAGGGTGAAAATGGACCTGGGTGGTTGCCAGGGCTTGGGTTTCCAGGGAATGAGGAACAACTGCTTAACGGGTGTAGGGTTTCCTCTTGGGATGATGAAAATGTTTCAGCTCGATATATATGGTAGTCGTACAACACTAGGAATACACTAAATGCCACTGAATTGTTCATTTTCTCATGGTTTAACTTCATGTCGATTTCACCTCAATTTCTTAAAAATCAGCAATATTCCAAGCCAAAAATAAAAATAAGCTCCATGTCTTGTTACTCGTGATCCCATTAACCGCATTATAGCCAAGCCAATATTCTAGATGGTTCTGCTCCACTTGCTCCTTCCTGGTTTCACTTAGGAAACATCCTCTACCTGTATTACACTACTTTCTCATCAGTTCAAATCGCCTAATCATTTCAAAACTTCTAAGAAAGCAACCTGCCCACAGCAGTCATTCCATCTTTGTGAATCATTCCTTCTACTTGACTCAGTCCATTCCTACCTGTTCTGAAATTCAGCTAATTCAGTACTGACGTATGAATGCTTCTTCATTATTCCAAAACTTTTCTCTCATCATTTCAGGCATGTTCTTTTCCTATCAGAACACAAAGTATAATACAGGCTGTTTTCTGCTTCTGTATTACACTATCTGCTATCCAAAATACATTTATTTAAATACTGTCTAGTTGATAGTTTTTGGTGTTATGTGCTACACAAATTTTGTGTGGAAGGAGTGGGAAGATAAGAAATGGTGAAGAAACCATCTCCACCCATCCTAGCTATAATGGAGATTAGTTTTCACTTCATCTGTGATCAGAAATACAAGGCCCACAGCAATACTGTTTGTAAAGACTTCCTACAGGACAACAATATACTTTTTACTGTGCTCCTTTTAAAACTAAAATGAATCTAAATGCTCTATTTATAAACTTTTTTTTATACCCAGAGTCCAAAACTTCTATGTGCCACTCAAAAAAGATAGAAAAAAAAGTGGAGAAGAATATCCAAAGAACTCTCAACCTTCTTAAAAATGTTACAGACTGTACAACACTCTATCACTGAGTGTTATGCAATCCTTCCCTACCCTCTTCCTAAAACTGCTGCTTGGCACACATTTTTTTCAAGGAACCCAGTACTAATATCATGATTTATGTTACAAAAGTCTGGCTGCCAGGCTTTTCCTAGACTCATACACATAAACCAGAGAGTGGATCAGAAACTCATTTACCATGCAGGTGACTGAAAAAATGGATTAAGACCAGGCAGGGGAGGTACTATGAAATACAAGGTACAACTGATTTTTACATCTAGATCCTGATTTCACTTCATCAGTTATACCTTTATTTTATCCAGTGGGGTGCCTCTGACAATGCTGACAAAGTCAGCAGGACATGAGTGTACAAAAATGTTTTTCCAAGTTGCTTTTCTAGAACACATCTGTTCCATCCACTGTGGGCACATGTAATGTTCCAAAAAATGTATATTACTTCCTGAAGACACCAAGAGGTAAGCTAGAATGTTGCAACACCACAACTGCAAAGGGCCAGCCAAATAAGTAATCAACAGTGTCTATATGCTAGTCAACTATTATTTATACTTATAACTGAGAAATAAGGCCAATACTGACTCCTAAGTTAATGCCCTCTAAAAATCTAGAAGTGTTAAAAAATAAAATCTAGAAGTGTTACTTGCCTCTTGTCACAAATGCTAAAGAACAAAACTCACTTTAAAAACATAAGAGACAGGGGCGCCTGGGTGGCGCAGTCGGTTAAGCGTCCGACTTCAGCCAGGTCACGATCTCGCGGTCCGTGAGTTCGAGCCCCGCGTCGGGCTCTGGGCTGATGGCTCGGAGCCTGGAGCCTGTTTCCGATTCTGTGTCTCCCTCTCTCTCTGCCCCTCCCCCGTTCATGCTCTGTCTCTCTCTGTCCCAAAAAAAAAAAAAAACAAACAAAAAAAAAACGAGACAAATGATTTTGAGGACCAGAAGAGAATTTGAAATCTTACATAACACTAAACTGTACGCTTAAAATTGGTTAAAATGGTATATGTTTTATGTTAAAGTTTCTAAAAATCATATGTAAATTCTCCTATGAATCATGTCAGTTTCCCCTGGAAAAAAGATAAGTGTAGTAGACTACATTAAAGGATGAGAAACCATTAAGTTGAATGTGTTTAAATTATAAATAGTGAAAAAATTTTAGTGATTTCAATTAACAGAAACTTTCTAACCTCTTAAGGAAGGTGTTTATTAGACAGTCTCCATCTCCAAGGAGGGCATAAGCAATGAAAAAGTTTAAACTGTAGTAAGTAAGAGAGATTTAGTTTTGACATAATTCTAACTAGAAAAGTAATTAAACACTATAATAAGGTACCATGCAAATCTCTGCCCTCGGGGATGCAAAAATAAACTGTCTTGGAAGGATTATATGCAATTCTTCAGGAAAAACTGGAATGAACTGGAGAATCTCTTAAGCCAACTTCCAGTTTTAGAATTCCAGGTTCTATACTCACTGTCCAATAGTGTCTCTGCAAGACATTCCATCTATAGAAAGTTATACTAATCTACAAATCATTTCAGTTGGCTTAGCATACTGGTTTTGTTTTTTTTTTTTTTATCACACCACTTATTCACTTTCTGTATTTACTGAGGAACTGAACTTTGGCTACTTTTATTAAGTATCCCAGCAGCATGGCTGCCAACTCAGGTATACACTACAAAAAGTTTAAGCTGGGGGTGCCTGGGTGGCTCAGTTGGTTGGGCGTCGACTTCGGCTCAGGTCATGATCTCGTGGTCTGTGAGTTCGAGCCCCACATCGGGCTCTGTGCTGACAGCTCAGAGTCTGGAGCCTGTTTCAGATTCTGTGTCTCCCTCTCTCTCTGCCCCTCCCCTGCTCATGCTCTCTCTCTGTCTCAAAAATAAACAAATATTAAAAAAAAAAAAAAAAAAAAAAAAGCTTAAGCTGAAACAATACTTCATTCCAAATTAAAAATTAGAAATATCTACAAAATGCACAATGAACTAAAGACTAGGGGAAAAAAATATTTTATAGGGTAGATAATTGACAAGGCCAAAACATTCAACTTAGTTTTTTGACAGCTTCTTAAAAAGCTAATACTTACTTTTGAAAATAAAAGCAAAGTCTTTCCAACTTGAGTTTCATTTTAGAAAACTCATGGCCTTCGTTTTAAAATAATGATTTTTAATTTACCATAGTATTTTCTAGCAGTCATCAAACAACCGAATGGTGGTTATTTATTACAACCAATAGGAGGCACTTAAGAAGTCACAGTAAAGTTAATCATCTCAAATTCAACAGGTTAATCACAGCAATTTGAGAGATTTTGCCAACCTATATTATAGGACCATCTCAACAAAGTCAGACATTAAATGACATTTAAAAACAATACATTTCTAGACCACATATTTCTTAAACAACACAGAAAAATGTTTTGACCAAGTACACATGCATGACTATATTTATTTTAACTAGATTGTATTAATCAAGATGAGCATTTGTTTAAAACAAAAATCTAATGAACTTAACCAGGTCAAAATAGAAATCGAAATATAATACTGGGGCTAACTGCTTTCAGTAGAAAGAAAAGAATAGTAAGCCTTACTTCCTTCAATTCACAAAAAATTTTTCATTTTATAATCAAAGACAAAGAATATGACTTTTACAACCAGAAAATAAGGTGGCTTAAAGCTGAGTTACCACTTAATTGCCTGCATTCCTAAGAAGCTACTAACTTCTAACTGCTTTAAAACCTGAATACATCTGGGGCGCCTGGGTGGCTAAGTTGGTTGGGCGTCAGACCACAGCTCAGGTCATGATCTCTCAGTCCGTGGGATTGAGCCCCGCATTGGGCTCTGTGCTCACAGCCCAGAGCCTGGAGCCTGGAGCCTGCTCCAGATTCTGGGTCTCACTCTCTCTTCACCCTCACCCGCTCATACTCTCTCAATCTCTCTCTCAAAAATAAATAAACATTAGGGCGCCTGGGTGGCGCAGTCGGTTAAGCGTCCGACTTCAGCCAGGTCACGATCTCGCGGTCCGTGAGTTCGAGCCCCGCGTCAGGCTCTGGGCTGATGGCTCGGAGCCTGGAGCCTGTTTCCGATTCTGTGTCTCCCTCTCTCTCTGCCCTTCCCCTGTTCATGCTCTGTCTCTCTCTGTCCCAAAAATAAATAAAAAACGTTGAAAAAAAAAAAAAAAATTTAAAAAAATAAATAAACATTAAAAAATTAAAAAAAGAAGAAAAAACCTGAATACATCTTTTAATGGCTCACTACTTTGCTCAGAAATGTATCACACCTTGTTTCATACAGAGATGCTACATCATTAGAATACATGCTACTCTGTGCCATTGAGCTTAATAATTTTTTATAAAAAATTCAAATAAAATTTTTATAACGCAACTATAATTTTTAAGTTATTTTTTTCTTACCCACACTGGGCCTCACCTTTCACAAAACCTAAAAACAAACAATCTTAGATGTTAAACACACACCTCAAACACATAAAATTCATTACACTGGTTTTGTAGCCACAATAATTATACTAATAAATACTGACTCTAAAGAACTAAAAACTTATTAGGGCAGGGTTTAAATGGTACGACTCACAAGGGGGTGGGGAGAAATAATGATCCTCCCCTACCAAACTGGCAGCAACAATATGCCAAGTTTCCTATGCTGAACTAGTGTAAACAAGGAAGAAAAAGAGCTGGGGGTGGGAAGCTGGCAGGCAAGAGAACAACCCTCGTCAAGATATAGCTTTACTTCTAAATTTCACTAGGGTAATACCTGTTCTCAGTGTTTTCAATAACCCCTATCAAGGACTATTTAAACACCGTAAGTTGGTGTTCAGAAAACTACTGCAGGCTGTAGTCCCTCTCTTCCCAGACGTAAAAAGATGTAAGTGGGGATCATAAATGCTTCTTTAATTATAAAGACTATCTCTCGCATTCAATGCCTCAAAAAGTTTTCTAAACAACTAGCAATTCAATCCCACTCTTGCTGTAACAATCAAGTTTAAAGATAAAATAGTAAGACCCACCAATGATGCTACACAAAAAAAATTCACACATCATCTTTGGTGTGACCATAGCTACAAGTAAGACGAGCACCATTCCAGACAGGACTAGATGAGAAATGGGATAAAGACTAAGCTTACAGCCTCTTTTTTCTGGCATTGCCCGAGGCATTCAGTGGACATGGAATAAAGGGGAAGCTGGTTGTATAAGTGATGCCAAGAGAAACAAGATTCCACATGTCAGGGGACTGAATGCCCAAACACAGAGAGCAAAGGGCACTCATCCCATGGCTTTCCGACCAAAGAAAAATGAGTTGTTTCACCTGAAATCTTTTCAGAAGAAGTCTAATGGTCTGTACTTTACCACTCATCCTAAGTGAGTGAATTCAACAACCCCTCCTCAGAGAACAAGGAGAGAGCCTTGCTTATCAAAAATAGCGAGGGCTACATCCAAAGCCAAGAAACACTCCTTTTGGTCTAAGCGCCATGGTCTTCTGCCCCAATTCTACAAGGAGACTCCAAGCCAAAAAAGACTTGGTTCCTAGTTTTCCTAAGCCAAGTTCTCCATTTTCCCAAACAACCCAGTCTTATTTCAGATAAGCCCCTCTCCATTCTGGCATTCTGGAGTCCAGGGCTCCAGTTCTCCCAGAAAGTTCCCTCCTCCAAGATAATCTCCTTTCCTTCACTTTTCCTAAGGCTTTCCCAGACCCTGCCCCCAAGCACTCCCGGTCCTCCGTTAGATCTACTAGCAGATCCCACTCCTCCCTGGCACAACTCTTCGGAAAGTCAGCTCTCTTACCGTACTCACTTGTCCTTCCCCAAAATATGTTTCCTTTTTCCCTGTCTTCGAATGAAGAAACACAACACACACGCGCGCGCGTAGTATCTGTTCTCATCTCCTAACTCCCAAGTCTCTCCAGTGCCCCACGTTCTTCCAGAACACCTAATTCTCTCCCGGAGTTTCCTCTCATCCCTGTCTTCCTCGACCCTAACTCCATACCCCAGGCTTTCCCCCCACTCCCCAAATTCAGATTTCCTGTGCTGTGTACTCTTCACCAACACCACAGCCCTCCTGCTCACAGGTCCACCCCTATGGTCTCGATACTCAAGTCTTTCTCCTCTTCTCATGTTCTTCGGCCCCTAATTCTCCGCAGAACCTCGGGAAGCCCTCCCCAGTCTCCCTTCCGCCCCTCCTGCACTCCGTGGCCCCCCACTCCCCTCGTACGTCCTCTCTACTCTTGCTCAGCCCCCAAATTTCTCCCATGTCCCTGAGGCTCCCCCACTCTCCCTCCACGCCCCGGGAAGAGGGTGCCCCTCAGCGCCCGCCCGCCCGCCCGGCCCGCCCTGCCGCTGGGCTCGGGTGTCCCTTCCCTTCCCCGCGGGCCCCAGTGCTGGCGCGATGGGGCCGGCTCACCAGTTGGTCATATCCAGGAAGAAGGCGCAGCCGGCCGGGTTGAGCTGGAAGCCGAGCAGTCGCTGGAACTCAGAGATGAGCACGTCCTTGTCGGTGGTGCCCAAGCAGCTGAACTTCTGCATCAGCTCAGGGTCCAGGTCCACGTCCATGCCCTCCATGGCTGGGGCCGGACACCCGCTTCCCCGCCTCCTCACAACCGAGCCGCCGCCGCCGCCGCGCCGCCGGGCCCGGGGACCGGGAGGGGGCTCGCTGCTAGCTGGCGCCGCGACCCCGCTCCTTTAAGGTAGGCCCCGGGCCTCTCACCGCCTCATAGGGATAAACTCACTCAGCCACTCACTCACTCTCTCGCTCCCCCCCCTCCCACCCCCCCCAGCGCCGCCGCCTGCGCCGCCGCCGCCTCTCGCTTCTCTGCCGCCTCCGCCTCCTCCCGCGCCGCGCCCACTGCGCAAGCGCCGCCCGCCTGGGCCCCGCCCCTTCCTCTCCCGGAGTCCCGCCCCTCAGTGGCGTCACAACCTCGTGACGTCTCCCGCGTGACCTCACCGAGGTGGAGCGAGGGGGCGGGGAGTGGCAAAGAGGAAAGGGACCGCTCGGCGGCTCAGGGTGACTCCTGGCCTGACCTTCTCCTCTCTCCGCCCCCACTTTCAAGGGGAGGAGTTAAAGTCCGGGGTTTGGGGAGAAGCTCCGGGATCTTGGTCCACCGCAACTCCACCATTTTGCAGGTGAGAAAACAAGTTCGGGAGAAGAGACCATGGCAAGGTCGAGTACCAAAGTGCAGGCAGGACGCAGTCCTCTCGGCCAAGGCTTTGCCCCTTGTCCTGGAAGGGCTTGATTGCACAAGTTTTAAGAGCTGTTTTTCCGGGTCGATAAGTGCCGTGAACGCTTGGTTACCAGCCATCCTCGGCGATGGTTACTACAATTTGTTAGTGCCGTTTCTGTTATGCAACAGCAGTGTCAAGTCTCGGAAGTTAAGGAGGCCTCGATACAAACATCAATCAGAAGTCCAGACAGCAACATACATATCCTCCCACCCACTCTGTCAAGACCAGCCTTCTCAAAACAAAGGTTAAGTAAGTCACGAGGATTTGGCATGCCTTGTTCTGTTTTTAAAATAGGAAGCAAAATACTGCTGTAAATTTGGTACACCTGCCTGGTGAAGGCCCCATTTCGAGATCAAAGAATGAGAAAGGCAGCGTAGGGACCATTTTGTCTACCCCCTTGCATTCCCATTTGTTCAACACCGCCACATCCAAAGAGGAAAAGATGAGAAGAAATGGTCTTCTGCCTTCAAGTAGCTCCCTGCTTTACTAATAAGGAAAGTGAGATCCGGAAAGCTTATATGTCTTGTCCAAAAATACAGAGCAGCCAAACTAAAAACCAGCTTTCAGTTTCCTAATGGGTTATGTTTTCCATAACAATTTCAACAACACAGCACTAGAATAAGTGAACCGTAGTGTCTGGGTTGCTAGGAGGTTTTACAAAGGGACAGTATTCTCTTTCTGTTAGTAAAATAAAATATCTTTAAAAGCCTGGGTTCTGGGTCACACACATTTAGGATTCTCATTCTGCCAGTTATTGGTAATCATAGTGCCTGCCCAGATAGGACTGCTGTAGGAATTAAATGAGATAAAAAATATAAACTCAACACAGCGCCTGTTCCATAAAAAACACTTCAAGAAGTGATAACTAGTATTGTGGCCATAAACATAAGACGACTCTGGAAATAAACAATGATACAAGTAGCCCAGGATATTTCTTTACCTGACTCCCCTTCTACTTCATTTCCCTTCCTTGTTCTCTATTACAATATGAAATATATGCCCTTTCTCTTTTCCTACTAAGGGACCACCCTTCTCCAGTGATATACTATGGGAGATAACTTTAACAGCAGATAGTTACAATACTTACAAACTCATATAATAGTTCTGAACTTTTTTTATAAGAAACTGTTCTTAGGCCTGTAAGACCTGAGCAGAACTTAAATCATTGCCAAGGCCTAATTTTGGGGTGACCACAATATTGGAATATGTTACTAATATTGAGGAAAATTCTATTTCAGGGGTGAACACATATTGTCCCAATCTTATGGATGGTGGAATGGGAACACAGATTATAAAAATCCCAGTATTAGAACTGAAAGAAATCTAAGACTGCCTAGCCCAACCTCCCCCATTTTACAGATGAAGAAACTGAAACCAAGAAGGGGGAACTGATTTACCCAAGATTACACAACTAGTAAGGGGTGTTCAAACTCCCAGTCTAGCACTGTACCCACTATATCCTACTACAATTCCTTTTATACTTTGAGTTCAGTTTGGCCTTACATACAAAATAATCAGAAATTGATATTACTCTATTAACTAAAACTAAGTGTCTTAACTTGCAATATCCATGGATTAATGTTGTGTTGACCTAGGACCCAAAAGAAGAAAATGTTATTTTGTTATAAACCTGACAACTCCATTAGAATGCTGACCCAAGAGGGGCGCCTGGGTGGCTCGGTTGGTTAAGCGTCCGACTTCGGCTCAGGTCATGATCTCACGGTCCGTGAGTTCGAGCCCCGTGTCGGGCTCTGTGCTGACAGCTCAGAGCCTGGAGCCTGTTTCAGATTCTGTGTCTCCCTCTCTCTCTGCTCCTCCCCTGTTCATGCTCTGTCTCTCTCTGTCTCAAAAATGAATAAATGTTAAAAAAAAAAAAATTAAAAAAAAAAAAAAGAATGCTGACCCAAGATAAACTAACAACTCTTGGCCAACGCCATGTAGTATTAAAGTCTTGACTCACTCATAAACAGCCCACATAATGCAAAGAGATCCTTGCAAATAAGAGACCCAAGTGGCCCAGAACTTCAGTTTATGACAGAAGTTATCTCAAAAGAGTATAACGACTCCTAAAGTGAATTCTGAACATTGTGGGGACATTTGGGGTTCTCATGAGATTGGATGTGGTACCCTGGCCATTAATTCCCTGAGGACTGAGGATGATAATCTTCTGCAAATCTTGGGACAGTCACACACAATAGAAGACTGACCCATCCCTAACCACTATGCAAAAACACTGACCAAGGTGGCTGGCACATTAGGTGTGAAGGAAGAACCAGCCGCTCCACCTTCCATTGAATTGTTCTTTTGCGGGATGAGATATTAAATGGAGAAAATGAGGTGTTACCCGTCAGGATACTCACAGAAATGTGAATCTCCACTTGAATCTGGGGGGTTATTAACATGCATGGTTCTGCTATAATGGCTCTGCAGCTTTGTTTTATTTTGTTGGAAAGAGGGCATGCAGAAGGACTAGTTGAGAGACAAAAGAACAAATTGCTGAACACCACCCTAAGGACAAAAAGCTGATTGATGGCAGTATTCCAAAAGGGCTTCTAGGTATTATCTCAGAACTATGTCAGGTACTTTGCCCAGAGATGCCGCTGCCTGGGATATCATACAACCAGCCAGTTTCTTTCTGAATTTCTTGGGCTGGTGATCACATATAAGAAATTTAAATTAACCCCAGATCCCCAGACTAGTTCAGTTTAAAATTTCTTAAAGGAGTTAAGCCATTCAATCTTTAGAAGTTAAAAGTCTGGGAGAAAAGTGATTCATCTCACCAGGGCAGCCTTGATTGGTTCCAAACCTCTAAGTCCCTAAGATTCAGAATTGCCAAGCCCGGCTAGTACTAAGATTATGCCACAGCATAACCGATTCAAGGAACAGACAGAGTCCAAATAGATGTTATGCTACATTATATGATAATAGCAACTTGTAGTAGAAACCTTTTGGGTATATATCCAAACTGTGATGATCTCTTTTCTGCCAACTATTAATGACCCTCTATGTGGCCTCCAGCAGCCATATGTATCCTATATTGCCCTTTCCTTTAGCCTCCATTTGATTGGACAAAAGGGATATGCTCAACCTAGGATCAGCCAATCAGATTCTCTCTCTCTCTCTCTCTCTCTCTCTCTCTCTCTCTCTCTCTCTCAGGAATTTGGAACTGAACTCAATGAGTTTGTGGAACAGGCCTGGGCTGTTTACTTGAAAGTCAGTGATAGAAATACAGAAAAGAGACTATCTTTGTGGGGCACCCTTGAAAACAAAATAATGCCCATCTGCAGAAAGAGAGCCACAAGGCAGAGAGAAACAAAGATGAGAGACCTGAAGGCTTAGGAGAGAGAAGTTCCTATCACTTTGAGTCCTGGTTATTCAGCTTCTCTTAGATTCCGTTCGAATCTCCAGATTCCATTCAAAATACATTATCTCTTAGATGAAGTAAAAAAAAATCAAGTTATTTTAAAAAATTAAGAAAATCATGTGAATACAATGTTTGATTTCTAGATAGGGATGGACGTCCTACTCTTAAAAACAGTGAAAACTTAAGGGCGCCTAGCTGGCTCAGTTGGGAGAGCGTGTGACTCTTGATCTCAGGGTCATGAGTTCAAGCCCCACACTGGGTGTAGAGATTACTAAAAAAAATAAATAAATTTAAAACAAATAATGAAAATTCCAATTGAAAAAAAATGACACAAAAAGGCAATTCACAAAAGAAGAAATACAAATGGCAGATAGACATATTAAAAGATGTATTATGCCACCCATATTAAAGAAATGGATTAAAACAGCAATAAGGTAGGGGCACTTGGGTGGCTCAGTCAGTTACACATCTGTCTCTTGGTTTCAGCTCAGGATCCCACGGTCATGATCTCGCGATCATGAGCCCACCTCCGGCTCTGCACTGGGCTTGGAACCTGCTTAAGATTCTCTCTCTCCCTCTCTCCCTCTGCCCCTCCCCAACTCTGCATGCTTGTGTGCTGTCTCTCAAAAACAACAACATTTTGCCTAATCAGATTGTCAAAGTTTCAAAAACATTTATAATAGCTTTAGTTGGCAAGAACATGGAGAAACAGGTGCTCTCAAACACCACTGCTTCTGGGAATATAAATTGATGTAATTTTTCCTAAAAGTGAGTGGATGTGAATTCAGATGAATTAATGTGAGTAACCTTAATAATGTTCATATACAATAGCCCCCAAATCTTAGGTTTATAAAAAAGCTTTTTGTTAGAAGTACTATAATACATATGATAGTAAAAAGGTGGAATAACCCAAATGTGCACCAATAGGGGAATTGTTGAAAAAATATATGTGGGCAGGAGTGGATTCATTCTTCTCACCAATATACTTTTACATGAATCTATGACCAAAAAAGTAAAGAATTAGAAACCTGAATGAATATTTCAATAATCTTAGAAGAAGAAATCTCCAATCATAATATCAAAGAAAAGATCTATAGTTTTGCCTGTATAAAAAATCTAAGGGGCACCTAGGTGGCTCAGTTGGTTAAGCGGCTGACTTCAGCTCAGGTCATGATCTCACATCTCATGGGTTCCAGCCCCGCGTTGGGCTCTGTGCTGACAGCTCAGAGCCTGGAGCCTGCTTCGGATTCTGTGTCTTTTCTTTCTGTGCCTCCCCCACTTGCACTGTGTGTGTCTCTCTCTCAAAAATAAGTTAACATTAAAAAAAATTTTTTTTTATTTAAAACTTTTTTGTTTCAAAAGTTAAAAAATAAAAATAAAAAATACCATGAGCATAATCAAAAGACAAAAGGATAATTCAAGGACAATATTTATAATACACAGGACAGAGTACTAATATCATCATTTAATAAATAAACAGCTCTTGGGTCACCTGGGTGGTGCAATCAGTTGAGCATCCAACTCTTGATTTCAGCACAGGTCATGATCCCAGGGTCATGGGATCGAACCCCGTGCTGGGCCCTGTGCTGAGCATGAAGCCTATTTAAGATTCGCTCTCTCTCCCTCTGCCTCTCTCCCCTGCTCATGCTCTCTCTCTCTCTTAAAAAATTTTAAAAATAAATAATAAATAAGTAAACAAACAAACAGCTATTAGGATAACCAAGGAAAAAAACAATCTAAAGGAAAAATTGGTAAAGGACATGAATGGGCAATTGACAAGAAAAATTATATAAATGGCCTGTAAATGTATGAGAATATTTTGAATACCATGAATAATCAAGAAATGCAAATTAAAACAAAAGTGCAATATCATTTTTATCTGTCAATTTGGCAAAGATTGATCATAGCCAGTATTCTACAAGATGTGAAGAAAAACACAATTTCATACAATGTTGATAGGATTACAGATTCATAAAAACCTTTCAGGAGGGTGTTTTGGTAATGGCCATTAAATTTTAAATGTGCACCTTGCATCTTAGGTATCATACAGATAACTAAAAAGGATGACCAAAGATATATGTAGGATGATCACTACAGAATTTTTGGTAATGCTGAAAAATTAGGAACAATCTGAATGACCAACCATAAGGCTTTGACTATATTTATGCTATAGAATATTACACCACCGTTTAAACAATGAAATAGGCCTATATGAATTAACATGACAAGATACAGAAGATTGAGTTTTTTTAAAAAAACAAATTATTAAACAGCATATATACCATGATCTCTTTTGTATCTATATAAAAAGTATAGTAAGTGTATATGTTTATGTATGTGCTTGGAATATATGCATAGCAAAATATCTGGGGGAATATATACCAATGGTTAAGGAAGGTGGAGTTATGGTAGGGTTGCCACATAAAAACCGGATAACCAGTTAGACTTGATTTCAGGTAAACAACATTTTTAAAAAATGTTTATTTATTTTGAGAGAGAGAGAGAGAGAGAGAGGAAGCAGGGGAGGGGCAGCCAGAGAGGGAGTGAGAGAATCCCAAGCAGACTCTACACTGACAATCTGCCGTGGGGCTCAAACCCACCAACCACAAGACTATGACCTGAGCCAAAACGAAGAGTCAGACTGTTAACCGACTGAGCCACCCAGACACCCCAGTAACAATTTTTTTAATGTAAGTGGTCACAAATATTAACTGGGTATCTTGTATTTTTATTTGCTAAATCTAGCAACCCAATTTATGGGAAACATTCACTTTTAATGTTAAATTTCTGTATTAGTTGAGTTTTTACACTGAGCATGTAATCATTTTAAAAAGGTAAAATTTTGGGGGCTCCTGGGTGGCTCAGTTGGTTGAGTGTCCGACTCCGGCTCAGGTCTGATCTCACTGTTCGTGAGTTCGAGCCCCGTATCAGGCTCTGTGCTGATAGCTCAGAGCCTGGAGCCTGCTTCAGATTCTGTGTCTCCCTCTCTCTCTCTCTGTGACCCTCTCCTGCTTGCTCTCTCTCTCTCTCTCTCTCTCTCTCTCTCTCAAAAATAAATAAACATCAAAAAAAATTATTAATAAAAAGATAAAATTTTTGAATAACATTTTAAAGTTATGTTGGTAAGGTAGAATTTTATATACCTCCTTTGAAAACACATTTTTGAGGAATGCTTAATGATATAAAAAAATCCTGATGTTAGTGTCGATTTTTAAAAGCTGCATCAAAATCGTAAATACAGTATAATCCTGTTTTTTAGACTATAGCTATAACTCATTAAAGTAAGCACACTAAATAACAAAATAAGCAGAGTAAACAACTGGAAAGAAATATATCAAAATATTATAGCATTATATCACACAGGAAAATTGCAGGGGATTTCTGTTTTTCTTTCTACAGTTTTCTGTATTTTCCAAAGTTTTAACAAGTGTGTATTTGAAGAATTTTTAGAATAAAACTTGCCTATGTTAAGTGAAAAAAACAGGATGTAAAATTAGCATATTGTATAAACCTAACTATATAGCAAAAGATTGGAAATATTAATAGAGAATTGATCATTTTAATTCTTTTTATCCTTTTTTTATATTTAAAGAAATAGATCAACTTGATTCTTTAATTGATGGACCTATTATCTCTGCTAACATACAAAGATGTTTACAATATGTCCCTTTTTTTTTTTAAGTTTTTTATTTTGAGAGCGAGAGAGAACACAAGCAGGGAAGGGGCAGAGAGAGAGGGAGGGAGAGAGCTGTCAGCACAGAGCGAGCCCAACAAGGGGCTCAAACCCACCAACCATAAGATCACTACCTGAACCAAAATCAAGAGTCAACGCTTAACCGACTGAGCCACCCAGGTGCCCCTACAGTATATTCTTAAATGATAAAAAGCTATGAGAAAACAGTATTACCTATGCTCTAATTTCTAACAGATGCATGAATAAGTGCAGGAGATGTCTAGAAGGATATACTTCAAGGTGTTGATGATGACAATCTCTGAGTGTGGGGAATAATGGATGTTTTTACATTTTTATCTGTATTTTAGGATTTTTAATAAAATAATCATGTCATACAACATTAAGAGACCCTTCGTTTTGAAGAAACGAAAATTGGGTGACCTGGGGGCTTATCAAACATGAATTCATTTCAGTTTTTGACATTCTTTTCCCCATGTTAGCTGTCTTAAACTTTGTAAGCTGCAAAACCTAGGCAGCAGCTAACAGTCCAATGAGCTACCCGGTTGAGCAAGCAAATGTCTGCTGACTTACTATCAGCAAGGCTGAGTTAGGGACAGTGGCCCAGAAAGAGAGCCTTCATCCTTGTGCTATGTGACCATGGACAAATGACTAAGCTTCTCTGTAGACCTCAATTTATTCATTTCAATATAGGGAACGCTGCAAAAAGATCACTGAAGTGAAGCAAAAGAATATGTCAAACAAAAGAAAAACTTTTTGGAATTTAACCTACAGCTACAATTAGTATTCACATAAACATACCCATAAGCCAAACTTCCATTCTGTGCTTATTCTCCAGGGTTGGAAGCTCAAATGAGGTGGGCATAAGTGCTTGTAAATGTTAAATATTGAAGTATAACATAACAATGGGGGAGATACAAGGACATGCGTTTCTGCAAATAACTATATAAAGGTAGCTAACAGTACAAAGCAACATGTGTTCAAGTGCCAAATGAGCAGTAGACAGGGTGAGTAGGACTTGGGAGGAGGGAGGAGTGAAGGGTGAGCTGAGATGCCCAAAGAAGCCTTCTAGGAGACCTTATCCAGGCCCTGATGATTTTCCACAAGGTTTGAGGAACAGGCTAGTGAGGGGACACATTACACCAAAGTCATTTAGATGTCTGTTTATTCTTTTAATTGTGATTTTAAAAAAAAGTTTTTTTTAACATTTATTTATTTTTGAGACAGAGAGAGAGAGCATGAACAGGGGAGGTCAGAGAAAGAGGGAGACACAGAATCTGAAACAGGCTCCAGGCTCTGAGCTGTCCGCACAGAGCCCAACGCGGGGCTCGAACCCACGGACCGCGAGATCACAACCTGAGCCGAAGTCGGACGCTTAACCGACTGAGCCACCCAGGCGCCCCTTAATTGTGATTTTAAAAATACATAACAAAATTCACCATCTTAACTATTTTTAAATGTTTATTTATTTTGAGAGAGAGAGATCACGTGAGAGGGGCAGAGAGGGGTAAAAAGAATCCCAAGCAGGCTCCACACTGACACAGGGCTCAATCTCACAAACCATGAGATATTGACCTGAGCCAAAATCAAGAGTCAGACACTCAACTGACTGAGTCACCTAGGCACTCCACTGTCTTAACTATTTTTAAGTGTACAGTTTGGTAGTGTTAAGCATATTCACATTGTTGTGTAGCTAATCTCTAGAAGTTTTTCATCTTATAAAACTGAAACTCTGTACCCATTAAACAACAACTCCCCTTTCCCTCTCTCCCCAGCTCCTGGCACCCACATTTCCACTTTCTGTTTCTATGATTTTGACTATTTTATTTGATTAAAAAAATTTTTTTATGTTTATTTTTGAGAAAGACAGAGCACAAGCGGGGGAGGGGCAAAGAGAGAGGAAGACAGAATCTGAAGTAGGCTCCAGGTTCTGAGCTGTTAGCACAGAGCCTGATGCAGGACTTGAACCCACAAACCATGAGATCATGACCTGAGTGGAAACCAAGAGTCAGACACTCAACCGACTGAGCCATCCAGGCACCCTTCTATGAATTTGACTATTTTAGATACTTCATATAAGTGGAATCATACAATATTTATCTCTTTGTGATGCACAAAAGTTTTAAGTTTGATGTAGTCTTATTTGTCTATTTTTGTTCTTGTTGCCTGTGTTTTGGTGTCAGATCCAAAAAATCATTGCCAAGTCCAAAGTCATGAAGTTTTTTCCCCATGTTTTCTTCTAGGACTTTTATAGTTTGGGTTTTACATTTAGGTCTTTAATCCATTTTGAGTTATTTTTCATATATGTTGTAAGATAAGGATACAACTCCATTCTTTTATGTGCATTTGGGAGTCTTTAACAGCTACAAGACCCAGGCTCCTTTTTACTGCCTCCTGTTTGTTCTGATCACAGAAATATACCTAGAAGTGAATCCAGGTAATGGGAATAAAATTAAAATCTAAGGTGTACTTGAGG
The DNA here is from genome assembly GCF_028018385.1 of Neofelis nebulosa. Classification (NCBI taxonomy): domain Eukaryota; kingdom Metazoa; phylum Chordata; class Mammalia; order Carnivora; family Felidae; genus Neofelis; species Neofelis nebulosa. The sequence goes on from NC_080787.1 coordinate 36,891,734, forward strand.
GGGAATTTTCTCTGGGAAGTGAATGGGTGAGGTTCAAGAGCAGCCTACTACAGTGAGCAGTACCTCTGCTCTGAACATCCACCTGGAGCATGATAGGAAAGAACCAGATCCCGCACATTTGGGGTTTTTCCACCTCCTCTACCCTATTTCCCTACTCAAGAGACAAAAAACAAAACAAAACAAAACAAACAAACAAAAAAAACCAGGAGGCACCAACCTATTACACTATCTTTTCTTCAGGACAGAGCATCTGATGTCCTGGGTCTTTTTTCCTACTGTGGTGAATGGGACAATGCAAAAGAAAACCTGATTGTCTTGATCTCCTGTCCCCCCGTCTCTCAACCTAGATACATCCAGAAGTAGTCCATTCTTTTCTCCTTGTCCTCCTCCTCCTTCTTCTCCACCTCCCCTCTCCTCCTCCTCCTCCTCCTCCTCCTCCTCCTCCTTCTTCTTCTTCTTTTCTTTTTCTCCTTCCTCCTTCCTTCTTCCTTCTTTTCTTGACCGCTTCAGCTTACCAGAGTCAAAACATCACCTAAGTAAATGCCAACTCCTTATCTCTTCCTCATGTAAAAAAAACAAAACAAAAAAACCCCCACAAAACTACAAACACTTCACAACCCCTTTGGTTTTACTATAATTACTCTTTCTCCAGTGGGTTCACAATATGTAAAGCATCTTGCCATCTGCATCCACACTAGTGGTAAGAAAGAAAAAGGGGAAGAGGGGAACAAAAATGTAATGCAACTCTACAGTATGCCAAATGTCCAGTACTTTAAATTTTTTTTAATGTTTATCTTTATTTTTGAGACAGAGAGAGACAGAGCATGAGCGGGGGAGAGGCAGAGAGAGAGGGAGACACAGAATCAGAAGCAGGCTCCAGGCTCTGAGCTGTCAGCACAGAGCCTGACGCAGGGCTCGAACTCACAAACTGCGAGATCATGACCTGAGCCTAAGTTGGATGCTCAACTGACTGAGCCACCCAGGCGCCCCCAAATGTCCAGTACTTTAGTACTTAGACTCATTTAATTCTCATAGCCAAATGAGATCAACATTATTATTCTTCCCCTTTTGCAGATAAAGAAATAGTGAGAGTTTAAATAATGCATCCAAGGAGACACAGATGTTGAGACAGCCAGGACTTAAGCCCAAGGCTCTGAAAGAAACCTGTGCCCTCCACTTTACTCCAGATTTCTTTCACTTCTACCTTTTCACCATGGTCAGGCTGGTTGTGTGTCTATGGAGCTGTCATTACTTTCTCTTACTGTGTTTCTTTGAAAATTTCTAGGATACTGCCAGAAAAGATTGGGGTAATAAATACTAACATTAATCCTAATATCTTCAATTTACGTAATAACGCTTTATAATTTCTCAACATATCCATCCATTCTCTCATGTCATTCTCAAGAAAAACAGGTTATTAGTTTATTTTTAGTAGCTTCATTATTTTGCAGAGACTCATACATGCTTATTGCAAATAAAATTAAGCAATATAGAAAATTATAAAGAAAAATTTTAAAAACACCCTAAATCTCACTACCCAGAGATAACCATTATTAATATTTTAGTAAATATATCTTTCATATAACTGTCCACTTGTATAATTTGCCTCAATGATCTCTTACCACAGTTGCCTCTCTAGCCTGCTTTTTTCATTCATAGTATGTTGAAAACAGCTTTCCACATCAACAAATATACAGATACATCATTTTTAATGGCTATAGAGTATTCGTATTTAGGAATGTATTTTACTTGACCGGTCTCCTACTGATGGACTCTGAGACTACTTCCAGTTTTTTATCGTTGTAATAAATTGTTAGCCCCCACTTAAAGATTAGGGACTGAAGCTCTGAGAAGCTATAGGACCCCTTTTTCAAAATCCAGGTCTGGGGCCCCTGGGTGGCTCAGTCGTTATAAGCGTCTGACTCGATTTCAGCTCAGGTCGTGATCTCACAGTTAATGAGTTCAAGCCCCACATCGGGCTCTGCACTGACAGTATGGCGCCTGTTTGGGATTCTCTCTATCCCTCTCTCTCCTCTGCCCCTGTCTTGCTCTCTGGATCCCTCTCAAAATAAACTTAAAAAAAAAAAAACCTTTCTATTATGGAAAATTTTCAACATACACTAGAGAGAATGGTGCACTCAACCCCCATTCACCCAAGATCTAACTTCAACAATCATCAACATTTTGCCATGCTATTTTCACCTTTTTCCTGTGAGTATGTACGTGTGTGTGTATGTGTATGTGCGTGTGCATGCACACGCACGCTGTAGTATTTGAAAGCAAGTCCCAGACACCATATGATTCCACCTGTAAATACTTCTGGATACTGTGTCTTTAACGGACAGGGACTGTGAAGAAAGAATGAAAAACCACAATACTATTATCATAATTAATAGAATTAATAGGAATTTTTTAATATTATCTAATACTTATTTCATATTCAGTTTTCTTAAATTGTCTCTAAGATATTTTTTTCCAATACAGTGTGGATCCAAAGAGCTCCACACATTACATTTGGGGATACGCCTTTCAAAGCCCTTTAAGTCTTAACAATCCTCCACCCCCACTCTTTAATATAATTGTTTGTAGAAACTAGATTGATAGCGGCTTGATTTCTAGTACTCAAATAATGTAAACAACCTAAATATGTTTATAAGCAGGAAAATAGCTAAACAAATTCTGTTATATCTATACAATGGAATACTACTCAGCAATCAAAAGCAGAACTGTTGATCGTACAACATGGATGAATCTTGAAAATATCGTATTGAGCAAAACAGGCCAGACACAAAGGAATACAAACTGCATATCTCACTTCTATGAAGTTCATTAGGCAAAAGTAAGCTATAGCATTAGAAGGTGACCAATGAGGCCTAGGGCTGCAGGGAAATTTGCATGGATGGTGAGGAACTGACTGGGAAGTGGCACGAAGGGACTTTTTGGGTTGGATTGATGGAATTGTTCTATATTTTATTTGTGGTGATGTTTACAGGAGTGTATCCATTTGTCAAAAGTCATCAAATGGTACACTTTCAATGGGTGAATTTTATTGTATGTAAATTATACCTCAATAAAGCTTTTTTTCCTTTTTTAAATATTCTTTTTAATGTTTATTTTTGAGAGAGAGCAAGACAGAGAGGCAGAGTGTGAGGAGGGGAGGGGCAGAGAGAGAGGGAGACACAGAATTCGAAGCAGGCTCCAGGCTCTGAGCTGTCAGCACAGAGCCCGACGCGAGGCTTGAGCTCAAGAACTGTGAGATCATGACCTGAGCCCAAGTCAGATGCTTAATGGACTGAACCCCCCAGGCACCTCATAAAGTTTTTTTCTTTAAAACTGACCCTCTGATTTTGTTTCCATGCCAGTGTACAGCATGTGGTAACGATAAACATTTGGCATAAGTAATAAGTGACTGTCAGTGAGTGAATGACTCTATTTGCCACTTAAAAGAAGAGAATGAAAGACACTTATTTGTTACTTTCACACTAGCAGAGATTTTCTTTTTTCTTTTTAATTTTTTTTTTAACATTTATTTATTTTTGAGACAGAGAGAGACAGAGCATGAACAGGGGAGGGGCAGAGAGAGAGGGAGACACAGAATCTGAAACAGGCTCCAGGCTCTGAGCCGTCAGCACAGAGCCTGATGCGGGGCTCGAACTCACGGACCGCGAGATCGTGACCTGAGCCGAAGTCGGACGCTTAACCGACTGAGCCACCCAGGCGCCCCTTTAATTTTTTTTAATGTTTATTTATTTTTGTGACAGAAAGAGGCAGAGCACGAACAGGGGAGGGTCAGAGCGATAGGGAGACACAGAATCCGAAACAGGCTCCAGGCCCTGAGCTGTCAGCACAGAGCCTGACGCAGGGCTCGAACCCACGGACCATGAGATCATGACCTGAGCTGAAGTCAGATCCTTAACCAGCTGAGCCACTCAGGCGCCCCTGGGATTTTCTACTTATCAGGTAAATAAATTGTCTTCATGGACTTGACCCTGAAGTGATGAGCCCCTGCTCAGCCATAGGTGCCTGTAGGTGTTGCCTCCTTGGGTGGCCAGACGGTAGCCCTAGACAGTAGGGTCCTCAACAGTCGGCCCGCCGCAGGCATCTGGGTAGGGGTGAGACCTCAGGGCCACAGCCCTCCCCTCAGCTTACAGGAGGGCCACATGTGTGAAGCGCCAGCCACGCCACCACACATGCAAGAGCTGAAGGGTTCCATGAGAAAGAAACCTTGTGTTCAAAATAAACTTCCAAGGAGAAAAATAAAAGCTGTTTCCTGAAGCTGAGCAAAGGTGAGCAATTCCTGGAAAGTTAAACGCCTCAAAAGCTAATTTGAGTTTCAGAGGGCCGTGGTAGTAACTCCAGGGTGAGAGCATCTCAAGGGCTTAGAATTTTCAGAGGCAATAGAATTTTCTGGCCTCCTTCAGTCTATCTTCTGCCCACTTCTTGCAGACCTCAGAGACCACTTTCAAGACAATCTCAGTTTCTACAGAAAAGAGGAAATTAAATGAAATTTCAGGTGCTTAGTTGGTTAGGAACGTCAGAGGTGCTTGCTTGGAAAAGAGCAAAATACAACAAAACTGAAATCCCTAAAGAATAATAATCTCTATATAAATAAATGTTTGTGACTGATCATGGCAGCCAAAGCAAAATGTTTGCTTTCTCTGCAACAGCATGATGTGTGTGTATGTGTGTGCGTGTGTGTGTGTGAGAGAGAGAGAGAGATTGAGAAAGTAAAGATTTCATTTCTTACCAGACCTCATATGACCAAAAGGTAATAAAGTCCATAACCAACAAACTCCCAACCTTCCCCTGTGTGTATTCTTTTTTAATGCTTATTATTATTATTTGTTTTTTATTGCTTTTTTTTTTTTTTAGAAAGAGAGAGAGAGCATGAGCACAGGAGGGGCAGGGAGAGGGGGGAACAGAGGATCCGAAGCAGGCAACACGCTGACAGCGGTGAGCCAGCTGTGGGGCTTGAACACATGAACCATGAGATCATGACCTGAGCCCAAGTTGGATGCTCAACTGACTGAGCCACCCAGGCGCCCCTCCCCTGCGTGTATTCTTAAGCCAGTGATTCTGTGTGTAATTTCCTGCACTACTTGTATCAGAGTCACTCGGAGGGGAGGGAGACTCTTAAAAATGTCCATTCCTGGGTCCCAGGAACCTAGATCCTGAGTCATTGTGACTGGGATGGAGCCCAGGAATCACCGGGTGATTCTTAGGTACACTAAAACTTGAACATTGTTACTTTAAACAGTTAATTGTTCATTGATAGTTTGCTCAGTAATTCAACCTGATTATACCTTCAAAAATTGAACTGTAGGGCGCCTGGGTGGCGCAGTCGGTTAAGCGTCCGACTTCAGCCAGGTCACGACCTCGCGGTCCGTGAGTTCGAGCCCCGCGTCAGGCTCTGGGCTGATGGCTCGGAGCCTGGAGCCTGTTTCCGATTCTGTGTCTCCCTCTCTCTCTGCCCCTCCCCCGTTCATGCTCTGTCTCTCTCTGTCCCAAAAATAAATAAAAAACGTTGAAAAAAAAAATTAAAAAAAAAGAAAATTGAACTGTATTCTCACTGGTACATTTGAATTACATCTGTTGCAAGTAAAGCAACTATGAATCAGTGAAGAAATAAACCCCCCCAAAAACACTGGATGGTTGAGAATGTAAATCCACTGCAACCTTTGTGAGATTGGTTGCAATATGTACCAAAATCCTTACGAATGCTTTGACCCAGATTTTCCGCTCCTAGTCAGGTATCTTATGAAAATAATTTAATAAGTGAGCTGAGAAACATGTACAAGAATGTTTATTTTGCCATTGTTCATAATAGTGAAATATTAGAAACCAACTAAATGTCCAACAAAAGACTAGTTTAAAAAGTTATGGTAGCATCATATAATAAATCCAGATTAATATTTATTGACACGGAAACATGTTTACAATACCTTATTGTTCAAGAGAAAAAGAAGATTTCGAAAATTTCATCACATTTCATTTTTATACAAAATTTAAAAATTTGGCAGATAAGAAACAAAATGTTAAGAGTAATTACATTTTTCTTCTTTGTAACTTTTCTAAATTGTTTTCAAATAAGTTTTATTTTACCTTATTTTATAGAGAGACCAGGAGCTGGGGAGAGAGGCAGAGGGAGAGAGAGAGAGAGGGAGTGAGGGAGAATCTTAAGCAGGTTTCACACTCAGCATGGAGCCTGATGGGGGGCTTGATCCCACAACCCTGGGATCACAACCAGAGCCAAAATCAAGAATTGGATGCTCAACCGAGCTGCCTGGGTGCCACAAAATAAGATACATTATTCTTAATGCGCAAAAAGTAATAAGGCTGTATTCATTTCATTTTGGGGAGGGGGAGTGGGGGAGAAACTGTGTGAGAGAGTGTATGTGGGGGGGGAGGGACAGAAGAAGAGAGAATCCTTTTTTTTTTTTACTTTATTTTGAGAGAGAGAGAGAGAGAGAGAGAGAGAGAGAGAGAGAGAATCTCAAGCAGGCTCTATGCGCTCATTGGAGAGCCAGACTTGGGGCTTGATCTCATGAACCTCAAGATCATGACCTGAGCCAAAACCAAGAGTCACACACTTAACCAACTGAGCCACCAAGGTACCCCTAGGAAGAGAATTTTAAGCAGGCTCCATGCCCAGCACAGAGCCTGGCACAGGGCCCAATCTCACACCCCAGGCCCTATCTCATGACCATACATGACCATAAGATCAAGACTTGAGTTGAAATCAGGAGTCCAATGCTTAGGTGATGGAGCTCCCCAGGTGCCCTGCAGGCTATATTCATTTCAAATAAAAGGTAGTAGACCACTGAATTCCATGTGAGAAGATTGTGTTAAAGTCCCAGATCTACCTCTTTGAACCTCACTTTTCTTTTCTCTGAAATGGAGATGGGAACACGTACACTGTCCACCTCAGAGAGTAGTTATGAGATAAAACATAGAAATGTTTGTAAACTATGTTTTATAAAGTTAGTGTATTGTGTTGATTTTCACATCAGAGACCCAAATTCATTCAATACCTAAATATAATACACAAAGATCTCTCATTAAGCATAATGCTAGACTTTTTTAAAAAACATTTTTTTTACTTCTTATTATGGAAAAATTTAAACATATAAAAAAGTAGACCCAGGAGAACTGGACAGCAACATGCAGAAGACTGAACCTGGACCACTTTCTTACACCATACATAAAAATAAACTCAAAATAGTTGAAAGACCTAAATGTAAGACAGGAAACCATCAAAATCCTAGGGAAGAAAACAGGCAACAACCTCTTTGACCTCAGCTGCAGCAACTTCTTACTAGACATGTCGCTGGAGGCAAGGGAAACAAGCAAAAGTGAACTATTGGAACCTCATCAAGATAAAAATCTTCTGCACAACGAAGGAAACAATCAACAAAACTAAAAGGCAACCAATGGAATGGGAGAAGATATTTACAAATGGATAAAGGGCCAGTATCCAAAATCTATAAAGAACTTGTCAAACTCAACTCCCAAAAAACAAATAATTCAGTGAAGAAATGGGCAAAAGACATGAACAGACACTTTTCCAAAGAAGACATCCAGATAGCTAATAGACACATGAAAAGATACTCATCATCACTCATCATTAGTGAAATACAAATCAAAACCGCAATGAGATACCACCTCACACCTGTCAGAATGGCTAAAATTAACAACACAAGAAACAATGTGTTGGTGAGGATGCAAGGAAAGGAGAACCCTCTTGCACTGCTGGTGGGAATGGAAAATGGTACAAGCCACTCTAGAAAACAGTATGAATGAACCCTTCTCAAAAAATTAAAAACCGATCTACCCTATGACCCAGAAATTTCAGTACTAGGTATTTATCCAAACGATACAAAAATGCTGATTTGAAGGGGCACATGCACCCCAATGTTTCTAGCAGCACTATCAACAATAGCCAAATTATGGAAAGAGCCCAAATGTCCATTGACTGACAAATAGTTAAAGAAGATGTGGTATATATATACAATGGAATATTACTTAGCAATCAAAAAGAATGAAATCTTGCCATTTGCAACAATGTGGATGGAACTAGAGTGTATCATGTTAAGTGAAATAAGTCAGAGAAAGATAAATATCATATGATTTCACTCCTATGTGGAATTTAAGAAACAAAACATGAACATACTGGAAGGGAAGGAAAAATAAGATAAAAAGAAAGAAGGAAGCAAACCTTAAGAGACTCTTAAATACAGAGAAGAAACTGAGGGTTGCCTGAGGGGTGTTGAGTGAGGGGATGGAATAAATGGGTGATGGGCATTAAGGAGTGCACTTGTTGGGATGAGCACTGGGTGTTAAATATAAGTGATGAATCATTGAATTCTACTCCCGAAATCATTATTACAGTATATGTTAACTAACTTGGATTTAAATAAACTTAAAAAATTAAAAATAAATAAGGGTGCCTGGTGGCTCAGTCAGTTAAGCTTCCGACTCTTGACTTTGGTTCAGATCATGATGAGCCTGCTTGGGATTCTGTCTCCCTCTCTTTCTGTCCCTCCCCAACTTGTTCTCTCTCTCTCTCAAAATAAATTTAAAAAAAAATAAACTTTAAAATATAAATAAATAAATAAAATTTAAATATTAAAAAACTGGACACAATAATATAATAAACTGTCGTATATACATCACCTGGTGTCAATATTATCAACTTAGGGCCAATCTTGTTTTAGCTATATCCGCCACCCACTTTCCCTTCTCCCATATTAAGAAAGCATCAGGCTTTAAACTGACATTGAACCTCTGTAACTTTCATGTACAGAAAAGAATATTTCAGTTCTTAGTTCCTCATCTAAAAAGATAGAATTGTACACTTTAAAAGGGTGGATTTGCTGGTACTTGAATTGCATTTCAATTTTAAAAAAAAGACAGGAATTAACATATGTGCAAAACTTAGCATAAATAGCATAAATGTCTGGCATTTAGAAATGGCTCATTATGGGTAACTTCTCATCCATGGTGTTGTCGTCACTTCAAGCTCCAAAGTGGCTACAAACTCTCCTTAAAAAAAAAAGCACTCACTAAAAATCAACTAGAGAGTGAACAATGACAATATTATGTCAAGTGTGGTCATGGGTTTGTGGGTGACGGTTTCCCCTTCAATACACACGAAAACCTTCTATGATTTATATTAAAGTCTTGTATGATTCATAATACATACCACTTAAAATTGGAAAAAATAAACCCCCAAACAGTAGCCAACCATATTATCTCTCCAAGATTGTTCATTCTTGGAAGGCATTCTACCAGAAATTCAACACCACCACCAAGAGTTGATTTAATGCCATTCCTAAAGACTGTGCATGAGCTTTAGCATTGGGGTAATCATAATTGAAGCCTGACACACTTGAGTTCAAATTCCAGCCCTGTCAGCTATGAGCCATGTGATGTTGGAAGAATGAATTACTCCTTCTAAATCTTCTATTCTACCTCCTAGAGTCAGTAAGAGACCCAAGTAGGAGAGTGTATATAAAGCACTTACTATGATGCCCAACACATAGTGAATTGGCAATGACATCCTACAAGATATTCCCTTCATTTACAGAAGACCTTTAAGAAGCATAACCATGGATATTGATTTCCCTTTGATAGATGAAGAAACTGGCAAGCTTAATTAGTATTGCTGAGGGTGTGGAGTCAGACAACTGCTTGTTCTCTACTGGGAAAGTGAAAATCAGGACAACCACTCAGCACAGCCATTATTTGGTAATGCCTAGGAAAGCTGAAGAGGCAGTTTTCCTTACATCCCAGCAAGTCCACGTCTAGGTTGATGCCCTAGAAAATGTGTGACAAGGAGACAGACACAAGAATGTTCATTGCAACAATGCTTATAAGAGCAAAATATTGGAAGCAATCTAAATGTCTGTCAACAGGGAAATGGATAAATCAATTGTGATATAATCATGAAACAAAACACCTACAGCAATTAAAATGACTGAAGTAGCTACACGTGCAACATGGGTAAATCTCAAAACCATGAAGTTGAAGGAGAAAAATAGTGGTGGAAGGATTTGTACAATATAATGCAATTAAAAAATTTTTTCATGTTTATTTATTTTTGAGAGAAAGAGCATGAGTGAGTGAGAGACGGGGGTGGGGGGGACACAGAATCCAAAGCAGGCTCCAGGCTCTGAGCTGTCAGCACAGAGCCCTATGTGGGGCTCTAATTCAAGAACCCGGAAACCATGACCTGAACCGAAGTTGGGTGCTTAACTGACTGACCCATCCAGGCACCCCTGGTGCAATTTTTATAAGGTTGTTTTTTTTTTGTTTTTGTTTTTTTTAATGTTTATTTATTTTTGAGACAGAGAGAGACAGAGCATGAACGGGGGAGGGGCAGAGAGAGAGGGAGACACAGAATGGGAAGCAGGCTCCAGGCTCTGAGCCATCAGCCCAGAGCCTGACGCGAGTCTCGAACTCACGAACCGTGAGATCGTGACCTGAGCTGAAGTCGGACGCTCAACCGACTGAGCCACCCAGGCGCCCCTTTATAACGTTTAAAAACAGGTAAAACTAGAATACAATTTTTATGGAATTATATATATCAGCTTTTAAAAAGCTGGGGGCACCTAACTGACTCAGTTGAAAGGGAATGTGACTCTTGATCTTGGGGTGGTGAATTTGAGTGTAGATTGGGTGTAGAGATTACTTAAAAATGAATGAATTAAATAAATGAATAAACTTAAAAAATATGTAAATAATAAATAATAATTTCAGGAGGATGGTTATCTCAAGAAAGAAAAAGAAGGAAATGTAATAGGGGAGGTATACATGTGCATGTGTGTGTAATTATTTCCGTAATTTTTTAAGTTTATTTATTTATTTTGAGATGGAGGGAGGGACAGAGAGATAGGGGGGCAGAGGATCCAAAGCGGCCTCCGAACTGATAGCAGAGAGCCCGATGTGGGGCTCAAACTCATGAACTGTGAGACCATCACCTGAGCCAAAGTCAGAAACTTAACTAAATGAGCCACCCAGGAGTCCCTCTTTATGTAATATTTTATATCTTTAAACGTATCTAGGGGCACCTGCCTGACTCAGTTGTTAGAGTGTGAGACTTTTGATCTTGGGGTTGTAGATTTCAGTCCCATGTTGGGTGTAGAGATTACTTAAAAATAAAATCTTAAAAAAATTTTTTTGAAAAGAAGTATCTAAAGTAAATATATCATAATGTTAGAATTTGCATGTAAGGATTTGGATATTTATTATATTATTCTTTATATGTATAGATGTATATGTTTATAAGCAGAAAACACAGTCTTATTATGTCATAGGTGCTGTTGGGTTCTTTGCTTGTATTAATTAATGTAATCATTTCAACAACCCTATAAGGTAGTTACTCTGATTACCTCCATTTTACAGATGAGAAAACTTGCCCAATGTCATAGTATTGGTAAGTGGTGATCCTGGTATTTGAAGGCAAACTGGCCTCAGAGTCTGATCTCTTAACAACCACAACCTACTGCCTCTTGAAACACTTCAATTTTTTTTTAATTTTTAAATTTTTAAAATTTTAGTTTTTTAAAAATAAACTCTATCCCCAAAATGGGGCTTGAACTCACAAACCTGAGACCAAGAGTCACAAGCTGTACCAACTGAGCCAGCCAGGAGCCCCTCAAAAAAAATTTTTTTGTCAGAGGGAGGCAGGACAAACAGGGAGGTGAAACCCTGTGGCATCACACAGGTCACTAAAGAGACATTTCGACAGTCTTTCCTCACCTTCTTCTGCTGTTGGTAGGAAATACTTCAGTTTCCCACCATACCACGTGACAAAAGCCAGCGAGCCCTACCTAGACTTACAGACCATCCAACATTAGCAGACTGTGGTGATGCTACGGTAAAGGCCAAGTCATCTGTGACTTGGGATGAGGAGGATAAGTCCGACAATAAACTCTGAGAAGCCTCTTTGGAGGCCTCAAGTCTTCAAGAAATCCTCTGAGAGACAATGCAAAGCAGAATAATTAATTCTATGAGTGAAGAAATTTTTTATTTGGAGTCTGAGCTAATGATCCTGAGAGTTTTGAATGTCACTAAATTACTATCTGCATTTGGGCAGGACCATTTGAATGGGCAAGTTCCCAAATGAGTCATAATCCACACAAATAAAATAAAAGTGGGCTCCAAGCTTCTGCTAGATTACACAAGAGCACAATTAAGAAGAGATTAGAAATCAAATGTAATATCTGCTTCCAGATCTTTTCCGCCAACACTGTGGGGTGGTTCAGAGACCATTATGGACAGCTGGCCTGTGGGAAATGGCCAACAGCCTCCTCCTAAGATCCTCCACAGCCCTGCCTCCATGTTCCACATCCAGGCATAGCATGGCTCAAAGGCTTGGAGAGGCTGATGAGTTGGACTGGTGGTGGCCAGCCTCACAGCAAAGAGAACTTAACTGAGCAAGCAAAAAGCTTTAGGAAGAAAGTTAGCCGAGCATTTTTCAAGTGGGTAATTTATTTTTGGATAACAGAAGATATTTTTAGTTCTGTCATATCTCTGAACTTTATGATTTTATTTTCCCTCTAGGAAGTCCCTGTGGCCATCTCTCCATTCCCACACAAGAGTGAATACCTAAATGGATAAGTCAATCCTTAGATTTCCAGAGCAATTTCTTCTTTACAAAGAGGTTCCATATCCATTATGCCATTTGCTTCTCATGTTATTTAAGTCACAGGAAATGGGAAAACAAAACAATAGCAATAATATTGAATGTTTTATGCTAATGAAAGCCAATCACAAAAGAGCACATACTGTAGATTCCATTTATATGAAATGTCCAGAATAGGTAAATCGTCAGAGATTACTGGTTACCAGAGGTTGTGGGGAAGGGGTAATGGCGAGTGACTGCTAATGGGGACAGGGTTTCTTTTTGAGGTGATGGGAAAGTTCTGGAATTAGATACTGGTAGTGGTTGCACAACCCTGTGAATATATGAAAAACCACTGAATTGTACACTTTTTTTTTTTTTTTGAGCAGCAGGCAAAAGTTTATTAGAGTATAACATCAGAAAGTAAGAATAGTAGGAAATCTCTCTTTACAGAGAGGGGGCATTCGAAAGTGAATACCCCTGAATTATACACTTTAAAATGGTGACTTTTATGGATTGTGAATTTTACCTCAATTTTTAAAAATTGCAAAACAAAAGAAATTATACTTGCCATGTACTAAGAGTGGCTAAAGGGCTTTACTTGTGTCAAACCACTTATGTCCCCTAATCATCATGACAAACTTACGAGATACTATCATTTCCTCATTTCGCAGATGAGGACACAGGCTCAGAGAGATGAGCGGTCCACAGTGGTATGGTGAACAAATAAACACTAACCAAAATTCCGTTTTCTGACCTTCCCTCTCCAAATCAGATTCGTAACTGCCATTCCAGCAATTCAAGGAGATATTTCCAAGTGTAATCCACCCGATAGCATTTCCTCTGCTCAACTGTCTTAATATAAGGTCTTTATGCTTTTACCTTTTATGGTGTCCTTTTTAAATTAGGGTTCTTTCTCCCCAATTTTTGAGAGTCAAACATAACAGTGATTTCCCCCCTGAAAGTCCTTAACTCTCTAAGCCACCTTTTTTCTGATAAAAAGCAAAGTTTCATTTCTTAGCTCCTCTCTCCAGGGAAGTCCCTTGGGGTCACACACCCGCAGCTGATTTTAGGCAAAGCTGTGATGGATATCCCCTACACTCATTCTGCTCCAAGGACATGATTACCTTGCCACACGGTTCCCAAAGGTTTTTGTTTACTCTGACCTAACAGATCATTTGGACAAGTGAGTCAGTCAAAATACTAGAGGAGGGGAAGACACATAGCAACCGTCTCTGCGATGGGTAAATCCTCAGACATTCAGAGTTTGAGAAAACCTTACAGAATACGTTCTGATTTTGAGAATGTCATGGAGAATTCCAGGGTAGAGAGATGTTAAGTGACTTTCCCATGGCCATGGAGCTAGTAGCAAAACTGAGTCTAAATTTCTGACACTGGATATCATTGCCTTCATAGATTTCTCCAAAGGATTCTCAGTCCTTAAGACAGTTCCGTTTAGTGTTACTGATATTGCTTGTTCACATATTACTATGTGAACTTAACTACTTAAAAATGATACTCCTAGCATCTCCATATGATGAATTATTATACAATCAATAAGTGATGAGTATGAATATTTATTGATATTTATATAAAATATGTTTTAAAAGGTTAGCTAAAAAGTAAATACAACATAATCCTACTTTTTTAGAAAACAAAAACCATATGCATAAACATTTATAAATACTAAAACATATACTAAAATGTTAGCAGAGATTTCGCTGGATGGTATCATTATAGGTGATTACTTTTCTTCTTTGTGAAAATCTATCTGCCCTAATAGGTTTACAGTTTACTTTTGACAAGAATAATTGTCTAGTTTTTAAAAAGTGAGAGGCGGGGTGCCTGGGTGGCTCAGTCAGTTAAGTGTTAGACTTCAGCTCAGGTCATGATCTCATGGTTCATGAATTCAAGCCCTGCATCTCTGCTGTCAGCACAGAGCCCACTTTGGATCCTCTGCCTCTGTCCCCATTGGTTCTCTCTCTCTCTCAAAATAAATAAATAAATAAATAAATAAATAAATAAATAAATAAATAAATAAAGTTTTTAAAAAAAAGACAGAAAAGAAAAAGCGAGAGGAGTGCCTGAATGGCTCAGTCCGTTAAGCATCTAACTAACTTTGGCTCAGCTCATCATCCTGGGGTCATGGGATCAAGCCCCGTGTCGGGCTCCATTCTGAGCGTGGAGCCTGCTTAAGATTCTATCTCCCTCTGCCCCTCTCCCTGGCTTGTGCTCTCTCACTGGAAAAAATTAAAAAAAAAAAAAAAAGCAAGAGTAGGCAAAAGATTCTTAAATAGGACACAAAAAGTACCAAGCACAAAATAAGTAATTGATAAAATGAACTATGTTAAAATTATGAAAAACACCATTAAGAGAATGAAAAGGTGAGTCACAGACTGAAAAAATATATTCATAATGCATGCATCCAACAATGGACTCAAATACAAAATATATATTATAAAAACTTCTACAAATAACTAAGTAAAAGATAGACAACCCAATTGTTAAATGGGTAAGAGACTTGGGGTGCCCCGGTGGCTCAGTTGGTTGAGCGTCCAACTCTTGATTTCAGCTCAGGTCATGATCCCAGGGTTTTGGGATTGAGCCCCAACTCAGGCTCTGCACTGACAGCAAAGAGCCTGCTTGGGATTCTCTCTCTCTCTTCCCTCCCCTGCTCATGCACATGTGCTCTTTCTCTCTAAAGTAAAAAATTTTCAAAGGAAAAAAAAATGGGTAAGGGACTTAAACAGGCTCTTAAACTCAAAAAAGAGAATATCCAAAATTCCCAATGAGCCTATGTACCTTTTAAGACACTGGTTGCAAATTAAAACCCACAAATGAGATACATGCTCATTAGAATGACACGAATTATTTAAAATGGAAATACTGAGTATTGGCAAGGTTGAGGAACAACTAGAACTCTCATACAGTTGTGGTGGGAATAAACTGGTACAACTACTTTTGAAAAACTGTTCATCTTTACCTATTGAAATTAAACCCATGCTTACCGCCCAATCCACCAATTTCTCTCCTAGAGATGTATCTAAGGGAAGAGAAGGCTTATGTCCACTATCAGAAACATAAGGATGCCCACAGCACTACAATTCATAGTCACTAAAAACTGGATACGTGCAATGCCAACGAACCGTTGGCATTGTGATCTATCCACAGAACGGGATGCTGCGTACAAACACGAACTCCTGCTATATGCAACAACATGGATGAATTGCCCAGACATAATGTTGAAAGAACGTATGTGCCGCATATTCTGTCTCATTGTATTGATAAGATGGGCAAAACTAATTTCTGCTGATAGAGGCTGGATTGTTGGTTCTGGGAAGATGGGGAGGAAGAACAAGGCTATTGACTGGGTGGAACCATGAGAGCCTTCTAAGGTGCTGGAAACATTCAATGTAACGTGATCTGGTGTTACACAGGTAGATACATGGGTAAAACTTCATCAAGCTTAATATTTTCACACTTTACTGGTTATCATTATATGTTAATATTTTTTTTTTAAAGTTTTTTTTTTTTATTTTTTTTATTTTTGGGACAGAGAGAGACAGAGCATGAACGGGGGAGGGGCAGAGAGAGAGAGGGAGACACAGAATCGGAAACAGGCTCCAGGCTCCGAGCCATCAGCCCAGAGCCTGACGCGGGGCTCGAACTCATGGACCGCGAGATCGTGACCTGGCTGAAGTCGGACGCTTAACCGACTGCGCCACCCAGGCGCCCCTATATGTTAATATTTTTTTAAAAATTTAATGTTTATTTTTTGAGAGACTGAGAGAGAGAGAAACAGAGCTCAAGCAGGGGAGGGGCAGAGAGAGAGGGAGACACAGAATCCAAAGCAGGCTCCAAGCTCTGAGCTGTCAGCACAGAGCCCGATACAGGGCTCAAACTCATGAACTATGAGATCATGACCTGAGCTGAAGTCGGATGCTTAACCGACTAAGCCACCCAAACGCCCCTCATTATACCTTAATTTTTTTAAATGTTATTAAAAATGGGGTGCCTGGATGGCTCGGTTGGCCTCTGACTCTAGATTTCAGCTCAGGTCATTATCTCATGGTCTGTGAGATGGACACCCATGTCAGGCCCTGTGCTGACAGTGCAGAGCCTGCTTGGGATTCTCTCTCTCTCCCTCTTTCTCTGCCCCTCTCCAACCCCTCAAACTAAAAAAAATAAACTTAAAAAAATGCAGATTAAAAAAAAAGTTTTATTAAAAGGTGTCAGAGCAGCAAGAGGAAAGCTGCTTATTTGGTGTTTGGATGATAAATATTAAGACTAAAAACTCAGAGTTTGAAAAACGCAGCTCATAAAAAAATGGCCAGGTTCCCTTCACAGTACAAAAGGAGAAATCTAAGCTTTTCTCCTGAGAAAATTCACTATTTTCCTAGTCCTGTCCTATTCTACTTCTCGTGGGTGAACTGAAATGAAGGCTGATACAGTGCTGAAACCCCAGATTCCAGGTGAACCTCAGATCCCAACTCTAATCCAGACATTTATCATTTGTCAGTTAAGGGGTGGGGTTAAATATAATTTATACTTACACATTTACAAAGGTATACAGTTATCACAGAGAGGAACACAAATGATTCGCCCCCCTTTGGATAGGCATCGGCACACATTACCAAATGACAGGTAGTCGTGCCTGGGTTTTCCCCTCAGCAGAATTAGGAGACAAAGTAAATTTGTTTTCTGCCATCTGCTATCAGGTCTCTGAGTTTCTTTGCCAAGCTGTGGTCTTTCCTTCCTTCCCAAAGGCCCAGCCCACATCTCATTCCTGCTCAGAGCTGAAGCATTCATGGACAAAGAAGGTGTTACCTGAGAGTGTCAGCCATGACTTTCCCCCAGGGCACTTGCATTATTTTTTCTTTATTTATTATTTTTTAATTTTTTTAATGTTTATTTTTATTTTTGAGAGAGACAGAGACAGAATGCGAGTGGGTTAGGGGCAGAGAGAGAGGGAGACACAGAATCTGAAGCAGGCTCCAGGCTCTGAGCCCGAAGTGGGGCTCCAACTCATGAGGTGTGAGACCATGACCTGAGCCGAAGTCGGATGCTCAACCGACTGAGCCACCCAGGTGCCCCAGGGCACTTGCATTATTAAAGGGGACATTAGGGGTTCCTGGGTGGCTCAGTTGGTTAAGCTTCCGACTTATCAGTTGGTGGGTTTGAGCCCCGCGTTGGGTTCTGTGCTGACAGCTCAGAGCCTGGACCCTGCTTCAGATTCTGTGTCTCCCTCTCTTTCTGCCCCTCCCCCACTCGCATTTTGTGCGTGTGTGTGTGTGTGTGTGTGTGTGTGAAAAATAAGCATCAAAAATATTTTTTAAAAAAATAAAAGGGGACTTTACAGATACTCTAGACAGAAATATGTGGGAGGAAGAAGGGGAGTTTACAAAAACAAGTTGCATTTGAAATGATTGTCAGGTTCCCTAAAATTTTTTGAGGAAATTCCAAGAAGGTCAGAAGTTTTTAGATAAACTGAAACTTAAAATTCGTAGCAAACCAAATCCCTTTGTACACTCTCATATCATTATCTTATTTGAGCCTCACAGAAACCTGTGAGGTGGTCTGGGTCACTGATCCCATTTTACAGCAAGAGACTGACTGGGAAAGAAGCAGATTTCACAGAATTAAAGAACTGAAGCTGCAGGACTTAGAATGTGAACTTGAGTCACCTGAATCATGACCCCACACTACTTTCCTCTTCAGAAAAGCCTTTTATTTATTTAATCTTATTTTTATTTTTGAGAGAGAGTGAGAGAGCGGGGGAGGGTCAGGGAGAGAATCCCAGGCAATGTGGAGCCCAACGTGGGGCTCGAACCCATGAACAGGGAGATCATGACCTGGGCTGAAATTAAGAGTCAGACGCTTAATCCACTGAGCCACACAGGTACCCTGAAAAGCGTTTTAACCACCATGGTTTCATGAGCCATCATTCCTGGAACCAGCAGAGAGGAATTAAGAGCTTATATATGTAGAATTGCCTCTGGAAAATTTTTTCTCTTTTTTTCTTTCCTCCTCTAGTTTTCATTTTAGGCTCACTTCCTGTAGCTTCTTGACCCTTCAGAAGGCGCCGGTGGTAACCGCAGACTCCACAACCTTTGATTTCAAATTTTCTCCACATTTATTTTCACCTCTGGTCATGGGTGGGTAACGGGGGTAGCTACTAAGTGGGTAGCCACTGAGAGGTGGCTTGAGAGTAGCTTTAGCCTCCTTACTCATCAAGACACTCCAAATAAGCAGGCAGTTTAAGTAGAAAACGTACTAGGGAAATTCAGCTTCCTAACTCCTGAAATTCAGAGCCCTTAAGTCCCATAGCTCTAAGGGGTATCATTTATGTGAAATACTGGGTAAGGGATACCCCTGGAAATGCACAACAAGAGAGACATGCCTAATCACCTTCCAAACAGCCTGTCCCTTTTAAGAACCCCATGACAGAAATTCTGGAGCCACCTTTGATAAGTGGTAGGAAAACAAGACTTCCCAGGATCTGGCATATACTGGCAGAAAGGAATCAATTCCACCAAGATCACTAAAGTAAAAGGGTGGGAGGCCTGGGTGGCTTAGCCAGTTGAGTGTCCGACTCTCAATTTTGGCTCAGGTCATGATCCCAGGGTCACAGGGTCAAGCCCCTCGTGGGGCTCCTCACTGAGTGTGGAGCCTGCTTAAGATTCTATCTCCCTCTGCCCCTCTCCCACTTGCACTCTCTCTCCCAATCTCTCTCTCAATTTAAAAAAATAAATAAAACTCAAAATAAATAAGGTAAGGGAGAAACAAAACAGGACCGTGGAGACAGGTCCAGAGTCCCAGAGGTCAGGGAGTTAGTTCAGTCAGCAAACACAGCACAATTAAGCAGGGCCTCACATTGATCTCGGGGGAAGGCTGTCTGGACTTTGGTCTTACATGGAGATGAGAGGAGTTCTCTTTTTTTTTTTTTTTTAATGTTTATCTTATTTTTGAGAGAGACAGAGCACAAGTGGGGGAGGGGCAGAGAGAGAGAGGGAGACACAGAATCCAAAGCAGGCTCCAGGTTCTGAGCTGTCAGCATAGAGCCCCAATGAGGGGCTTGAACCCGCAAACTGCAAGATCATGACCTGAGCCAAAGTACGACGCTCAACCGACTGAGCCCCAGTGGGTTCAGATTTTGATCTGGAGTCTTGAGTTTTTACTTTATTGTGTTCTCAAATGTGGGTCATCTACTAATCCAAGAGAGGAATACTTTGGCTATACCACTATGAATTACACTGTGTACCAAATTTGCCAAACTTCTCAACTCTGGAAGATTGGTGGTAGGTTAAACCACCCTCTGTGGTGGGCCAAATTCTGGTTTGGCTGTGTGTAGAAAATGGAGTAGGGTCTATGTAAGCTGCAGGTCTCAAATTCCGGCCCTAGGTGCCCATTTCCAGAATGAAAAGGACATTTCCATCTGGGAGAAAAGAAAGGGTCCTGCTCCTGTTCATGAATTCCAGCGTTCTGTTCTTAGGTCACCAGGAAGCCCAGAGTGTCCTTAGTTAGGTCTCTTTGGACGGCATTAGTTGGGCCACCTTAAACTACTGTGGCACTGAGTGTGGGGAAAGTTGTCAACTCCCAACAGATGTAACATCTGACCTCTCCTGGATACCACTCCTTCTTTTCCCTCTCAATTCCTGAGTTGAGAATAGACTCCTTAGCCAGCTTTGTTGGAAGTTTGTCCACACCTGTTGTTTAGAACAGAAGGGCCATGTCAGCAACCCCAGGGGGTTCAGGGGTGCCTGCAATGCCCCCCATGCATCTCCATGACGGTAAATTTTGCAAAATGACACTCTGTAACCCACTGCTTTTCACCTTAGGTCCTGCCATGTGGGCCCTACTCCAAGGCCTTGATCTTTCTTTTTGGGGAGATTAATCTCCATTACACTGTGGGCAGAGAACAAGGTACAAATGGGCAGCACATGGAAAGGTTTGGCATGAATAACTCCACCCCCAGCCAGGGAATTAATGTAACTAGGAGTGTAACAGACATGAGAAGTTTTAGAATACTAATAACAAGCATTTGTGGTTTACCACGTGTGAGGAGGCGCTGTGTTGTACATACCATGTGCATTAGGTGCTTCATTTAAAGTTTATTTAAGAGGCGCCTGGGTGGCTCAGTCGGTTAAGCGTCCAACTTCGGCTTGGGTCATGATCTCGCAGTTCGTGAGTTTGAGCCCCACATCGGGCTCTGTGCTGACAGCTCAGGACCTGGAGCCTGCTTCGGATTCTGTGTCTCCCTCTCTCTGGCCCTCCCCTGCTCACACTGTCTCTCTCTCTCTCTCTCTCTCTCTCTCTCAAAAATAAGTAAATATTTAAAAAATTTTTAAATAAAGTTTATTTATTTTGAGGGAGAGAGAGAGAATCCCAAGCAGGCTCCGAGGCAGGACTAGAACTCATGGACCATGAGATCATGACCTGAGCCGAAACCAAGAGACTCTTAACCAACTGAGCCACCCAGGGGCCCCTAGGTGCTTCATTTAATGCAACAACCCTATGTAGTCTTACTGCCTTCATTTGATGAAGGAGAAAATCTAGAAAGAGTTCAAATAAATTGTTCAGGTTTTTGGTTTGGTTTTGTTTAAGATTTTCATCTGTTGTTGTTGTTTTAAATTTTTTTTTTTTCAACGTTTTTTTATTTATTTTTGGGACAGAGAGAGACAGAGCATGAACGGGGAAGGGGCAGAGAGAGAGGGAGACACACAGAATTGGAAACAGGCTCCAGGCTCCGAGCCATCAGCCCAGAGCCTGACGCGGGGCTCGAACTCACAGACCGCGAGATCGTGACCTGGCTGAAGTCGGACGCTTAACCGACTGCGCCACCCAGGCGCCCCTGTTGTTGTTGTTTTAAATTACTGGAGTTTACATAGCCAGCATGACAGAGCCAAAGCTGGGTATTTACCCAACTGTTTTATGTTCCTTTTGGCCACACAGAAAGACGACATTTTCCAGATCTCCATGCATTTAATGGATTGAATTCTGGTCAATCGAATGTAGATGTGATATGTCCCATTTCCCGGTTTAAAACATCCCACCCACACTTCTACTTTCTCTTCCTTATCCACACAGCTGGAAGCCAAGGGCTACCTCACCCCATCCTCCCTCCCAAGGACAGAGCCTAGATCCCTGAATAACTGCCTGGAGGAGAGCCTCTCAAGGGAACCAACTGGCCTACGTTTCACTGTAATGGGAACAATAAAAAAACATTAGATTGGTTGTGCCAAGCTGCTGACATTTCAGGTTTGATTTGCATAACCTGCCTACCTTCAGTAAGACAACTGGAAAACTTGTAGCCAGGATTTGAGTGCAGGTCTGTCTGACTTCAGCCACTCTTAACCACTTTCTTACAATTAGCACAGCATGTCAGGAGTTACTCTCATTTCTAAGTCTGCCACTAACCTCATGTGGATCTTAAGTGACTCAGTTTTTCATTTGTCCATTGGGAATAGGATATCTGCTCTTCTGGAGCACCTGGGTGGCTCGGTCGGTTGAGCATCTATTTTGGCTCAGGTCATGATCTCATGGTCGTGAGATGAAGCCCCGTGTTGGGCTCTACAGTGAGCATGGAGTCTGTTTGCAATTCTCTCTCTCTCTCTCTCTCTCTCTCTCTCTCTCTCTCTCTCTCTCACACACACACACACATTCTCTCTCTCAAGATAAACATTTAAAAAATATACCTGCCCTTCTAATCCCACAAGGTTATTACAAAGATCAAATCAGGCCTTGCTGTGAAATAATTTAAAAAACAAACATCATACAAATGCAAGGAAGTATCAAACCCATTTTCCTGCCTCTGATTAGGAATCTATCCCAGTGACCTTAGAACTGTCATGAAACTTTAGTCTTATAGCCCTGCTTCTATGATCCCTACTAGTTATTCTATTGGTACCATTAAATTATAACGTAATCAGGGGTGCCTGGGTGGCTCAGTCAGTTAAGCATCTGACTTCGGCCCAGGTCATGATCTCACCGCTCCGTGGGTTTGAGCCCCGCGTTAGATTCTGTGCTGACAGCTCAGAGCCTGGAGCCTGCTTCAGATTCTGTGTCTCCCACTCTCTCTGCTCCTCCCCTGCTCACACTCTGTCTCTCTCTCTCCTTCAAAAATAAGCATTTAAAAAATTTTTTTTAACATAATCAAACTTACAGATGAGTTCCAAAAATAGTTCAAATTGTGGAGCTCCTGTACACCTTTCACCCAGATTCCGTAATTGTTTATATCTTGCCCCATTTGTGATTTATTCGAAAGTAAGTTGGGGACATTGTATGCTTTACCCTTACCAAGGGAACACAACTGCCAACACCTTGATTTCAGCCCAGTGAAACTGATTTCAGATTTCTGGTCTTCAGAACTGTCAGATAATAAATGTGCCTTATTATAATGTACCAAATTTGTGGTAACTTGTGACAGCAGTCATAGGAAACTAATACAGTCCTATATTCAAAATATTTGCCCAGATAGTATCCATTATACCTATTTTGGTTCTCAATTGAATGTCCAGTTCAGAATTATACTTTGCATTTATTCGGTTGTCTTGAATGTTTAGTTTCCTCTAACCTGAAACAACTCCTCCGCCTTACTTTGTCTTTCTTGACCTTGACATTTTTGAAAAGTAGAGCCTTTTATTTGCAGAACATCACTCACTTTTTGTTTGGCTGATGTTCCCTCAACCTTGAATTCAGATTATGCATTTTGACAGGAATATAATATGATTGCAGGAGGTACATGATGTTGGTCTGTTCCAATATTAATAATGTTTATTTTGATCACTTGGTTGTGGTGGAGGCTGCCAGAACTCTCCACTGTAAACTTATTACTTTCCCCTAGATAGCTAAAAAGTAATTTGGGAAGAGATACTTTGAGAATTTTCCTTATCACACATTAACCCTCAAGTTTCCATATCCATGATGATTTTCTAACTCTGTCATTCCTTCTATATTAGCAGATAGGATTCTGTTCTAAGGAAGATCTCTTTATTTTCCATTACTTACTCATTTTTTAAATTTATATCAGAATAGACTTGTGGATTCTTATTTGACTCCATAGGTTATAATCCAGTAACATCATTATTTATTTTTGATGCTCAGATCATCCCAGATTTGGCCACCGGGAGCCCCTTCAGGCTGGCTCCTGTGTTCTTTTGATATAACCCCAGTGTTTGTTGAGCACTTACTTTCCTACTTTCTGGCACAAGAAGATATTTCAGGTTCATCTCATTCTTTCTTTGCCAAATCTGTTCTCCAAGAAACCCTGGTTCCCCTTTTTGGAGAATGGCATTTAGAAACCAAGATGCCCATTGTCAGTGGTATGTCATTGCTTCTCTAGGCTCTCTCAGTGGACAAAGCCAGGAAATCTGTGTAAAACCACAAGTTCCTACTGATACCTCTAATTCTAATCCAACATCACATGGCATGTTCCCTCTTTTTGTAATTCCCTTTTTTGAACTGTGAGAAAATTGGCTGCCATTACCTTCAGTATATTTTCTCATCTACTCAAGCCTAATCTACCAAGTAGAGGTCAATATTTATTTACAGATTTGGGGGGAAGGAGGATGGATAGTGAGAGTCACACTTTTTTTTTTAAAGTTTTCTTATTTATGGGCACCTGGATGACTCCGTTGATTTTGAGTGTCCAACTTCGGCTCAGGTCAAGATCTTGTGGTTCGTGGGTTCGAGCACTGTGTTGGGCTCTGTGCTGACAGCTCAGAGCCTGGAGCCCGCTTCAGATTCTGTGTCTCCTTCTCTCTCTCTGTCCCTCCCTCCCCCCTCCCTCAAAAATAAATATTAAATTTTTTTAAGTTTATTTATTTTGAGAGAGAGAGAGAGAGAGAGAGAGAGAGAAAGAGAACACAAGCCAGGGGTAGAAGGCAGAGAGAAAGAGAGAAAGAATCCCAAGCAAGCTCCACGCCAAGTGTGGAGCCCAACTCAGGACTCAGTCTCATGACCATGAAATCATAACCTGAGCCAAACCAAGTTGGACGATTAACTGACTAAGCCACCCAGGTGTCCCGAGATGCACACCTTTTAAGGCATAATTTGATGACTTTTGACAAATGCCTTCATTGATGAGACTCACATCCCTACCAAGATATAGAATATTTTCACCATTTTCATTGCCTCAGCAATTTGACACCCCCAGATGCAACCAATTTTTTCATTTTATTCCACCATAAATTAGATTTACCTGTTCTAGGTCCTTATATAATTGAAAACACTGAACTCTTTTATGTCTGGCGTTCTTGGTTCCACATAACGTTTGTATCTACAAAGTTCATTCACACTGCTGTGTATATCTGTAGTTTGTTCCTCTTTACCGTTGACTAATTTTCTATTGTACAAATCTGTTTAACCATTCTGGGATGCCCATTTGGGTTGTTTCCAGCCTGAGGTTATTATGGAAAATAACTTCTTTGAACATTTTTGTACAAGTCTTTGCAAAGACACACTGTTCATTTAGCTTGAAGTAATTGCTCAGGAGTGAAATTCTTGAGTCATCGGGTATTTAACTTTATAGGAAGCTGCCAAACATTTTCCCAAAGCAGTCGTACCATTTTTCAATCCTGCTAGCAACAGAGGAGTATCCTAGTTAATCCACTTTTGCCAACATTTGGTATTTTCAGTCTTTTTAATTTTAGCCATTATAGTGAGTTTGGGATGGTATCTCACTGTGATTATAATTTGTACGTTTCCCTAATGCATAACACTTTTGAGCACTTTTTTATGGGTTTATTGGCCTTTTGTATATTTTCTTTGTGAATGCCCAAGTCTTTTGCTCATTAAATATTTTGGGGTCATTTTCTTACTGGTCTTTAAAAATACATTTTGGGTGCAAGTCATTTGTGAAATAAATGTTTCATGAATATATATTGTTTCAGTCTATGGTTTTCCATTCCATTTTCTTTTTTAAATTTAATTTAACTTAATTTTTTAATGTTTATGCATTTTTGAGAGGGAGAGAGTGTGAGGGGAGGAGGGGCAGAGAGAGAGGGAGACAAAGGATCTGAAGCAGGCTCCACATTGTCAGTGCAAAGCTGGACATGGGGCTCAAACCCACAACATGAGATCATGACCTGAGCCAAAGTCTGACACTCAACTGACTGAGCCACCCAGGTGGCGCCAGTTTTTTTAAATTTCAGTGAGAGAACAAGTGCGAGTGGGTGAGAGGGACAGAGGGACACACACAGAGAGAGAGAGAGAGAGAGAGAGAGAGAGAGAGAGAATCCCAATCCCAAGACCCTGGGATCATGACCTGAGCCAAAATCAAGAGTCAAATGCTCAACTGACTGAGCACCCAGGCGTCCCTTTCCTATTCTTTTGTTTTGTTTAAGTTTTTATTATTTATTTGGAGAGAGAGAGAGAAAGCTCGAGGGGAGGGGCAGAGAGAGAGGAGAGAGGCAGAATCCCAAGCAGGCTCCACACTTCCATTGCAGAGCCCGATGTGGGGCTCAAACTCACAACCATGAGATCATGACCTGAGCTGAAGTCAGACACTTAACTGACCTAGCCACCCAGATGCCCCTCCTATTCGTTTTCTTAACTATGTCTTGTCATTAGCAGAAGTTTTCAATTCTGACAAAGTTTAATTTATCAAACTTTTATTTATTTTTTAAAAGTTTATTTTTTTTTGAGAGAGAGAAAGATTTAGAGCACAATTGGGAGAGGGGCGGGGGGGGGGGAGAGAGAGGGAGGGAGGGAGAGAGAGAGAGAGAGAGAGAGAGAGAGAGAGAGAGAGAATCCTAAGCAGGCTCTGCACCCCGTTAGCACAGAGCCCAATGTGGGGCTCGAACTCATGAACCCTGAGACCATGACCTGAGCTGACCAAGAGTTCGATGGTTAACCGAATGAGCCACCTAGGCATCCCTAATTTGTCAAACTTTTAAATGGCTGTTTGCTTTCTATATCCAAAGAAATGTTTTCCTGCCTCCAGGTTGTGGATCTCAAGTACTTTACATTAATGCTGGAATCAAATGAACAAATTTTTCTTCTTCTTTTTTTAATCTTTAAAAAGACTTTTTAAAATATTTACTTTTGAGAGAGAAAGGGAGAGAGACAGAGCACAAGTAGGGGAAGGACATAGAGAGAGAAGGAGACACAGAATCCAAAGCAGGCTCCAGGCTCTGAGCTGTCAGTGCAGAGTCTGATGCGGAGCTCAAACTTAGGAAGCTGGAGATCATGACCTGAGCCTAAGTCAGACGTTTATTTTTTTATTTTTTATAATTTTTTTAATGTTTATTTATTTATTTATTTTTTTTTTTTATTTTTTTTTTAAATTTTTTTTTTCAACATTTTTTATTTATTTTTGGGACAGAGAGAGACAGAGCATGAACAGGGAGGGGCAGAGAGAGAGGGAGACACAGAATCGGAAACAGGCTCCAGGCTCCGAGCCATCAGCCCAGAGCCTGACGCGGGGCTCGAACTCACAGACCGCGAGATCGTGACCTGGCTGAAGTCGGACGCTTAACCGACTGCGCCACCCAGGCGCCCCTAATGTTTATTTATTTTTGAAAGAGACAGAGTGTGGGCGGGGGAGGGGGCAGAGAGAAAGGGAGACAGAATCTGAAGCCGACTCCAGGCTCTGAGCAAGCTGACAGCAGAGTGTGACACGGGGCTTGAACTCACAAACTGTGAGATCATGACCTGAGCCGAAGTCAGACGCTTAACTGACTGAGCCACCCAGGCGCCCCCAGACGTCTAACCGACTGAGCCACCCAGGCGCCCCAGCAAATTTTTCTCCTTTAAACTCAGAAGGCCAAGAGCCAAACAGACTTTTTCTGGTGAGCAAATGAAACATTTTAAAGGACATCTAAGAGATAAGGAACGAGAGCGTTGGGTTCTTAGGACTAAAATCTCGGGACTAAAAGTCGCTTTTTCAAGTGGAATAAGCCTCACATGTTGTCGATGGAGCTTAGATTAGAGTCATCAACCAGGGTGAATCACTTGCAATCTGAGAACACCTAACAAAGCCGCCGCACTCCTTCCCACGATCACAAGGATTTGGGGGGAGTGGGTTCAAGGGTGTCAGTTTAGGAGGCTGCATGGTATTTGAGTCATTCAACGAAGAGTCCGTCTGTTCAAGAAGGCAGGCTGTAGAGCATGGATTGGGGACACGGTCCCACAGTGCAACCAGCTCATGTGGTATGCCCCAGTGCCTCAGTGTTTTTCTTTTCTTTCCTTACTTTAAAGACAACCATAATTTTAAAAAACTCATGAAGTGTAAACATCAAAATTTTGAAAAGGTACACAGTGAAATATATCCCTCCCACCTTTACCTTCCACAACGGATAACCCCTGTTATTGGTTTTCTTGAGTATCCTTTAAGAGATTTTGGAAGCATTTATAAGATATTATACATATGGAGTATCTCCCTTCTTTGTTATATAAGTGGTATCTACTGTGTACATTGTTCTGACTCTTGCTTTTCTCTTTTTTTAAGTTCATTTATTTTTAAGAGAGAGAGAGAGAGAGCGCGTGCGCGTGAGTGGGGGAGGGGCAGAGAGAGTGGGGGAGAGAGAATCCCAGGCAGGCTCCACATGCAGGTCGAGATCATGACCTGAGCTGAAGGGGGACGCTTAATGAACTAAGCCACCCAGGCGTCTCTCATCTTGCTTTTTTCGATCAGTGATATGCGTTGGAGTGTTTTCCATATCAGTACATAAAAGTATTTTTCATTCTTTTCTACGCCTGCATAGTATTCCATTGCACGGATGGGGCAGCAGAATGGCAGAATGACGTGCACGCGCCTGTCCGTACGCTCGTGCTTGTGCACACCGTTCCAAGCCACGAGCTCAGCTCCTACTAAAGTATTAAGCCACACAAAAGCCACTTAATGTTTCCATTTCCAGCTTTCCAACTTGGCACCCCTAAGAGTCTGGCTGAAAGTTTCCCGTGCTGGTTTATTCATCCAGGCCTTTATTGACGGACATTTAACTTTTCGGGTTTTTGCTCTTTCTTTCAAGCATTGCTTCAGTGAAAAACCTCGTATGTACATCATTTTGCATACCTGCAACTGTGACTGTAAAATAAATTCGTAGAAGTAAAGTTGCTGAGTCAAAGGGTATATACACATGGAGTTTTGATAGACGTGACCAAATTGCCCTTAATAGGAATTATCCCAATGCCGGTAATGTATGAAAGCCCCTATTTTCCCACACTTATGGCTAACCTACATGTTATCAATCTTTTGGATCTTTACCAATCCAATAAGCAATAAATAAATCTCAGTGACTTTTAGTTTGGCTTGATAATATTATAAGTGAGGATGAGTATCCTTTCAGATCTTTAATGGACATCTATATTTCCTTTTCAGT
Organism: Neofelis nebulosa; assembly: GCF_028018385.1. Classification (NCBI taxonomy): domain Eukaryota; kingdom Metazoa; phylum Chordata; class Mammalia; order Carnivora; family Felidae; genus Neofelis; species Neofelis nebulosa. The sequence continues at coordinate 36,920,681 of NC_080787.1, forward strand.
TGTATGTTTTTAAAGATTTATATTTTATTGTTATCACTTTTCAAGTGAGTTCTATGCCCCATGTGGGCTTTGCACTCATGACCCCATGATCAAGAGTCACATGCTCTACTCATTGAGCCAGCCAGGTGCCCCTCGTTTGTACTTTTTAATTGAGTTGATGATCATTTTATTATTGTTTTCTAGGTGCATTTTATACCCAACATCTTTTTTCTTCTTTTAAAGTTTATTTATTTATTATGAGAGAGACAGAAACAGCGTGAGTGGGGGAAGGGCAGAGAGAGAAGGAGAGAGAGAATCCTAAGCAGGTTCCACACTGTCAGCATGGAGCCCAATGTGGGGCTTGAATTCATGAAATCGTCAGATCATGACCTGAGCTGAAACCGAGAGTTGGATGTTTAACCAACTAAGCCACCCAGGAGTCCCTATACCCAACATTTTTTTTAAAGTCACGTTTATTGAAGAATAAATTGCATACAATGAGATTTAACTTCTCATGGAGCTGTCCCTTGTATGTGGAACGCCTTGCTACTCATTGGTGCTTACTTATTTGAAAAACTCAGGCTCATCAACTGCAGTGAGAGAGTTACAGGGAGCAGGTTACACTCAGGCCAAGATTTCAAAAGTCTCATATATATAGGCAGTGTGTTCAATGGAAAGAATGTAAGCTCTGGAATCTGATAATTTGGGCTCTTGTCTTTGCCGTGTATTAACTATGCGATTTTGTTCAGATTGTGTTACCTCTTTGGGTCTCAGTTTCCTCATCAGTTAAAAAAACCCTCAAAATCAAATCCCATCAGATAACATAATGAAAGCACACTGTCTAGTGCCAACACGAACTGGAGCTTAATAAACGTGTTTCCCTTTTCTCCAGTGACAGCCAGTCACTCCAGACACCATGCCCTGGGGCAGCAGAATGGCAGAATGACGTGTCCGCGCGTGTGCATACACTCGTGCTTGTGCACACCATTCCAAACCATGAGCTCAGCTCCTACGAAAGTATTAAGCAACAAAAAAAGCCACTTATGTTTCTATTTCCAGCTTTCCGACTTGGCACCCCTAGAGTCTGGCTGAAAGCTTCCCGTGCTAATAAAATGGGCTCAAAGAGAAAATACATCTAAGAGAAGACATTTCAAGAATGAGTAATTGCTCCTTTTCAGTAAAGAGTTACTCGAAACCACCCTGCCAAACCTGTTCTGCCTTGTTGATTGTGCTTGAACAGGCTTCTTCCTGCTACCATGACCTGTTGATGCAACTGCCCTAGATTAATAAAGAGTTTCAGAAAAAGAACTTGTCCCCCAGACCTTGGAGTTTTGGTCTTTTCTGTTCCCAGCAGTGAACCCTCTGTCTACCGTGAGGGAGGCAAGACAATCACGGCAGAACTAACGAAGAATCATTTTCTCCCCACCCAGCCAGACAAAAATGGATGAGGTATGCTGCTATCCTGAAGGTGCCAAATGGGCACCTGAGGTCCCAGGGTTGCCCAGGCTGGGTGGCAAAGACCTATTTTCAGGCCTTGCAAAGAAGCAGCTAGGTCGCCTCTCAGTTGATTTCGCTTGCAGGGTAGAGTGGCCTAAAGATTGGGTGAAGTCCTCAGGAGGATCTCCCTTTCTCACCAGCCATGGTCATGAGTTCTCAGCCATAGCTATGTTTATACCACCTGGAAGACCTGGTGTGAGCTTCTAAAGCTGGTGCCCTATGTCCTGCTGTTGTTTCCAAATAGAAAGATCAAGTTTTCGCCTTCTGAATCTACTTTATGGCAGTGAGGTCTCAGTTCAGAAAGAAGAGGTAGGGGATAAAGCCATAGTTGTATGACCCTCCCCAGAGAGGCATCTGTCAACAGATCAGCCCTCTCTGAGCTGGAAGTACGGGTCAGAGTGCAGAGACAAGTACATCTCTGGGATTCAGCTTCTACTCCGCCTTTCAGGGCCCCGAGGTATGTGAAGGGAATAAGAATTGTGGCTTCCGAAAGGTGCCTAGTAGATAGAAGAGTCAGCAGCCACTGATGGCTGCAAAGTGGGGCTGAAGCCTCTTATTGGAAGGGAGAGGGGAAATGACTCTGAGTTCCAGAGCTCATCCCTTGTGTGACCCTGAAGAGGCCTGGAAGGATTCCCGGATGTGTGTGGAATTCAAGAGAGCTGGGTTTTTAGAAGTGATTCTTATTACTGACGATGCAAACATTATTCACCATTTACTGCATGCCTAACCATGTGCTAGGTGATTTATAAGAATTATCTTATGCAGTCCTTACAACCATGATCACATGACGTAGGTATTATTATTGTCTCCCTTTTACAGATGAGGGAGCTAAGCCAGGAAGAGGTTAAGCAACTTCCCTAAGGTCCAAGCAACAGTTTATGGTCCTGGGATTCAAACACAGGCATTTTGGCTCTAGTAGTTGTGTTTGTTACTACTACATGGTAATTCTTTTTGATGAAGTTGTCTTATCATAGTTCTTACCATATAAGGCTATACAGTTATTTGTTTAAATGCCTACCACGTACACTAAACTCGATGGTGGGCACAGCACATTCTTCATTTTCCCGTTGATGGTGGCCAACACTGACCTGAACACCAGCCCAGTGGTCAGCAAGCATTTATTGAATAAATATTAAATAACTGAATATTACTTTCAGTGCCTTAGCACAGGGGAAAGATGAGAGAGAGAGATGGAGGGAGGTATAGGTTACAAAGGCACTAAGGACTCAAGTCCTCTGGTGGTTCCAATGGAAATTACCATGTTAAGCTGGTTACTTCCAAACTGGGTTAGGTATGACCCACGGTAGCAGTTGTACACAGTTTCTTGTCCACGATGCTTTTCTGTACTTCTTCCTTGAAAACAGTACCCCACCCCCCAACCCAACTCTTGGATACTCCTGCCTCACCCCTTGAGGTTTCAATGGGACTGTTATTACAAGTTTCCACCCATCCCTACCCAAGGAAGACTCTTGACTCAAGCCTGGCCATTCAGACCCCTCCCTGGATTTTGGTGCTAGAAGAATGGAATTTTGGAGATATTTGAGGCTGTCTTACCTGGTTGCATGGAGGAACCCAGGCTGCAACGTGGGAGGATGAAGCCAATGTGCAAAGAGAAGCAGTCAAGCAGAGATGAGATGAGAGATGGGGAGAAAGAGACCAAGTAACATTTTTTAAGACAACACCTGGAGATAAATATACCCTAAGATGTCCCTGATTTCTGGGCCTTTATAGGTAACTATTTGCCAATGCTAGTTTAAGTTGGTTTTGTCACATATAACTAAGATAATTATTCTTTTTTTTTAAAAGATTTTATTTTTTTTTTAATTTTTTAACGTTTATTCATTTTTGAGAGACGGAGCATTAGTGGGGAAGGGGGAGAGAGAGAGGGAAACACAGAATCTGAAGCAGGCTCTAGGCTCTGAGCCGTCGGCACAGAGCCCGATGTGGGGCTCGAACTCACGTACTGCGAGATCATGACCTGAGCCGAAGTCGGACGCTCAGCCGACTGAGCCACCCAGGTGCCCCAAAAAGATTTTATTTTTTAAGTAATCTCTACACCCAATGTAGGGCTTGAACTCACCACCCTGATATCAAGAATCGCATGCTCTACTGACTGAGCTGGCCAGGTGCCCCTAAGATAATTATTTTTTAATAGAGTAAACTGTAGTAGGGTTTTCAAATACAGGAAAAAAAATTCATGGGACATACTTCAACTGAAAATTATCCATTGTTTATCTGAAATTCAAATTTAACTGGCCATGATGTATTTAGCTGGCAACTTTATCCTACAGGGATGTACAACAGGGTACCAGGGGATGTGTCAAACCACATGACAAATGTAACATATGAGTCAATGCTGGGAATTTTTTTTTGGAAGGGTTAAACTTTAGTAATTTAATTGGGTAATTGAAAAATATTTTTATATTAAAATAACTATAGGGGCGCCTGGGCGGCTCAGTCAGTTAAGCGTCTGACTTCGGTTCAGCTCATGACCTCACACTTCGTGACTTTGAGCCCCACATCAGGCTCTGTGCTGGTAGCTCAGAGCCTGGAGCCTGCTTTGGTTTCTGCGTCTCCGTCTCTCTCTGCCACTCCCCCACTCATTCTCTTTCTCTCTCTCTCTCTCAAAAATGAATAAACATTAAGAAAGGTAAAATAACTATAGATAAAATATGAACTGTAACAATTAAGACAGTTGGTAGAGGCACATTAATAGACCAACCAAAGGAACAACCCAAAAGCCCAGAAATGAAATAGTATTTATAGAAGAATTTAGTACATGATAAAAGTAGCATTTCAAATTAGTAGAAAAAATAACAGGGGCGCCTGGGTGGCTCAGTCGGTTAAGCGTCCGACTTCGGCGCAGGTCATGATCTCACGGTCCAGTCCGTGAGTTCAAGCCCCGCATCAGGCTCTGTGCTGACTGCTCAGAGCCTGGAGCCTGTTTCGGATTCTGTGTCTCCCTCTCTCTCTGACCCTCCCCTGTTCATGCTCTGTCTCTCTCTGTCTCAAAAATAAATAAATGTTAAAAAAAAAAAGAAAAAATAAATTATTCAATAACTGGTGCTGGGATAATTGGCTTCCTGTTTATGAAAAGAAAAATTAGGTTAGATCCCTGTTTCACACTTTAAAACAAATTCCAGGGGTGCCTGGGTGGTTCAGTTGGTTAAGCATCCAACTTCAGCTCAGGTCATGATCTCATGTTCCATGAGTTTGAGCCCCACATAGGGCTCTGTGCTGACAGCTCAGAGCCTGGAGCCTGCTTCGGATTCTGTGTCTCCTTCACTCTCTGCCGCTCCCCTGCTCACAATCTGTCTCTGTCTCTGTCTCTCTCTCTCAAAAAATAAATATTAAAAAAAATTTTAAACAAATTCCAGATAGGGGTGTCTGGGAGGCTCAGTTGGTTCAGCATCTGACTCTTGATTTCAGCTCAGGTCATGATCTCACAGTTCGTGGGCTTGAGTCCCAGGTCAGGCTCCACTCTGACAGAACCTGCTTGGGATTCTCTCTCTTCCTCTCTCTCTGTCCCTCCCCTGCTCGTGCTCTCTCTCTCTCTCGCTCTCTCTCTCTCTCTCTCTCTCTCAAAATTAAGAAAAAGAAAAAGAAAGAAAATTAAAAACAACCAAAAAAATGCCAGATAGATAAAAAGATACAAACCTGAAAAAATGACATAATAAAAGAACAAGAAAAAATATCATGGAATTAAAACAATTTCAGAAAGGGGAAGTATGACATAAAACCTGGAAACTGTAAAAGAACAGATTAATAAGTTTAACTGAAATACAAATGAAAAGTTTTTTTTCATGACAAAAACCACCCAAAGTAAGACCTGACAATTAACAAATGGAAAATACTTGCAACTCATATTATAATAATGCTAATTTTGCTAATATCTAAGGAGTTCTCTATGAATAAAAAAAAAAGGATGAGGCTAACCCTAGGCGAAAAGGCAAAGGACATGAAAAAGCAATCTAAATGGAGGGCTCTGTAGATTTCTTAAGACTTTTTTTTTTAAGATTTTTTATTTTTAAGTAATCTCTATACCCAACATGGGGCTTGAATTCACAATCTCAAGATTGAGAGTAACATGCTCCACTGACTGAGCCAGCCAGGTGCCCTGATTCTTTAAGCATCTTAAACATATGAAGAAAAATGCTCAACTTTATAAGAGAAATAAAAATTATAACACAATGACACTTTTAACCTATTAGATTGAAAAGATGAAAAAGCACTCTTAAATGCAATCATAACAGAGAGAAATTTTACAATATTTTTCAAACTTACAGATGCAAAACTCTAACATATTCTAGTTCTAGAAATCCACTCTACAAATCTATATGCCAATTAACTGTGTATTTCAGCATCATTATTATAGCAAAAGACAGGAAACAATTTAAGCGTTCATCAATAGCAGACTGGTTAATATTGAGGTACATCTATACAATAAAATACTATGCAGTATTGGGAAATAGAATCAGGAAATATTATGTTTATGTTTGCATATACATGGTCTATCTCTGGAAGGATATGCGAGAAACTGGTAAGGGTGTGTATGTGTGGGAACATACTTTTGTCCTTCTCTAATTTTCCACCATGTGTACTGATTACTTACTCAAAAATAAATAAATAAAATACATTTTAAGTGTTAAAATACCTTAAGAGAAATATATATAAATATTTATAAAGTAGATTGCAAACACTGTGAGCTTTTAACATATCATACAACAGTTCAAGGGCATTTCAAGCTCAGGTAGGCACTTGGGATTCTCACCCTATACCTGGGGGAATAAGGGTGTTAAATGAACCCTCCAGTTGCTTGGGACACTAGAGGAAGTGTGAAAAGCACTGCTTTACAGATATTAAAGCCCACAGACCAGACTCAGGGGAGATACCGTTTGGAACTTGGAAGTAAGGTCATGCTTTGAGTCCTGGAAAACGGAGACCACTCTAAGTCTTTAAAACAGAGGGAATTTGGGGCGCCTGGGTGGCGCAGTCGGTTAAGCGTCCGACTTCAGCCAGGTCACGATCTCGCGGTCTGTGAGTTCGAGCCCCGCGTCAGGCTCTGGGCTGATGGCTCGGAGCCTGGAGCCTGTTTCCAATTCTGTGTGTCTCCCTCTCTCTCTGCCCCTTCCCCATTCATGCTCTGTCTCTCTCTGTCCCAAAAATAAATAAAAAAACGTTGAAAAAAAAAATTAAAAAAAAAAACAGAGGGAATTTAAATCAGAGAATTGGCTTATAAGAAGTGTTGGCAGAGATAAAAAGTGAAAAGAGAAAAGTGAAGTAGCTCAGAGAGGAGCAAGAAATTAGTGCTGCCCTCACGCTGGAGGGACAGAAGAAGGACATCTTGTTACCAGAGCCCAAGGCCTGGAACTGCTGGAAGTTGGAGCCAGGTAGGTCGGAAGAGACAGCCTGAGATTGGGGGTACTCTGCCTTTTTCTTCAATCTCTCCATTTCCAGGCCTCCCTTAGATGGTGCCCAGCAACTCAGCCTAGAAGGCAACCAGCACAGGAATCCAAGATTCCCAGCCTTTGAGGTATCATACTACACCCCCCCCCCACCACCACCATACTGAAAAGGGTGAGGGAAGGGTGAGGAATGAATTTGAAGGTAAAGCAGGTGCAAGATCAGCACAGAGGGAAGTTAGGGGGGAAAAAACCAAGACGTAGTTGACAAATCTCTCCCCTCCGAAAAGAATCAACTCGGGGTGCCTGGGTGGCTCAGTTGGTTAAGCATCCGACTTTGGCTCAGGTCATGATCTAGCTGTTGGTGACTTCAAGTCCTGTATTGGGCTCTGTGCTGATAGCTCAGAGCCCAGAGCCTGCTTTGGATTCTGTGTCTCATTCTCTCTCTGCCCTCCCCTGCTTGTGCTCTGTCTCTGTCTCTCAAAAATAAATAAATGTAAAAAAAAAAATTGAAAAGAATCAACTCAGGGTGTCTACACAAAGGTGGTTTTCTAGAACTGCAATATTAAGGCCCAGATATTTTCTTTAAAATATCTTTTAGAGCTAGTTTGTTCAAACCAGGATCTAACCCTGAACCGTATAATACATCTGATTGTTATGTCTGTTAAAAACATTTTAATCTAGAATGACATCTTTTCTTGACTTGGTGAAGGAAAGAGGCCCTTTGTCCCAGAGACTCTCCCACCTTCTGGTTGTTTGCTGCCTTTTGCTTTCTTTAGCTTGATCCTCTTGTCTATCCTAGAACTTGATTGGATCCAAGTGGAACACTTTTGGTAAGAATAGGTCACAGTTGACTATGTCTATTTAATGTTAGCATCCTAGCAGGAGATACGTAATACCCAATTGTTCCACCATCAATAATGCTAACATTTACCACTCTTACAGTAGTGAAAGCCTGATAATTTCATCCTGCAGTTAACTTTTAAGAGAGGAAATCATCTTCTTGGTACACTTAACCTTGTTGAAGCTCAGTGTCCCCATTTGAAATGTGAACAATAGGATTATGGAATAGATTAAATAAATTAATGCATTCAAAGCACCTAGGACATAGTCAACATTCAAATAAGGTAGCAATTATTATTATTTTGGTTGCAACTCCACCACCAGAGAATATGGAACAGTAGAATCAAAAGCTCTACCTCTCCATTCCCAACATTTGTTCCCCCTTTCTGAGTGGTCAGGCCATTTGGGAGTCTGATTGACCAGGCTGAAAGTTTGGCCCTGTTGCTAGAACAGGGTAGATCTGTGGACAAGATACTTCTACCAATATCCTCTTTTGTAAAAAGATAACTGCCATATGTGGAGGACTTAGTATGTACAGATATTGCCCTAAACACTTTACAAGCATTTTCACATTTAATCGTTCCTTAAGCCCCACAAGTAAGAATTATTACCCATTATTTTCCAGTCGAGGAAAATGAGGCTCAGAAAGATTAGATAACTTTCTCAAGCAGCAAGGCTAGGAAGCGGGAGATGGGACTTGAAACTGGGGGTTCTGGGGGCGCCTGGGTGGCTCAGTCGGTTAAGCGGCCGACTTCGGCTCAGGTCGCGATCTCACGGTCCGTGAGTTCAAGCCCCACATCGGGCTCTATGCTGATGGCTCAGAGCCTGGAGCCTGCTTCCGATTCTGTGTCTCCCTCTCTCTCTGACCCTCCCCCGTTCATGCTCTGTCTCTCTCTGTCTCAAAAATAAATAAACGTTAAAAAAAAATTAAAAAAAAAAGAAAAAGAAAAAAGAAACAGGGGGTTCTATCATCTCCTAGGGTTAATGAGACTTAAAAAAGAGACACCATGTAAAATCGCTTGCACCAAGCTTATTGCTTTAGGAAACCCATTATTTCACAGTTGTCACCTTCTCAGCAAGCTGTCTTATTTAAAGTTGAAATTCTCCCTTCCTTGCGTCACTCCCCAACTCCCACTCCTCCTCTACTCAACTCCATCTAACCTACTACATATTGACTTTATTATTTGTCTCCCCCAACTCCTAGGGCCTACTCCACGAGGGCAGGACATTTGTCTGTTTCGTTCACTGCTGTCTTCTCTCAGCATTTATAGCGGGGCCTGGCACATAGCAGGCGATCCTTAGAAAGTCGTCCAAAGAATGAATACCATGCTTCCGGGAAGCATCAAGAATCAGGATTACATGAGCGTGGATTGAACCTCGCAGGGACCCTTCGAGCACCCCTTCCCGCCTAGCTGTAAGTGACGGGATGAAGAGAAAAGCCCCGCCCCTCGACCGGCCGCAGCGGGTAAGGCGGTCGCAGCGCAGCGCGGCGGCGGATTGGACGACTGGGTAGGGTTCCTGGAGTCGCGTTTGACTCTTCGGTTCCGCGGCGTCGGCGCTTGTTGTGTGCGTCACTTCCGGGTGGCGCGGGACGGAGTGGCCAACGGTCTGCAAAGCAACATGCCTAAGTGAGTGGGGGCTCGAATCTGGGGGTGTTCGCGGTCACGGTCGCCATTGTGGCCCAGAAAGGGGAGTGCAGAGCGGATTCTAGCTCTTGAAGTTTCCCGGGAAGCGAGGGCGTGTGGGGGAGGGAGCCCGGGAGTTCTGGATACTGTCGTCTTTCGGTGTGTGTAGGTCGACCCCGCGCGACGCAACAGAAAAGCCTGGTTTGTGTCAGGTCGCTTAGATTGACGTCTTGGGATCGTGCATAGGTCTTTTTATATTTTACCTTCGTTGAACTGCCCACGTGGATGGGCATCTGTTAACTGGTTGTCGTCTTTTTCTCTATCTTCTACCCCTTTCCAGGTTTTATTGTGACTACTGCGACACATACCTCACCCATGACTCTGTAAGTAGTGTTTCTTTTCAGTTTCAAAACACCTTGTATGTGAAAGATCAGATTTTGGGGGGGTATAAATGTGTGCTTTTCATGCTGTTGAGCTTTAAGTGCTCCTGCTTGGAAAAAATAACCTGGGTTTCTTTTCCTGCATCCTTCCTGTAACTGGTTTCGTAATTTGAAATGATTGGCCTTCCAGGAGTTAGTGTTTTGAGTTAAGACCCAAAGTAATAAAGCTGTAGCAGAATTGAAGGTGCAAAAAATTTACATGACAAGTAAAAATTGCAGAAACGTGTCCTGAAGTTCAAATATTTGATTGTGACAAGGCATTCAGACATTTGATTGATTAAACTGGAAAGAAATGCCCAAATTTAAAACCTGAGTGCTGTACTTCTATTTAATTAAAAACTGCTTAACAAATAATAACAACTAAGATTGAATATTTACTGTGTGTCAGGCAGTGTTCCAGATGCTTTACCTGTATCATGTTGTTTAATGCTCATGATAAGCCTATATGGTTAGCGTTATCTCCATTTTACAGAGGAGGAAACTGAGGCAGAGTATGGATTAATGACTGACTGGATGTTACTAAACCAGTAAGTTGTACAGAGCTGGAAGAAGAGCCTAGGCAGTATAACTTTAGGGTTTCTATGCGAGCAGCTCTCAAACATTTTTTGTCTCGTGGTCCTTTTACACTCTTGAAAATTACTGAGTTCTTTTATTATTATTATTATCATTATTATTATTTTAATGTTTATTTTTGAGAGAGAGAGAGAGGAAAAAGCATGAGTGGGGAAGGGGCAGAGAGAGGGAGACGTAGAATCCGAAGCAGGCTCCAGGCTCTGAGCAGTCAGCACAGAGCTGGACACGGGGCTCAAACTGACAGAACTATGAGACCATGACCTGAACCAAGGTCGAACGCCCAACCAACTGAGCCACCCAGGTGCCCCAAAAATTACCAATTTAAAAAAAATTCTTAAAAAGTTCTTAAGGGGTACATGGGTGGCTCAGTCTGTTAAGCATCTGACTTCAGCTCAGGTCATTATTTCACAGTTCATGGGTTTGAGCCCCACATAGGGCTCTGTGCTGACAGCTCGGAGCCTGGAGCCTGCTTCAGATACTGTGTCTCCCTCTCTCTCTGCCTTTCCCTTGTTTGCACTCTCTCTCTCTCTCTCAAAAAAAAATTTAAAAAAAAAGTTACAGGGCTTATATTAACTATTAATATTTGCTGTGTTTGAAATTAAAACCTACAATTTTAAAAATACCAATTGATGTGAAAGTAACAATAACAAACTTTTTATCTGTGATGCAAATAACCTTTTAAAATGAAAAATAGGAGCTCCTCGGTGGCTCAGTCAGTTAAGCGACTGACTCTTGATCTCAGCTTAGGTCTTGATATAAGGGTAGTGAGTTCAAACCCTGCGTTGGGCTCTGCACTGGACATGGAGCCTACATATAAAATAATAACAGCAAAATAAAAGTGGAACGTAGCTATTTAAAAAAAATTAGTGTGAAGAATGGCATTGCTATAACCTTTTTGCAAACCTCTGTAATGTCTGACTTAATGGAAGACCACTGGATTCTTATGTTCTGGATTAAACTTGTTGCACTTTGTTTTGGTTCAATTATATGAAAAATCCAGCCTCCCGTGGATAAGGAGTTGAAAAAAAAGAGGAGTACCTTACTAGCCTTTTTAGATAATTGTGGATATTCTTTAATACTTTAAATACTTTTAATACTACACCCAGACTCAACACATGGTTAGCTGTAGTGTGGAAACTTAAACCATATTAGACTTTTAACACTCTGCTACATCAAAACTTGTTGGTCCGTCTTGCACTTTGAGTGAATCTTTTACCAGACAGGATTTTGTAACATGCTCTGGTCATATGGAAAATGAATATTGGAATATTGGTTCACTCAGTTACACAGATCTTCCAAGTGTTGACACATTTGATTATGTACCATAAAAATTCGCATTAATGAGGCTGTAATCAGAAATGGCTTTTTAAAAAAATTTTTTAAATTAAATTACAATTTTTTTAATTAAAAAAATTTTTTTACTGTTTATTTTTGAGAGACAGAAACAGAGCACGAGTGGGGGAAGGGCAGAGACAGAGACAGAGACACAGAATCTGAAGCAGGGTCCAGGCTCTGAGCTGTCTGCGCAGAGTCTGATGCGGGGCTGAAACCACGAGCTGTGAGATGATGACTGAGCCGAAGTTGGACGCTCAACCTACTGAGCCACCCAGGGGCCCCAAAGTTTATTTATTCTTGAGAGAGAGGCAGTGCGCTAGCAGGGCGGGGACAGAGAGAGACAAGGAGGGGGAGACACAGAATCTGAAGCAGGCTCCGTGATGTCAGTGCAGAGCCTGATGCGGGGCTGGAACCCACGGACCGCGAGATCATGACCTGAGCCAAAGTTGGACGCGTAACCAACTGAGCGATCCAGGCGCCCCCAACCTTGTGATTTTTAAATCAGTTTTATTGAGTTATACTTTATGTTAGATTAAATGCATATGTTTTAAGTGTACAGTGTGATGACTTGGCAAATACTTAACAGTTTGCTGTGTGCATTAAGATAATAGAACATTCCATCACCCCAGAAAATTCCTTTGTGTTTTTTTGCAGTCAGTACCCTGTACCCTTGGCCCCGACTGATCTGGTTTCTATTATGAAAGATCAGTGTTACTGGTTTTAAAACTTGATATGAATGGAATTTTATAGTATATATTCTGTGTTTCCCCTTTTTTTTTTTTTTTTTTTTTTGCTGAGCATGCTTTTGAGATTTGTCCATATTGTATCAGTGATTGGTTCTTTCTGATTAATATTCCATTGTACCATGAACATGTGATTATAACATGATTGAGATACTGCTTGTAATTTACATAGCATGGTGTCTCGTAAGTGGTAGGTGTTAAATAAATGTTAACTTAAACATATGGTTGTAACTGTGTGGAGTTTATCTTATATCAGTTTTACCTTGGTAAAGGTCTTAAAGAACAAAAGGATTAGTGGGCTAGAGGCAAAAGTTTGTATGTGATTCACATAGTCTGTATTCTAGACCCATAGTCATTTAAAAGAAGATATTCTTATAAACAGTATAATTTAGATGTATGTGGACTATATTATTTTGCTATAGAATGACCTAAGAAAGGGCACTAAAGGGGCGCCTGGTGGCTCAGTCGGTTAAGCATCCGACTTCGGCTCAGGTCATGATCTCACAATCCATGAGTTCAAGCCCCGCATCAGGCTCTGTCAGAGCCTGGAGCCTGCCTCGGATTCTGTTGTCTCCCTCTCTCTCTGACCCTCCCTGTTCATGTTCTGTCTCTCTCTGTCTCAAAAATAGATAAACATTAAAAGAAATTTTTTTTAAGAAAGGGCATTAAAATGGCATTATGGGAGCGCCTGGGTGGCTCAGTCGGTTGAGCGCCGACTTCGGCTCAGGTCACGATCTCGCGGTCCGTGAGTTCGAGCCCCGCATCGGGCCCCTGTGCTGACAGCTCAGAGCCCGGAGCCTGTTTCAGATTCTGTGTCTCCCTCTCTCTGACCCTCCCCCATTCATGCTCTGTGTCTCTCTGTCTCAAAAATAAATAAACGTTAAAAATAAAATAAAATAAAATGGCATTATGTTCTAGATCAGGAGTTTGCAAACTTTTCCTTAAAGTGCCACATTGTAATTATTTTAAGTTTGTGGACCATATAGTTTTTGTTGTGATGACTTTGTAGGGAAAAAAAAAAATAGTATAACTCAATTCTGCTTTGTGGGGGAAAAAATAGTACATACACAAACGGATGTGGCTGTGTTCCACTCATTTGTTTTACAAAATCAGGTGGCCGGCCCGTGGGCCATAGTTTGCGGACCTCTGGTTTAGATAATATAGTAGATAAATTACCACAGTGTGTTATTGGATAATGTTTATAAATAATGCTTTAGCACCCAGCTTAAGCGTCTAGAGGTAGCCAGGCTACTTACATAAAGGAAAGGCTTTATAAAACTTCTAGTTTGGGAAACTTGTTTCTACGACTGATCTGACCTTTTTGTTTTACAGCCATCTGTGAGAAAGACACACTGCAGTGGTAGGAAACACAAAGAGAATGTGAAAGACTACTATCAGAAATGGATGGAAGAGCAAGCCCAGAGCCTGATCGACAAAACAAGTATGTTTCAGTCTCTTGTTCTGATGCGGGAGAATGGTCCCATTCTTTCTCATCCCTCTCTCTCTGTTGTTTTGCACAGAAGCAACTCATTCTGAGTGATAAATAGGAACATTCTGGTGTGTTGAATGAAAGAATTAGAAGGTCATTAGTTTCTCAGGGGATATAGGAACACATTAATATTAATTGTTGAGGTTAGAGCAATCAGGTATTGATTACATTGGGAAGCGGGGCAGAGAAGAATGAATTGCCTAATGATTCTTTATTGACACGGACCAGATTTTGTAGCCAATTTATATGAAATCTTTCTTGTAGTGATCATAGGTTTTAGAACTATTTTCCTTTTGTAATAGGAAAAGGTGAGAGGTGGGTTTATAGTTAACCTTCAAAGACTCTGAGAGACCCTGGGTTTCTTAGTCTTGTAATCCTGACAAAGACAACTGCTCAAAAAGGAAGCTGATGTGACACAATAATCTGGGTATGTTTTGGACCTCTGTTGGACATGCCATACTCTTTTTGTTTAATTAGGGAAATTTTTGTTTAGGTTAATTGAGTTCAAGACACAAGAAGTGAGCCTGGAGCCTGACACAGGGCTTGATCTCATGAACCATGGGATCATGACCTGAGCCAAAATCAAGAGTTGGACGCTTAACCCACTGAGCCACTCAGGCGCCCCAGCGTATTTTTAATTTTAATTCCAGTATGGTTAACTATGAGTATATATTTAAGTATTTATTTGTGACTTTTTTTTTTTTTTTAACGTTTATTCATTTTTGAGACAGAGAGAGACAGAGCATGAATGGGGGAAGGTCAGAGCGAGAAGGAGACACAGAATCCGAAACAGGCTCCAGGCTCTGAGCTGTCAGCACAGAGCCCGACACGGGGCTTGAACTCATGGACTGTGAGATCATGACCTGAGCTGAAGTCGGACACCCAACCAACTGAGCCACTCAGGCGCCCCTATTTGTGACTTTTTGTAAAGCCCAAATAAATGGTCTTCAATTTCTTTTCATTTGTGCCTCATATTGTCAGAAAGAAAAAAGTTGATTGTATTGGACATTTTTTAAGATCATATCCTCCTTCAGGGTGGGCTCTTTAAAATCTTTGGTTTCTCGGGGTGCCTGGGTGGCTCAGTCGGTTAAGCGGCCGACTTTGGCTCAGGTCATGATCTCACGGTCCATGAGTTCGAGCCCCGCGTCAGGCTCTGTGCTGACAGCTCAGAGCCTGGAGCCTGTTTCGGATTCTTTGTGTCTCCCTCTCTCTGCCCCTACCCCGTTCATGCTCTGTCTCTCTCTGTCTCAAAAATAAATAAACGTTAAAAAAAAAAAATTAAAAAAAAAAACTTTGGTTTCTCATTCATGTCTCTTAGCTCAGTACATTAATTTCAAAACTGATAAACCATAATGACAGTTCTGTAAAGCCTGACCTTTGGGCAGGTATCGCACTTTTTTTTTTTTTTAGTTTATTTATTTATTTTAAGAGAGCACAAGTGGGGGAGGGTCAGAAATAGAGGAGACAGAGAATCCCAAGCAGGCTCCATGCTGTCAGCGCAGAGCGGGATGTGGGGCTTGAATTCATGAAACTGTGAGATCATGACCTGAGCCAAAACCAAGAGTCAGATGGTTAACCTACTGAGCCACCCAGGTGCGCCCCCAACATTTTTCAAACAAAACTGAATGGTTCAAATTGGTTGTAAACCGGGTTGCCTGGGTGGCTCAGTCGGTTAAGCGGCCGACTTCGGCTCAGGTCATGATCTCGCGGTCCGTGAGTTCAAGCCCCGCGTCGGGCTCTGTGCTGACAGCTCAGAGCCTGGAGTCTGTTTCAGATTCTGTGTCTCCCTCTCTCTGACCCTCCCCCGTTCATGCTCTGTCTCTCTCTGTCTCAAAAATAAATAAACGTTAAAAAAAAAAAAAAATTTAAAAAAAAAAACAAAAAAAACCAAATTGGTTGTAAACCACATCTACAGATTAAAGATGATTGCCTCTCTTTGGTAAGACATTGGTAGGTAAGAGGTCTCCACTCCGGGCTCTCATAGTTAATTCAGCCATAGCAATGTTGACTAAATAAATATAGGTTAAAAAACCCAAAGCAGTAAACCAGTTAATTGTAATTTTTGCTGGTAAGTACTTACAGTTGATTTAAAAACTGTAGAGGCCATGATGTAGTAATCTTAAATGAATACTTTTTAGAGTGAAATCATTGTGAAATGAAAGAAAAGGGATATTTTCGTAAATGGGTTGGTGAGTTCTTATTAGTGTGTGTTTTTTTTCTCCAAAGCTGCTGCATTTCAGCAAGGAAAGATTCCTCCTACTCCATTCTCTGCTCCTCCTCCTGCAGGGGCGATGATTCCACCTCCCCCTAGTCTCCGTAAGTTTATGGAGTTTTTATCTTAACAGCTATAATTTAAGGGGGTGCAGATTATCCTTTGATTTTGTTGGATTATTTTACAGTTGGCTTTTGAGTGCCCGTTGAATGAATACATAGACAGTAAAAGAAAATAACATCAGTGGTATAATTTCTGAAATGTCTGCAGAGTTACCTCCTGATTGCATTATTACTAGGATATTTATGACATCCCAAGCGGGTTCAAGACAATTGATTCAGTGGAAAGGTCAGAATGTACCCTGTGATTAGATGAACTAATATATGAAGAGGTATTGATGAGTACATTAAATTATTTATTGCTCTGAACCCAACACTGAAGGATTAAAGTGTAGTGGATCAACTCTTCAGCATTTCTTCCTATCTCCTAACCCACCTAACACAAATATATACATCTTGGGAAAACCAAGAATTGGACAGTTGAAAGTGGGGTGAATCGAAGGCCTCTCTTCTCCGAGAAGGTTTTTTGTTTCTAAATGACAGAAGGAGATAACTAGGCCATAAGTTCCGTGGCTCTCCTGGAAGGGCTTAGGATTGAAATTGAATTCAGAAACCTAAAATCAGTCCTGTAAGTAGCCACGGATATGAACAGAAGTGGGCTGTTTATAATTGCACACTAATGCAGGTAGACAACTAATGGCCCACCAAACCTTTCTTGGGCTTCCACCATCCTGGGGCTGGTCAGGCCTTGGGTCACAGCAACTGTCAGGTTACCTGTCTGTCTTATTCTGTATCTTGGCTGGCTGGCACCCAACCCCATTATTTTTAATAGTAGAATAATCTGTAGTATGAATGTGCCATAATTAACCTCACCATTTTCTTATTGTGGGACATTTAAGTTATTCCAAACTGTTGTAAATGATGCTGTCAGGAATATCTCTGCATACACGTCTGTGTATTTCCAAAAAAATCTTTTAAAAATTTTGATTTTTTTTAAGTAAAAGAAGATACATATTAAAAAAAAATTTTTAATGTTTATTTTTGAGAGAGAGCAAGGAAGAGGTCAGAAAGAGAGGGATATAGAGGATACGAGGCAGGCTCTGTGCTGACAGTAGAGTCAATGTGGGGCTCGAACTCCCCAACTCTGAGATCATGACCTGAACCAAAGTTGGACATTTAATCGCCTGAGCTACCCAGGCGCCCCAGAGGTTTTGATTTTCTTAAAAACAGATCTGAAATTACGTACTTGTGGCTTAAATTTATCAGGAACTCTACAGAAGGCATAATACCCTTTAAAAAAATATTTTAACTTCTGGAATTTTTTTTAACCTGTGCTGACTTCATTTTATACTTCTGTCTAGGCAGTATTGTCCTTGTTTTTTAGTCATAAAGTTTTGTGGCATATTGATTTTTGTGGATCTACTGTTATAAAAGAAACCATAAGAAGTCTATTATTCTAGAACTTGGGCTGGGCCATGAGGCCCTACTAGTTTCATAGAAGAGGAAATGTTAATATGTAAGCATATCTTAAACTCAGCCCCCATTCGTTATTCCAGCGGGTCCTCCTCGCCCTGGTATGATGCCAGCACCCCATATGGGGGGCCCTCCCATGATGCCAATGATGGGCCCTCCTCCTCCTGGGATGATGCCAGTGGGACCTGGTAAGTTTGAATCTCTTTCCTTTTAGGATGCTTCATTGTGTTTTAGTTCTCCATTTAAATGGAATTCTTAATACATTGTCTAAATGTATTATTGCAGTAAACTATACTTGGTGAATCCGTAATGATAAAGAAAAATAAATATGTGTTTTAGCAGTATAATTGAATGATATCCAAAGGCCTTGTGCTACTAAAAACGGGATAAGGCTGCCTTTTTTTCCTTCTCCCTCCCTCCTGTTTCCTTGCCTCCTCCTGACTTGTGGTCATTTATAATGAAGAGAAAGGTAGTTGAGGTTTTCCAAAGGGGATAAGGTAGGTAAATAATTGTACTGCTACTTTTTTCAGTTTTGATCTGGAGCGGTGCTACCTCTTGTTGCTGATTCAATCTTTAGTTAACTAGGCCAAATTAGTGTATGAAAAAAGCCTTAGCCCTGTAGTTAGTCGTTTATTCAGGAAGGGGGGAAAAACCCACCTCAAACATTGTATTTTAACATAAACATAAATATATACTAATTTGCAGATTTTTCTGATACCTGGTCAGGGCCTTTGCTTTGAAAACGAGTCTGCTGATTGGAGCACCATATATTTCTTGCCTAAACCGATAAACCATACCTATAATGCATTCTTTCCCAACTTTAGTTTCTATTTCTTTCAAGGTTAGAAACCTTGTGAGGCCATCTAGTTCCAATCTTTTATAATTCTCTGACCTATCAAATTTGTGAGGATTTGGGATAATTGTTTTTCTAAACATCCACATAGTTTTCATGGAAACTTCTTTTTTATATACTCATTTTTATTGACTTGCAGAAGTTAAATTCTATAATAAGAATAAATACAATAGACATAAGCCTACAACTCAACTGGTAAGACAAGGTGCAGAGGTATTAGATAGAGTAGCTTTTTAGCTAGAAGCATTCACTGTGCTTGCTACGGGTATCATTTAGAATGATAGGAGTAGAGTATAGGTAAGAGTTCCTTACGAAGCCAAAACAAAGTGATTTAGATGATGTCTTTTGCATTCTTTTTTTTTCCCCCCCTCTTTTTTGAGAGTGAGAGTGAGCCTGTGTGCACTCTGCATGTGGAGGAGAGGCAGAGGAAGAGGGAGAGAGAATCTTAAGCAGGCTCCATGCCCAGCCTGGAGCTCTGTTTTGCTACCCTGAGATCATGACCTGAGCCACCCAGGCGTCCCTTCTTTTGCATTCTTAAATCAAGGTCACAAATTCAAATTTCTAGAGGGTTTAGGGATATAGCGAACTGGGAATGCATGACACACCTAAAGATAAGGCTTCTAGAACTTAGCTTCAGCCTGCAGTTGACATTTGAGAATGCAGGCTTGGTGTTGCCAGTTCTCCTGAGTATTTTGTTGTTTTCACCAGGATAAAATAATACTGTGGGATTTGAATTAAAATAATTAGTTCAGGGTGGGCAAGGATAAGAATGGGTTGGCATAAGATAGAACGTTGGCCGTGGGTGAATAATGATGGAAGCTGGATGATGGGTACATGGATGTCCATTATACTCTTTTCATTCTTGTGTATGTGTGAATATTTCCATAACAAAAAGTTGGAAAAGGGTATCTAGACTTACTAGTAATTAGACTTCTTAGTTGCCAGTGTTGGCAACTGATTGAAAGTAAATGTACTGTGGAGACCAAAGTAAACAAGTTTTCAGGTGCCTCGTTTTCAGTCTTTGGTCTAGATGAGTTTCTTCTAGGAAATGCTGAATATAGGTTATGTTATGTTGGGGTTTTTAATAAGATCCTTAGAAGTTTAGGGGCGCCTGGGTGGCGCAGTCGGTTAAGCGTCCGACTTCAGCCAGGTCACGATCTCGCGGTCCGTGAGTTCGAGCCCCGCGTCAGGCTCTGGGCTGATGGCTCGGAGCCTGGAGCCTGTTTCCGATTCTGTGTCTCCCTCTTTCTCTGCCCCTCCCCCGTTCATGCTCTGTCTCTCTCTGTCCCAAAAATAAAAAAAAAAAAAAAAAAAAAAAAAAAAGTTGAAAAAAAAAAAAAAAGAAGTTTAGTATTATTTTCTGTTCCTTTTGAAATTGATCTTAGAAACATTTGTACCTGTTGAATTTTGTGTCTTTGCATATACTTGTGTTTTACTTTTTGTGATAAGGCTGTATTCGGCTTTGAATATAGTTTTCTCTTGAACTATTACAAACCTTTAATCAAAATGGTTTAGTAAGTAGTTAGGTAAATTTTTATATTTGAAGAGAAGATCTATAACATGAAAATCATGAGGCATAATAATAAAATGAATACCTGTGAACCCACCACTCAGCTGAGGAAGTAGAATATTGCCAATTCTGTGAAGCTGCCTGTATTCCTCCCCAACCCCCATCTCTGCTTGCCCTCCCTTCCCTGGCTCATTTATTTGGCTGGTGTATTGATGGGACACTTCAAAAAAGTCCTTAACAGTTTCTAAAATGCATTAGAAAAATTAGATTTGTGTGTGTGCGCTAATTGTTGTAAATCACATTATTGCCTGTTTTTCTTGACTTGAGTGAAGTATGGTTACTAACAGGTTCTCAGCATGGGCCTCCTGCTCACCTTTCCTACAACTCCGAACAAACGCTTAGTGGTAAGATTGTCCTCTGTGCCTGTGTACATTCATGAAATAGCTCCTGGTTATATGGTGGATAGAACTGATTAAGAGAGCTGACTGGGTAACATGTGACTTAGTTGTGAATTTCCCTGAGTGAGAAAAGGTCAATTTAGGGAACTAGTGTCCCTAGTGGTTTCTGGAAAGCACTCTATTAATAGTTCCCCCTTACTATCATTAGATCATGATTCCCATATGGTTCTTGTGTTGACCTTTGTTCTTTGTTTGAGAATGTCTAAGTAATTTACAGATGTGATGAATTTGTTGCATTTCTTCTGTCAAGTATGTCTTTCTTCCAGCATTTTGCAGGGGGGCTACTTTTTGTCTTTAATTGAAGTCCCATTAAGCTCTCTCATAAGTAGTAGTTTCTGACTCTCTTTTTTCCTTTTCTTTGTTTTGTCCTGCAGCTCCTGGAATGAGGCCGCCTATGGGAGGCCACATGCCAATGATGCCTGGGCCCCCAATGATGAGACCTCCCGCCCGTCCCATGATGGTACCCACTCGGCCAGGAATGACTCGACCAGACAGATAAGGAGAGACAGGAACCTCTTTATATCCATTTTATATTACTTGTTCTTCACCAGGAGATCATGGTGCTGTGACTCTGGGTGTTTTCTAACAGCATGACAAGGAAGACTTGCTCCCCCTTCCTATCAAACAGAGAATAGTTTTTGCAAGGGAGTAGTGGGACAAAAAAAAAAAAAAGCAATTTCCATTTGTATCGTGAAATGTGAAAATAAAATTGTCAACTGTTTTAGTTAAAAATGTGTTCCCTTTTTTCTCCCCTCTGTATTCCTTGTGCATCATAAAAGAGATGAGTATTCCAGTTGTATTTCTCTAACTCACTCTCTCTTTAGCATGCCCTCTTCTGCATGGCATTTTTCCCCCTTAGCTATGGAGTGAGTCCCTTTGGACACCCTGCCTTTATTTAGTAAAGTTTTCATGTGCAAGATTTGGTAAATCTAACACTTGTAGAGCTTTTTGTTGATTAAAATAATAAATAGCACAATTGTTTACTTTTTCACATGAACAGCATTTGGGGTAGTAAGTGGAAAATTTTAAGTCTTCTGCTGAAGTAGGGAAAAAGACTTTTCAGTGTGTGCATGTCAGCTAAAGATGGCAAGAAGGGCCTTAACCTCAGCTTCTCGTTTCTCTTAGTTCCTCTTTTTCATGGGTTTCAATAATCAGAAAACTTTCTAATAGCCATGGTAAAATGCTGCAGATTTCCATGGTACGGAAGTTGTCTACAGAATGTCATTTGTTATATCACTGGGCTACTAAGTGGGATATTTTCAGAGCAACATTTAGAAAGTAAGCCATTGGCACTGTTCGTATTCAGTTTGATGTAAAATCTGAGCTGCTATTTGGCATTGCAAATGGGAATAAAAGTTGTAATCTTTGGGGAGGGCAGTTTAGCAGTATCTATCAAAATTACCTTTGACTTAACATTTCCATGCCTAGGAATTTATTCTACAGATAGACTTGCGTATGTACAAAATAACATGTACAAGATTATGAGTTGTAGCAAAAGATTGGCAATAACATATGTGTCCATCGAAGGGGCCTGATTTATCAAGTATGATAAATCTACCAAATGGCATATACTAGGCATGTTAAAATAGAATAAAGAAGCTCTCTGTGGGAAAAGATCTCCAAGATACACATTGTTTTGAACCTTGATTTGTTCAAAATGTATTATTCACTGCTGTTCTTATTTAAAGGAAATACCTATGTACCTGTGTACGCATAAAGGATCTTTGGAAGGACATATAAGCAACTGGTAATACTGGTTGCCAGTGAAGAGTAGGTGGGTGGCTGGGGGACGGGGATGAGTGAGGAAGGCTTGTCACCTTTGTGTATCTTTTGGATTTTGAATCATTACATGTAAAACAAAACGGGGTGGGCTCCTGGGTGGCTCAGTTGGTTAAGTGTCCAACTTCTGCTCAGGTCACAATCTCATGGTTCGTAGGTTCAAGCCCCGAGTTGGGCTCTGTGCTGACAGCTCAACCTGGAGCCTGCTTTCGATTCTGTGTTTTCCTCTTTCTTTGCTCCTCCCCTGCTTATGCTCTCTCTCTCTGTCTGTCAAAAATAAATAAACATTGGAAAAAATAAAACTACCTTTGCCATCTGAGGTTATTGTTATAGTGATTTTATGGTAGAAGGTGCCCTAAACCAGAAGTTACAACGTGGCTGATTATTAGAATCGTGGGGCATCATTTTTTAAAACAAAGATTCCAGATTTTGATTTAATATATCTGGGGTGAGGTTTAGGAAATTCGCTATTTTGGAAAGCTCCCTGGGAAATGTTTATTATTAGTGGGTTGGGCAAACTCTGTCTTAGGATCTATTTTACTCAGGAATATAATACTGGAGGTATGTGTGTGTCTATACTTTTTTATAAATTTGTAGCTAGAAATTGAAATAGCACTAGGTGGATAGCTTTTTTCCCCTAGAAACTTGAAGAGGGGCTAATTTAGGCAAATAACCTTACCTAGGTAAACAAGTAGTTAAAAATAGGCATCCTGATAGGGATGATTTTGTGCTCAGTCTCTAGAAGCTGAGTCAATTTCCTAATCTGAGCCTTTGCTAGGACTACTTGTTGCTTTTTAGTTTCTCATCGTTACATCTTTTAAAGAAGGACTTATCAGAAATTGATTATTTATATATCTGACTTGTATAGCTCAGATTTTTTATTTAAATCTGCAGACTTAAGAGGTTGTTAGAGGAAACTGCCAACTGAGCTTAACATGTGACTCAGCAAGTTTGTGGTTTGGATGGCTCTGTCAGGCTCAAGGTGCTGAGGCTGGCTTTTGTATATACACAGAAAGCCCACAGGTACCTATTTTATTTTTTAAAATAGCCTCAGGTACTTAGGAGTAACCTCGGTCTTCCTAAAAGAAAGCTTTTTCCAAAGTATGTTTTTAAGGTTGAATATCCATTCTAGAAACACCCTTCCTTCCTTCCTTCCTTCCTTCCTTCCTTCCTTCCTTCCTTCCTTCCTTCCTTCCTTCCTTCCTTCCTTCCAAGTTTTTATTTGTAAGTACTCTCCACACCCAGTGTTGAGTCTTGAACTCAGCCTGAGATCAAGAGTTGCACACTCCGACTGAACTAACAAGGGGCCCCAAAACATTTCTTTGAAGAACGTGTTTTTATATAGCTTTAGAAAAACAGTGTGATGAATTAAAAGTTTAACAAACTTTACAATGAACACAAGTAGGAATAAATAGTTCAAAGTTTCTTTTTGTCTTTATTAACTCCTTCAAAGTCAAACTGGGGCACCTGGGTGGCTCAGTTGATTAAATGTGTGACTTTGGCTCGGTCATGAACTCATGGTTCGTGGGTTCCAGCCCCACGTTGGGCTCTGCTGACAGCTCAGAGCTTGCTTCGGATTCTCTGTCTGCCTCTCTTTCTCTGCCCCTCCTCTACTCATTTTCTCTCTCTCGCTCTCTCCCTCTCTCTCTGTCTCTCAAAAATAAACTAAGAAAACCTCTTAAAAGCCAAACTTACAGCTAACGATCATAAGACATTTCCTTTGTAAGAGGCTGTGAAGAACCCAAACTTATTTACTGCTGTTGATCTATGCCTTTACACATGTGGTTTTAATTGTAAAATATGAATTGACTATGATGTGAGATTTGTATAGTGCAAACAAGAATGCCACTAGATCTCAAGAACTGAAGAAGTTAGCGTAGATGTGGGGTAACATACTTTCTTCCTTTTCTGTGGGGAGATCTAGAGTCACTGAAGTGCATTTGAAGTCTAAGCTAGCATCATTTCCACTCCCTTGGCTTTAGTGGTTTGTCAGAATGCCAGTCCCCTTAATTCCCAGCTGCATGAGAAATGGGATCCTTGCATAGAGCCACAGGCTAATTTGGTCATCCTGTATGGAAAAAGTCCGGTGGTGATTAAGTGTGTGTCCCAATTAAGTAGCTTCGGTCAGATGGTATCTTTTAGGTTCCTGGATATATTTGGTGAGCAGAAGAAAAAAGCCTGGCCTGCCTGAGGTTTTTCTGACAGAAGTGTCCTGAATAAATGTTATCTAACGGGTCATTTCTTTCCCTCCCAATTGAAAACTTAAGCGTTAGATTTTCTGGCAGAGAATCAAATAAAACATCCAGAACAGTTCATTAGACAGGTGCAGGATGAAGGTAATCTGCATGCTGCTTATTGTCCTCACTCTTTAGGGGTGGGAGGGATTTCAGACTTAACAGAAAAGTTGGCAAGAAAAGAACTGTACAAAGAACACTTAGATACCTTCTGACCAGGGTATCCGCTATTGGCATTTCACTTCATTTGTTTGATTATTTGTGTACGTGTTTTCTCCCTCTCTCCCTCTCTTTGTATATACATGTGTATATTTTTTTCCTGAACCATTTGAGAGTAAGTTGCTTGTATCATGCCTCTTACCATAAATACTTAAGTATGTATTTCCTAAGAATAAGTACATTTTCTTACACAACCATGGTTTAGTTATCAAGCTCAAAAAAATGTAAACTTTACTCAATAATGTAATCTACCCACCATATTTCATTTTTGTCTGTTGATCCAACATGGCCCTTACAGTTTTTTCCCCTTTCCTGTACAGGATCCTCTCTAGAATCATGTACTTTATTTTTTGGTCAGATTTCCTTAGCCTCCTTTAATCTAGAACAATTCTCAGCCTTTGTCTTTTATGACACTGAGAATTTCACCACCTTTTGTTTAATACAATGTTCCTCATTTCTCATTTTGGATTTGCCTGATGTTTTCTCAGGATTACATTCTGGTACATGTCCTCAGCTCTGTCCCTAGGATATCACATCTGTAGGCAGGCACACAGGGTCCATCTGCCCCTCGGTGATGATAATTTTGATGACCCATCAAGGTGTTGTCCAATTTCTCCATACGTGTTCTTTTTGAATAAGTGTCTTTCCTCAGCTGCCATTTAAGAAAAGCCCATTAACCTAGTGCTCATCTAATAATAAGACTTTGAACACAGCATAGGAAGCCAAGATCTCAAATCCCTTTGTAAGGACTTTTATTCAGCTTTCACAGTGACGTTGAGAAACAGGTCTAAAACTTTCCCCTTTTCTTTGCCTGCACATCGCATCCTAGTAACCTTGGTGGCGGGGGAAAGGGGGACTAGTTGTTGAAAGAATAAAGAAGTAAAAGGTAGGACAAAGAATTTTACCTCCATGTTCAAATGCTACATTTCTCCTCTTTTTATCCCTTTTATCTCTTAGGCCTCTGCTGGTGCAGTGAAACAGGTAGAGAGAGACAAAAAGATTAGTAAGGTAATAGAGCCTAGAATGGCAGGCAGAATTACTACTGGCCCACCCCAGTATCTATTACTATCTGTAATCACAGAACCCCTAATTGTTTTTAAAGTTTATTTAATTTGAGAGTGAGAGAGAGAGAGACAGAGAGAGTTCGAGCAGGGGCGGGGCAGAGATTGAGGGAGAGAGAATCCCGAGCAGGCTATGTGCTATATGCGCAGAACCTGAACCGGGGCTTGATCCCATGACCCTGGGATCACCATCTGACCTGAGCTAAAGTCAGCCGCTTAACCAACTGAGCCACCTAGACGCCCCTAGAACCCCTAATGCCCTTCAGCAATGAATAGCACATTTGCCATAGCTTTTAGTTAGGTGAGGCCACGTGGCAGGAGAGAACATGTCTGTTTTTCCCGCCATTTTTCTTTCCTGTTGATAGGAATGTGGATATGATGTTTGAAATGTAAGCAACATCTTGCACCACAAACTGGCAACTAAGGATGATGTTAGCAAGATAGAAGGAGTCTAGGTCCCTAATGATTGAAGAGCTGCCTGAACTGCCTACCTCAGACTTCTTTTACATGAAAGGGATATAAACATACTTTTTGTTGAAGTCTTGTCATTTTTTGAGTTTTCTGTTACATGCAGGTGAATCTAACCTGACTGATTTAAAAAAAGAGATGCTTGGGGCGCCTGGGTGGCTCAGTCAGTTGAGCATCCGACTTCGGCTCAGGTCATGATCTCGCGGTCTGTGAGTTCGAGTCCCGCGTCGGGCTCTGTGCTGACAGCTCAGAGCCTGGAGCCTGCTTCGGATTCTGTGTCTCCCCCTCTCTGCCCCTCCCCTGCTCATGCTCTGTCTTTCTCTGTCTCAAAAATAAAAATAAAAATGTTAAAAAAATAAAATAAAAAAAAAATTTAAAAAAGAGATGCTCAAGGAGAAGAGTAATATTGATGAATTTGTCCTGCTAGAAGTCAGACAGTAAGAAACAACACTGTTGTATGATACATGCTGTAAAGTAAGTAGGAGACATAGAGAGTGCCAGATCAGGGGTGGCTGCGGAGATGACGTGAAGGGGTGGGGGCTGGGGGAGCCATGGAGATGTCTAGGGCATAAGCTTTCCAGGTAGAGGAAACAGCAAGTACAAAGACTCTGAAGTAGAAGTCTACTTAAAGTACTGCCGGACCATCAGGGAAGTCGGTGTGGCTCAGAACAGCTAGAGCTGTTGAGAGGGGTGGATGCGGTCATTGCCTTGATTGTGGTGGTGATGTCACTGGTGTGTGTATATGTCAAAACTTTAAAAACTGAGTGCTTTTCTGTATGTCAATCATACCTCAGTAAAGTGGTTTTATTTTTTAACTTTTTTTTTAAATTTGTTTTTTAACGTTTATTTATTTTTGAGACAGAGAGAGACAGAGCATGAACAGAGGAGGGGCAGAGAGAGAGGGAGACACAGAATCCGAAACAGGCTCCAGGCTCTGAGCTGTCAGCACAGAGCCCGACGCGGGGCTCGAACTCACGGACCGTGAGATCATGACCTGAATCGAAGTCGGACGCTTAACCGACCAAGCCACCCAGGCACCCCACTAAAGTGGTTTTAAAAACGTCATAGTTGGGGCGCCTGGGTGGCTCAGTCGGTTAGGCATCCGACTTCGGCTCAGGTCATGATCTCGCGGTCCGTGAGTTCGAGCCCCGCGTCAGGGTCTGTGCTGCCAGCTCAGAGCCTGGAGCCTGTTTTGGATTCTGTGTCTCCCTCTCTCTGACCCTCCCCCATTCATGCTCTGTCTCCCTCTGTCTCAAAAATAGATAAACATTAAAAAAAAAATTAAAAAAAAAAATAAAAACGTCATAGCTATCACAAACTAGAAAACTACTCTCGAGGATCCTAACAGGCAATGATAACCCATCTCTGCTTCTCAACACTCTTGCTCTTGAGTTCTCTATAAAATCACCTTTCCTTGTTTGCATACTCTTATCCTTCTCTGGGTATAGGTGGGTAGAATATTGCTCAGTAATAAGAAGGAATAAACTACTGATAAAACAACTTGATGGATCTCAAGGGCAGTATGCTTGAGTGAAAAAAGCCACTCTGAAAAGTCACATACTGCATGTTTCCATTGATGGCAAAATCACCAAGATGAAGAACAAATTAGTGGTTCATAGGGGTTGGGGATGTGTTGGGAGTGAGGAGAGTAGGAAATGTCTGTAAAAAGGTAGCGTGAGGGAGATTTTTTATAGTGACCGAGTAGTCTGTATCTTGATTGTGGTAGTAGTTATATAAGTCTATCCATGTGATTAAATGAGGAATTATACACACCTATCAATATTGTGCTCATTTTTTTTTTTTTTTTAAGTTTACTTACTTTGAGAGAGACAGCAGAGGAGGGGCACAGAGAAAGGGAGAGAAAAAGAATCCCGAGCAGGCTCTGTGCTGTCAGCATGGAGCCCAACGTGGGGCTTGAACCTATAAACAGTGAGATCATGACCTGAGCTGAAACCAAGAGTCCAAGTTGGGAAGTTGGATTTGGATGTAAGTTTTAAAAAATAAAATAAAAAAGAAAAAGTGACTCATTTTGAGAGAGTGTATGTGTGCTCGCGGGGGGCGGGCGGGGGGGGGGGCAGAAAGAGGGAGAGAGAATCCCAAGCTGGTTCCCTGCTATCAGCGCAGAGCCTGATGCAGGGCTCGATCTCATAAACTATGAGATCATGACCTGAGCTGAAATCAAGAGGCATACGCTTAACCGACTGAGCCACCCAGGCACCCCACAGTAAGTTTTTTTAAAATTAATTATCTTTTAATTTATACCCAAGTTAGTTAGCATATAGTGCAACAGTGATTTCAGGAGTAGATTCCTTA
The DNA here is from genome assembly GCF_028018385.1 of Neofelis nebulosa. NCBI lineage: Eukaryota > Metazoa > Chordata > Mammalia > Carnivora > Felidae > Neofelis > Neofelis nebulosa. Next base: position 36,949,246 of record NC_080787.1, read on the forward strand.
ATGTCCCTTACCCATTTAGCCCATCCACCCTCCCACAACCCCTCCAGCAACCCTCTGGTTGTTCTCTATATTTAAGAGTCTCTTATGTTTTGTCCCCCTCCTTGTTTTTATATTATTTTTGCTTCCCTTCCCTTATGTTTATCTGTTTTGTAGCTTAAAGTCCTCATATGAGTGAAGTCATATGATATTTGTCACAGTAAGGTATTTTTTAAAAAACGTATATACATTGTTTTTTTCAGACATAATGCTATTGCACACTTAATAAGACTACAGTATACTATAAACTTACATGTACTAAGAAACCAAAAAACTTATTTGACTTGTCTTATTGTGATATTTGCTTTATTGTGGTGGTCTGGAAGGAACCAAACTCAGCCTGCAGTATCTCTGAGATATGCCTGTATCCATTTCCTGGGTTTTATGTTTTATTGTAGTTATGTAAGAGGTAACCATTGCAGGAAAGCTGGTGAAGGGTACACAGGGCTTCTCTGTATGATCTTCACAACTTCCTATGAATCTATAACTAATTCAAAATAAAATGTTAAAAACATTAAAGAAGATGTTTGGGCTTAGGCTTCCAGAAAGATGGAGTAGATGTACTTTTCCCTATCCTACTGCTAAGTATAACTAAAACCCTAGAATGAATGTGTGTGTATGTGTGTGCGCACCGTGTGTGTGTGTGTAAAACAAGCGTAAGAAGACTGAAAGGTGGAAAGAAGGCAGACCTTGGGACCCAAGGAACAACATAATGAGCTCTGGATTTTTCTTTTTTGCTTCATATAGCCCAGACTTGGGAGCAGAAGGAGCAGGCAACCAAGAAATACTGATAGGCCATAGACAAAGCACACCCCAAGAAAAGCCTGCTTGCTTTCTTTTAGGAAAGTTTTTCAAATGTTTATATATATTTTTGAGAGAGAGTGTGTGGGCAGGGAGGGGCAGAGAGAGAGGGAAATACAGAATCCAAAGTAGGCTCCAGGCTCTGAGCTGTCAGTACAGAGCCCAACGTGGGGCTTGAACTCACAAACCCAGAGATCATGACCTGCACTGAAGTCGGGTACTTAACCAACTAAGCCACCCAGGTGCCCTGGAAGGCCTGCTTTCTACAGCCAAAGGACTAGAAAGGAGACAGCAAGATAGAAAACTTTTAGACAATAACCACTTTACTCCAGCCAAACACCACAGAAAAAAACCCTGGCCCTATTCCTACTTGTGCCACAAAAACCAAGCGGGGCACTTACTCTTCTACCTTTGTGAGGCTGTATTGAAATTCCCCAGTATTGAAATTCCCCAAACTCCTGCTGGGGTGGTATCAGAGAAGGCCAAATAAGGAGCTGAGATTAGCACCCCCATCAGTCAATAACAAGGCACCCAGCCTTCCTGACAGAGGTAATGGCAGAAGAGGCCTAGGTAGGACCTTAAGGACTTTCAACAATGTCCAGTGGTCATGAGGCTGCACACACCCCCATGTCAGTGGATCCCTTATGAGGGGCTGTGTGCTACACCCTGCTAGGGAAGTATAAGTTGAGCCCTACTAGAGAGCCAGGACGCCCATCTTAGCCTAGCAGTAATGAGGAACCCTTCCCTTGTGTGTCCAAGGAGGCTGATTGTCAACGTGGACTTCTATATAGCTTCACCTGACAGCAAGAGGGCCCCTCTCCATTTTGCCAGACCAGTGTGAGAAAAAGTCAGCAAAACAGAATGTTTAAATAAGATCCAGAGTCTTATAATACGAAAATGTCCAGGTTTCAATCTAAAATCACTCATCATACCAAGAATCAGGAAGATCTCAAATTGAATTTAAAAAAGTAATCAGTAGATGTCAAAACCAAGATGGCAGAGAGGCTAGAATTATTTGACAAGATTTTAGAGCAGCTATCATAAAAATGCTTCGATGAGCAATTATGAACATGCTCAAAACCAATGAAGAAATAGAAAGTCTCAGCAAAGAAATAGAAGACATGAAGAAGAAGCAAATGGAAATTTTGGAATCAAAAAACAAAAAATTCAGTGGATGGGCTTAACAGCAAACAATCAGTAACATGAAATAATCAGTAAACTTAAGCATAGAACAGTAAAAATACCCAGTCTGAACAATAGAGAGAAAATAAACTAAAAAAAAAAAAAAAAAAAGGTAGAACTTAAGGGACCTGTGGGACATAACAAAAGTCTAATATTCATGTTGTCAGAGCCCCAGGAGGAAAAAAAGGAAAGAGCCAAAGAGTGCACTAGAACAAATAATTGTTGAAAACGTCCCAGATTTGTAAGAGACATAAACCTATATATTCAAGAAATTGAATGACCCTCAATCAGGATAACTCATATACTTTTTTCCCCCAAGATTTTATTTTTAAGTAATCTCTCTGCCCAGAGTAGGGCTCAAATTTACGACCCCAAGATTAAGAGTCACATGCTCCATCAAGTGAGCCAGCCAGGTGTCCTTCAATCAGGATAATTCAAAGAAATCCACATCAAGTTATGTCAGAGTCAAACTTGTGAAAACTAAAGACAAAAAGTTTGAAAACAGCCAGAGAAAAATGATACCTTATTCTTGAGGGAAAACAATTTGAAGGACAGATGTCTCATCAGAAACAATGGACACCAGAGGGAAGTGGCAGAATAGTTTTCAAGAGCTGAAAGAAAAGAGCTGTCAGCCCAGAATCCAATATCCAGTAAAAATATGCTTCAGGAATAAATGGGAAATAAAGATGTCCTCTGATGAAAGAAAACTAAGAGAATTTACTGCTAGCAGACCTACTTTAAAAGAATGGCTAAAAAGTTCTCAAAACAGAAAGGAAACAATAAATGAATGAATCCCATAACATCAAGAATGAAGGAAACACAGTAAGCAGAACTGTGGGTAAGTATAATTAGACTACTTTTCCTGAGTTTGCTAAATTAATGTTGGATGATCAAAGCAAAAATTATGATGCTGATTAATGTAGCTCCGAATGTATACAGAGAAAATATTTAAGGCAATTATACCTATGGGAGGGAAAAGAGACCTAAAGGGAGGTGAATTTTCTGCACTTCACTTGAACTGGTAACTGACAGTAGAGTAGACTGTGATAAGACTGTGATATAAATAATGTAATAACTAGAGAATCAACTAAAAGCTATGCATCTAAAAGCTCTAAATACACAAAAACACTATAGTTTCCTCATTTCAAAACTTCTTACAAAGTTATACTAATCAAGACACTGTGCTATTGGTGTAAGGATGGACATACAGATGAATGGAATAGAAAGAATCGAGAATCCAGAAATGGATTGTGACTTTTATCAGCAATTGATTTTCACCAAGACATTCCAACGGGGAAAGATGATTCAACAAATGATGCTAAGACAACTGGATATCCACATAAGAAGTAAATGAAGTCGGTCGCATTTATCACACCACATACAAAAATGAACTCAAAATGGATAAAATTCCTAAATATCAGAGCTAAAACTTTTAGAAGAAAAATAGATGTAAATCTTCCTGACCTTGGATTATACAACTATTCCTTAGATGTAACACCACAAGCACAGCAACAAAAGAAAAAAAAAGAAAGAAAGAAACTGAATATCGTCAAAATTAAAAATTTTTGTGCTTCAGGGGTGCCTGGTTGGCTCAGTCAGTGGAGCGTGCGACTCTTGGTCTCTGGTCATGAGTTCAAGGCCCATATTTGGTGTAGAGATTATGTAAATAAACAACAACAACAACAAGCAAATAAACTAAAAAGTGACTTTTTGATGGGGGGGATTGGCAGAGCCATCTGAGGCTTTATTTGGGAAAAGACACTTGAATTGGCTTTTAGTTGGGGGCATGGGCAAGAGGGGTACCCAGGGCAGTGGACTTCCCCTAAGGATAGGCTGAGGATGGGCTGAGTATTAGGTGGGCCTCCTGTTCCCGACGCTGCCCTGCATGGCTCCTTCCCCCCGCAGGCTGGTTGTTCACTTGGATAGGACATCAGACGACTCGGACATCAGCTTCCCATCACAGATCTCAATCTTCTAAACCACCACAGCCTTGGAGGAACTGACACGGCTGAGGGAAGTGGAGCCCCTGCCAGGACTGAAGCTGGACTGGAAGGTACTCAGGCCATAGCGGAGACCAGGGCTCGTGAGGCTCCCATAGGCTGAGCCCAGCCCACCTGAGTAGCCGCTGGTGGTCTTAGTGTGGATACTCATGGTCTGCATCCCAGACTCCAGCCTGCTCTCCTTACCTTCTAGCAGCTTGTGGCAGATGGTGATCCCAATGTTCAGAGCCAGCTTGATGTTCATGAGCTCCTGGTACTCCCGCAGCTGCTGGGCCATGTCCTGCTTGGCTTGCTGCAGGGAGGCTTCTAGCTCGGCCACCTTAGCATGGGCATCCTTAACGGCCAGCTCCCCACGCTGCTCAGCATCAGCTATGGTGGCTTCCAGGAAAGCCCTCTGGTTTTTGAGGCCCTTGATCTCAGCATGGAGTTGGCTGATGTTCTGGTTCACCTCGGAAATCTCCGTCTTCGTGTGACGGAGGTCATCTCCGTGCTTCCCAGCCAATGTCTGCAACTCCTCATACTTGATCTGGTACATGGTCTCAGCCTCGGCCCGGCTGCGGTTGGCAATTTCCTTGTACTGGGCCTTAACCTCAACAATGATGCCATCCAGGTCCGGGGAGTGGCTGTTGTCCACGGGCAGCACCACAGACGTGTCCCAGAATTACAGCTGCCTTAAGAAGTTGATCTCGTCGGTCAGCCCTTCCAAGTGGGACTCCAGCTCCACCTTGTTCATGTAAGCTTCATCCACACCCTTCTTGGTGAGGACAAATTCGTTCTCCATGTCTGCACATTCTTTGATCTCCTCCTCATACTTAATTCTTGAAGTCCTTCACCAGGCTCTGCATGTTGCCAACCTCCACCTCCAGCTTCAACTTCTCCTGGCCCAGGGTGTCCGGCTGCCGCTGAAGGTTGTTGATGTAACTCTCGAACATCTTGTCGATGTTGCTCCGAGCAGTGTTCTGCTGCTCTAGGAGGCTCCACTTGGTCTCCAGAATCTTGTTCTGCTGCTCCAGATGCTGCACCTTTTCGACGAAGGAGGCAAACTTGTTGTTGACACTCTTAATCTGTTCCTTCTCCTGGGTACACACAGCCTGGATGTTGGGGTCCACCTCCAGCTTAGGGGGGTTCAGCAGGCTCTGGTTCACTGAGACAGCCGTGATGTCCCCCACACCCCCCAGCCCTGCTGTAGCCCCCAATCACACTCATGCTGCTGCCCAGGCCACCCCTGAAGCTGCTTCCCCTGCCCACCTGGGACAGGGCAGAGCTGATGTGGGAGTCAGGTGCATTAGTGAAGGGGTGGCTGCTGAAGGCCCGGGGGTCGGAGGTGGACACCTTGTAAGACTTCTGGGTCACCCTGCTGGACATGGTGGAGGCTGGAGTGGAGGCGAGTAGGCTGAACCTGACTGAGGTTCGAGAAAGAGCTGAGAAGTTGCTTCTAGGGTCTAAAAAAGACTTTTTGTGCATCAAAGGACACAATCAGGAAAATGAAAAGATGACTCACAGAATTGGAGAATTTTTTGCAAATAATATATCTGACAAAGGATTTGTATCTGGAATATAAAAAGAACTATTGCAACTCAATGACAAAAAGACAACCTGATTTAAAAGGAATCTGAATAGATATTTCTCCAAAGAAGATATACAATGGCTTCTAAGCCATGAAAAGATGCTCAACATCATTAGCTATCAAGGAAATATACACAAATTCTTAAGCAAATATTAACAATAGAATTCAGCAATCTATGAAAGTAATTATATACCATGGCCAAATGAGGTTTATTCTAGGGATACAGGCTGGTTCAGAATTTGAAAGTCCATCAGTGTAATACACCATGTTAACAGGGTAAAGAAAAATCATATGAATATAACATCCAATGCAGAAAAAAAACATTTGAAAAAATTGAACATTTATTCTTGATAAAAACTCTCAGAAAAGTAGGACTAGAGGAGAACTTCCTTAACTTGATAAAGAACATCCACAAAAAATCTACAGTGAACGTTATACTTAATGGTGAAAGACTGAATGCTTTCCTACTAAGACTGGGAACAGAAAAAGTATGTGTACTTTCATTGTTACAGCATTCCAACTGGTCTTAAGGGTCCTTTTGCTTCCAGCTTATGCACTCCTTGCTTGCTGACCAAAGTCCCATGGTCTGTAGCAGAACTAACATAGTCTCCTTGAGATTTTCAGACCACTGCCTTAAGCAGTGAAGGACCCATCTTTCTCAGAAGATAAGATCTGACTACGTTCGAAAACAGTCGCCACTGGTGTCAGCAAATCTGTTCAGGGTCATGTTGACAAAGGACAAACCCAACCACCTGGGCACCAGCTTCTCCTGCACATAGCCCCCCTCCCTTTTCCCATAACAACTTCTTCTCCTTCTTCTTCCCCTCCCCCTCCTCCTTCATCTTTCTTGTTTTAGAGAGAGACAGAGCATGAGCAGCAGAGAGAATCAGAGGGAAAGAGAGAGAATCCCAAGCAGGCTTCACGCTCAGAGTGAGGTCTGATGCAGGGCTTGATCCCATGACCATGAGATCACAACCAGAGCCAAAATCAAGAGTCATTTGCTCAACTGATTGAGCCACTCAGGCGCCCCACCCCCATGACTACTCCCTTAAAACCTTCCATCTTCCCTGGTTGCTGGCTTCCTGAATAAAGCAACCTTTCCTTTCACAGGGATCACTTGCCTCCCAAGTATTGATTGAGTGGCAAGCAGCAGAACCTGTTCTCTATCTGGTAACATCACCAGACCTATTAAACAAAGTGCCAGGAATTGTAGCCTGCTCTATAAGTCAAGAAAAGGAAATAAAAGACATTCATATCAGAAAAGTAGAAATGCTCTGTATACAGAGTGTATTAATGTCAATATTCTGGTTTGTGATATCATACTGAAGTTTTACAACATGTTACCCTTGGGGGAACTGAGTAAAGGATACAGGAATATCTTTGCATTATTTCTTCCAACTGAAAGTTAACATACAATCATCTCAAAATGTTTAACTTTAAAAAAAGTATGGATTGGGCCCAAGTTCCTTTTATTTATTTATATTTTATTTTAAAAGTATTTTTTTTAACGTTTTATTTATTTATTTTTGAGACAGAGAGAGACAGAGCATGAACGGGGGAGGGGCAGAGAGAGAGGGAGACACAGAATCGGAAACAGGCTCCAGGCTCTGAGCCATCAGCCCAGAGCCGGACGCGGGGCTCGAACTCACAGACCGTGAGATTGTGACCTGAGCTGAAGTCGGCCGCTTAACCGACTGAGCCACCCAGGCGCCCCTTAAAAGTATTTTTAAATGTTTATTTATTTTGAGAGAGTGAGAGCGAGCATGAGTGGGAGGGGGTAGAGTGAGAAGAGAGAGAGAATCTTAAGTAGGCTCCACGATGTCAGTGCAGAGCCCATCGTGGGGCTTGATTTCACCAACCGTAAGATCATGACCTGAGCCAAAGCCAAGAGTTGGTTGCTTAACCAACTGAGCCACCAGGGTAGCCTCTTTTATTTTTATATGCTTTGCATTCTTAGCATTGCAGGAAAAGATAAACACATTAATATTATTTGTTAGACTATGAATTCTCCTATTCCACTGGCCCTAGAGGGACCATATTTTTTTTTTAGAGCATGAGTTTTTCCTTTCAACAAAAACAATTCATTCACCAGGCATGATGAATTGTTCAACAAGGATTCTGAGTCTCTGAGCTTGGGGAGGCTTTGTTTTACATAGCTGATGTCAGATATCCAATCAGCTGCTAGGGTTCTCCAGGAAAAGAAGTACAAAATGCAAGAAATTGCCTCAAGGCCGCTACAGCTGGCAGGTGAATTGGGAGGGAGTGATAATGGTCAATAATCCTGGCAAGAAACTTTTTCCATAGGATCTATTGGTTCCTGGAATGTTTTGAGAGGTGGGCAGAGGGACAAATAATGATAGACTGTGCAGTCCTGCTGGAGGGATTTGGGTAGTAGAGCACCCAGGCTGAGGATTATTTGCTTCCCTTTTAAAAAGGTAATTTTGGGGGGCGCCTGGGTGGCTCAGTCGGTTGGTGGTCCGACTTCGGCTCAGGTCATGATCTCGCGGGTCCGTGAGTTCAAGCCCCGCGACGGGCTCTGTGCTGACGGCTCGGAGCCTGGAGCCTGTTTCGGATTCTGTGTCTCCCTCTCTCTCTGACCTTCTCCCATTCATGCTCTGTCTCTCTCTGCCTCAAAAATGAATAAACGTTAAAAAAAAAAAAAGGTAATTTTGGGGGCACCTGGGTGGCTCAGTCGGTTGAGCGTCTGACCACTCTGCTCCTGAGGTGGAGCCCCGCACGGGACTCTATGCTGACAGCTCAGAGCCTGGAGCCTGCTTCGGATTCTGTGTCTCCCTCTCTTTCTGCCCCTTCCCCACTCATGTTCTGTCTGTCTGTCTCTCTCAGGAATAAATTTTTTTTAAAGGTAATTTGGGGGAACTTCTAGGGAAAATTGAACTTATTACAAGGTACACATAGGAATACACGAATTTTGTTGGTTATTTAAAAAATTTAACATTTATATAGTTGACCATGCTTAAACTATCTCTGGAATCAGGCAACAATTGTATTATGTGCACGTATTAGGTGCATACATTACCTATTCACAAATATGAATAGCTGGCCAGATTTCCTATAAGCCTGTCTCAGAGAGTATTTTACCAGGATTTTGCTCTACGATTTAAGTCCAAAAAACTGCCATCTTTTCATCTTTGCCACCGGTTCTACAGGTGTCCCCCAGCATATGGGTTACACTTTTAAATGCACGAACGAAATAGAGTGGAAATAGCAACTAGATTGAGAGGAAGAACACTTGGGTTCTAGTCCTGAGTCTAAGTAGTTGTGGCTGTGGGCAAGCTTTTTCAACTATTTTCCTGGGCTTCAGTTCCTTACGTGTTGGGTAAACATTTGCCTATTGGTTAGCCAGGGAGAGATTAAGAGGAGCACCAAGATAGACGGTGACGCGGCGCCCCCTTCTCAGTTCTTTAGCACAAAGCAGCAGACCGCGGTGGTTCTAAGGGTCCGTGACGTTCTTGAGACTATTTGTCACTCCTCAGTCCGATTCCTGGAGTGGAGTTAGTTGGTGCTCAACCAATAAAGAATGACCGTGTGAAGGAAGTGAACGAGAAATGGGCCAGGGGCTGCGCAATTATCTGGCGAATTCCTGCCAAAAATTACAAACATGCCGCCTTTTCCCTTATGTTTCAAAGCAATTGCGGGAGTGTGAACCTTGTATAGTTCGGAGGCGAAACCTTTCAGTGGCTGACCGCAGGGCAGAAAGAGAGAGAGTACGGAGCTAGCTCTCCCACCCGTCGCTGCGCGTGCGCGCGCTCGCCCCGCCCCTCACCACGCGCCAGCCCCGCCCCTCGTCACGCGCGCCCCTCTCGCAGCGCGCGCCTCCGGCCGCTGCGAGCCGGGCTAGCAGCGCGCGGTCTTCGTGTCTCTCCCCGCTGGCTACCGCGGCGCCGCGCGGGTGGGTGGGATCGTGGCGGAGCTCCCGGCGCCGGGGCAGGGGCGGGAGAGCGCCATGGCGGCGGCTGTGGCGGCGGCATCCGGTCCCCGCGCCGCGGCGAGTTGAGGGGCCGCCTCTTCACGACTGAGGAGGCCACAGCTGCCCGCCTGCCTTCCACGCGGGCCGCGGCTCCGGCATGGCCGGGATCATTAAGAAGCAGATCCTGAAGCACCTGTCCCGGTGAGAGCGCCAGCGCCGGCCCCCAGCCGTCCCGGGGCCCTTCCTAACCCCCTTCGACCCTCCTCCCGTACCCCCTGCTTCGGGCCGGTCTCCCTCTCTTCAGCCCGAGCCGGGACTCGAGTTGGACAGCCTCCGGCCCGCTCCGCTGGCCCCGACCGTTGTCACCACTCTTCTTCCTTCGCCCTGGGCCCTCCAGTGCTGGGCGCTCCTGCCCTCGGGGGGGACTCCAGGCTCTCCCCTCCACTCTCGCAGCCTCCGTATCCCTCCTGGCCGGCCGCCCCCGCACTCAGTTCCCACACAGCCGAACAGGTCACCCCGTCCTCGCTTGCACGTCCCCCAGACACTCAGACCGTCCCCTCCGAGGCCCCCAGGGATGCCACCCTTTCCTGTCCGACCCTGCCTTTTCCTCTCCCCTTTGGTTCCTCTGCCCGCCTCCTTACCGGCCCCACCAACCTTCCACCGCTTCCTCTTTCTCTCCTTCCTGGTACCAGGTCCAGACTGGACCCTTTATCCTCCGGCCTCTTCTAAATAACCGTGACCCCTAGTCCTTCATAGTGCATTTTCCGCTCGGATTTCCAACTCCGACACTGGTTTCTTCCTTCCTAGAAGCTCCCAGCTCCTCCACTTCTTTGGCTGACCCTGTTGCATCACCCCTGGAAAGGATATAATCCCTGCACCCGGGGCCATTCCCTTGATCTCTTTTCTCCCTCCTTTGCTTCTCTTCTCATTACACAAACTAAATGGATAAAGGTGATGAGAGTTGGGCATAAAGTTTCAACAACCTTCCCTTTAAGATGTGGAGGATTTTTGACAGCCTGTGAAATGAACTAACAAAGTCCACTTCTTTGCAGCCATTTATTAAGCAATGTTATGTCCCTCAGTAATTTGGGGGGGAGGAGGCTGGTGTCCGGCAAAACAGTTTCCAGTAACTGAGTCACTGCTGACTCCTGTGTTACCGTTGCAGGTTGTCTGAACCAGTATGCGCAAAAATTGGAAGCCTTTCACTTAGTTTTCGCTTCTTATTCCAAGGCAGGATTTGGGAATGCCTTAATACTTTTAACCAGCCTTTGTATCTCAAGGGGAGACTGATTCAACCCTTGTCCACACTGATCAGTGGTTTTCAGGAGGTGGGATTAGGGGGGTGTCGCTAGTCAACGGGGCACAGGGGCCTTGGACCAATGTACCTTTCCTGGTCTTTTCACTGGATTGATGAGTGGTATGGTGAGAAGCTTTTGCTGCCGCTGCATCCCCCTTTCTGGCTGATACTCTGGCTTATTTACTGTTCTTTGATTTTAGACTTTAGTAATTAGATTCAGATACATCTGTTAGTTAATCACCATGTTGTAAAAGTAAAAGCAGATTGGAGGCTGGGACTGGAAAGTGCCTTTGGACCCTTTACTCAGATTAGTTTTCTAATATATTATTTTTCAGGTAGCATTCATCTGGGGTGTTCCATGAGTTTGGTGGTTCTGTATAAAGATTTAAAAGTAGGACTAATGGGGGCGCCTGGCTGGCTCAATGGATAGAGGATCTGACTCTTGATCTCAGGGTCCTGAGTCACTTAAAAAAAAGGTAGGACTAGGGGCACTGGGTGGTTCAGTCTGTTGAGGGTCCTACTTTGGCTCAGGTCATGATCTCGTGGTTCATGAGTTCGAGCCTCGCATCGGGCTCTGTGCTGACAGCTCAGAGCCTGGAGCCTGCTTCAAATCCTGTGTCTCCCTCTCTTTCTGCCTCTCCCCCACTGGTGCTCTCTCTCGCTCTCGCTCTCAAAAATAAACATTAAAAAGGTAGGACTAATGAATGTGAGTGGTACAGAAAATTTAACTAAAGGAAAACTATTCATTTAAATAAACATAGAATCAGAGAATTTTAGGATTTAGAGATGATCTCACCCAACATAGCCTCGTGTTTAAGAGCCCAGGCTCTTTCTGGTTTACTTTCTTCAACTGTAAAATGAAGACAATAATAGTGTCTAACTCAAAGGGTTATTGTGAGGGTTACATGAATAAATATATGTAGACTTAGCACAGTGCCTAGCACATAGTAAGTGCTCAGTTAAACATGGGCTGTAGTTATTTTGGGGGCCATGACTTGGGTGACAATTTGATATAAGCCATAGACTTCTCCAGAAAAATACACATATGCAAACAGGTAATCTTTATATAAATTCTTGCGGAGAGTTATTAACCCCCAAAGCACATGCCTGAATCTTTCAAGGGATCCTGGAACTAGGTGAATAACCCCTGACTAGTTAGTTTCACTCTCCTCATTTTATGGCTGAGGAAACTAAAGCCCAGAGAGGATAAGCAACTTGCCCAAGTTGCAATGGAAGGTAAAGTAATGGAATAGAATCCAGCTTAGTGCACACATATTCTGTGTACTCTCTATGAATATAAAGTTTTTAAAGAAAAAATTTAATACTATACACTGACCTATTCAGTGGATCCTTGGAGATGAACAAAGTATCTCTTTTAGATGAAGTAGGAGTAGGTATGACAGACATTGGGAGAAATTTCTGGGTTCCTCAGTGTTGTGCGGTTGATAGGGAAGAGGAAGAGAAGGTTATTTGGGTCTGCAATATCAGGGCTCCAGGAAAAGGTGGTAGGACATGGATCTATTTGAGGGATAGATCAGACTCCTTGGGCCTTTGGCCTAATCCTGTATGACATTTGTGTCTTTGTATGGTCTCTACGATACCTGCAGAGGCTGGCCTGCCTGAAGGGAAGCCACAGCTTCTGTGGCTTGCCATATCTCATGGAGAAAGAGAAGAGAAGGTATACTGAGTTACCTCAGTATGTTAAATAAATATTTGTAGGTGTTTAATAATTACTTGTGGATGATGACAGTGCCACTTGACCTGGAGGAGAGTGTCTTAACAGCAGGAGGGATATTTCAGTGACTCTCTCTCATGTTTAATTTTGGTCATGAAGTATAAGATATTAAAGTGTTTTGTTAGAATGCTTCTTATCAGTAGAGTATTTTGGTAAACAAGATTTGAGAGAAGTGGTCATCAAGATGTTTTTGTTAAGTGCCAGCTCTAGGCCTGGCCCTGATCTGGTCACTGGGGATTCAGCAGGGAAGAAATGTAAATATCTTTTAAGGACTTTAACCTATGGTTTGGATGACTGCTGTGTAATACAAATAGTTTCAATGCACAGTATTCATTTAAATTGACCCAGGAGGAGACCTTTACTTAGAAACAAAAGTAATCATTAAAAAAATCCAAAATTGATTTTTCACTAAATTAGATTATTTTTGTTTTAGCTCACCTTAGCTAATGTCCTTTTGTAAGAAATGTGATTGATTGTCAAGTAAGTCAAGGGACTGTGGCTCATGGAAAGAGCATGGGACTCTGGAGTCAGAGAAGCCTGATTCACCTTCCAGCTCTGGCCTTTTGAATGGGTCAGCCTTTCTGAGCCTTAGTTTTCTTATCTGTAAAAGATGAAAATAATGAAGAATACTAAGTACCTAGCACATTGTTTTGAAGATTGGGGATAAAGTATTTATTACAGGGCCCAGCATATAAGTAGGGTTTAATAAAGAGTAGCTATTATAACATGACCAGAGAAGTTAGGAATACCTCCGTAGTATGGGTGACAGCAACCCACTTGACTGGCTCTTTTAGAAACCTACCAGAAGTCTTAATTATTTACTCTAAATAGCTGCAAGAAATGTGACCCCGAGTGACAGAGAGACGGCTGATAGGCATGATAGATATTTTAAAAACAAGTATTAATGAAATCCAGAGGCATACAAGATTTCAGAGTCCTCTTGGAGAATAAGAGACCCTACTGTGAGCTCAGCCCTCTTAGTTCGTGATCAGTGCCTCCCCTTGTTATTATTCATCATCCTGAGGAGATCATTGTGGCCAACCCCCAGTGGACAGTGGGGAGCTGCAGGCTCAGAGAAACTGACTGCTGGCCCAGGGTCTGTTTAGGTGAAGATTTATAGGAGTAGTTTTAACTTCCAGGTCATGCCCCTTTTTACTAAACTTTACTTATTATTGCTTTCATTTCCTAAATAATTATTTTGCTCATTTTCTTTCTTTTTTTTTTTCGCATGTGCACAGAGCAAGTGGGAAAGGGGCAGAGGGTGAGTGACAGAATCTTAAGCAGGCTCCACACCCAGTGTGGAGCCCGATACATGGCTGAGACAAAAGTAATCACGATGAGTGGGACGCCTGGGTGGCTCAGTCGGTTAAGCCTCTGACTTCAGCTCAGGTCATGATCTCACAGTTTGTGAGATTGAGCCCCACGTCGGGCTCTGTGCTAACAGCTCAGAGCCTGGAGCCTGCTTCAGATTCTGTGTCTCCCTTTCTCTCTGCCCTTCCCCCACTCGTATTCTGTCTCTCTGTCTCTCAAAAATAAACATTAAAAAAAAAAAAAAAAAAGTAATCATGACTGTGAGATCCTGACCTGAGCCTAAATCAGGAGTCAGACACTTAACCAACTGAGCCAGTCAGGTGCCCTGTGCATTTTCTAGTAATAGTCAAATCTTATATGTCTTTGTTTCCCTTCTTCATTTTCTTGTGTTGCTTCAGAATAAAGCATTTTTTTTTTTTTACTTAGCAAATACTTAATGATAATAACCAACTGTATAAATAAGCACTTTACAAGTCTTATAATGATGTAATTCTCAAACTAACCCTATGTGGTAGTTATTAGGCCTATTTTATAGATGAAGAAATGAGGCACAGGGAGGTTAAGGAACTTGCCCAAAATCATAACTAGTAAGTGATGGAACTGAGATTCAAATGTAGGCGTTCTGATTCTCTTTACTGTTAGGCTACTATAAGCTTCCCATCTTCTGAATATTTCAAATTGAGTATACTCTTGTCATCAGCATCCATATGAAGAAACAATATTACCAGCACCTAAGAAGCCCCCTTGTGTCTTCTGTCATTATCTCTACCAAAGAGTAACCACTGTCCTGATTTCTAACAATATAGATTCTACCTGTTTTTGTATTTTATATAAATGGGATCATATAATATATATGCTTCTCTGTCTGGCTTCTTTAGCTCAATGTTATTTTGTGAGATTAATCAAATTGTAGACTCTGCAATTTCATTGCTGTGTGGCATTCTATTATGTGAATATACCTCAATTTATTGATATGTTTTACTATTGATGGACATTTGGTTAGCTTCCCAGTTTGGGCTATAATGAACAGTGCTGGTAGAAACATTCTAGTATATGTCTTTTGGTGAGCAAATATACACATATCTATTGGGTATATGCATAAGAGTGGAATTTCTGGGTTGTGGGATATGCATATGATAAATTTTAATAGATGTTTTTAAACAGTTTTCCAAAGTGGCTGTACCAATTTCCATTTCCACTGGAAGTGTTTGAGAGTTCTGGATGGTCTGCATCTTTGCCAACACTTGGTATTTTTCGTCTTTTTCATTTTAGCCATTTTGGTGGATATGTTTTGAAAAAAAATTTTTTTTTTTTAACTTCATTGTGGTAAACCAGATAGCTACTTTATATTTGCCTCTGTTTAGTTTTTAAATTCTGATCTATTTGTAAATTTTAGTCACAAGCAAATGTCAGAACATCGAAAACATAAGATCTTTTTGGAGAAATGTTCAAATTAGGCAGGTTAAATAAAAATAATTAGGGTAATTTATAACTACCACCCCATAAAATTTCTTACTTGGAATGGTGTCTTGTGTCTTAAAATGTAGCATTTAAAAGTAATAAAAATTTCAAAGCCATACAGTTGTATGTATCTGACACACAATAGCTTAATGTATGGTTCACAAATCATGAAATGACCTGCTTTGAAAAATTGATTGAGACGCACATCAGTGTAGCAGAAAGAACCAGGACTTTGGATTCCAGAAGGTGGCCGCACATTTTGACTCTGCTGCTTATAAGCTGTGTGTTCAGCAAGTCTTTCAGCTTCTTGAAGCTCAGTTTCCTTATCTGTGAAATGGGAGACAGTAATGCACAGTGTGGTTTTGAGGATTAGAAGTAATTTATAAAAATGCCTGGTTCTGAAAAAGTATTCAATAAATAGTGACTATTACTATTTATCTAGAAGTTGAGCAATCTCAAGAGAGATTGCTATTAGTTTCTTTCTTTATTTTCTTTCTTTCTTTCTTTTTTTTTTTAAGTTTATTTATTTTGAGAGAGCATGCAAGTAGGACAGGGGCAGAGAGAGAGAAAGAGAGAATATCCCAGGCAGGCTCTACACTGTCAGTTCAGAGCCTAGCTCGGGGCTTGAATCCACAAACCATGAGATCTTGACCTGATCGGAAATCAAGAGTCAGATGCTTGACTGACTGAGCCCAACATCTTTAAGGTTGTGGCTAACATATCTAAGGGATTAGACATTTGGGGGGCACCTGGGTGGCTCAGTTGGTTAAACGTCCAGCTTCAGATGCTCTTTGTATCAGTGCTTAAGGAGAGGAGAGAACAGGGGCTATTCCTGTCTATCGCTTTTTGGGTTTTGTTTTGTTTTGTTTTGTTTTTTAATATCAAGGCATACTACGAAGAAGAAACTTTGACCTCAGCATGGATGAAATAGCAGAAATATATACATGGAGTTGGGTCCAGTGAATTTACTTATACATAATCTAAGAACATAGCACAATCATATATTGTATTCTTAGAGTGAAAAAAAATTAGAGGTCATTTAGCTCTCACCTAATATAGAACCTGTTTGGATAATAAATCTGTAAGTAAGGCTTTAATCATTGAAAGAAAAAAAAAGATTCTTTTCATCACAGCTCAATTCTCTACACACACTGGAGTGTGTCTTCCTTGATGGCAGGGATAGTGGTCCATTGTCTGCCTTGAAAACCAGAGAGTTTGAAGATGCTTTGAGTGGGTGCAGAAGATGTGTGGAATGGGAATGCATGGCTAGAATTCAGGGAACCTTAAACTTAGGGAGTAGGGATAGTGGTGGGGGGAGACAAAGGGTCAAGGAAATCCAGTATTGTTAAGAGACCTTTTATCATTGTGTGATGAGGCAAGTACTTGCTACTGATGTTGACTTATCAGTATCAGATACTGTAGAACATTTTCCAGTATTTATAAGCAGTAGAATCAATCAGTATCTATATAGTAAAGCAGAAAACAAGTATAAAATATTATAGGTTAGAATTTAGGTAAAGGGTATGTAGTTTGTACCTTCTTGCTACGAACATAAGGACTAGATGTATCATAAATATTTGTTGGATTGACATTGTTTTATTTGCCTACAGCAATGATCATTTTACATATATACTTAATCTGTATAGTCCATTGGTCATGTGTAGCTTGGATGTTAGCCCATTGTTTAAGAAAATTAGAACAGTGGTGCATCTAGGTGGCTCAGTCAGTTAAGTATTTGACTCTTGGTTTTGGCTCAGGTCATGATCTCACAGTTTGTGAGTTTGAGCCCTTCATTGAGCTCCGTGCTGTCAGTGTGGAGCCTGCTTGGGATTCTCTCTCTATTCTTCTCTCTCTGGCCCTCCCTGCTTGTGCACTCCGTCTCTTCTTTATAGTTAAATAAATAAATAAACTTTAAAAAAAGAGGGGTGCCTGGGTGGCTCAGTCAGTTAAGCGTCCGACTTTGGCTCAGGTCATGATCTCGCGGTTCATGGTTCGAGCCCCACATTGGGCTCTGTGCTGACAGCTCTGAGCCTGGAGCCTGCTTTGGATTCTGTGTCTCCCTCTCTCTCTGCCCCCCCTCCCCCACTCATGCTCTGTCTTCCTCTCAAAAATAAATGAACATTAAAAAAATTAAAAAAAAATTGGAACATTGATGGTGAGAGGTTAGTATATGTAAGTCTCTGACTTATGGAATGATCTCAAATTTTATTTCTAAGTTTGGAATTGGGAGTGTGTAGTTTAGTAGAAATATTGTATTGAGTGTTGAATAGGTTCTCAGGTTAGCCCACAAAACCCATAGTGGGTTAACTACATATAAACTCAGTAGATGGGAGTTTTGGTTGTTAAGGAACCATTTGAAGGAGGAGTGGAGATGAAATAGAAGAAAAAAGTTTTTTCTCTCCCAATCCTTGGAGTAAAATCTTTTAGGTCATTGAGATCGCAGCAAGGACTTTTTATGGTTGTGATTTAGGAGTGTGACCAGCATTTAGCGGGCTAGAGATGCTGAGATCATGCAGAATTATGTCACACAAAGAAGCATTGTCCTTTGTCCTTTTGAATTTTGAGTATTTGTTAGACGTTTACATAGGTGAGTTGCCCGTTTATATAAACATAGAGTCTAACTCTGTTGTAATAAACACAAAATATTGTACAACTTTAAACTACAGTGAATGTTCTAGATTGCACCTACCATGGGGGGAGGTTTTTTTTTTTTTTTTTTTTTTATGTTTATTCACTTTTGAGAGAAAAAGAGAGACACAGCATGAGCTGGGGAGGGGCAGAGAGAGAGGGAGACACAGAGTCCGAAGCAGGCTCCAGGCTCCAAGCTGTCAGCACAGAGCCTGATGCAGGACTCAAACTCACGAACCGTGAGATCATGACCTGAGCCAAAGTCAGATGCTTAACAGACTGAGCCACCCAGGTACTCCGGGAAGATTGTTTCAAACTTTACCAAGTGTTTGTCATTATTTTAGAAAATGTTGTCACTCTTGGCAGTGCCACTCATGGAATTGAGTCTGTCAGGGTTGGGAATCGCTAACTTAAGACTAAATTCTGAAACAGCTGAAGTTTGCTCTTGATACGCTCTCTCTTCTCTTGATGTCTCTTTCCCACCTCCTCATGCACCCCATTGCTCTAATTCTGCCCTCAGCCCTCCACTACCATACCGCCCTCCCAAGCCTGCATGCCTTCCTCCTCTCACTTTTGCACCAAAATTCCCAGTTCTTTAGGATATGTGATTTCAGCTAAGTCAGGGGTGAATGTAGAGAACATATTTTGGAGAAGGAATGCTACTCTAATTAGACCAATTCTAATTCAGAAAATGTCCCACAGGGTCAGCTTCCCTAAGTTCCTCTTATTTTCATAGCTTTTGAGTCCACAAATACTCTTAAAAGTTCCCAATTTGTTTTTTATTTTCCAAAAATGGTTTCCATGGCAGTGGGGGAGGAGCAGGGGTCTGGGCAGCTGTTTGTGGTATGTGTGTGTCTTTGGAGAGTTGGAGAGTTCTAAAATCTAGAAAATCCAGAAAAGGATAGGCTAAGTTCATTGGAGCTTGAGTGCCTCCAGCTCTCTGGTCTAGTGCTTTCCTGGGCAGAGCTGAAAACATGCATTTCTCTTTTCTTAGATAAATCTGTTTTCCTTTTCTTCTCCTCTTTCCTTCTTTCTCTCTCTCTCTCTGAAATCTGTGTGTTTTTTAAATTCATGTTAAAGAAAGGGCTGCAGTTCAGGAATACAGTTTATTTGAGACAATGTCTTAACAGAGGTTGATTTCTCTCATTGAGAAAATGTCTTAACAGAGGCAATGTATTTTTCCTGAACCTCAGCAGAGTCCTTCCTCTCTCCCTTCCTTTCAGATGGAGCTGACTTGTGGCTCCTTAGTCCTCTGAGCCCGTAAACCTCTGAGAGGTTCTTCAGTTTCTTTGGGGAAGATTTGCTGCAAGATAGTTGGATGGTCAGGTGCAGGTGGTGGTTCACTCTTTCTCAGATACGGAGCTAGCCTTCACCTCAGCTAATCCCAGGCCCCGGGCTGCCTTTGAGGACTCTGTTTCTGAGACCATTTATCCATTAATTCTATCAGGAAACTTGTATTGACCACCTGAATTGTGTGCCAAGCGCCAGCAACTCCAAAAACTTGAGACAGGCATCCCTTTCAAGGACTCAACTGCATCCAGTGAAAAACAGGCCTGTAAACAATAAGCAAGGCATTAAGAAGTTATCTGTGGAGCCTGAGGGGCACAGACAGTCAGGGGCAGAGAGGTGATGCCAGGCAGAGGGAGCTGCATGAGCAATGGTACTGAACTGAGAAACAGTAGGGTGCCTTTAAGAGACTGCATATGGTTCTGTGTCCCTGGAATGTAGGGTTTGAGGGTGGAACATAGATAGAGATGATACTGGGAAGATAGAGGCTAGATCATAGATGTCTGTATACTACACCAACACATCTAGGTAGGGCTCAGCTTATTCTCTATTGCCATTGATCCAGGTCTGAGGCAACAAACTTCTCCAGACCTTTACACCTCTGTTGACTTTGTTAAAAGTCAGAGAGATGGCATAGTGTAGTTGAGGCTGCAGGTTCTTGAGCCATACTGCTTGATTCTGAATCCTAGCTTGCTGTGATCTTGGGCAAGTTACTTAACCTTTCTATACTTGTTCTCTCTTCTGTCAAATGGAGATAATCGTTGTCCTTTATATCATGGGGTCATTGACAGAAATCAATTAATTAAAACAGAGTGCTTATTAGGACAGTGCCTGGAAGAAAGTAAGCAATTATTAAATGTTAGCTATTATTTTAAAAATAATTTTTATTCTCAGAGAAATATCCTTCTTTTTCATTTTTCCTGATATATATATTTTTATTCTAAAGGCTTCTAGACAGAGCTTATATTTAAATTTTTAAAAAATTTTTAAGTAGGCTTCAGGCCCAGTACAGGGCTTGAACTTAAAACTGTGAGATTATGACCGTGAGATCAACACCTGAGCTGAGATTAAGAGTCAGTCACTTGGGGCACCTGGGTGGCTCAGTTGATTAAGTATCTGACACTTGGTTTCAGCTTCAGGTCATCATCTCATGGTTCGTGAGTTGGAACCCCTCGCTGGGCTCCACCCTGACAATGAGGAGCCTGCTTGGGATTCTGTCTCTCCCTCTCTCTCTGCCCCTCTCCCACTCCCTCTCTCTCTTTCTCTTTCTCTCTCTCTCTCTCTCTCTCTCTCTCTCTCTCAATAAATAAATCATCTTAAAATTAAAAAGGAAAAAGTCACTTAACTGAGCCACCCAGGTGCCCCTTTTAGACACAGCTTTTAGAATATACTTATTTTTCTCTCTCTCCTTTTAAAAAACCTTGTACTTTCTACTTGTCTCTAATGGGAAGGGTGTGCCTTCTACCTTAACTTCACAGATAAGTTTATTTCCGTGTTTACATATGACACTCTTAAACCTGGTTTAACGTATCCAGTTAATCAGAGTATTATAGTTGGCTTACAGTGTGTGATAGAATGTGGTTGGATTGTTGGATATACCCTTTAGTTCATTCCATCTCTTTGGCAATTATCATTTATTTGCTTTGTATTACAATCAATAAAAATTAATTGAGCATTCTTGTCCTAGACTTTGTGCCAGACACAGATGGAAATGACACAATGTTAGCTTTAGAGGAACACATAGTCCTTAGGGTTAGAGACCTTTGTTTTTGTTGTTGTTTTAATTTTTTTTTAATATTTATTTTTGAGAGAGAGAGAGAGAGAAAAAAAAAATGTGAATGGGGGAGGGGCAGAGAGAGGGAGACAGAATCTGAAGCTGGCTCTGTACTGTCAGCACAAAGCTTGATGTGGGGCTCGAACCCATGAACCATGAGACCATGACCTGAGCTGAAGTCAGACACTCAACCCCACTGAACCACGCAGGTGCCTGCCCTGAGACATTTTTTTTTTTTTAATGTTTTGTTTTTGAGAGAGAGAGAGAGAAAGCACCAGTGGGGAGGGGCAGAGAGAGAGAGAGAGAGAGAGAGAGAGAGAGAGACAGAATCCCGGGCAGGGTGCAGGCTCCAAGCTGTCAGCACAGAGCCCAACACAGGACTCAAACCCATGAATTGCAAGATCATGACCTGAGCTGAAGTCGGACACCCAACAGACTGAGCCACCCAGGTGCCCCCCAAGACCTTTGTTTTTATTTTAAGCTCTTCTTTGTTTCCTCCACAGCTACTTATATGGTTTGAACCAATTTATACTAGTCAGTGAATATGCTATCTTAGGTATTTGTTCGTTGAATGATCTCTGTGGGGGAAACTACTCAGAGGTTTGCCAGGGGTTTTCTTTCACCATCAGATGTGAAACATAGCTCATTTTGAGCAGTCTGTGCTTTTTAAAGTAAACATACATGTTAGCCAAAATTATGGCCAATTCTGTTAAAAAATTAAGGACAGCCTTGTGTATGGAATCTTTTTTCCTCAGTTTCCTCCTTGAGTGTTTTTCAAAACTCAGATAATTTATGTGCCACACTTCTCTAAATAATTGTTTGAGGCTATACCATGGAGAAATCTCTGTTCACATTTCAGTAGTGAATAACCAACAATATCTGTTAGTAGAATAGGCCTCTTCTGAGCATTAGCAATGGGCAGTTTCACTTTGGCTAATCCAAGAGCCTGTGTGTAAGTCTTAAAATTAGAAATATAATATTCAGATTTCATTAATTCTAAGACTTGGGACATGAGGTGTAATATCTTCAAGACTGGTATGGGGAAAGAATCTGGGACCTAATCACTATGGGAATTGAATGGTTAAAGAATTGAGAGGGAAGAGAGCAGCTATTTCTGAGTTACAGTTGATGAGGAGCCCCCACTATCTTAGTTCTAATTCTAGAATGACCAATAAAAGGTTATGTAGAAAAGACATTGGCTAAGAAATTGCAGCCATAATTCCAGGTGGTACTCAAATACATTAACAGTAAGATGAGGAGGAGTCCATATGTAACATGCCTTACATGCCTGGATCCTTGCTAGTGGGCCACATTGCAAGTATTCAGTTCTAGAAGAAGACTGGTTTGGGTCACCTGCTGGCTCAGTCAGTAGAGTATGCAACTCTTGAGTTCGAGGCCTCAAGTTGGGTGTAGAGATTACTTTAAAAAAATAAAACCTTTAAACAATAAGAAGAAGATGAAGAAGGCTGGCTCAAACCAGACAGGGTATTAGGGCTTCAGCTAAATAGGCTAGGTTTTAGCAAGGCTTCCAGCTTAGGGAAGGGAATTAGAATGTTCATCAGGGCAACTGTTGAGCATTAAGGAAAGAGAACTCTCCAGAATCTCCAGAATATTAACTGGTCTAGTATTGGGATGGGAAGGTAGGGTAAATGGGAGGGCTTCAGTTCATTGACTACAGAGCTACCATGGATGTTCAGAATTTTGTATAATTGGTTACAATTATTGAGAGTGTAAATCAATATCATGTCTATGGGGGGAAATTTGTCAGTATCTGTCAAAATGTAAAATGTATAATTCCACTTTTATGAATTCATCCTATAGAAGGCATCAAACAAGTGAGAAAAACCTATAAGGCTATTTAATGAGAGTAATGTAAAAGAGTAATCAATAGGGACTTATTAAATAAATTATAATGCTCCATACAGAAGTGTTGCTTGTGGGTAGTCTCCAATTGCTAAAAAGAAATTTGACAGTATAAAATGCCTAAGATATATTGTTCATTGAAAATAAAAGCAAGTTTTAGAAGAGTATATATGGGATAATTCTATTTTATACATCTATCTATCTTACAGCCATAATTCCAGGTGGTACTCAAATATGTTAACAGTCAATTAGATGAGGAGTCCATATGTAACATGCCTGGATCCTTGCTAGTGGGCCAGATTGCAAGTATTCAGTCCTAGAAGACTGACTTGGGTCACCTGGTGAGCTCAGTCAGTGTGTGTGTGTGTGTGTGTGTGTGTATTAGAAACTTATTTTTTCCTTTTATACCTTTTCCTTTTTTCTTTATATTTTTTATATTTCAATTTTTTATGATAAGCAATCACTAAGAGGATGATTTATCTATTACCATTTATCACACTGTTTTGAGAGGGCACATTTGTGCACATCTGGTCATATGTGTTTTTGGTAACTCAAATCATGGTTGCCTTTTGGGGAGGATATAATACCAATGAGATCTAGTATAAAAGGTTTCTTCTAATGCTATAACAGTATCTTATGTTGACGTAGCTTTTTCTCAGATAACAATTATGAACTCTGGACAGTATATTAAAAAAAAAACCACACAACTATTTAAACACATTGGAAAGTGACCAAATCAGGCAGAAATTGACAGAAAATTTGAAAGATGGGAACCGTACTGGGTAGGTTTCTCATAAATCTTTTTTGCCTGAGGATACTCCCCAGTTTGCATGGTGGGCGGTGGCTAGAACTCAAGCAAAAATCTACGGTTTTACTAGCTTGGGGAGTCAGAGAATAGAGTTCAGGACTACAAGAGGGGCTGGGAAATGAGGGGAGAAATCTCAGAAAGGAGGGAGCAACAGAAGAGGGAGCCCTACAGTCTGCTTTTAAATTCTGTCCAAATCCTTGACATGCATGGGGAAAGGTTTCATGAAGCCTAGGAAAGGCAATAGTTAGCTGAAAGAATTGAGCTGAGATTTAGCTGCTGCCTCTTATGGGGGTGACAGAGTTTGGAGTATGAATCTAGACAAGTGAATTTCCCACTAGAACAAAATTCACTCTTCAGAGGAAGATTGACAGGATTTAGAATCTCAATAATGTTCAGTATACAATAATAAATGACTAGATGTGCAATGAAGGAAAATGTGACTCGTTGAGAATAGCAGTCAATAGAAATTGACCCCAAGATGACTCAGATGTTGAAATTATCAGACAAGGACATTAAACAAACTTGGTAATAATAAGTGAACAGATGGAGAATCTCAGCAGAGAAGTGGGAACTATAAAAAGAACCAAATGTAAAATCTAGAACTTAAAAGTACAATACCTGAAATGAAAAATTAATTGGATATGCTTAACAGCAGATTGGAGATGGCTAAAGAAAGGGTCGGTGAACTTGAAAATAGACAGGAATTATCCACTCTGAAGAAAAGAGAAAAAAGATTGAAAAACAAAAACAGCCTCAGGGACTGTGAGACAATATTAATATGTTTGTATTTGGAGTCCTAGAAGGCAAGGAGAGAGAAGACATGTGGCAGATTGTATTTTCCGAAGATGGCTGCAACAATATCTACCATCATACGTGTTCTTTTCTTGGCCAATAGAATCGGGTTGGAAGTGACATCCAAGCTACACAGAGTAACCACGTGTAGGTGCTTCAGTTAACAGTCCTTGCTGAGCTGGTCTTTGAGACATTCCAGTCCAGGAGCCAACCATGTGAGTGAAGAAGCCACTCACTTCTAGGTGATCCCAGCTCCCAGCCATTCATGGCATCCCAGATGAAGCCCCAGAATTCTTGAATCAGAGTAAAGCTTTCCCAGTTATCCCTTGAATGAATTTCTGATGCATAAATCTGTGAGCTTAATAAGATGCTTACTGTTTTATGGCACTAGGTTTGGAGTCGTTTATGCTGCAGTAGATAATTAAAACAAGACAAAAATATTTGCAGAAATAATAGCTGACAGGTAAACAAAAGACAACCCAATTTAAAAACAAGCGAAGGATCTGTATAGACATTTCTTGAAGGAAGATGCATAAATGGCCACAAACACATGAGATACTCAACATTATCAGCCATCAAGGAAATGCAGATCAAAATCACAATGGCTACAAGGATGACTGTAATTAAAAAGCTAATTACAGTGTTGGTGAAAATGTGGAGAAATAATAACAAATGTTGGTGAGGATGTGGAACAATAAGAACTCTCAAACATTGCTGGTAGGACTGTAAAATGGTGCAGCCACTTTGGAAAACAGTCTGGCACCTCCTCAAGAAGTATCAGAGTTAACCATTTTACACAGCAATTCCACTCCTACTTGTATACCCAACAAATAAAAGCGTATGTCCACATAAAAACGTGTACTTGCATGTTCATAGTGGTATTATTCACAATGTCTCAAAAGGGGAAACAACCCAAATGTCCCATCAACTGATGAATGATAAATGATGATAAACAATAATGATAAAACATTATATGGATGGTGTATCTGTATAATGGAATATTTTTGACCATAAAGAGGAAAGAAGTGCTGATTCCTGTTACAACATGGATGAACTTTGAAAATATGCTAAGTGAAAGAAGCTAGTCACAAGAGACCACATATTGTGTAATTCCATTTATGTTAAATGTCCAGAATAGGCAAATCTATAGAGACAAAATAGATAATGGTTACCAGGTTAGGGGGAATAAGGAGAGTGGAGATGATAGCTGAAGGGTACAGGTGTTTTTGGAAGAGGGTAATGAAAATGTTCTAAAATGGATTAAGCTTATGATTGCACAACTCTGTGAGTATACTAAAAACCATTCAATTAATTTTTTTTAATGTTTATTTATTTCTGAAAGAGAGAGCAGGGTAAGGACAGACAGAGGGAGACACAGAATCTGAAGCAGGCTGCAGGCTCCAAGCTGTCAGCACAGAGCCCGACGTGGGGCTCAAACCCATGAGTCATGAGATCATGACCTGAGCCGAAGTCAGACTTTTAACCAACTGAGCCACCCAGGCGCCCCCAGTCAATTGTACATTTTAAATGAATGTGTCTATGGTATGTGAATTCTATTTCAATAGAGCTGTTATTAAAAAAGAAATAGTGGCTAAAAGTTTCAAGTTTGGTGAAAAACAGATTTATAAAATCCAAGAATCTCAGTCAATCCTAAGTAGGATAGATATAAAGAAAATTACTCCAGGCACATCACGGTCATGTTGCTGAAAATTAAAGAGAAAGAGAAAATGAGAGCAGCCAGAGGAAAATGACTTCTCACATAAAGGAGAACAATGATAGAAATTAATGGCTGACTTCCCATCAATAACAGCAGTGGCAAGAATACAATGGACTGATATCTTTAAATGCTGAAAGAAGTTCTTAACCTAAAATTACATATCCAGCTTAAATGTTTTTTAAAAGTGGAAAGTAAAGGCATTTTTAGACTAAGGAAAACAGAATCCTAGCAGTACTATAAGAGATACTGAAGAAAGTTCTTCAGGTTGAAGAGAAATGATACCAGATGGAAATTTGGATCTATAAGAAAGAGTGAAGAACACTGCAAATGTAGATGTTCAAGACTATTTCTGTAATAGACAAGACTGTCTTATGGGTCTGTACCATATGTATGGTAGTCCTCCCTTATCCACAGTTTTGCTTTCCATGGTTTCAGTTACCTGTGGTCAACTGCAGTCCATAGCAGATGATCCTCCTTCTGACATATCATCAGAAGGTCAGTAGTAAGCTGATGCTGTGTCTTAGTACCTACATCAGTCACCTCACTTCAACTCATCAGGTAGGCATTTTATCATTTTATATCAACACAAGAAGAAGAAGAAGGGTGAGTACAGTAAAATGAGCTATTTTGAGAGAAACCACATACACATAATTTTTATTGCAGTATATTATAATTGTTCTATTTTATTATTAGTTATTGTTAATCTCTTACTTGCCTAATTTATAAACTTTGTCATAATTATGTTTTAATAGAAAAAAAAGGTAGTATATATAGGATTCAGTACTGTCTGCAATTTCAGGCATTGACTGGGGACATATCCCTCGTGGATAAAGGGGGACTGTTGTATATGTAATATATATGACAACTATGGTCCACAAGGTGAAGGACAGTAAATGAACTATTTTATTGCAGAAGTTCTTAAATTTTTACTTAAAGTAGTATAATATTAACTGTAAGTAGATTGTGATAAGTTTACATTGTGTGTCCCTAGAGTAGTCACACATAGGTAAGGAGGTTTAGCTAAAAATCCCATAAAATTACAATGAAATACTAAAGATAATTAGGTTAACCTAAAAAGAAGGCAGAGAAGGAGGAATAGAGGAACAAAAACCAGATGAAACAAATTGAATGCTAAACCAAAATCAACCAATATCGATAATTACATTAAGTGTAAATGGATTGACCACTCCAAATTAACAGTACAGGTTGTCAGACTGGATAAAAAAGGGATAGACACAAATAGGTTGAAAGTTAGAGGATGAAAAAAGGTACACCGTGTGAACAGTAAGCACAAGAATGCTGGAGTGGCTATATTATCATCAGACAAAATAGACTTCAAGACAAAGATTACTACTAGAGATAAGAGGGGTGCCTGGGTAGCTCAGTTGGTTGAGTGTCCAACTCTTGATTTTGGCACAGGTCATGATCCCAGGGTCATGGAATCGAGCCCTGTATTGGGCTCACGCTGAATGTGGAGTCTGCTTAAGATCTTTATCTCTCCCTGCCCCCTCCCCCTTCCCCTCTTGCCCTTCCCCTGCTCAATCTCTCTCTCTCTCTCTCAAATAAAAAAAAAAATTACAGAGATAAACATTTCATAGTAAAAGGATAATTTCATCAGAAAGACACAATCATTTCATCAGAAAAACTGGCTCAGTTAAGTGTCAACTCTTGATTTCAGCTTAGGTCATGATCTCACAGTTCGTGAGATTGAGCCCTGTGTTGGCTTGGAGCCTGCTTGGGATTCACTCTCTCCTTCTCTCTCTGCCCCTCCTCTTCTCTCTCTGTCTCTCTCTCTCTGTCAAAATAAATAAACTCAAAAAAAAAAAAAAAGACACAATCATTAATGTATATGAACCTAATAAAATAGCTTCAATACACATGAAGCAAAACCAAACCTGAAAAAGGCAAATCCACAATTATAGTTGGATTCAAAAAAAATTTTTTTTTAATCTTTATTCATTTTTGAGAGAGAGACAGAGTGTGAGCAGGGGAGGAGCAGAGAGAGAGGGAGACACAGAATCCCAAGCAGGCTCCAGGCTCTGAGCTGGCAGCACAGAGTCCGATGCGGAGCTCGAACCCACAAACCGTGAGATTATGACCTGAGCTGAAGTCGGACGCTCAACTGACTGAGCCACCCAGGCGCCCCAACAATTATAGTTGGATGTTTTTAATACTCCTCCCTCAGTAGTTGATAGAACAACTTGAAAAATATCAATATAGATATAGAAGATCTGAATAATGTTATGCATTGCCTTGCCTAATTGACATATATAGAACACTATACATAACACAACTGGAGAACAACAATATTCTTTTCAGGTGCACAGGAAATGTTTACCAAAATAGACCATACATTAAACTATATGTCTCAACAAATTTCAAAATATTGAAAACTTACATAGTATATTCTCTAACTACAATGGCATTAAGTTAAAAATCAATAAAAAATAAGATCACTAGAAAAGTCCTGCAAATTTGGAACATTTAAAATACATTTCTAAATAACTCAAGGTGAAAGAAATCATTTTGTAAAAGAGATTAGAAAATGTTAGCTAGTTGGCAATGAAATTCAACATATCAAAACTTGTGGGATGTAGCAAATAAAGTGAATACTAGGAAACATATAGGTTTAAATGCTTATATTAGAGAAAAGTTTAAAAATCAGTGAATGAGGTTTCCAACTTAAGATGCTAGAAAATGATGAACGTAATAAACCCAAGTAAGTAGAATAAAGGAAAAACAGTAGAAATCACTGACATTGAATATAGGACAAAATAGAGAAAATTAATAAAGACAAAAGTTTTTTTTTTGTTTTTTGTTTAAAGATCATTAAAATTAACTGTTAGTGAAACTGACCAAGAAAAAGAAGTCATGAATACTATCAGGGATGAAAGAGGGGATATAGATCTTAGAGGTATTAAAAGGTATTAAGGGATTATTAATATCTGTTGTCAAAAAACTGAACAACTTAGATGAAGTGCACATAATTATTTGAAAAACGTAACTTAGCAGAATTGAGTATGAAGTAGAGTATCTGAGTAGCCCAATGTCTATTAACGAAATTGCATTTGTTATCAAAACTTTATTTTACAAAGAAAACTCCAGGTCCAGATGGTTTTATTGATGATTTGTGTTGAACACTTAAGTAAGAAATAGAACCCATTTAACACAAATTATTTTGGGAAATAGAGAAGGAAAACACTTCCCATCTTGTTTAATATGTCTATCATAATCTTGGTAACAGAAAACTGACAGAGATGTTGCAGACTATGTGAATGTCTTTGTAGAACTCTTTCGGCCTCTTAAAAAAAAAGTTATTAGAACTAGTAAGTTCTAATAACTAGAAAGTTATTAGAACTAGTTATTAGAACTATACTAGCAAGTATAGGACTAGCAAGTATTAGAACTTGCCAGCAAGTATTAGTACTAGCTAGTATTAATACTAGCAAGTATTAGAGCTATACTAGCAATGTATAGGAACAATATATAAATACCAGTTTTCACAGAGATCGGAAATGAAGAAGTAAAGCTGTCTCTATTCCACAGATATAATTGTTTACATAGAAAATCCTAAAGAACCTACAAAACAACCATTAGAGCGAATAATTGAATTTAGTAAGGTTGTAGGATATAAAGTCAAATACAGTGGCACCTGGCTGGCTCAGTTGGTGGAGTGTGGGACTCTTGATCTCAGAGTAAGCTTGAGCTCCATGTTGGGTGTAGAGATTACTTTAAAAAATCTTTAAAAAAAACCAAAATCAATATGAAAAAACACTTTTACTTCTATTTTCTAGCAGCAAACAACTAGAAAAAATTTTTAAGTTTCCTTTATAATTCAAAAATATAAAATACACACATAAATTGAAAAAAAGGTATATACCTGAAAACTAGAAAATGTTGCCTGGAGAAGTTAAAGACGACCCAAATAAACATGCCATCCCTTGGTTATATACCGTCTTCAAGGATACACTGACTCATCTTTGCTAATATGTCAGATCTCCCCCAGTTGAGCTATGCAGTCCCAATCAGAATTTCAACAGGTGTTTTTTTCCTCCATCCTACAGAAATTGGCAGGCTGACTTAAAAATTTGTATGGAAGTGTAAAAGACCTAGAATGACTAAAATAATCTTGGGGGGAAAAAGCAAAATGAGATTTATACTACTTTTAAGACTTAAAATGAACCTACCATAATATGGCCAGTGTGGTATTGGCATAAGGATAAGTAGACCAGTGGAACAAAATAGAAAGTTCAGAAATAAGTTACTGTAGGGGCACCTGGGTGGCTCAGTTGGTTAAGCATCTGACTTTTGAGCTTGGCTCAGGTTATGATCTCATGGTTTGTGAGTTTGAGCCCCATGTTGGGCTCTGCGCTGAGAGCATGGAGCCTGCTTGGGATTCTCTCTCTCTCTCTCTCTCTCTCTCTCTCTCTCTCTCTGTGCCTCTCCCCTCCCCCCCCTCAAAATAAATTAAAAAAAAAAGCTACTGTATATAAATTGCACCTTAAATAACACAAAAACAATTAAAAAAAACCCAATATTGGAAACAAAAATCCAGAAGGAGAGAGAATTTTCTTCTAAGAAAAGCATATATCCATTCATGTAGCAGTTTTGGGAGTAAAACCTATTAGGACAAACCTCTAAGATTGAATGGTATATTCTATCACATGGTCCAGAGTAGACTAATGTTAGCTACTTCAATGATTGAGATATTTTGTTTAGATGATTTGGGGGTCCACAGCTTGATGTGTTATATTTTTGCTGAAAGTCATGCCTGTGGTGTGGCTGAGCAGTGAAAATACTTTGGTATGGATTTGCTTAGAAAGCTTAGAAACCAAGGCCTGGGCTGTGATCACCTTAGTGGAAAAAAATAGTGAAGGAAGCAAAGCATATTTGCAGGCATATTTGCTTTTGTGGGGTTTCGATTTCTTTGGGACCTGAAGCAGACTGATTATTGCAACTTATTGACTGTATTATCAGCAATAAAAGTACTGAATTACAGGGTACAGGGTAGTGGGAGAGTTGACCGAATGCTGAGTTAAGTCTCATTTCTGCCATTTACTTAGTCCCAGGTTAACCACTGACTAGCTATGACTCTTGGGAAAGTCATTTAACTTTCTGGCCATTTGCAAATTATAGATTTGGTCTGAATTATTATTTAAGATGCCTTCTCCTCTGAAATTCTGTGAATCTAAAAATCTAAGAATTCTCACTTCTAACATTGTGGTACATTTTCACAAAGATATCTGAGAATTTTTCTCTGTTGTCTCTTTGGCAGATTGCAATCCTCTGGCAGAAATGAAACCTGATCAAGATCTTTTCCAACTTGATTTCATCTTAGCTTCTATGCTCTGTAACAGTAACAGATGGCCAGAAAATGTTTCCCCACATACTTAAAGTGGAATAGCAGGCTTCCATTAGCCTTTTCAGCAACCCTGGAATCAGAGATATCATCCTCAGTTAGGAACACAGATAATAAAGTGGTTTCAGATCAGATTCAGATCTGGTTTCCTTGTTTGAGCAAACCTCCACAATCCTCCTCCACAACCGTCCTCGTGGATTACCATTTTACCTATTCTTTGTTATTACTGTAAAATGCGGTCAAAATCAGTTGAGGAATTCTTACTGCCTTTTTTGAGAAGCTAATAAGGTGATACCCACTTTTTGTTGAATCATAAAAGTAAATTGACAAATTTATTATTACTCTTAGGGGAGAACAGCCATTGGTGGTCCAGCAGACCTGCATGTAATCTCTGTAGAGAGATTCTCCACTCTGATAACCCAAATTATATAATAAAAGGAAGTTTATCCTCTTACTTGCTTATTCTTCTGTACCCTACCTGGAAATATGAGCGATCACTTTTCCTCTGGGGCCTCATCTAGGAAGACAGGTTCTTCTGGGTTTTGTGCTTTTCCCGTTGTTCCTCTGTGTTGGTGCTGTTGATGAGGGCAGTATGCCAAGAGTCTGATGACCAGTCCTCACTGAGATTAGTCTCTAGTCCTGGCTGCCTGATGTTCATACACTTGTAGTCATTTCCAAGATAAGTCCACCTGGTTACTATCAGGATAAAATGAGCACAGTGTTCTCTATAGAACTTCCCTGAAGAAGTCAGTGCTGTCATTTGCCAGATGACATGGCTACAAAGTTCATAGAACTCTGCTGATTATCACCTATACACCTGTTGTTTTCAATTGGTTGGTCTTGCCTTTACAAGCTTGATTTTGACTAGATTAATTGATAACTTTGTTCCATGTCCTCAGTTCTCTTGTGACCCAGTAGTACTGGAGGGACAAAGGATGAAAATCTATTCTTGGAGCCAGAGTGGGGACTCTGGAAAGGCTTTCTGAGGAACATTAATTCAGTTTTAACCTTGTTCAGATTTCAATTTGTAGACGCCTGGGTGGAAAGGATAGAAATAGGCATACTGGGAATGGAGGAGGATACATTGAGCTAGAAAGAGACCTGAGGGGTTGTCTCTTGAAGACAGCTTGAACCCTAGGATTATAATCCAGGCCTCCTGAATCTATTTTTTAAGATAATAATGTAATCCTTTTCTTTTTTTTTTTTCAACGTTTTTTTTTTTTTTTTAATTTATTTTTGGGACAGAGAGAGACAGAGCATAAACGGGGGAGGGGCAGAGAGAGAGGGAGACACAAAATCAGAAACAGGCTCCAGGCTCCGAGCCATCGGCCCAGAGCCTGACGCGGGGCTCGAACTCACGGACCGCGAGATCGTGACCTGGCTGAAGTCGGACGCTTAACCGACTGCGCCACCCAGGCGCCCCAATGTAATCCTTTTCTAAAGGCAGCAGTGGAATCCACAAATAATACTGATTACTTTTTATTGAGCACTTAACAAATGCCGGATATTTAGTGTATGTTAGTTAGCTCTGTTAATTCCACCAGTCCTGTGAAGTTGGTTGAACAGTTTGCCTAAAGTCACAGCATTAGTGAGAGAGCCAGATTTTGAGCCCAAGTCTAACCCTAAAGCCTGTGCTCTTAAACACCAAGCCATGATAAGAATAGAATTTAAAAACTTCTCTGTTCTGGAAGAATGGATTTATGCATCTCTTTTCTATCTTGAACCTCTCATTTTCCCTGCCTTCAATCACTTTAACTGATTAACTGTTAAACCATTCAAATTAAACCATTCTCAAACTTTAGAGAACAGAAGAATCACCCTGAGTTTGTAAAATGCTGATTCCTTACTCCCCTCCCTATTGTGAATCAGCATATCTGGAGTGTGGCCCAATAATCTACATGTTAAAATAAACATACACCGTGGTGATTCTACCCATTTGATCACAGGACCATAGTTTGAGACACAATTGCCCTAAATCCTGGCAAAGTTAGGGTGAAGTGTAACACAAGTCTCATACTTCTTTATTCACGACTGGAAAAATGACATGTATTTTTTTATATGGAGCTGTAAATGGAGTTAGATTTTGCATAGAACACAATGTAGAAATTAGGTACAGGTTGCCTGTTCAGTGTAACCACTTTGAGAATGTCAACGATAGCATGTGTGTAACTCATTGTTGACTGTGGTTGTTTCATTTTATTCAAAGTATGTTCCTCCTGTTTTTAGAGAGATTTTTATCATAAGGGAAATAGCTTATTTTAGTGACTCTCAGCCTGTTCTCTCCTGCATATTGAAGGGGTCCTGACTCCCATCTCTGACAGTGTCTCACACCTACTATGATTCTCAGTTGAGGCAGAGAGGTAGGGTCTTATCACAATCTGGGGAAAAGAGGACACGTACAGTTACAGTCTTTAAAACTAATTTTTTTTTATCTTCAAAAATTCTTATCTTTAAGACTAATACTTCTGAAGGGTTACTCACCCCAATTTCGGAGCTGATGTGGCTTTCCTGAATACTTAAGAGTAGAGGAAGTGTTGCTAGGAAAAAATAATTGTAGTATCTTGTTTAAATATAAAGGACTTGAAAAAGAAAGCCTGCCTGTACCTAGTGGTTGCAAATAATGTTAAGTTCTGTTTCTGTGTTCTTTCCTTCCCACAGGACTGTGTTTCCTCCAAGTCCCTAAGGGGCATGCACTGTGTATCTTCCTTTAGTTTCAATTGTTGTTATTCTTGTTTTATGTAGTGGAAGTGTGTAAGATGTTCTTTCTTTTCTTTCACACCCCAGTCCTATTTCCTTATAGGTAGCCATTCCTTGAAGGAAAAGAGAAATTCTCTTTCCCTCTGTAGCAAGTTAGTTTTCAGATGATAGGAGCCATTGTAGAAAGCTTGTCTTTTGGGTTCAGAGACTAACATTGGTTCATACCCAGTAAATGTTGACTAAACATTTTTTGTGAATTAAAATCAGTAAAAGTATGTCTACGGGTATAGAATTTTATTTTACCCTATTTAAAAGCTAATAATGAGCTTGTTGTAGTTTATGGATGCTGACAGAACACATGATACTCCTAGATCAGAGATAGAAGACTTTATTACTCACAGCCCTGCAAGCAGCATAAGCAAATGTTTGTATTAGTTCCCCCTTATCCCCTCGTGTCCCATGGGAGTGACACAAACGGACCCAGATGGATGCTTGCACATATTTTATAGGAATGGAACACTGAAGTAAGTGGTAAGCAAGCCTGCTCTTTGTCCTAGGGTGGGGCACATTACTTCATCCCTCAAAGCTGATCTTTGCAAACCCAATCCTGAGAAGTGGCCCAGGTAAGGAGTGGTCAGGATCATGTGTTTTTGGTATACTCAGCAAGACATGTAGGAGTGTGAGAGACCCATGGAGGAGTAGCGCTTCAAACAGTAAGTACATACACTAGGTAATTGATAGAAATCTTAGAAAGAATTACTATGAAATATTTGCCATACAAAAATATATAAAGAGTAATATAGCCATACGTTCACCTCCCATACAGTCACCTCCCAATGTGAGAAATAAGTATTTATATAGTTGCAGCTGACTGTGGAACCCTCCCCTGTCTCACACGTAAGCAGTTTCCTGAATTTGTTATCATGCCATTGATTCCTATGAATCTCTAATTATCATATAGTACTTTTTTTTTGCATGTTTATAAACTTCTAAAAATTTTTAACTATCGTTTAAAAATTGTTAGTCTTTTTATATAGTACCATTTTAGGCACTGTAGAAAAAAATTGTGAAGATAAAACTCATGCACATCATGATGTTATAGTCCAAGGAAAACCAAAAACACTAAAATATACCTTAGTAAAAGGAAAGGATGTATATGAACAAATAAAAGTTGGTAAATAATATGTAACTCTGAAGTCAGTTATTAGCATCTAATATGTATAAGGGCCAAGTGTAGTTATGGATGGAGGGCAAGATACAATTTATTATTGAGGTGGAAAATAGTGACTCAGAGGCAACAACAGTGAGAATTACAGGGATGAGATTCATCTGGACAGTTTGTCATACAGGAAAGAGGGATATGCTGTGAGGAACTGCCCTTAAATTGATCTAACCAAAAAGATGAGAAGGGAACTGGGAGTAGTTAGGCAGCAGGATAGTTAGCTGAGAGGTATGTGCGTATGTCAGGTAACCATTTTGATTAGGAGGCATGGCTAAGACTAAGCCTCTGACCTCACAAGGCTTCACATCTAATTACACAGGGGTGGTTACATATGGGAGAATTAGAGAACATCCTAAGACCCTCCATGATTATGACTTAAATGTGTGTAACAGATTCTAGAGATGTAGAAAAAAAAAGTTTAATATGAGTTGCAGCAGTTGGGGAAGGAAAGCCTCAGTGAGAAGTCTTGCATTGGGCCTGGCATGGCAGACTGTGATGATGATGCTTCAGGAAAGGGGTGGCAAGAACACGTGAGCAGACTGGAGACAGTGAGCATGGAATAATGAGAAGACTGGCCTGTGTGAATTATGTCCAGGCCACTTGACCTGTAGAGTTTCCTATGGTCTGTATTTTGCTGATTGCACGCTTATGGTGCAGTTCAGCGTTTTTTCTCTGTCCTCTGTATTTCCTGCAAATTCGCAACTGGACTTAGTAGCATGATGAGATTTAGGTTCATTTACTTTGGCAGGACTATAGGTGAGGGGGTTGTTCTTTTGTCACATGAGTAAAGGGATGTGTAAGGGTCTGGGGTTTCATTTGACTATACTTAACAAGCCAACAATTAGCCTATTACCATTTCACATTTTTTTTTAAATTTACCATTTTTTAAAAAGAAGTTTATTTTTGAGAGGGGGGTGGGGAAGGAGGGGCAGAGAGAGAATCCCAAGCAGGCTTTGTGCTGTCAGCGCAAAGCCTGACCTGCAGCCTGATCCCACCAACCACAACCTGAGCCAAAATCAAGAGTTGGACGCTTAACCGACTGAGCCACCCAGGCGCCCCTGTCTCACATTCTAACTTCATAGAGCTCCCTCGTCTGTTTCAAGTAGTGTTAGAAATATAATTTGCTTTCTGAGATATCCTGGTCTGTCTACTCTCCACCCCCCCCCCCCCACTTTTGTTTGTACAATCTCTTCATTTGTTTTCCCTATCTTGCTCAGTTTGGATTCCTCTCCCAACAGTTTCTTTTCAACATGGGTGCTGTGTCCTAAGAAGAAACCTTGATTAGTTTCCTGAGTTTATAGGGCTAGCCTGCTCCAGGTCCTTTGGACCTCACTGGGGACCCCTTGCAGTTGACTACACCCCACTAGTTTCAACTGCTATGATCAGATTGGCCCACGTTGCTTTTCATTTAAAACTTGGTTGTCTTGTAGTTCTGTTCTTTGGTTTGTCAGATGCCTTATTGCTTTCATGTTGATTTTCACAGCTGCTTATAGCACATATGTCTTGTGGCTATTGATGCTTTTTCCCTCTTGCTTTATGTGGGGGTTTATGAGGCTGCTTTGTCTTCTAGTTTTGTTATAAGTGTTATCCGTGGGCTTCTGGTGTTGCTATCTAGTTGCTCTGTTTTTATGTGGGGATTCAGAAATATCAAAGGTCTATATTGCCACTGCTATAGCCATTTCTCCAGAATCACTTGAGTAGAAAGGTGATACAATCATGAGTAGAATGATAGGTCTCACCTAACATCTTACTTGGCATAGAGACAGTGTGGTCATTAGTCAACATTTGTTCTTTAACTTTCTCTTTTCTACAAACTAAAAAGCGTTATTGGCTATAATGCCCATTTAGTGGATTTCCATAGAAATAATACCTTCTTATTTTTACTTTTTTCAGGTTCACCAAAAATCTTTCCCCAGACAAAATCAATTTGAGCACTCTGAAAGGGGAGGGTCAGCTGACGAACCTGGAGCTAGATGAAGAGGTTCTACAGAATGTGCTGGAGCTACCCACCTGGTTAGCCATCACTCGGGTCTACTGCAACAGGGCCTCCATCCGGGTGAGAATGGGGGTCAGAGTGCTGTTGCTGTCCTTGGCCAACAGGCATGCTTTATTGAGGGACAGCTCCCACAGCCCTGAGTCTTTGCTTTCTTCTTTCAGATCCAGTGGACAAAGTTGAAGACACATCCCATATGCTTGGTAATGGCTTTTCTTGATTGCAAGTAATCACATGGGGATGGCTGGGGTCAGGTTTTAAAAGATCTGAGAGAAGATGGGGAGGAGTCCTGATAGGCTATCCTTTTTGGGAGTGATGATTGCTCTTTCTGGCTTGTCAGCTTCTCTCTCAGACAGAGTGACTACTGTCTGGGCTTATTCTGGTATTGCTATGAGGTATAATGTTAACATTGAGACACAAGACCCAGGAGTCCTGAGTTGCTTGTTTTGCTTTTTGTTTTTTATAACAAATTTGCTACCCAGGTTCTACTTTTACATTTCCTTTGGAATCCTGACAGAGGAAAAATGAGAAATGTAGTTGATGTTGACTGTCGGGTGATTATCACCTGAAAGCCCTTCATCAGTGAAAGCCCTGATCCATGCATGCCTTTACTCAAAGAGTGGAATCTCCAGGAATAGTAATCTCTGTAACTTGGATTTATGTTTTAGTTTTCTGCTATGAGCTAATCCCATACTTGTCATGGAGTTCTGCTGCTAATGGACATGGAAGAGGGAAGATGAGGCCTCTCTTTGCATTTCAGTTTGTTCATTCATTCGACAGACATTTAATGTGTGCCCACTGTGGGCACAGCACTCAACTAGGCATTAGAGTATAGAGATGGGTAATCCGCAGCGTGTGCTGTGTGGGTTTTTGTGCAGATGCTTAGTTCTTCGTGGCTTTTATTTCAGTGTCTGGATAAGGTAGAGGTGGAGATGAAGACATGTGAGGAGCCTCGGCCCCCCAATGGACAGTCTCCCATTGCCCTCGCTTCAGGACAGAGGTTAGTTGCTAATGGCCCTATTATTTCCAATATATTAACTGTTCCATATCAACTTTTACTAAAAAACAAAAGCTTTTGGGGTGCCTGGATAGCTCAGTTGGTTGAGTGTCTGACTCTTGGTTTTGGCTCAAGTCATGATCTCACGGTTAGTGAGTTGAGTTCAAGCCCCCCGTTGGTCTCTGCGCTGATAGCAGAGACTCTCCCCACCCGCCTTTTTTCTCCCCCTCTCTCTGTCCCTCCCCCGCTTTCTCACTCTCTCCCAAAAACAAATAAATAAACATTTAAAAAACAACCTTTTTGGGGCACCTGAGTGGTTCAGTTGGTTGAGCATCTGACTTCGGCTCAGGTCATTGATCTCACAGTTTGTGAGTTTGAGCCCCACATCGGGCTTGCTGCTGTCAACCTGTCAGCACAGAGCCCACTTTGGATCCCCTGTCCCCCTCTCTCTTCTCCTTCCCCACTTGAACTCTTCCAAAAAATAAATAAAGTCATTGCTGTACCTAAGGTCATCGAGGTTTTCTCTTATGCTGTCTTCCAGGAATTTAATATCAGTTTGTTTAAAATTTTTAAATTGTTTTTAAATTTATTTTTTAATTATATAAAATAAAAAGTTAAAGTTCCAAAGTTAAAACCATAAAACAAGATATGTTATACGTATGTATGTTTGTGTTGTCCCCTTTTTTACATAAAATACCGTGTACCATAAACACTTTCCACATTGTTTTTTCTTTTAAAAACATATCCTGGAGATCAGTCTATAGAAGTATATAGAGCAACGTTCCTTATTCCTTTTTTTTTTTTTTTTTAAAGTAGGCTTTATGCCCAGTGTGGGGCTTGAATTCATGACCCGAGATCAAGAGTTGCATGTTCTGCCATCTGAGCCAGCCAGGCACCAACCCCCGCCCCATTCCTTTTTGAATCTACAGAATACTCAAAATATTTTCAGGAGGCATCGTAGTTTCTATAGCCTGTTCTCTATTGATAGATATTTGAATTATTTCTAGTTTTCTTGCTGTTACAAATAGTGCAGCAATAAACGACCTTGTTCGTGAGTCACTTAGTATTTTTCCAGCATATTTTAACTCTATTTTTTTTTAACTTATTTATTTATTTTGAGAGAGAGAGAGAGCCGGGGAGGGGCAGAGAGACAGAGGAAGAAAGAATTGCAGGCAAGCGCCATGCTGGCAGTGTGGAGCCCAACACGGGGGGCTCAAACCCACAAACCATGAGATCATGACCTGAGCCTAAACCAAGAGCCGGAAGCTTAACTGACTGAGCCACCCAGGTGCCCCTTCCAACATATTTTAAAAACCATTTTATTGAAATATAATTCACATACCATAGAATTCATCCATTTGAAGTGTATAGTTCAATTGTTTTTAGAATTTACACCAGGTTGTACAACTATAACCACAATCAATTTTAGAACATTTTAATCACCCAAACAAACCCCATACTACCTATTAGCAGTCACTCCTCATTGTCCCTTGCCTTAGTCCTAGGTGACCATTAATCTACTTTCTGTATCTATTCTGATCATCATTCTGATCATCCTATAAATGGAATCATTTACTCTGTAGTCTCTTATAGCTGGCTTCTTTCACTTAGCATAATATTTTCAAGGTTTAGATGTATTTTAGCACTATCACTACTTTATTCCTTCTTGTGGGCAAATAATATTTTATTGTATGGATAGATATACCACATTTGATTTATCTGTTCATCAATTGAGGGACATTTGGGGTGTTTCTCCCTTTTTTGCCAGCATATTTTGGGATAGATTCCTAGAAGTGGGACTCGTGGGTTAAAGGGAAGATGTATGTATAATTTTAATAGTAATTGCTGAATTACCTTCTATAAGGATATAATTTTATGTTCCCATCAGCATTGTGTACTAGTTCTTGTTTTTCCAGAGACTTGTCAATAGAGAATATTGTCAGGCTATAGGATTTTTGCCTAATCTAATAGATGACACATGGTGTTTCAGTGTAGTTTTTTGGTAAATTATATTGAAGTGTACCATATTGAAGAACACAAATCATGTGTATATAATAGTTGAGTGATTCTTTACAAAGTTAACACATCAAGAAACAGACTACTAACTTCCAGAATCCTAGAAGTCTCCTGTGGCCTTTCTAGTTATATCCACCCCCAAGGATCACTTTCATTGTGATTTGTAACACCATACATTAGTTTCCCTAGTTTTAAAGTTATGTAAATGTAACCATATAGTATGTCATCATTTCATATATATATATGAAAAGAGAAAGAAAGAAAGAAACCATCCACAGTTCTAGCACCCAAAGAGAGACACTGTTAATAATCTTGTCTGATGTCTTCCAGCACAGAGTGTGCACAGACTCTCACATGATTCTGAACATTGGTCTGCCTCATTTGTTGTAGTGAGTATGGCTTTGCCGAGAAGGTGGTGGAGGGAATGTTCATCATCGTCAATTCCATCACCATCAAGATTCACTCCAAGGCCTTCCACGCTTCTTTTGAATTGTGGCAGCTCCAGGGCTACAGTGTCAACCCCAACTGGCAGCAGAGTGACCTCCGCCTCACCCGCATCACTGACCCCCGCCGAGGAGAGGTGACAACCCTAGTATTGCAAGAGAAGAGAATGGGGAGATCCAGAATAGGACTTCTTTTTAAAGGATACTGTTCCTGCTTTGGGGATTTCCTCAGATATTGCCCTTATTCCTGTGAACCCAAGAAGCCCTTCTGTCCAGTGTTACTGCTGCATCCTTTCCTCACTTAGGGATCTCTGTTCCGCTGCATTCTATTGGTGGGATCCCAACCGAGAATGGTGGGGGTTTCTGCTTTGCCAGTCTTTTCCCCCTTGGACTTACTGCCTCTTGGTTAATTTCATCCACAGAATTAAGGGAGTTTACTCTCTCTCCTTCCAGGTTTTAACATTTAAGGAAATAACTTGGCAAACACTTCGAATCGAGGCAGATGCTACCGACAATGGTGATCAGGATCCAGTCACCACTCCATTGAGGCTTATTACCAACCAAGGCAGGATCCAAATAGCCCTCAAAAGAAGAGTGAGTATATTTTCTGCCCTCATGAAAACTTCCATCTTTTATTCTCCTACACATCCTGGGAGTTGGTATTCTCTCTTGGAATGTTACTGGCTCTAGGAATGACAATTGAAAAGGACAGGCCTGTAATTTAGTGTTGCACAGAACATTTCTGTGAACATTTCCACCTCCTTGTCATCTGTATTTTGGAAACCACAGTTTTTACCCATATACAGGGACATGGACCTAGGCACCTAGCAGTTCACTTTTCCTGCTTCTTGTTAATTGCAGAAAACATAGTAGCTTTGTAAGAAATGGACTCTCCACAGTGGTTGCTTTCCTTTCATGTTCTGGGGATTAAAAGCCATTTCTGAAGTTAACTGGGCAAGAGTCACTTTGAGTTGGAATAATACAAGATGTTGAACTTCATGTTCTGTGTGTCTCCTTCAGACCAAAGACTGCAATGTGGTAGCCTCCAAGCTGATGTTCCTGTTGGATGATCTGCTCTGGGTGCTGACTGACTCACAGCTCAAGGCTATGATGAAGTATGCAGAGTCGCTGAGTGAGGCCATGGAGAAGTCAGCCCAGCAGAGGAAGAGCCTGGCCCCTGAACCTGTACAGGTTAGAGGCGTGGGGCTAGGGAGATGGTAGGCCAGACCTAATTCATATCAACATAGGTGGAGTCTAGACTTTATTAGGCTTATTTGGAGCATTTTTCATTTACTTCTAGATGTGCATAGGTTTTGTTTGTGTGTCTGATTTATTTATTTATTCTGTTCATTGGGTGCCTCCAGTGTGTTAGCTTATTACATAGTGCTGGCCACTGGAAAGGGAGAGTATAATAAACTTCTTGTTTTTGTCCTTGGAGCTTTCACTGTCTTAAAATACTTACTGTCAACAAGCTATTACAACATGATGTGTATAAAGGTAGACACTGTGCCATGAGAGCACAAAGAAGAGGCATCTAACTACACAGACTGAAAGGGGTCATTTAAGGAAGACTTCCTGTAGGAGGTGTTTTGGCATCAGTGAGCTAAGTCCTGGGGGGGGTCAAAGCTTGGGGGGCAATTCAAACTGAGAACAGAACTCTGACAATTACTACACTAATTATAATTAGGCTTTTTGCAGTTTGGGTTATTTAGGTGGGACAGACCTACGTGAGCTACCAGGTGAACACTTACGAAAGGGAAGAGTCATCTTGCTAAAATGTGGTTTTCTTCAGACTGAAATAAAGCTTAAGAAAGCCTGTGAGGAGGCTGCCTGGGTTTGGACTTCTTATTTTTCTCTCTGTCACATATAGATCACTCCACCTGCTCCCAGTGCCCAGCAGTCCTGGGCCCAGGCGTTTGGTGCCAGCCAAGGCAGCAGCAACAGCAGCAGCAGCCGCCTCAGCCAGTACTTTGAGAAATTTGATGTGAAAGAGTCCTCCTACCATCTGCTCATCTCCCGCCTGGACCTGCACATTTGTGACGATAGCCAGTCTCGGGAGCCAGGTACCCTGTTTGGCCTGAGCCTGGGCTGGGTGGTCCATCACTGCCTTTAGCTCTGGACAAAGCTTCGGGATGGAAGGCTCTTTTCAAGATGCCATGGAGTACTTTGGTTGGCTTCCCTTAATCAGGGCATTCCTTGAGCCTCAGCCTCTGTGGCATCTCTGTTTTTGTTGGTGTGAGGTAGTACTCTTTAGCCTTAAGGCAGCAGGACCACCTGCAGTACTTAATAAAATACAGGTACCATGCTATTCCTAGACCTCCCTAAGTCAGAATCTTCAAGGGTAGAGCTCACGCATTGTATACTTTCTTTTCTCCCCAGTGTCCCTTGGCCAATGCTGACCACTGATAGAAGCTATTAGGAAAGAAAATTCAAGTATAGGAAACCCCAGAATTTTCATATTTTTGAGTCAATTTAAATAATTTTTATGTGTAAATGCCCTCTTCCCAAGCAGAGAGGTTATGTTGTATTCTCGTCATGCTTTTACATTCATTAGGGCCATTGGTATTACATACACATATATGTTTTATTCAAAATGAAAAAGGAATTGACTCATTTTGTCTTCATGAGTCTTGGGGAAATAACTTAGCCTCTTGCTTAACCTCTTTGAGTTTCATCATTTGTGAACTTGAGTTAAATCATATCTTACTCGTTTACCTCATTGGTTGTTGTCAGGCTCAAATGAAATAATATACTGAATTGGAAGACCTTAATTATAGGCATATGCTCAGTATTATTATTCCTTTGCTGCCTCTTCCTTTAATACTCTGCCTGTATTTCCTTTATACTCCCCTTTGCACCAGCTCTTTGCTTTAGATGCTCTCATATGGTAGATTTTTCTTGTGCTGCTGTATCCTTTCTGAGGGTTAATGTCTGCCTCTTTAATGACCCCTAGACTCAGTTTCCTTGGGGGAACTTACCTTTTCTTCCTGGGGCACCAAGCAGCATTATCTTTCTTGCTTTGCTGTTCTGTGGTGTTGAAGTGACTTCAGTCCCTGTCTACTCCCACTCTGAGAGAGCTGAGAGGAGCAGTGACAACATAAAGATTGCTTTTGCGACCACAAGAAATAAATTGCTCACTGGTTAGCCACCCACTTATTTTGGAAGTTCTTTGCTAAAACGATTATTGTTTTGTTTGGTTGTTTCTTCCAAGTGTTACTATAAAGGCTTTGGGTTTTTTCCTCTTGTTTTGTCTTGGATCTTTTCATAGGTCTTTATTAAGAGTGTATTATTGAGAATTTGACCCTTTTGCATGATGAGGAGTATTTAGCACTGTCGTCTTCATGTGACAAGGTCCCATAACCCACACTAAGATGTAAATGACTACCCTCCCTTGCAGTCCCTATTTATTTATTTGTTTGTTTATTTAGCTAAATTAATATATTTGCTGGAATTTAAGAACTTTTTGTATGAGATAGTTTTAGATAGGGAGAAAACTTCCAACCTGCCATACCCAGGTGTGATGTATGACTCTGTAAAGGAATAAGGAACAGTTCTTGTGAATTTGACTCTTCTCCTGGGATCTGGGGAGTAAAGGGAAGGGAGAACTAGGTGGCACAGAAAGCATTCTAAAGTTCTCTGGAATTGTTCTGTCTAATATGCAGCCACATATGACTACTGTTGGCTGATCCAAATTGAGATTGGTTGCAAGTGTAATTTCCACATGGGATTTTGAAGATGTAGTAGAATAAAAGAGTATAGAATAC
This sequence comes from Neofelis nebulosa, assembly GCF_028018385.1. Lineage (NCBI taxonomy): Eukaryota > Metazoa > Chordata > Mammalia > Carnivora > Felidae > Neofelis > Neofelis nebulosa. The sequence goes on from NC_080787.1 coordinate 36,993,924, forward strand.
CTTGATAATTATTTTCATATTGGTTATATGTTGAGATGATAATATATTGATTATATTGGTTTAAGTTGTATGTATTGTTAAAATTAATTTCACCTTTTTAAAAAACTGTTTTCCATGTAGCTACTAGAAAATTTAAAATTATTTATGGCTCATGTTATATTTCTGTTGGATAGCATTGTTTTCAACTCTCTGTCTAGTATGGTAGTCAATAGCCACGTGTGTCTGTTAAAATTAAAATAAAATAAAATGAAAAAATCAGCCCCTAATTTGCACCACCCACATTTTAAGTACTCAGTGTAATCTACAGACCATAGAAGATATTCATCATCACAGAAAATTCTTTTGGACAGTGCTGCTCTAGAGGCTCCTTGCTACATCTACCTTCTTTTCTCATTAAGGGACATGATAGCCTGGGATGTTGGGCCCTTGAGTAACACACTTACCTATTCCGTGGCATTAGAGGTAAAATTATTGGAAACTGGGTGGGTCCTTGGGCACACCTTGGCTTGAGGTGGGGCAGCACTATCTCTTAAAATTCAGAAAAGCAGGGCACCTGGGTGGCTCAGTTGGTTGAGAGTCCAACTTCAGCTCAGGTCATGATCTCACAGTTCATGGGTTTGAGCCCCACATCAGGCTCTGTGCTGACAGCTCAGAGCCTGAAGCCTTCTTCAGATTCTGTGTCTCCCTCTCTCTCTGCCCCTCCCCCACTCCTCTCTCTCTCTCTCTCTCTCTCTCTCTCTCTCTCTCAAAATAAATAAACATTAAAAAAAATTCAGAGAAGAGGTTAGTGGTTGATGGAGAAAAGAGTGTCACCGCTTTTTTTATTTTATTTTTATTTTTATTTTGGGGAGAGCACAAGCAGTGGAGGGGTAGAGAGAGGGGAACAGAGGATCTGAAGTGGTCTCTACACTGACAGGCTGGCAACAGTGAGCCCAGTGTGGGGCTTGAACCCATGAGCCATGAGATCATGACCTGAGCTGAAATAGGAAGCTCAGTTGACTGAGCCACCCAGGCACTCCTTACTTGCTTCTTTTTAACTCTTTTTCGTCTGGATGAGGCCTGTGAGCTAAAAACTTTCTTTCTTTATCTCTCTTAAGGCCAAGCTTTCCTCATCCCACAGCTCATTGGAGAACTTTAGTCATTTATGGACACTATTTACCATTTATGTCCCATATCTGATTATGTATTTATAATTAAATATGTTGGTGACTGCTAATTATATTTGATTTTGATTTCAATTCTAGACCCTATTTTAATATGCTCAGTCTATGTAGTTTATTGTTCTTTTAGGTCTGAATAACTCCATTGGAGGGAGCGTTGCCATGAAACCCTCTCCCTCCAGTGCCTTGGGCATGCATTTTTAACAGGGATGGTATCACCCAGCAGCAGATGAAAATTGACTCTTTCCTTTTAAGCAGCTTTATTGAGATCTAATTCACATACCATACAATTTGCCCATTTAGAATATACAACTTAGGGGGTTTTAGTATATTTATAGGGTTGTATAATCATCATCACTACAGTCTAATTGTAGAACATTTTTGTCCTCCCTGAAAGAAATCATGTACCCATTAGCTGTCTCTTCCCATTTTGCAACTCTAAGCAACCACTGATGTACTTTCTGTCTTGATTTTTGCCTGTTCTAGACATTAAAAATTGGTTCCTTGGTGAAGTGTGGGGGTGAAAAAAAATTTTAGCTATAACACTGGTTTGTACCCTTCTAAAGCTTAATCCCTACAAGACAAAACTTTAGTCCTTGGTATTTAATTTCTTTCTTTGGGTTTTCTTGGATATCACATGAGGAGCACTGACACTGAGTTCATGGAAGATACACAAAATATGGAAGATCACTGCTAAAAACTATGGTGAATAGATGGCTGTGATTAGAGGTCTTTCTCCCAACTGATTGCTTAATCTCAAAGTCATATGGTAAGAGGTGGCCCGCACATGCCGGTTGGCTGACTTGTCAGTGTTGTTTCTGTTTGAGCCTTAGTGCTTTTGTGGTTTGAACTTTAAGAATTAAATAGGGGCGCCTGGGTGGCTTAGTCGGTTAAGTGACCGACTTCAGCTCAGGTCATGATATCGCAGTTCGTGGGTTTGAGTCCTGCATGGGGCTCTGTGCTGATGGCTTGGAGCCTGGAGCCTGCTTCAGATTCTGTGTCTCCCTCTTTCTGCCCCTCCCCCACTCGCTCTCTGTCTCTTTCTTTCTCTCAAAAATTAACAAAAAATGTTAAAAAAGGAATTAAATAAAAAGTCTATATTTTAAAATTATTATTATTTTAAATATTTATTTATTTATTTATTTATTTAACCTTTATTTATTTTTGAGACAGAGAGAGACAGAGCATGAACAGGGGAGGGTCAGAGAGAGGGAGACCCAGAATCCGAAACAGGCTCCAGGCTCTGAGCTGTCAGCACAGAGCCCGACACCGGGCTCGAACTCAGGGACCGCGAGATCATGACCTGAGCCGAAGTCGGCCGCTTAACCGACTGAGCCACCCAGGTGCCCCTTATATTTATTTATTTTTGAGGAGAGAGAGAGATAGAGAGCAAGCAGGGAGGGACAGAGAGAAGGAGAGAGAGAATCCCAAGCAGGCACCATGCTGTCAGCACAGAGCACGATGTGGTACTCAAACCCACGAACTGTGAGATCATGCATGACCTGAGACGAAATCAACTGACTGAGCCACCCATACACCCCTATATTTTATTAATTCTGCAGGTTATTCAGCAAATCATGAATTAAGTGCTGAAAAGAAAAAATATCGACTCAGTCTGAATGAATACCTAGCAGCTAGTTAAGCTAAAAGTTATCTTCTTGTATCAAGCAAAAGTTAAGTTAAATTTGCTAAGGAGTGCCTGGCTGGCTCAGTAGGTAGAACATATGATTCTTGATCTCAAAGTCTTGAGTTCAAGCTCCATGTTGGTCATAGAGCTTACTTGAGCTTACTTTAAAAAAAAAAAAGTTCACTGACATTAATTTTAAGAAATTTATTTAAATTTTCCTTTGTTTTGCTAAAAATGCTTTTGATAAAAATTAAAAATAAAAATGAATTTTTTTCTCTTTCTGTATTCAAGAAAAAGAAAAGAAACAAAAAAGAGAAAAAAAAAGGAAACCATTTGAAAATTTGAAAAAGTAAATACACTGAAGTAGGCTAAAATAAAATGATGGAAGTAAAATAGAATTTGAAAAAATTTACACAAAAGTAAAAAATATAGTAAAAAAAATTAAAGAAAAATATTTTTAATAAAAATTGAAAATAAAACTTTTTCTGTATTCAAGAAAAAGAAAATAGTGAAAAAAAAAGAAAATTGAATAGATGGACCTGCTGCTGAATTCTGTGGTTCAGGTTGTGCAGATTATTGTGTTAAATCTCAAATCAGTTTTCTAGGTGTGCAGGATGGTTTAGTCTTGGTCTAGCTGTATGTCATGGATGCGAGACACAAAAAACTTCCATGCTGTTCCACCATCTTCTAAAAATACTTTTGAATAATTAAAAGTTTGATTATATTGCTGTTATGTGTTTCTGTATATTGCTAATTTGCATATATAATTTGATACATTATGAGTTATATAAGAAATACATTTCATTACAGGGTTTGCAGGAAATATAGTTATTTATTTATTTACTTACTTACTTATTTATTTATTTCTAAGTTTATTTATTCATCTGAGAGAGAGTGAGCACATGCAACCTGGGAAGGGGCAGAAGAGATGAGAGAGAGAAAGAATCCCAAGCAGGCTCTGCACTGCCAGCGGGGAGCCTGATGTCGAACTTGAACTCACAAACTGTGAGATCATGACTGAACCAAAGTCAGATGCTTAACCTCCAGGAAATATAGTTATAAAGTTGTTAAAAATTAATAGCTTTAAGTTTTTAAATTTAAATTTTAATTTAAAAGAATTAGTCTTTCATAACCCTGCACTGAATAAAAGGAGTAAACTTTATGCTTATCCTTTTTATGTATAAAGCACAGACATAGGGGCGCCTGGGTGGCTCAGTGGGTGAAGCGTCTGACTTTGGCTCAGGTCATGATCTCACAGTTTGTGAGTTCGAGCCCTGTGTTGGGCTCTGTGCTGATAGCTCAGAGCCTGGAGCCTGCTTCTGATTCTATGTTTCCCTCTCTCTTCCCCTAACCTGCTCGTGCTCGCTCTCTCTCTCTCTCTCTCTCTCTCTCTCAAAAATAAACACTAAAAAAAACACAACACACATACAGTACATAAACATATATAGTATACCTGTGGTATGAAAATTTTATGGAGAAGGGGGCAATTAGGGAAAAAATGTCTAAATGGGCTTAGAGATAGTAATAATACACAAAAAGGTTGAGAAACAGGAACACGAGTGTAGGATGGTGATTAGTTCAGAACTTGGGGTGGTAAAATCTAGATTGGGTGGAAATGACCTTCCTGGTTGTAGGTGTATCAGCTTACACCTAGAGGATTCCATGGTATTTCCCTTCACCCTAATAAGAGATAGGATAGAAGTGTAGAACATAGAAAGGTAGGTCAGATAATATGGTATGTAGGAGAAATAGTTCCTACTCTAACTACTTTGTTAACAGTTCTTATAGATGGAGAGATAAGGTAGAAATAGGGAAAGTTGATTCATTTAGTAAGAATTAAATGTAAATTCAGGGTAAACATAATACATCATTTGACTTAATGCTAAAAATTCCAATGTACCTACAATATCTTCTATGCATATTTTACAATGTCCTTGTTACTACAGTGTTTTAGTGTTCAATGACAGCTTGGAGCCTGGAGCCTGCTTCAGGTACTTTGTATGTACGTGATTGCTTAATTAGCTCTGAAGCCAGGATGTGAAAGGAAGTAATGGGGGTTCTGTTTTTGGGGGAATTTGGCTTATGCCTCTCCAGGTATTGTGCTGAGGCAGAACAATCCTGGCATTGCTAGGTTTGGGGGAACCAATCTTACCCTTCGGGTAAGGGTTTTAGAGTGTATCTGTGGAAGACCTAGGACCGTAATTCATGAATCCTGAGTTTTGAAATGTCTTTTCCTTTCTGGAAATCTGGCAGCCATTTACAGAAATAATGCAATATACATTTTGGGGGTCTTGTCTATTGATTTTTATAAACCAGAAGAGGAGGGCCTCAGCCTTGCAAGTCACCGGTCATCATGGTCTTTCAATTGCACTTGTGTATCAATCAGGCTTTGGAACTGATCCTCAAGAGCATTTTTAAGTACTTAAAGTGGTGTTTCAGCTTCTTTGTTTCTTCTGCCACTGTTCATCCTTATTTTTCTTTTATAGGTGTCTCTGCAAACAGACTCATGGGTGGTGCAATGCAGCTTACCTTCCGCAAGATGGCCTTTGACTATTACCCCTTCCACTGGGCAGGTAGGACAGTTCTGCATGGCAGCAGTCCTGGTGCTGCCCAGCCACACATGTACTGAGGACAGATTCCTGGATTCATCCCTGACTGCCCAGCAGGCGGGTGCCAGGAATTTCAGCTCAGAGAGGTGTTGGGAATAGCCCTCTTGAAGAAGACATCTTCTGGAAACTTGCAGGGTCTGCTATTAATGATTCTTTATGAGTGATAAAGAAGGAGTAGGAGGAGAGGCAGTGCTTGAGATTTTGCTTTTGACTCTATGTTCTGCCCCTACTTCCAGTAGTTTTAGAGCCTCTCTAATAGTCCATGGTCAAAGATGGTGACAGTCAGCAGCTGGTCTTTAGGGAACCTTAGGGAAAAATCACATATGGAATCCAGAAGAACTTGAGTTGTTCTCACTAGATGATTTTTACTTATCCCATAGAAATCTGCATTGGGATACAGGATCAGATTCTGAACTATGACTATACCAATGGAAGGGAAAAATTGGGATGTTGGATCGTGGTCTTGGACTAAAATCTTCTTGCTTCTTTGTTGCATAGGTGACAGCTGCAAACATTGGGTACGGCACTGTGAGGCCATGGAGACCCGAGGCCAGTGGGCCCAGAAGCTGGTGATGGAATTTCAGAGTAAAATGGAGAAGTGGCATGAGGAGACGGGTCTCAAACCTCCCTGGCACCTGGGGCTGGACTCTCCCTTCCGGAGGAAAGCAGGTAGGTTACAAAGAGCTGGAGGACTCCCATTGCTTAGCTTCTTGCTAGTTACCTTTGAATATCCAGTGAAGATAAAGCACTGGACTAGCTAATTATCCCAACCTCATCCCATGGAGAGAGATCAGTGACTTTTTTTCTTTACAGAGTCTTAGTTGTCTTCAGGAATAGCTGCAGTGTAGAAGAGAGGCTGTTACCTCCTTTATTCAGTAGGCTGTTGCGTTGGTCTTAAGGAGAGTATGAATTTTGAGTTCCTAGGCGCTAGGCAGTGTTAAGCTCTCTTTCCTACCTATAGCCTTAACGATCTTAGGATTTTTACTTTTAATTCTATTAATAATGAGAGTTGAATGTACCCGATTATCTCTCCTTCTTGTTTTTACTTAGATTCTCTCTCCAGTCCTCAAAAGAACTCCCTTGAGAGAAGCCCCTCTCAGGGCCGACAAGCTGCTTTTCGGCCTCCAGCATGGAATCGCTTACGTTCTAGCTGCATGGTAATACGGGTGGATGACTTGGACATTCACCAGGTGAGAAGCCCAGGACACAGGGAGGCATGGTTGGAAAGGGGTCGAGCAGTTCATCTGGCAGGCAGCAGATGTGAGCAAGATCGTGGAATTCAGGGGCTGCTTCCCTTACTTCTGAGTGGATTGACACATTGGTCTGTTTCTTTCTGAGCATGGCTGCTGAGATCAGGACCTGGGATTTCCCCAGTTTCCTCTGAATACCCCACTTCAAACCTTCCCCTGAGAGAAATGAACTTGCAGATGGTGTTAGGCAGGTTTGAAAATGCCTGCAACACGTGTGAAAAAACCTCTTCTCCCTGTGACAGATTTTGGAAGGATTGCAGTGGCTTTATACAACCTCAGGAAATTGAGGAAATTCTATTCTGTATGCTGTACAGATTCTAACAGCAACTTGTGTGTGATTATGTAGGTTTCTACAGCTGGACAGCCAAGTAAGAAGCCATCTACACTCCTTTCCTGTAGTCGCAAACTTCACAACCTACCCACTCAGGTCTCTGCCATTCATATTGAGTTCACAGAGTATTACTTCCCCGATAATCAGGAGCTTCCAGGTAAGCATCTCATCTGGTTGGTCACTTCTTACTGTTTAGCTCATGCTCTTCACATTTGCCAGCCTTGGGGCCATGGCTTATATTCTCATTTGACGTTAGGAATTGTAGGTGTTTGAGTTAGTTGAGAACACCTTTGTTACAAACTCTTCCTTGTATGAGAATGCATCTTTGCTTTCTTCATAATAAAATGAATTTTAGCTGGTAAGTAAGGGTCAAGGTGCTACTTTGTACATGGCGATTCCTTTTTTTCCTGCTCTCCAGTTCCCTGTCCCAATCTCTACATTCAGTTAAATGGTCTGACATTTACTGTGGATCCTGTCAGCTTGCTCTGGGGAAACCTCTTCTGCCTGGATTTATACCGCAGCTTGGAGCAGTTCAAAGCTATCTACAAGCTGGAAGATTCAAGCCAGAAAGATGAACACTTGGATATTCGACTAGATGCCTTCTGGTTGAAGGTAGGGGAGAGTGGGATTTCGTTCCCTGTTGGCAGCCATAGTTGCATTTCTCCCGTGGCTATAATCCAGGGTTCTGCTCTGTCCCTTTGATACAAGAAAAACAGTGTCACACCCCAAATAGTCTTTCACATGTGTATCAATGATAGGTTGCAGAGCTACTCAGATGTCCATTCTGAATCGGGTTTCATTTTCTCTCTGAAGGTGAGCTTCCCGCTGGAGAAGAGAGAGCAGGCTGGGTTGCATCGTCCTCAGGCCCTTGTCTTTTCTGCATCAGGCATGACTGCCACCAATACGCGTCATGCCCCACATTGTAGTTGTCTAGACCTCCAAAGTCTCTTCCGAGGTTTTGCGGCTGCTGAGTTCTTTCATTCCAATTATGTTCACTTTCCCAAGGTTCCAGGTGGCTTTAGCCTTCTGCACATGCTTTTTTTACATCATGCTTTCCAGATGGATTCCCGCCTTCCTCAACCCAGTACCCTCCCTCCCCAGAGGCTTAAGGCTTCCCAGGATCTCTGGTCCATCCACTTCACCCAGATCTCCTTGGATTTTGAGGGAACAGAGAACTTCAAAGGCCATACCTTGAATTTTGTGGCCCCTTTCCCCTTGTCCATTTGGGCCTGTCTGCCCCTCCGCTGGCAGCAAGCTCAGGCACGGAAGCTCCTTTTGGCCACAGAAGGGAGGCTGAAACCATCAGCTAGCTTTGGCAGTCCTGTCCAGTCTGAGGTCCTTGCCACAGACACTGTGTCCCATCAGAGGTCAAAGACTGAACATGATTTGAAAAGCCTGTCAGGCCTTACAGAAGTCATGGATGTTTTGCGAGAAGGCAGCAGTAGTGTGGACAACAAAGGGCCTCTGACTGAGCTCGAGGATGCAGCAGATGTTCACATGCTTGTACACTCCCCTGCACATGTCCGTGTGAGGCTTGACCATTACCAGTACTTGGCTCTACTGCGCCTGAAGGAGGTGCTACAGGGTCTTCAAGAACAACTGACTAAGGATACAGAGGCCATGACCGGGTCTCCCCTGCAGGACCAGACAGCTTGCATTGGGGTCCTCTTCCCCAGTGCTGAGGTGGCTCTGCTCATGCATCCTACCCCTGGGACTGTTGAAGCTGACTCGGCAGGTTCAGATACCACCAGCCTCATAGATTCAGAGTTGTCTCCTTCAGAGGATAGGGAGCTGAAGTCTGATGCCTCTTCAGACCAGGGCCCAGCAAGCCCTGAGAAGGTTCTGGAGGATAGTGGCATTGAAAATCTGGATGCATCCCAGGATAGGCCATTGCCTCTCTCTAGCAATGGAGAACTACAGGATTCAGATTCTCTTGTACAGCAGGAGGCAGGGAAGGGCCATGAGGCAGTCGATTCCTTGCAGGCCAAGAGACTGAGCAGAGCTCAAGCATCCACCTCACCGGCTGTGTTGAAGCCCCCAAGCGGCAGGGATACCACTGTGAATGGACAGGCTGAGCTCATCCCCTTGAAGAACATTGAGGGAGAATTGTCAAGTGCTATTCACATGACCAAGGATGCCACAAAAGAGGCTCTCCATGCCACTATGGACCTCACCAAGGAAGCTGTGTCCCTGACTAAGGATGCCTTCAGTCTGGGCAGAGACCGAATGACCTCCACCATGCACAAGATGTTGTCCTTGCCCCCAGCCAAGTGAGTGGTTCTCTGCCTCCTTCATTCACCCTATTTCTTCCTCCTAGCTCTGATCATTGGGCTTAAGGCCTCCTGCTGTGTGTACTTTTAGTTTGGGAAGCACCATCTAGTCCAGGACAATGTATAACATGGCCTCTTTAATGTGGCAAAGACTTTAGTTTTCAGTGCTACCTGCAGGGCAGTGGAAGAGTTTTCAGGCTACCAAGAGGATATAGGTATGCCAACTGTAGAGACTTATTTTTAAGACTACCTCTAATTCTGTGATAGAGGAAGAGCCAGAAATTGGATTTTCACATGCCTCCATGTATCTTAGCCTATTCTTGGGGAGTTTTCAAGTCAGCATTTATTGCTTCATAGGATCTTCCCTCCTCTTTCACTGAGTCACCATTATTGATACAGATAGGCTCAGAATAATAATGAATAATAATAGTGATATCTGGCATCTGCATGATATTTTATTCTTTTTAGTGGTCTTTCATGTAGTATCTTGTTTGATTTGATCCCCACAGCAGCCCCATGAGATAGTTACAGAAATTTGTATCCTCAGTTTATAGCTGAGGAAACTGAAGTTTTAGAAAGGATGAGCCTATGAATCCTTTATCTTATAAGTAGAGAGGTTGGGGCTTTGGGTTTGCTTTCTGGTACACCTTATCAATGTCTGCCAGAGTTAGAGAAGGAAGAATTTCATCTATTTTATCTATTTATTCAACAAAAAAAATTTTTTTCAACAAAAATTTTTTGAGCCCTGACTCTGTCCCCAGCTCTGTGTTAGGCACTGAAGATGCAGTAGGGAGTAAGCAGAAAAACACAGAAATGCACAGTCAGAAGAGTGGAAAGGTATGGATTTTTCCATGGGTGCCTTGTGGTTTTAGGAAAGATAATGAAGGCTATGGGAAATCTTTGTTGGGGACTCTTTGTGGTTTGAGGATCATGGTTTGAAAATCAGTGGTTTTAGAGCTTTGTCTAAGTGGATTGTGGGTCTAAATGGGTCTCTGAGCAATGCCAGTTCTCTTAGGCACAGATAGCCTAGGAGGAAGGAGAAGGGAAACTTAAAGGGATAATAGATATACTAATACTAGGCAACATTTATTGAGTGCTTTCGGTGTGTCAGGCACTGTCCTGAATACTTACAATATTAATCCATTGAATTCTTGTACAACCCTGAAGGCAGGTACTAATATCAGTCCCCCTTTTACAGATGGGGAAACTGACTTAGGGAGGTAAGAAACTTGTTCAAGGTTGTATAACTTGTGAGTGGTAGGGTGAGGACTGAAAGCCTGGACTCCAAGTCACCAAACGTGCTGCTTTTTCTAAATGGAGAAGTGTAAGGGAGATGGGAAAAGAGGAGAGGTGGTAAAGAGAAAAGAAAGGTGTGTGTGACACCAGCCTTTTTTGAAACACCAACCTTGACTTCTGACTTTCCAGTCCCATGGCCTCTTCTCAGTCCTCCCTGTCCTTGACAGCCCTGTGTGGCAGCCAGCCCTGCAGTCATCCTGAATGCCTGTGGCCCTGTCTGGCCACTCACACTACTCAGAAGGAGCCAAGAAAGCTTGGATGCTCTCTTCTTCCCCTTATCCTATAAACACAACTGTTCCACAGCGCTAGGCTGTCTGTATTCTGATTGCTTTTGCCATAATTTTATGTTTTAAATTATAAAAATGATTTGTGTTCATTTTGTTAACAATGTAGAAAAAGAAGAATAAAGAAGAAAACAAAGTCACTTGTGACAACACTATGCAGAGATAGCCACTATTTACATTTGGATCTATTTTCTTCCAATTTTTATACATATACCTGTGTACCCATGTGAATCCTTACCTGTGTATACACACATAGTATACACAAATACTGTTTTTTTTGGCAATAGAATTATATTATTTCTATATCATGTAGAAAACTTCCAGTTTTATTCACTTAATGTTTTAGTGTGAATAATTTCCCATTCATTAGGTATTTGAATACATAATTTTTAATTGCTCTATTGTATTCTAGCAAATGGATGTGTCCTAATTTATTCATTCATTCCACTATGGGCGGGCTTTAGTCTGTTTCCAGTTTTTCTCAGGTAGAACCAATGCTGTGTTAAATGCCCTTATTTTTGTGAATATTACTCTTTTATGCATATCTGAATCTTTAGAATAAAAATCCAGAAGTGGGTTATTATTGGGTCAAACACTACAAACATTAAAAAAATTTTTTAATGGTATTTTTGAGAGAGAGAGACAGAGATGAGTTGGGGGTTGGGGGGGGTGGGGAGAGGGGGTGAAAGGGAGAGAGGGAGACACAGAATCCAAAACAGGCTCCAGGCTCTGAGTTGTCAGCATAGAACCTGATGCGGGGCTCCGACTCAGAAACCGTGAGATCCTGACCTGAACCGAAGTCAGATGCTTCACCAACTGAGCCACCCAGGTGCCCCAAACTACAAACATTTTTTAAGGTTCTTGACGTATTTGCCAAGCTTCAGGAAGGTTTATATCAGTGCATTTTTTAAAATACTTTCTAAGTTATTTTATCCATCTCTCACTTCTGCTGTGGTCTATATTTTCGGTTCTGACTTTTCTCCCCTGCTCGTCATTTAAAACTATCTACTGCACGTAGTTCTGCATGGATTTTCCAGGGTGTGTCGAGCCTCACATACATAAAGCTAAATTCCTTATCTCTCCCCAGACCAGTTCCTTTCTTTTCTTCAGTAGCATCATTCTCCTGCTTGTTCAAGCTCTGTGTTTTAGCTCTGCCTCTTTCAGTCATTTGTCAAATTCTGACTGTAATCCCCAGAGCAGTGGTTCTTAAAACTGAAGCATGCTTCAGAATCACCTGGAGGGCTTGTTAAAACACATTGCTGAGCCCCAGTCCCAGAGTTCCTCATCCAGTAGGTCTGAGATGGGGCCTGACTGTTTGCATGTCTAATAAGCCACCCATTGATGCTGATGCTCCTACCAGGACGACACTTTGAGAACACTGCTCTAGGGAGTCTCATGGCCGCTTCTGCTGTCTGTTCCCGCATGTGGACTATTTCAGTAAACCATTAATTTATTTCCTCATTGGAGGTCTTTTCCTCCCTACCTTGTTTGAAAGAGTCAGGTCACAATTCTTAAAACATAGGCCTGATCTTGTTATTTCTCTTCTCTGAAACTTTCAGGCTTTTTCCTTATAACCCCTGAATTTAGTTTGAATTTATTAGTGTGGCATAATCAATTATTATGATATTTCCTTACAGCACTTTACAGTTTTTTAATAGACTACTTTTTAGAATAGTTTTAGGTTCATGGCAATATTGAGCAGAAGGTACAGAGATTTCCTGTATATCCCCTCTACTTAATAGTTTTAAAAGCACTTTCATATGTAATCTTTAATCCAGGTTTTTCAGTAATCTGGCTGCAACCCATGTGGTAAAGAGGAAAAAAAAAAAAACACTTAGCAAGCAAGAAGTTAGGAGACTTGGGTCTTTCTTAATTCCACCTTTATGACCTTGAGTGAGTTTTTTCACCTATAAAATGGGAAGGTAAGATTAAAAGATCTTTAAAGGGGACACCTGGGTGGCTCAGTTGCTTAAGTGTCTAACTCTCAATTTGGGCTCAGGTCATGAGCCCTGCCTCAAGCTTGGTGCCGAGTGTGGAGCCTGCTTGGGATTTTCTCTCTCTCCCTCTCTCTCTGCCCATCCCATGCTCACGCTCTCCCTTTCTCTCAAAAAAATAAAGAAAAAAATTAAAAAAAAAAAAAAAAGATCTTTAAAGGTTTATTCTCACTGAGTTGTGCCTTTCTGTTCTCCCCAACAAAACCAAAGCTCTAGCTGGTTGAGCTACTGACTGGTCTACAAAGGTGCTTTTTATTTTCTAGTTCCGTGTCTCTGCTCATGTGGTTTCTTCCCCCATAGAATGCCCCCTTCCTTCTTTCACAGTCCTTCAAGGGCCACCTCACATGCCATCTCTTTCCACAAAGCCATTCCTGATCCCCTTCTTCTCACCCTTTGATATTGCCTAGCCTTTGGCTTGTATCTCTTTCCTCTATGAGGTGTGTGATTTACTCCCGTATACTGGTAAGTTGTGTCTAAATCTCCTCTCTCCTGGGGCACCTGAGTGGCTCAGTCAGTTAAGTGTCCAACTTTGGCTCAGATCATGATCTCACGGTTTGTGGGTTTGAGCCCCGTGTTGACCCCTGTGCTGACATCTCAGAACCTGGAGCGTGCTTCAGATTCTCTGTCTCCCCCTCTCTCTGCCCCTCCCCCACTCATCTCTCTCTCTCTCTCTCTCAAGTAAGTAAATGTTAAAATAAATAAATAAATAAATCTTCTCTTTCCTGATAGATTATACATTAACTGAGGACAAGGGATGCCTTATTTCTTATTTTATCTACTCTCCACTCCCACCCTGTACCTAGTATGGTGCCTTTTATACAGAAGTTTTTCAGTAAACACTTGTGGAATGGATGTGGGTGGTTTCAGGTGTCTTCATTAGCACTGGGGCTGTAAGTAGTTGGTCTCCTCTAAAAATGGGATGACCTTGAATAAACTTGACATTTAATGTTAATGTGGCAGAGCTGCTTATGCAGTATGAAATGCCGGAGGATTCACAAAGGCCAGCAATTGAAAATGGTGTGACCCCTTTATAGCAGGTAATAGTTGACATCAGAGTTTATGTATAAATAACTATTAGGGCTGAAAGCGATGGGTATTGCAAGGGACAGAACATATATCTTAAGCCACATTTGTGGTTTTTGTTTTTTAAACAGGGAGCCCATGGCCAAAATAGATGAGGGGGCGGCAGCACCATTGAGTGGAAGTGCTGCCCGACTCCGATTTTTCTCCATGAAGAGGACGGTATCTCAGCAGTCATTTGATGGCGTTTCATTGGATAACAGTGGCCCCGAAGATCGGATTTCAGTGGACAGTGATGGCAGTGATAGCTTTGTGATGCTCTTGGAGTCTGGTAGGTGGAAGCAGAGCCAGGCAAAGTTGAATTCCAGAAAGGGTTCTTTCTGCTGCCTGTATCCCAGTAGGATACAGAAGGAGCTAAGTTCTGATAAAATAGACATTTTCTTAACCAAGACCAAAAAAGAGAAATTTTAATAGATTTGTGGCTCTGGTTTTATCCACACATTTTCTAGGTTATGGGTTAACACTTAACCTTTATCACAGAACCAGACTCAGACCAAAGGAGAGAGTGCTGGTCTTACAGCCACGTAGCCATGGCAGTAGGATTAGTTTGGTGGCTGGCGTCAGTGGTGTGTGTGTGTTGTCTGTTTTTGTTTTGTTTTGCCTATGTATTTTAGTGTTGGAAAATAACTAGAAGCTTTGTCTATGGTAAAATGAGTAACTCTTAGGAATTGCATCAGTCACTACTGGAAGTTACACTGGTTCTTTTATCTTATTGAACTGGACACTTTTTAAATGGTCTCTTAAGAGTGTCTAAATGAAAATGAAAAGAGAACGCACTGTTTCTGAAACTGGGTGGTGTGTACCCTGTTTGTTTTGTTATTATTATGGAATATGGAATATTATTCCAAATATGTAGATTTCAAATATGTAGAAAAGTAGGCAGAATCAAATAGTGAGTCCTCGTGTACCCATTACCTAGCTTCAAATATTAAGAACTCATGGTCATTCTTGTTTCAAATATACTTCTGTTCACTTCCCTTCCTTCCATGTTATTTTGAAGCAAATTCCAAACATATCATTTTGTCCATAAATATTTTTATGACGTATCTCTAGGAAATAGACTTTAAAGATCTTTGAAAAAAAATTTTAATTGTGGTAAAATATATATAACATAAACTTTGCAATCTTAACCATTTTTAACTATAATTCAGTGGCATTAAGTATAGTCATCGTTGTGCGACTATCACCAACCATCTCCAGAACTTTTTTCATCTTCTACAATTGAAAATCTGTACCCATGGAACAGTAATTCCTTGTTCCCTTCTCCCTCAGCTCCTGGCAACCACAATTCCACTTTCTATTTCTGAATTTGACCACTCTAGGTACCTCATATAAATGGAATCCTTTTGTGACTGGCTTATTTCACTTAACATAATGTCCTCAAGGTTCATTCACTTCATAGCCCGTGTCAGAATTTTCTTCTTTTTTAAGGCTAATACTCTATTGTATGTTTATACCACATTTTGTTAATCCATTCATCCGTCAGGGAACACTTGGGTTGCATCCATTTATAGGTTTTCTTTTAATGTGACCAAATACCACTATCCATTCTTAAAAATTAGCAATTCCTTAAATCCATCAAATTCCCATTTGTTCTCATAAACGTCATAAATGTCTGTTGTTGTTGTTGCTGTTGTTGTTTTTATAGTGTCATTGTTTTTAGAGATTGGATTTGAACAGAATTTTTTGACTTTGAAACTCATCTGTTGTCTTTCTTATACAGAGTCTGGTCCAGAATCTCTTCCACCAGGAACTCTTCCAAATGTCCTGGACAGTGCTGGCGTTCAAGGGAGCCCTCTTATGGATAGTTACGGCCAGGGGTCACCAGAGGCCAACAGTTCGGTCTCACCCAGTGGGGAAGACCTCAGTCTTCACCCGGTCAGCTGCTCTACTTTCTTCTCTGCAGAGGGTAGGCTCAAGGCTAGAAACTTGGGAGGGACGCAGCTAAGAGAGTATCCTTTTACAGGTCTCCGTTCTGGTCCTGAAGGTGAATGAGGTGTCTTTTGGGATTGAGGTGCGTGGTGAAGATCTGACTGTGGCCCTCCAGGCAGAGGAACTGACCCTCCAGCAGCTGGGAACCGTGGGACTATGGCAGTTCCTGCATGGACAGTGCCCAGGTGAGGATGGTAGCAATTCCAGGAGAGCTGGTGGGATTTGTCTGGGCAGCCCTAGCTTCACCTGTCACTGTGCCCCAAGGATAGTTGTCCTAAGTGCCAAGCCCTTGGTCGTTCTCTCCAGTAGCCGTTAGGGGGAGTAACTCCAGTGAAGCCTCCTGCTTGCAGGGAGACTCCCAGAGGTCTTTCTGGGGCTTTGTATTCAGTAGGCTCTTAGCCATCTTCACTTCCCAGGTGCTCCTTAAGCTTATACAGGAGGCCACTGTCCACCTCTTCATTTGTGTGGCTGCTGACATCAAACTGTGTCTGATCAGGGAACTGCTGTCACTCAGATTCAGTCCTTTGATAATTGTACTTTTTTATTTATTTATTTATTTATTTATTTATTTATTTATTTATTAAAGGTTATTTGCTTATTTTTTTTATTTTATTTATTTATTTTTTAATTTACATCCAAGTTAGTTAGCATATAGTGCAACAATGATTTCAGGAATAGATTTCTTAGTGCCCCTTACCCATTTAGCCCGTCCGCCCTCCCACAACCCCTCCTGTAACCCTCAGTTTGTTCTCCATATGTATGAGTCTCTTCTGTTTTGTACCCCTCCCTGTTTTTATATTATTTTTGTTTCCCTTCCCTTATGTTCATCTGTTTTGTCTCTTAAAGTCCTCATATGAGTGAGGTCATATGATTTTTGTCTTTCTCTGACTGACTAATTTCACTTAGCACAATACCCTCCAGTTCCATCCACGTAGTTGCAAATGGCAAGATCTCATTCTTTTTGATTGCCAAGTAATACTCCATTGTATATATATACCACATCTTCTTTATCCATTCATCCGTCGATGGACATTTGGGCTCTTTCCATACTTTGCCTATTGTTGGTAGTGCTGCTATAAACTTGGGGGTGCATGTGTCCCTTCCAAACAGCACACCTGTATCCCGTGGATAAATGCCTAGTGGTGCAATTGCTGGGTTGTAGGGTAGTTCTATTTTTAGTTTTTTGAGGACCCTCCATGCTGTTTTCCAGAGTGGCTGCACCAGCTTTCATTCCCGTATTTACTTATTTTTAAAGAGAGAGAGAGGGGTGGGGAAGGGCAGTGAGAGAGGGAGAGAGAGAATTCCAAGCAGGCTCCACACTGTCAGTGCAAAACTGGACATAGGGCTTGACCCAGGAACCATGAGATCATGACCTGAGCTGACCAAGAGTTGGACGCTTAACTGACTGAACCATCCAGACACCCCCCGCCCACCTAGTTTAATAAATACAATAGTATCATTAACTTTGAAGTCTCCAGGAGCCTCTCTCCTGGATCTTCTTCTGCCTCTCACCTGTCATAGAGAACCACTATCCTGAATTTTGTGTTTATCATTCTCTTGCTTTACTTTGCAATTCTACATGTTTGTATCAACGTATTATTTAGCTTTGCAGGTTTTTGAGGTTTTCTAAGTGGGATTATTTTGTATTCTTTCATGATTGGCTTCTTTCTTTGATATTCTTCAGATTCTTCTGGGTTGTTGAGTTAGCTATGATATATTCATTTTCATTAATATATAATACTCTGTTGTATGAATATACCAATTTTTGCTTTTTAAAAACAGCTTTATTGAGGTATACTTTGCATTTATGAAATTAACTCATGATAAGTATACAATTTGATAAATTTTAGCAGTTTAACAGAGTTGTGCAACCATTACCATCGCCCCCAAAATATCCCTTGTACCCATTACTCTACTTCTTCTTTACAGACATTTGGGTTGTTTCTGGGTTTTTTTGCTATTTCATACAGGATTGCCTTGAACATTCTCATACGTGTCTCCTGGTATGTGTGTTAGAGAGTTTCTCGGAGTTACATTCCTGAGGATATAATTTCTAGGGCATTAGGATAGGTATAACTTTAACTTTGCTAGATAATACCGATTTGTTTTCCAAAATGCTTGTAACAATTTGCAGCTATATAAGTATAGAAGTTGTTTCATATCCTTGGCTACACCTGTGATAGGTCTTTATGGACTTTTGAGAAGATTAGCATAGATCCTGCTTGGCTTTATCAGAGAGAAATGAGAACACCAAGATTTGGAGAAAGGAAGAGATGTTTAAGTGTAGCAGAGTTGAGGGTCCTGTGTTTTTTCTTGGCCTTTAGCCCAGTGTCTCAGATTTATAGCAAGGCCAGTTTTCCATTGGCCCTTGACCTCCCTTCCACCATGAGAGGCATGATAGCAAAGTGGCCAAGCCCAGTCTTTGTGGTCATTGTTGCCTGCATTCAAGTCCTGTGCTTGCTACTTACAAGTTGTATAACTTTGGGCAAATTATTTTCTGTCCCTTAGTTCCTTCATCTCTAGAATGGGAATGGTGATAATACTTTTGGCATAGGGTTCTTAAGAATATTAAATGCATGTAAAATGCTTAGAAAAGTCCCTGACTGATAATTAATTGATGTTTTCCTTCTGTCTCTCTTCTGAAAGGTACAAGCTTTCAGGAATCCTCAACTTTGAAGACTGACCACATCAGGCCAGCAGTGGGCCTTCGCTTTGAGGTGGGGCCTGGTGCAGCCGTTCGCTCCCCACTGGCCACACAAAATGGCTTCCTGCATTTCTTGCTTCGAGGCTGTGACCTTGAGCTGTTCACTTCGGTGCTCAATGGCCTGGGGCCCTTCTTGGAGGATGAAGAGATCCCAGTGGTAGTTCCCATGCAGATTGAACTCCTGCACTGCAGCATCACCCTAAAGGTGAGAGGAGCTTTTTTGGTTTTTACTCTAGACTTTGTCAGGCAAGGAATTCTGGCAGTGACTGCTATCATCGCTTCCCTGGCCGCTGTACAATGTGGTGAGGATCAAGTGAGTAAATGCAGCTTGGCATTCTTTGTGAAGGTTATAGTAATACATAAAATGTGTGTTGCTATCAAAACATTCTGGATTTAGGTGAGGAGACCTTGTCTCTAGCCCTGACCTTGTCGTTGGCATACATGACTATGTATAAGCCCATTAAGTTATCTGTCCTCGGTTTGACCATCTCTAGAATGGGAGAAACTCAGTTATGTTTCTCCACGTTGCAAGAATGTGTGGATACACAATGGCATAAAGCCGCTTCAAGCCAGATGGTAGAAGCATGGGTTGTTACCCAAACTGCTCTGAGCTGTTTGAGGGCATCATATGGTTTCCCTTTTTTCTGCAGGATGATATACCCCCCATCTATCCAACATCTCCAGGCCCTATCCCCATTACTCTGGCCATGGAGCATGTTGTGGTGAAACGGAGTGATGATGGTGTGTTCCACATAGGCGGTGAGTTGGGCTTGTTGGCCTCCCGGCTTCTCTGCCTTTTCTGTCCTGTAAGGGAGTGGGTGATACCTAGGAATTGCTTGCATGTTGGCAGAAGTTTGCTATTTAGAACCTTTACTTTTTTCCAGCTGCTGCTCAGGACACACCATCAGCTGAAGTACCTAAGAGTGAGAAGAGGCAGCCCTCCAAAGAACAGATGTTTCTGGTGCCCACAGGAGAGTCTTTTGGAGAGAAGGTGAGGACCTAACTGCACAATACCTTTCCCGTAGACCCTTAGTGGCTGTAAATTCAGAAGCTGGTAAAACTCAGAGAGCTGAAAAGGTTGCCTGTGCTGTGTATAGCTGGGTAGTTTGGGCTCCTATCATCTAGCAGCAACTTCCAGAAGTGCTGAATAGAGGATGTAAGTCAGGAACTGTAGGTGAATGCTTGCTGATCGTGTATTTCTACCTGTTGCTGTCCTTATAACTGATGAATTCTGAAGATGGGATTAGGCTTTTAGAAAGATCTAGTTGATCACTAACTGAATTTATGGATTTTTCTGCTTCAATTCTGCCTCCTTGCTCCTTTACTGGATGTTTCTGCAAGGCGTGTTACCTTATTTATTAACTGTAAATTATTTATTGTTCCTCAGGTGAAAGAATTGCCTACCCTACAGAAGGAACTTATAGAAACTAAACGAGCATTGGCCAATGCCAACCAGGATAAAGAAAGACTGCTTCAGGAGATTAGGAAATATAACCCCCTCTTTGAGCTCTGATAGCAGTGGCTCAGCCATCTGTGCCAAGGAGAGAGAAGGAGATCACCAGCAATAGCACCACCTATGACAGAAGGCGCTGTCCAGCATTGAATAAGTCTGCTAAGGATGCCAGAGGGACTGGGGAGTGCTCACCTCACTCCTTGTGGTGTCCTTTCTACTAGCTGTTCTGACTCGGGTGGAAGACAGGGCAAAGTATGACCAAGTTCTAGGAAACTGGGGGCAGCTTTGTGCGTGGCTCAAGCATGTCTTGCCTGTATAAAGCCTTTTGGCCCTCTCCACACTAGGTGGAATCTTGTCAACACTGTAGGGCCATTTCACCACCTGGTTTCATGGCAGAGACATTTGCTTCCTCTACAGCCTGTGTGAACAAGAGAAGGTACCCATCTCCTCAGTCACCCACAGAGCCACCAAAGATTCTATGTCCCAGAGCTTCCTGTAGCAGACCTGAGAAGTCCTTGGCCTGAGCTTTGGCCATGGTAGTAGAATAGAACAGGAAATAGCCAGCAAGGCGGGAGCTGGGAGAGGCACAAGAGTAAGGGAGACCTGGATGCTGCCTTTTTTGGAAAGGGAGCCAAGCTCATACCATCTTGGCTGATCCTACAGTCAGCCAAGCTGTATTAAGCTTCTTTTCTGTTGTACTTCATCACTGCGATGCGATTCTGTAACAGAATTTATTTGGAATTTAAATCAAGAAAATATATTCCCTGAGCTAGGTTGAAGGTATGATGTGGTAAGAATCACCAAGGGACTTGATCCTGAGCCCCCTGTTGCCTGGCTAGAGTCCTGCCTCTCTTCCACAGCTGTACTTCAGAAGTTGTTTCCTTCATCTCCCTGGGCTCCCAGGCACATCTGCTCTCCAGGCGCTGGGACTTTCTACCAGCACTCTCCTCTGCATTTGGTGGTTTGGGAGCTGAAAATGTGTTTTAAACTATAACGTAAACATCTCAACCTGTTGCCTCTCATACCCTTCTATCACTGTGGCTTTTTAAAACCGTGTAATTTTGACTTAAGTAAAAAACAAAACAAAACAAAAACGCTTCAACTTAGGTAGGTTTCCCTTTGCCCCATAAAACAACTATTTCCCCCCTCTTTCTTTCCTACCTAATTCTTCCCCAGCATTCTACCTTCATCCATACTGCTCTGTGATACACTTCATGCTGTGTTGATTGGACGGAAGTTCATTAGCTAACTAAACTGGCAAGATGGTAAAATAGTTATTTAGTGATGTCACTAAAATCTTAATCACACATGACCTATTGGAGGAAAGATAAACTATTTTCCTTTATGGGAAATCATGCCTGACTTGCATATTCTAGTTTTTTGAGGATAAAAAGAAACATGCATTCAAGAAGGAGCAAGATATAATTTCTTCAGACTTCCAAAGAACTTTTGTCAAGGTCCGTCACTAAAGCAATTTCAAAAGCACCAGTTACTATGAGATACGAGAATACTTTGTCATGCTTAGGAAAAAACTTAGACACTGAAGAATAAACATCTTTCTGGAGATAATGCTAATGGGAAGTTTCCTATGGGTCAACGCTTGGTTTAACCTTACTTAAGACTTTTATAAATAATCTGAGAGCAGGATATTATAATGCAGTCAAGTGTCCCTACTTCCAAGGAATAAAAGGTAAACCAGAAGGGACTTAAAACAATAACAAAACCAGAGAAGGCACATAAGCCAGGCTGTGACCACACAGGAAAATCACAGGTGAGGTTCAGTCTAGGTAAGTGTAAAGTAAAGTACTTACCAGCAACCAGTGAGGCAGCAAGCTCTGTCAGAACTCAGCACAGAAACTTAACCATTGCTGAAGGGAAGGAGGGGTCAGTGTGCTGCTGTGGCTCAAAACCCAACTGCATCATCAGGAAAGGCACATGAAGACAATACAGAAAACAGGACCCCTTACAAAACCATTTTAATGGCTTAAATTGTCTGTGCATTTCTAGTGACCTTATTTGCAAAATATATGGTGAAGGGAGGAAAGGTCAAGAGAATAGCAAAAATTATCAGAGAGTGGAGATACTTCCACATGAGTACACATATTTAAGATGTTGGCTCCAATTCTGGAAAGACGAAAGTTAAGGGTGGTGTGACATCAGATAAACAGTCAGGAGGAAGGACGTGTTCACCAAGTCCTGAAATACAAGCTCTAGGGCTCAACTTCATAGCCTTCGGTACAAGAAAGCACTTCCCATAGCCAATCAGAAACTTAAGGAGCTCATTGTCCAAGAAGTGGTGTTGGCAGAACCTATGTACAGGTGCTGAAGGTTTAAGAGGAATCCTTGTATGGTGGCCTTCCAAAGGAATTCTAGAAAACTAAGGCTATTTGGTGAAATACAACTGAGAGGGTAACTGTGTCCCTCCATAAACTCCCCCTTAGTGTTCCTTTGGAAGGCATAATGTTGAGCAAAATGGATCACTGGTCCTCTCAAGTATGGCCTTTCTAATGTTCTTAGAGGAGGGAGATTCAGTACCTGGAAAATAGAATCATTCAACCTTAGGTTCACCTGAATTGGTTTAAAACCACATTCTGATTCTCTTCCCCTCTTCACCTCCCCCACCCACCATATCCCTCTGGCATCCCTCCATGCAAAGAAAATGCCTAATAGGTATTGCTTGGAATACCTTCACCTTAAGCCTGTGCTTGCTGGTAGGCAATACAAACAATTCTGGCAGGCATCAAGGCTAACCCCTTTAGTGACCAGAGTTCAGTCAGGTTTCTGGGCTCTCCAGACTTCTTGTCTATGTGACAAATGGTGCCCTAGAATTTCTGACTTACGTGGCAGTTTTGGCTATTGTGTCTTGAAATCCTCCTCCAGGAAATGTGGTGGGGGTCATGGTCCCATGAAATTTTAGTAACAATCATCTTGTATAACTTCATACTCCTATTCACTGGGAGCAAGAAGACTTTCTTGGTAGTCCTCAGGGTAAATGTAAAGAAAAAAAAATGGAAGGAAAACAGTAGTGCTTTGGACTGCTTATGATTTCTGCCTTGGAGCTCTAAGACTCTGTGAATAAGAAATAATACCTCAAGAAAATGTCTGGAGTGATAGCACCACTATCCCTCAAAGACTTCAGCTGCTGCACATCATCATTTCAGCTGTGAAACATTTACAACTATGTATCATCTATGATTGTCTAGATTTCCCGTTTACATGGACGTGCTGGAGACGGGCTTTAGTGTGTAGGGACTAGTTTAATTATCTCTTAGCTGAGCTACAGGGATGATTATCAATCTCAGATTTGTTTTCATCTCACTGGAATAATTAGCCTCATTTCTTCGATTTAAGACAGAAGGAATAGGTTCTATTTTTGTGATGGCTGCTTTTGCTGTATTATTTAATCTCCCATCCCCACCCCCACCTCCCACCCCCCCCACCCCCCCCATTTTGCCATGGGCCTCAAATTTTATGTACCCTTTTCATGCTTCTGAAAGGAATGGTTTCTGTGTATGGAATATACGAGGGATAAACATTATCCCTTACATGCCCCATAATTTAAATGCTCCCATTTAACCCATTTACATTAGTTTCCCCTTAGACTAGTTCAAGGGCTGGTGGAAAGCAAGTAGTTTGAAGTATTCCCATAGTGATATGGGAACTTGCCATTTCAAACCTTAACACTGAAGGTTTGCTTTTTTCTCATTTAATATTTGCCTAAACTTCTAAAATCAGTTATAGTAACATCACAAAACAATGGAAACAACTGAACATTGCTGCAATGCATTTGGTTGAGAACTACAAAAGCTCTCATTGCCTTGTGACTTACCATAGTCCTTACTCTTTCAAGAGAAGCTGGTGTGATGTACTATCCTTCAAGAGACTACGGCCCTCACCTAGATCTTTCCCCACTTTCTACTAGAATAGGAATATTCCCATTCACCTCTAGGTAGGTATGGATAGTAGTTAGTAGCTATTGTTGAGGGGGGATTATTTTCCCCATCTCTTACAACAGACACAAGGAAGATGCACTCTGGGAGAACCTTAAACGGTGAGGCTTTGTTAAATGGCCAGGCTTGGGATGTGATCTTTCTCCCTTGTTTATAAGTTTCAGCCTTATCTAATATCTCAAATTGAAATAGCTATAGTTCCTATAACCGTTAAAAAAAATTCCTGTTGGAGCTGAGAGACTATTTGCTTTTTCTTCCTTCCCCCAGTTTATTAGTTTTTGGTCAAGATTTAGCCTGAGTCTTACAGCATTTCTTTGTGGAATGCCCCAAATGTGATGTGTCTTCTTCACTGGCTAAATATATGTTTAAAGCCATGGGTTTTAGTGTAAGATATAAAAGATTTGCTCAACTTTGTGAGTCCAAACTGTTTCTCCCCACTCCCCCCCCCATCAGGGTGCTGAGCAGAATTGGAATCTTTTAAGACATGCTCAGGAAAGCTTCAAAAGAGAACAGCTTCAAAACTCTTCTCCCTATGAAACTGAATGATAGAGGAAAGGATTCTCGGGGATTGCCAATTATATACAGTAGCCTTATTACTGCTAATCACTGTCAATAAAAGGTCACTCCATTCCCCTCTCTTTGAGGAAAACAATGAGAATGTATCTGATGAACTGGAATACTGGTCAGTATTGGGAAATTTTAATGTTGCATTATCTAATCAAACCTTGAGTGTACTGGTTCTGTGAACCACCTGAAAAAAGCAAATTAAACTTACTAAACATTGGTTGTGGTTTATCTGTTTATAGGAACCTGAAACATATGGGCTTTTACATTATTTTTTAAGTGTTTTAAGTACTCTTGAGAAAATTTTAAATGGTTCTAGTAGAAAATGGGAAGGGCTCAAATTTTCAAAAAAAGCCAAAGACCAGTTTTAATCTGACACCAAAAAATAATGATGAACTTCTCCCCATTCCAACCAGCTAGACAGAAAATGAATACACATAAGGCAAGTTGGAAAACAGTTTAATGATCACTCACCAAGATCCATAGGGAACTTTACATGTGTACAGGGATAAACTTTTCCACTACTCCTCCCATCACTGTGTTCTTCATGGTAGCGTATCACAAGTCAAAGTTTCTGGTTGTTTCATCTACTTAAAACCAGATGGAAGAAACAACCTAAATCATAGCAACTTCATGCTTCAATGTGAAACCATCAAAGCTTTCTTGGAAAGACTTTCTGAAAGCAGCTTCTCTGTCTGGAAGACGCTTAAGGCCCATGTACCTTTCTTCTTCCAACTAGCCAAGAAATAGTTAAATGCCTCAGAATGTCCAAAGAGGTGCCAATATTTAGTCAAGGCAAGTATGAAACAGGCTGCATGCCTTTTAGATGTGATGAATATCAGAGTTCTGAGAAACATTAAAATCATCATGGAATCCTTAGAGGACTAAAGCACCTGTGCAAAAGTCTCATGCAGTAGGAAGTCTGGAACCGGTACTCCTTCCTTCAGTACCAGGCCTTTCTAGGCTTCAGTCTAGAAGAAGATGATTTTTTTGTGCTTTGAGTTGGGGATCTGCCCCTTCGACTTTAACCTCCGAACAGCCTCCCTCATGTGTTTGGGTTGTAGTGGTGGCATCTCTCCCCACTTCTCACACACATCCAGTGCTAGACAGAAGATAAGAAGAAAGTTTCATGGTCATACAGGACTTATTAATCACATAATCCATTTGAACCCTATAATTCTCATTAACCCTTCTTAAGCTTGCTAAGGAAATAAACCAAGACTTTTTCCCTTCTTAAGAGAATGCTATAAAACCTATCACGTTAGCTTTAGTGTAATATATAATCTTCTACTTAAAAAAATAAAACATTTCACTGACTGGAGACCAGCAATACACTCAGCCAAGGTTCTTTCTTTGATGGATAGAGGACAGTTCCCAGGATTCGACAACTCCTCATCATACCACACTGGTCAGCCCCCAGTGATAGCTTATCTTAGGTCTTTAATTTGGCAACAGAAATGAGCAAACTCCATTGGGGAAAAATACGAAGTAGGCTTCTGTCGCCCTGGACTGAGGACAGGAATCTGGAAAGATTTCCCAGATGCTTCCTTGAGTCCCAGTATTAAAACTTTTGAGGAATAATAGTCATGCTCTCCTGAATACAAAGTGCCCCACTTGGTCAACTTCTAGTGCAAATGGAAACACCCACAGGTACTTTATTAGGTCCCCTAGCATAGATATTCTTGAAAGTTAAGACCACCAGAGGTTCAATCCTGCACATGCTATCAACAACACCTACCTTCTTCTACCACCTCCCCGACGAAAACCTTGGAAATGCCAGACATAGCAATAACAACATTCTGAGACACAGAGGTGCCAGTGATGGACTGGATCAGCTTGAAAGAAGAACAAAGACTATGATTAAGAAAGTCAAGGACTGCTTTTTTTTTTTTTTTTTTTTTAAATTTTTTTTAACGTTTATTTATTTTTGAGACAGAGAGAGACAGAGCATGAATGGGGGAGGGTCAGAGAGAGGGAGACACAGAATTGAAACAGGCTCCGGGCTCTGAGCTGTCAGCACAGGGGCCCGATGCGGGGCTCGAACTCACGGACCGCGAGATCGTGACCTGAGCCGAAGTCGGCGCTCAACCGACTGAGCCACCCAGGTGCCCCAAGGACTGCTTTTAAGAATATGGTACCCTTAAGAGTTTTGTACTAAAAAGGTTTTTACTAAAGGCTGGATACTGAAATTAAGACTATTAAGACAAAGATTCAGGTGTACAGCAACTCATTCTCTATGTTTAGACCTTATCCCCAGGATACAAAACTCCAATTGATAATCGAGAGGCATTTTATTTTTGTTTTCCTGTGTGAATGATCCACCAACTTGACTAGCACCTCATTCAAAATGAGGTGGACACAGTTCTTGTGTCTAGTTCAACTCTCATATCTGATGGAAATGAAGTGTGGTAGCCCATCCTTACCCTTTTAATGGCTGCCTTAGGGAACGCTGACCGGCGGTACATCTCATAACGGTTCAGTTGCTCCTCAGAAAAAGAAGAAACCAGGATTCTAGACAAAGATTCAGATAATTAAGTTGGCTTACAACAACAAATGTTTAAGGTATATTATCACATCAATAAAAGTCTCAGACAATTAGAAAATGAATTTTCGAGGGGTCAATAGCATTAAGCTTGGTGCTTACAAGGAATGAAGACAAAGCATTTTTACTCTTTAGAAACTTGAGAGAAAATGACATACAACTTCGTTTCTACTTCATTAACAACAAAAACTTAAACTACAATGTTGGGTTCACTATATAGATTATGTTTTCAGCACTAGGCTCTCTCTACCCCTAACTCCACCTTATTACATTTCACATTGATGGTAAAAATTTGATACATAAATTTATATTCAAACCACTAGTTTTTGACATTAACAGACTTGGGGGAAAATATTTGTAAAATATATGGAGAAGGGTTTATGCTCTTAATGCTTTCCAATAAATAAAAGATAGCGATTTTGAAAATAAGCAAAGGACATGAATAGACAAGTTACAAAAATACCGATGACCAACACAGAGGAAAAAAAGTTAACCTTCACTATTAACTAAAGAAATTAAAATGATAAACTAAAATAAGATAACATTTTTCATGAATCAGACAGATGAGCATTATAAAGAATGGTATTAGTAAGGATGGGAGGACACAAACTTATACATGCTGGTAGAGTGTGAAGTGCAACCACCTTTCTGGAGAAAAATTTGGAAATGTGTATGAAGAGTCTTTGAAAACATTCAGACTGTTTGAACTGGCAATTCACTCCTTGGGGGTTTATTTAGGAACTAAATGGACAAGTATGCAAAGATGGGCTCAAAGATGCTCAATCATAATAATGTCAAAAGAAGAAAAAGAACTACAGGTATTGGTTAAATGATCATTCATCTACATAATGGAATACAATGCACCCACTGAAATTGATAATTTACAGGCAGATTTACAAGAAAGTATTTAGCTATAAATATTTAAAACATTTAAAACAAAATCTGAAAAAGTATATAACCTAATCCATACCCAGGGTTAACTGTGGGTGGTGGGATTATGGGTAACTATTTTTTCTATTTTTCTCTATTCTCTGATAAATTTGCAATGAGCCCATTAAAAAAGTTATGACCTATGTATAATTACTGACATGGAAAACATTCACCATATACAATGTGAAAAACAGGTCACAAACAGTAACATCTTTGAAAAAATTTATTTCTGGATATACGTGTATAGAAAATACCTTGGAGACTATACCTCAAAATACGAACAGTGTTTATTTCTGGTGACAAGAGGATATTTTTTTATTTTTATTTATTTATATTTCCTAAAATGTTACATAAAGTATTATTTGCTTTACTTTCTTTTGAGTATAAAAAAGGGGAAAAAATTACAGGCTCCCCAAATTTATTGACTTTGTACGGTCAAGTTAGAGACTTGAAATGGGGAAAAAAAAATCAAAAAGTAACTTACTGCATCTTTTGAATCTCATCTTCATCCACTTTTTGCTTCTTCTCTTTCTTTTCTTTGGTATCTATTTTCATTTTTTTGGCTGCAGGAGTAAGTAAAGATGAGTCTTCCCTTTCAACTGCTGTTAAATCTGAGATATCCTGACTCTTCAGCTGAGAAGATGAAAAGAAACCCTATTATATATTTGGCCTACTTTCCAGACTTGGGGAAGAAGGTAAGACCTCATTCTCTTTACAGCACAACAAATCCATTATTCAATAGTTTTTTTGGTTCCAAGCACTGGCTGTACCATCATGCGTTAAGATACACTCTCTGTCCTAAAGAATTTTATAGCCTAGCTGTGAAAAGAAAACCAGCCAAAGAATCCAACTTTCCAGTTTAGCTATATGATCCTAGCTCTAGTATGTTTACAAAGGAAATGAAGTGCCAAGGATCATGATAACCACTCTCCCGCATTGAGCCCACTTTCCTGACCTCATCCTTTAGAGGGGATGTCAGAAAAGGCCTCTCCATCCAGCCAGCTCTTCTGCCTCTAAATCTATACATCTCTTTATTGTTGATGATTCCATCTTGAAAGAATATTAAAAAGGAGGCACCCTCTCATCAAAACAGTGTTTCTTTGGATTTGTAACTTTTAATAATTTTTTTTTTTTTAAAGTAACCTCTACCTCCAGCATGGGGCTCGAACTCATGACCCTGAGATCAAGAGTTGTAGGTTCTATCAACTGAGCGAGCTAGTTGGCCCTGGATTTGGAACTTTTGTTTTTTAATATATATTTTTAAAGCTTATTTATTTATTTTGAGAGAGAGAGACAGAGAGAGAGAGAGAGACAGAGAGAGAGAGAGAGAGAGAGAGAATGAGAGAGAATCCCAAGCAGGTTCCACACTGACAGCACACAGCCCAACGTGGACTCCAGCTCATGAACCATGAAGTCATAACCTGAGTGGAACCCAAGAATCAGAAGCTCAACTGACTGAGCCACCCAGGCGCCCCATGGATTCGGAACTTTTAAGTGAGCTTCTCCCACACATAATGCTCTTTTCTTCCTATCTTTCAATTCTACTGTATCATGCAAATGTTTCTCACTGCTAGAATGTGAACTTTTTGAAGATAGGTTTGTCTCTTATTTCTCTTCCCACATAAGCATTTAACATAGGTTTACTCATGCTAGATGTTTAATAATAATTCAAATCCAAACTTCATCCCCTCCAACTTAATATACAATCAAAAGACAACAAACTTCATTAATGGGATTTAACCTCTGTTTTTCTTAAAGAGGAACTCACATAAACTCATAGAGGAATATAAGGGGGTAGGTAAAAGTGAAGATAGTGTATCTTTAAAAAACTTTTCAATTTCTTCTCTAGTTACCTATTTATACAAGTTTTCTAACCTCTATGTGCTTGAATTTTGGTGATTTATATTTTCCTTAAAAATGAGTCATTTTTCTTGGATTTCAAAATTTATTTGGCCTAAATTTGAACATCAAATATTTCTGGTTTATTCTGTTCTTTTTCTGGTTTCTTGAGTTGGGTGCTTATTTTCAGCATCTCCTGTTTGTTAATACAAATATGTAAAGCTATGAATTTTTCTTTAAATACGGTTTTGGTCAAGGCCCGTATGATATGATGTAGTGTTCTCTTTGTTAATTTAATCTAAGGGCTATTTAAAAAACAGTTTAAAATGTCCAGGGGTTAGTTTATTTGGGGGGAGTGGCAGTTGGGAGAAGCTTTTTGTTGTTAATTTCATATTTATTGCACTGTGCTAATAGGATGTGCCCTGTTTTGATTTCCGCTTTTAAGAATTTGGGTTTTTCTTTGTGGTATGGTATATGATCAATCTTTAAAGTTAATTTAAATTAACTTTAAAAAAGGTTTATTTTTTGACGGGGAAAGAGAGAGAGAGAGAAAAAGAGAGAGAAAGAGAAAGCGCGCACGTGCGTGCACGCGAGTGGGGGGAAGGGCAGAGAAAGAGGGAGACAGGAGACTGAGAATCCCAAGCAGACTCCGTGCTGTCAGCAGGGAGCCCAGCCTTGGCTCCATGTCACAAACCCTGAGATCATGACCTGAGCGGAAGTCAAGAGTTGGAAGCTTAACCAACCAGCCACCCAGGTACCCCTGGTATATGATCATTTTTTAAAAGTGTTTCAGTTTGGGGCGCCTGGGTGGCTCAGTCCGTTAAATGTCCGACTTTGGCTCAGGTCACGATCTCACGGCTCGTGGGTTTGAGCCCTGCGTCAGGCTCTGAAGCTCTGAGCCTGGTGACTGCTTCGGATTCTGTGTCTCCCTCTCTCTCTTCAACCCCTCCCCCTCCCCCGCCCCCCCCCCCCCCCCAGCCGGTCGTGCTCTCTTTCTCTCTCTCAAAAATAAATAAACATTAAAAAAAACAACAGTGTTTCAGTCAGAAGTATCAAAAAAAAAAAATGTATCTCCTGTTGGGTGCAAATTTCTGTATGTAGTGAGCTCTTTATTGGACTGAACCAATTATTATTCAAACCCTCTATGTCCTTCAGATCTTTTTAAAAGGTTCCTTCTTTAAAAAGTTTCATCACATTTTTTTTTAATGCTTATTTTTTGAGAGAGCGAGAGAGCATGTGAGCACGAGGTGTGGAGCCGCAGAGAGAGAGAAATCCCAAGCTGGAGCCTTGCTGACAGCGCAGAGCCCAATGCAGGGCTTGAACTCAGGAACCCGTGAGAACATGACCTGAGCTGAAATGAAGTGTCCCATGCTCAACCAACTGAGCCAACCAGGTGCTCCCACATTTTTCTAAAAGTTCTTACTTTATATATTTTGATGCAACCTAATTCTCTGAAAGGCTGTTTCTATCTAATGCAGTGTCCTCCCCATGATCTGTTTAAGTCCCTAGGAAGTTCTAAGACTCCAAGATTCCATCTCTAGAAATGGAAGCCAGAGCACGCTGAGATTCTAGTCCCCTGACTGATGCTCAGTTAGGCAACACTGCTGAGCTCTTGGGGTTTGGTGTGTTTATGCTATAGAGTCCCTTGGACATTGACACCCAGGTCACTGGTCGTAGTTAAATGTCCCACGAGGGTAAAAACATGACTGAACCAGTAACTCCAAGTCTCCCTTTAACGGCTCTGCGGCGTATGACAGTTATGCTTGAGCAACATCTAGGAGAAACCATATTTCGGTCAAAGGGATACGAGGAATCCTGGGTTCTAGCTCTTGCACTGTCTGTGACATCAGATCCCAATTTCCTCACCAGGAAAACCAAGAGGCTATGTAAAATTCCCTTAGGGGCGCCTGAGTAGCCCCTCCTGAAAAGCATGGGACTCTTGATCTCAGGGTCCTGAGGTACAGCCCCCACGTTAGGGGTAGAATTTGCCTAAAATTTTTTAAAAAATCTCTTAGAAGTAGCCTTAATATCTAGGAGCGGGGATTAAAAGTATTAACCCAGAGGCTGGGGCTCTGGAACCGAACCAGCACTACAGTTTTGTCTCCTCCCCCTCTGCACACATCTTGGCAGATCTAGAGGGAGTCATGGTGAGTTCGAGTTATCTGGGCTTGGCAGGGACCAACCAGGAAGCCGGTCGAGCAAGCTCTGTTAACACAATCTCGGAGTACTCCTCTGACCTCATCCACACATGTCTCCCTACCTCGCCTTCCTCCGCCGCAGCTTCTTTCAAATCCGCATCTCCGTCCCCATCAGTTTCTTCTGGGATTCCGTCTGTGTCGGTAGCCCCCGGGCCCCCGGGAGCAGCAGCCGTTTCTTCTGACTCCCCCGTCTCTCCACCTTTTTCCGGGGGCGACTCGCAGGCATTATCCATAGCAGCAAGAAAAAGAAGGGCGAGACCGCAGTCCCGTCAGGTTCTGGAGCTCGGGACTGACGGAGTCAGAGCAGCCTAGAAGCTTACTTCCTAGCGTCGCGCTACGATGACGTCACCCCTACCGCTCCTCGGAGGGATCATTTTAAGGCACGCGTAGGGAACTTCAAGAGCTCCGTTTTAACTGATTTGGTGGCGGTTGGAGACGGAAAATTGAGGGTACGGAAATCAGTTTGTGGGTTTCCCACTCTGGGAAATCAGCATTTGTAAAGGAGAGCTGTGTTATTTCCTGAAGGACGTTTTTCCCCCTCCATGCTGCCTTCCTAAAAACGTGGTTAACTCCCTAATCCATTTTCCTCAGAGTAAAGTTTGGGGACGGTAGAAGACTCTTTTCCGTTGTACGCCAATGCCTTGGAATGTGGCTGCCTGGTAAAGTTTTAGGCAGGGACTCAACCTCGTACATTTTAATTGGGGAGAGGCCGTGGGCCTGTGTGAATTGCCATTTCTTTTCGGTTCCTTAAGCACCTAAAAAAAAAAAAAAAAAGTCATATAACTTGAACAGAATTGATCCAACCCATCGATTCACTCCACATTTGTTGAGCGCCTAATTAGAGGTAGGAACAGTTCCAGTAGCAAAGACAATATATACTTTCTACCCAATTAAATGCTTTTTCCAATTCACCGGTACTCACTATCCAGGTCGGTTTCACAAACTTGACTTCTTATGTCAGTTCAGTTAATTTCATCAAAAAGTAAGAGGAAACAAATTCTACTGGGAAGGGAGGTCTTTGCATGTTTCACTTTAACGAGCCTTTTCAGAGATTGGGACCATGAAGAAGAGATATTTGTATTTTAAAAATTTCCTCTCTTCCCTCATTGAGGTGCGGAGCAGGCCATTTTATTCACCTCTGTATCACTAGGTCCCAACATCCATCACATATTTAACTTATGCGTGCCGAAAGAATGAACTTGGAAATGTAGGTGCGCGTTACCGTATTTCTCTCTTTGTTTCTACGCTGCCTGGGTGAATTACCGTATTTCCTGTCCTGTGGGCTCCCAAAACCTTTGGGGAGGAAGCGCACGTCGGGAGGCGCATACAGGTGGGCCCCATTTGTTCCCTACCACCTGTACAGCGGGTATCTATCAGGCGCTTTCCTCTTGCCCTTGGAGGCCTATCCCGACACAAACCGGTCGGCTTCCACCAGACCAAAGCCACCTGCGCCCGCCGGCCGAGCCCCGCCCAGCTAGGTGGGCAAGGGGGCGGGGCGCGGGGGCGCGGTGACGCGTGACGCCAGATCCCGGAAGTGACGCGCTCCTGGGCAGAAAAGGCGGGGGGGGAGGGGGGTGGTGTCCCCGGCCGGTTTGGGGGGTGCGTTGCCCGGAGACGGAAAGTTTGGGAGCCGGAGCAGGCTCGGCTGCGGCCCCGGGAAGGGGGTCCAGGGGGCGGTGGCCCTGGGGATGGGGAAGGAGCAGGAGCTGCTGGAGGCGGCCCGCACCGGGCACCTCCCGGCCGTGGAGAAGCTGCTGTCCGGGAAGCGGCTCTCCTCAGGCTTCGGGGGCGGCGGCGGCGGCGGCGGCTCCTCCGGGAGCAGCGGCGGCGGCGGCGGCGGCCTCGGGTCCTCGAGCCATCCCCTCTCCAGTCTGCTCAGGTGGGTAACGCGCCGGGGCCGGACGGCTGGCTGGAGATCCCCTCTCCCCCGCCCGTCTCCTGGGGCTCCTGAGAGGTCGGGGCGCCTGAGACCCGGGCGGGTGGCTTTGCTGGGTGCCAGGGTCGAGGACCGGCGGCCCACGGGGCCAGGAGCGCCCGTGCAGGTCCGCGAGGCGCCGGGCTCTCATATCCTGACCCGGCTGCGGAGAATGGTGGGAGTGCCCGGGTGGCAGCCTCCGCCGCATGGCACAGCCCGGCTTCACCCTCGCCCGCTCTCGGGTGCCAGCTGTCGTATCTCACAAGCTACTTTACAGCAGAGAAATATTTATTTGAAGTCTCCCTCACCTCATGCAGAAACTCCCACGCCTTGCAGAATCCCACCAATCCCCCCGGAGGAAATTCTCTTGGCTCCCTTCTTTTGGGAACTTGGAACCTTCCACCCTGCTCCGCAGGACCTGGCTTTTGTTGTTGATACTAAAATTGTGTCTGGATTTATCACGTTCAGAGTGGTGTTCTTTTAGCCCCTCTTGTGCTTGCAGCTCAAATTCTAGTTCGTTGTCGGGAGCCTCATTGGATTAGTCTCTTAAGTGGCATATGCGAGATTCATCAAGGGGGTTACTCATCAAGAAACAAAGCTTTAGGAAGATCTGTTTAGGAAACTTAGGGGTGCTTTAAACTTTTCTGAGATCTGTTGTTAAAATAAACACTTGAATCCGGAGCTGGTAAGGATGGAGAGAGAAAGGTCACTTTTGTGTGGCTTGGAGGGGGGATTGGAGGTACTTTGTCAGTGTGAGTAAAATGTGTTGGTTCAGCAGCACTTTCATAGCCTGTTTTCTTTTCCTTCCTTGTTCTTTTGAGGTTTTTACGAAGTGGAAGTTCATTTAGAAATGGCTTCGTTGGCTTTTGTTCCCCATTGGTTTTTGTAACTTCAGTTTGAGTGAGTTTGGACCAAAGAAGCCCAGGGCTCTAAGAAATTGTTAGGTATGAAGCACTGAGTACAGACCCAGGTCTACACAGAAGATTTTCAAAAGCGGCATAGGAGAACTCTCCCCATGAGTTCTTTTTTGGGAGGTTAAAACCAGTGCTGTTTGCCGCAGTTTCTCCAGTCCCTAGGGCAATGCTGTCGCACAGTTGGTACCTAGGATTCATTGAGTGAATAAAAGTTATCGATTAGAGGATGACAAATTTCTAAATAGAGTGATGGTTGTACTCGCTGTGATTGTTAGTAGTTCAGCAAAAGGAGACAGAACTTAGGGGATGAGGTGGAGATTATGACTTCTAGGAGGAGGACTTCAGGTGGCTTTGAAGGATGTGAGGATATAGATAGGTGACATACAGTGAGACCATTCCAGGTTGGCAAGCTATGGTCAGAGGCATAGAAGCAGGAAAAAGACTTGTTTGGTGCTACTGGGGCACTAGAAGAACTTCCTGCCGGCAGTCTTGAGTTTTTGGGCATGATAAAACGTAATAATGAATGGGTACATTTCCATCCTTTAGAGTGATGTAGTCTTTCTTCCTATGTTTATAGTCTCAGTCCCTAGATCAATGCCTCGCAACTCAAACGTACTTTGGATGCATGCATTGGGTTTTGAATCTTATCAGGATTACTTTGATATTTCTGCACTTCTGATATCTGAGAGATGAGAGAAAGACCACACATGTTCCAAGTGCCAGTCTCTAATCAGGTGAATAATGTAGCATTTGGAGGTTTGCCAGAAGATACCTTAACCCCTTGTATATCCTGCTGAAGTGAGAAACTTGCACATGTCTCCCACCTTTTCCAAGTACAGGTCAAATTGCTCTTAGGCTCACACTTCAGAGACTGTTAACATTTTGCTGAGGATTTAGCTGCCGTGTAGTTAAGCAAGACTAGGAAATCTTTGTTTACCACAGTGTTTTTACTTTTGGCCTCATGCTAGTAAGTTCAGTCTCTGTCCTGAAGTGTGGATGTGTCTCCACACCCTTGCGTAAGACAGCTGATTCCTGACTTGCTCTCCTGTCTCTTATAGAGATGGTAGATGGCCTAAGAGCTGCCCTAACCTCTCATCCTTGTGATTCTTAGGGGCAGGGAGGATCTGCACCAATAGTTACACTAGGTGTGTCATTAATTAGAGGTGATTCTGGCTCAACCTAGTGAAAGATCTCTGAGCAAATGATACTATGTATTTAAATAGTCCCTAGGTCAGCGTGTCCTCCCTTTTTAGGTTTGGAAATCATAGAGGGTAGGTTCCCTATGCCCACACTCCACACCTCAAGGACCCTTAACGAGAGCTAGGGAATCGTAGCTTTAGATCTAGCCTTTGCATTAGCTGCCATACCCCCCCCCCCCCCCCACTAGTACTGCCAACTGTAACCTATGTTTGTCCAGCTGTTTGAGTGACCAAGTAAAGCTGGCAAGAATAAGAGCTTACAGCTGCATTGGATATAAATGTTCCAAACCACATGTGTGTTTGTTCATCTACTTATGACCAACCCCCCCAACCGACCCCTCCCCCTGCCATTTCCACAGAGGGTTTGTGCTGATTCTGAAACTACAAAATGCCCCTTCTCTTACCCCATGGCTTTTCTCTTACACTTCTTGGGCTTAGGTCTTAACTTCTTACAGCCCTCCCTAATGACCCTAATACACACGGATCTCTCAGGCTTCTACTTCTTTGGAACCCATCATCTGTAGTGTGCAGTAATTCACTGGCTCATTCTTTATTTGTCTGGCTTTCATAGTTTATTGCACTGGCCTGTCAGTATAATGTTGACGTGCAGTAACCCTCACCCATTGAGAATATCCCTGAGAATCAGAAAGTCAGCAAAAACTTCTACTAGGAAAACAAAAAGTTGTTATAAACTTCATGTCTTTCTGATCTTTTCTTCTTTACTGCACATTTATTCAGAGACAGTGTAGTATTACACTTAAGAACACTTGTTCTTGGGGCGCCTGCGTGGCTCAGTTGGTTGAGCATCTGACTTCCGGCTCTGGTCATGATCTCACCATTCGGGAGTTCGATCCCTGCGTTGGGCTGCGTGCTGACAGCTCAAAGCCTGGAGCCTGTTACAGATTCTCTGTCTCCCTCTCTCTCTGCCCCTCCCCCACTCATTCTCTCTTTCACTCTCTATCTCACTCTCACTCTCTCAAAAAGAAAAAGACTACTTGTTCTGTAGTCAGACTGCCTGAATTCATAGAGTACTGCCATCACCGACTAGCTGCTTGATTTTATTACAAATTACTCAACCACTTGGAGCCTCAATTTCTCCATCTGTAAAATGGGGATAATATTGTTTGCTTTATAGGTATCACCTTAGATAATGTGTGTAAGACACTTCCCACACTTTCTGGCACATTGTAAATGCTCACTATTCGCCATCCTCAGTTCAGCACATACAGTTTTGCCATGCTGCCCCTGGTATGTGCAAAGTACCAGGCTAGACATATTTTAAATGGTGTTCTTTCACACTTGGGTATGCGTTTTCCAGGTCATGGCAGATTAGAAGCTGTAAATAAGAGAGAACGTGCTTAGGTAGGCACATTAGTGCTATTCATTTACCTAGTGTTTACCCATTTTCTACTTTTTTTTTAATTTTTTTTTTTAACGTTTATTTATTTTTGAGACAGAGAGAGACAGAGCATGAACGGGGGAGGGGCAGAGAGAGAGGGAGACACAGAATCGGAAGCAGGCTCCAGGCTCTGAGCCATCAGCCCAGAGCCCGATGTGGGGCTCGAACTCACAGCCCTCACGGACCGCGAGATCGTGACCTGAGCTGAAGCCGGACGCTTAACCAACTGAGCCACCCAGGCGCCCCACCCATTTTCTACTTTTGTGCCGGGCTGATTGCTACATGCCTTGCAAAGTTTATCTCAGACCTGGCACAGAATAGGTACTTTATCAAAATCAGTCCCTCTCCTGATACATGGTCTGTTTCCAGCGTTTATAGTAGTATGATATGTCTGTGTGACTGATTGACAAAATAAGAGACAGAAAAAGCGATTAAAATCTATCCTAGCTTTTCCCATCCTCAGTAATTTGAGACTATTAACATAGATGTGCATAGCCCTACACACTTGCATAGGCCCCAAGCATTGTTGTACTAGATCTTAGTGCTGTAATTTCTGTTTATTATGACTCTTGGCCATCAAATAAGTTATATGCAATAGAGCATGTTAATGAAAGAAGGAAAAGCATATTTTAGTTTTTTATCCAAAATGATTCAAATATAATTTTTGTTACTTAAAGTAGATTATTTAGAAAGCACAGTTATCTGAAATGTCTAGTCCTAGAGTGGTTCCGGATGGCATGGATTTTACTTTATATAATAGTATCTCCTTTTCTGATTGTTGAACAAATGCATGCCTTCAGTTGGTAGCTTGGGACAGGCGCTGTGTTAAACATCATTTTAACTCGTGGTATTTTTCAGCCCTGGACGCACATTGTCATGGAACGGAGAGTTTGATATGTTGATGCTTTTAGTGAAACTGTTGATTTCCAGGAAAGCAAATTCTATTAGAGACCGTAAGATTTGGGTTAGAAGTGAATTCTGTCAACTAAAGGGCAAAAAGGCCTGAAAAAAGAAAATGTTACAAGAAATCATCATATATCGACTTAAACTTTTATTGAGTTTTGAGCTAAATACTGATGTATGTGAAAGGTGTAAAGTAAAATGCATTCCTGAGGGTTCAGAAGCACAGAGAAACTAAACCAAAGGCTAGGACTGAGGAGTAGATGTGTCATAGTTTAGGAACATTCTATATTTAATTTCTCAAGCATGAGAAGAGTAAGAACAGAAGAAGCCAAGGAGGCTTACTGGAGAAATCGGAAAATGTATAGACAGTAGCAATAAATGTAGCTATAAACTAGTTTTTATTCTACCATTTGAGGTGAGGAGGGAGACTATCCAGAAATCACCACGAGTTTCCCAAAAATATGAAAAATTTTTTTGAAATAAGGAATGAAGAATGAAAACTTTTGAAAAATGGACCCCACTTTGGGGACAATAGAAAGTTCTTCCAATGTCAGAAGACAACGACAACTTATTCATTGTTTTTAAGAAAGATTCCTAAATTTATGTAAGTAATTCACACTCAAAAGAAAAAAAAGTGTTTAACAAAACCATCCCATTAAAATGGTCCTTCATTCACTCCCCAGAATGGATGTATAGCTTGTAAACTGTAATGACATGACAGCTTTTCTCTCACTGCCTTCCTGCAGTGCCAGATTTCTTTTGAATATGCCTAATTTGAGCAAATGATTTTAACATCCTAAGAGGACAACAGCATTCTACGATGTTGATGTGAGGTCCTGAAGCAGGATCTCATGGACATGTGTGATCTAAGTTCTGGCTCTTTCCAAGAGAACGCAACAAAACAAACAAACAAAACACAACTATCCATTAGGATAACAGTTTTCTTGATATTACACTAAAGCTTTTCAATTCCTTAAAAATGATTTTTAAAGAACTTTTTTTTAAAATGCTTATTTTTGAGATAGTGCAAGAGACAGAGTGCAAGCGGCGGAGGAGCAGACAGAGGGAGACACGGAATCTGAAGCGGGCTCCAGGCTCTGAGCTGTCAGCACAGAGCCCAATGCGGGGCTCGAACTCACGAACCATGAGATCATGACCTGAGCCGAAGTCAGATGCTTAACCGACTGAGCCACTCAGGCGCCTCAAGAACTTTTTAATATACCTCTTTTAAGTATGATTTTATTGGGATAGCAGCCCTTTTATTTTGGAATTGCTGTACATTTTTGTTTTCTTTAAAGCAGACTATGATTTTATGTGGTTATTTTGTGCCTAAAAATCTAGAGAGTTACTAATCTCAAACGAGTAGGGCATGTAAGTGTAGAAAAAGATTTAGGGGCGCCTGGGTGGCTCAGTCGGTTAAGCGTCTGACTTCCTCAAGTCATGATCTCGCGGTTTGTGGGTTCGAGCCCCGCATTAGGCTCTGTGTTGACAGCTCAGAGCCTGGAGCCTGCTTCAGATTCTATATCTCCCTCTCTCTCTCTCTGCCCCTCCCCTGCTTGTGCTCTGTCTCTGTCTCTCAAAAATAAATAAACATTTTTAAAAAAGAAAAGAAAAAGGTAATTTTACATAAGTTTGAAAAGTCAGACATCTCTCCGTTTTTCTGAATTCTCCAATTGAAGTTCAGTTTTTACTGTCTTAGTTACAAAAATTAGAGACTGGAAACAGTGAAACAGTCTTGTGGTCGGAAGAATTTGATTTGTAGCCAGTCAGCTTCAGTATGTTCACTTGTCCTGGGAGATTATGGTCCCAGTGAAAGTTGCATCCTTGGCCAGAAAAATCCCTTCTGAAGGTTTTTTTCCCCTTGGTTTGTTCACCCTCAACAGCTGTGAAATTTGGCTTGCAAAAGGAAGTCAAGGCTATTGCTACCCTAGTTTTCAGTAGGGAAAGTAAATTACTGGGTTTTATAGCCCAGAGACACCAAGGAAACCCC
This sequence comes from Neofelis nebulosa, assembly GCF_028018385.1. NCBI lineage: Eukaryota > Metazoa > Chordata > Mammalia > Carnivora > Felidae > Neofelis > Neofelis nebulosa. Next base: position 37,034,257 of record NC_080787.1, read on the forward strand.
AAAAGTAGATAGTGGAGAGTTTGTTCTTGGAAATGTCAGGCTCTCCTGTGGGTAGGAACTTGGTCTTTTCTGGACAGCCCTCAGAAAATGTTCCCCACACTGATTTCCAAAAGATTACTGGGAGATTTTCTGTGGTATAGAAAATTATATTGTTACATTCGTAGAACATCTTCAAATAACTTTGGTGTGGTTAGAGTTAATGGTAGTAATACTAGAAATTATATGTTATGGCTTCATATTTATCCTTTCTTAGTAATTTGTAGATCAAGTTTGTTTAGTTTACAAATCAAAAAAGAGTTTTTAAAACAAGTCAGTTGTCTCTGCTTTACTTGTGATGTTATTACTGCTATTAAAAATGGTGGAGATGATCCAGGAAGCAGAACTGCCCTGTGGATTACTTAACTGACGAGGCCTTAGCATGGCTGCCGAAGGTCAGACTCTGACCCAACTCTGCCTTGTGAGTTAGTCAAGTTACATAACCTCTCTGAGCATCTGTGTCTTCATATGTCTAATGGGTCTGGGATAGTATCTACTTCCTGAAGCAGCATCACGTGAGCTAAAATATGGAAGGCACGCAATGCCTGGTAAACCTTGGCTGCTGAAACCTTCTGATGGGAGCCCAGTGCTTTGCCACCTTTGATAAACTGGAATTGTAATCTTGTTGTTAAGGACATATTTTATATTGATGCTGCTTTAAAAGTTATAATAATTGATAGCAGGAGCTCCCAACCTTTTCAAATGTGAGTCCCATTTTTAGAAGCCTAAACATGGTAATGGTGGCAGGGTACAGACTGATACAGGTCTACAGTGTTTTTGTCTGAGACATTGGGGTTTAGTATCCAGAATTTTGGGGTTGTTGAAGAGTCCTAGTGAGCCCCTAGTGGAATCTGGGTCAACAGTCTGAAACATTGTATCCCTGCAGTGACATCTGTCAATATTCACACTAAAGGGGATAAATATGAAGTATGTTTAGGGCAAGTTTTGCATCTAAACAAGTTTGCCAGTAACTTTTAAAAATCTATTTTCAGGTATCTGAATTATAAATAAGGGATTATGGACCTCTACATTTAGTATAGAAAAATTGCCAGACACATGAAAGCACAAAGAAGAAAATAAAATCATCTGTAATCCCACCACCTAAAAGAATTAGCTGTTGCAATTTTCATGTACATTCTTTGGTCTTTTTTCTATACAAAAAAAATATATAATATAATATAATATAATATAATATAATATAATATAATATAATATGTAAATATATATAATAAATTTTTTTTACTAGAAATGACACTGTTCTGTACATACTTTGCCTCAAATTTTCACTTAATGTATTATAAACAACTTTCATTTTCTCTTCAACCTCATTTTAAATGAGTAAGTGGTATTCCATAGTGTGTATGAACTGTAATTATTGAATCCCTTCTTTGCCATTAGTTAGGAGTTTGTTTTTAGTTTTCTGCTGTTGGAACAGCATTGGCATATGTAATCTTGTAGATAAGATTGTGTGCACATTTGTGCTTATAACATTTTATGTACTGAGAACAGTAGATGTAGTTTGAGTATTCAACTGTGACGAGACAGACTTACATATGCAATTGTAGTTGACGACTCTTATAATAAGAGTTACATCTTCTGGGTCCTTCTGATTGGGAAGTAATGTATTGATCTATGGCCGCTAATGCTACTTCTGTTTAGAAAGTTACTTTTGTGCAGGCATAGGATTTTTAATGGTCAAGTTGGGACCTCTCAGGTCCTTCTTCAGAGGCTAATGTTTAGAAGAGGGCCATTAATAACACACAATGCATTGAGCAATATGCTTGAAGCAGAATGAGACAAAAGCCATTTTCTTTTGTTGTTCTAGCTTTTATTTTGGGAAATTTCAAACATACAGAAATCAAGAGAATAAAATAATGACACCTCACATACCTTATGTACTCATAAAACAATTATCAGCTTATGGTCAATTTTGTTTCTTTTTATCACCCCACAACTAAATTATTATTGTTATTATTTTAAATTTTATTTGAGAGAGAGAGAGAGAGAGAGAGAGAGAAGGGAAGAGAGAGAATGCAAGCAGGGGAGAAGAGCAGAGGGGGGGAGAGAGAGAGAGAGAGGGAGAGGGAGGGAGGGAGGGAGAGAGAGAGAAAGAAACTCAAGCAGCTCCATCCCCAGCACAGAAAGCTTGACATTGGGCTTGATCTCACAACTGTGAGATCATGACCTGAGCTGAAATCAAGAGTCAGATGCTTAACTGCCACACAGGCACCCACTCCCCCTGCTGCAATGAAATTATTTTGAAGAGAGGCCTATATATATTACTTAAGCACATATTTTTAAAAGATAAAGATTTCTTTAAAAAATATTCACAATACCGTTATCACATCTAAAAAGATGGCAATTCCTTAAAATCATCAAATGTTTAGTTAGGGTTCAAATTTTCCATATTGTCTAAAATATTTTGTATTTTCCAGTTGGTTTGTTCAAGTCTGTAAACACCTTGTATTCGTTTGATATATCTTTTAGTCTCTTTAAATCTGTGGGTTTCATCTCTGTCATTTTTCTTTCCAGTGTATTTGAAAGAAAAGGGGCATTTGCCCCATTTCCCATAGTCCGGGTTTTGCTGATTGCATCTCTGAGATGTCATTTAGCATGTTCATCTGTCCCCTGTATTGCCTATAAGCTGGAAATTGGATCTAGAGACTTGATCTGATTCAGGTTCAATTTTTTTGGCAGGATTTCTTCCTCGGGGTGTTGTGTGCTTCCTTCAGTTGAGTCTTTCTTTTTTCTTTTTCTAAATATTTATTTATTTTTTGGAGCACGCAAGTGGGGGAAGGGTAGAGAGGGGGAAGCGGGCTCTGTGCTGAAAGGCTGACATCAGCAATCCCAGTGTGGGGCTCAAACTCAGGAACCAGGAGGTCATGACCTGAGCTAAAGTCAGATGCTCAGCTGACTGAGCCACCCAAGTGTCCTGAGTCTTTCTTGTGATGGTGGCAGCCATTGAAGATCACTGCCTAGATGATGACTTCATTAAGTTTGCAAAATGGTGATATTTCATTTCTATTTTACGTTCTTCACTTATTACCTGGAATACTTTTTAGAGAGAAACCTCCTGTTATCAACTACTTGGTTATCCTGGGATACAGTTTGTTCAGGAAAGATGAGTTGAATGCCTGATTCTTTTCTGTTCTTTACCAGTTTTCAGATCCATTTGGTTTCCTAGTAGTCTTCAGTGGTGTCTAATGAGGTTTTTTTTTTTTTTTCTTTTGTAAATATCATTAGGAACTCATATATTTAAACATATTTATGCTTCAATAAAACCTCTTAAAAATGTGCTTTGAGATATTTAGACTAAGAATTTTATTTTACTATGAAAAGCAGTTGAATTGGTTTATAATGAAGTGGTGTTGTGTGTGTTTGTGTATTTTACTTGACTGATATTTCTACTCAGAGTCCCCACCCCCCCCCCTACCCATTTGTGCTGGTTCATCTGGCAATTTGCGAATCAAGTGTTCTAATCCTTGAGAGTATAGATTAGTTCAGCTAGCTTCCAATCTTTTCTCTCTTTTTAAGTTTCCTGCTGGCCATAGATGGCCCTATAGATGCCAAAAGACTTTAAAAGCATGCTTGAGGGACTTGAGTAACCAAATTCCTTAGGTAGTACTTATGGAAGACCAACTTTAAATAGTGTTTTCCCACCAGCTTTATGGGCTGACTCTAGATAAGAATCTAGATCTGTTAAGCTGACTTGTTACTTAGATTATTCAGTCTTATTTGTTACTCTGAATATGTTTCATGGTGTTACTCTTTTTACATAAACATTGAAGAGTGAGTTGAATTGTCTTTTATTAAGTATACTAAGCACATTTCTCTCTGTACTTACTGTTGATTTCTAATTTAGGCATTGGGAGTTCTCATTCACAGCTCTGATTTTGAGTTCCTGTTCTGACATCTGTGCATTTCTTTTCTTGGTTTGGAGCTATATACAAAATATACACAAAAGCATTTTTTTGTTGTTGTTACATTTTATTCATTGGTTTTTTATGCTTGGAGTACAGGTGGGAGGTTTGGGTCTGGGTCCTTCTGCCTTGGCCCAGATTCCCCCGTTGACTAGCCATACAAATACTACATTATAGAGTCAATTTAAAAGTGATAAAAGCAGGGGCGCCTGGGTGGCTTAGTTGGTTAAGCATCCAACTCTTGATTTCAGCTCAGGTTATGATCTCACGATTTGTGGAATTGAGCCCCCACATTGGGCTCAGTGCTGGCAGTGTGGAGCCTGCTTGGGATTCTCACTCTCTCCCTCTGCCCCTCTCCCCTGCTCATTCTCTCTGTCTCAAAATAGATAAATACGTTTTTTTTAAGTGATAAAAGCAGCACATGGAACCACTTATTTTTTCTTTTTGATAGTTGTTGGGATAGTTAGGGCTCTACTTTAGAGAGATTTTGGCCTCTATTAGGCAGTGAGAGCATCCAGCACCATTATACTGATGGATTTCACAGCACTTTTATGTGGGGGTCTCACCTTCTTTTAAGAGCATTTTCATTAGTTAAGATGAAAAAATAAAAGTAAAAGTAAGAGGGGGCACCTGGGTGGCTCAGTTGGTTAAGCGTCCAACTCTTGGTTTCGTCTCAGGTCGTGATCTCACAGTTCATGGGTTTGAGCCCCACATGGGGCTGTCAGCGTAGAACCTGCTTGGTATTCTGTCTCCCTCCCTCTCTGCCCTTCCCCCCGCTCACTCTCTGCCTCTCTCAAAAATAAATAAATATTAAAAAGAATACAAGTAAGAGAAATATACTGAACTTCTTTACTCAGAATGGAAAATGTAGCTGAAAACACTGACGCTTCATAGTGCCAAGCAGGTATCAACACCGTTGAGTTGGCTGGTGCATGATTCTTCCAAGACTGCGGCTGTAGCTCTGTCTCCACGTGGTGGGGTCTGTCCTTTGTCGTGACTACACCATGTGCTTTTCCCTGCCAGTGATGACTAGTGGCAATGTGATGTATGGGCTGAGTCAGTCCTTTTACTGTGACTGGAAAAGCAGCTCCAAATGTGTATACCATTAATAATACCAGTAGTCAGCATTTATTAAGCATTCACTGATACTGGATAAGTAGCATTGATTTTTACATTTGGAAGGTACGATCGAGTGCTTGTCTTTACGAGGATTAAGTAAGAAAAAAAATTTTAGGTTTATTTATTTTGAGAGAGAGAGGGAGGGAGGGAGAGATTGAGAGAGAGAGAGAGAGAGAGAGAGAGAGAGAGAATCCCAAGCAGGCTTCATGCTATCAGCACAGAGCCTGATGTGGGGTGTGAGATCTCACGTTTGTGAGATCATGACCTCTGAGCCCAGATCAAGAGTCCGATGCTTAACCGATTGAGCCACCCAGGCGCCCCATGAAAGTAAAATTTTTTCTTGTCCATCCTTCTGTACATTTTGCAACTTTCAGCTTTGCTTATGTAGATCTCCTAATTACAACTGTTTTCAGTCATAGCAAAAGTTTAAAATCTCAGGGATTTTAATTTCTTTGAGGAACATTCTATTTTTCTTAAAATTTTTAATGTTTTCTTTTGAGAGGCAGAATGCGAGCAGGAAAGGGGAAGAGAGAGAGGGAGACGCAGATTCCAAAGCAGGCTCCAGGCTCCGAGCTGTCAGCACAGAGCCCAATATGGGGCTCAAATCCATGAACTGCGAGATTGTGATCTGAGCCCAAGACAGACACTTAACCAACTGAGCCACCCAGGTGCCCTGAGTAACATTCTGTTTTTAAAATTTGAAAAGTCTCTATTCTTACCTCTGAAAGGTAGGAAAAGTGGTACTGTTATTTAAGGTGTTAGCTGTTACAGAGAACACAAGCTAATTTGGAGGTGGCACTTTATTTAACCTTAGAAAGATCGTTCTTCTTTTTTCTTTTTTAAAGATTTCTTGACTCTTATTTATTTAAAAATAATTTTTTTACATTTATTTATTTTTGAGAGACAAAGAGAGACAGAGCACAAGTCGGGGAGGGTCAGAGAGAGAGGGAGACACAGAACCCAAAGCAGGCTCCAGGCTCTGAGCTGTCAGCACAGAGCCTGATGTGGAGCTTAAACTCACAAACTGTGAGTGTGATCATGACCCGAGCTGAAGTTGGATGCTTAACCAACTGAGCCACCCAAGCGCCCCTATTTTATTTTACTTTTTAAGGTTTACTTATTTATTTTGAGAGACAGGGAGAGAGAGAATCCCAAGCAGGCTGTCACTTACCATGAGATCATGACCTGAGCCGAAATCAAGTCAGAGTCAGATGCTTCACTGCCTGAGCCACCCAGGCACCCCAGAAGGAAACTTCTTTAAAGGAATTTTCTGCCTATATCAGAACCCATTTTGTTTGAGTGAACCAACCTATTGACTTTGTTTTCCTTTTGCCTGAATAAGCAGTCATTGTGATTTTCTTTTGCTCTCTTTAAACACAATCCATTTCTCCAGTAATTTTTCCTTTTGAATTATAGTCAAGACCTTCTTAAATTTTTTTTTTTCAACATTTTTTATTTATTTTTGGGACAGAGAGAGACAGAGCATGAACGGGGGAGGGGCAGAGAGAGAGGGAGACACAGAATCGGAAACAGGCTCCAGGCTCCGAGCCGTCAGCCCAGAGCCTGACGCGGGGCTTGAACTCACGGACCGCGAGATCGTGACCTGGCTGAAGTCGGACGCTTAACCGACTGCGCCACCCAGGCGCCCCTAGTCAAGACCTTCTTAAAAGAAGTTCAATAACCAGGAAAGCTTGCAAAACAGATCAGTTCAGGGCTGTTTACTTGAATCACTTCAAGATTCTTAGGCTTTCTTGTGTTTGTTTTTAGATCTTTAGCTCTTGGCTGGGCCTGGAGAGGAGCCCCAGTCCTGGCTTTGTTTTTAACTATTGGTCCATTGTGTCCCACTCTTCCTCTGATCCAGCTTGATGAAGCCTGAGCATTGATACTTGTCCTGGTTGGGTCCAGCTACCTGAATCTTGCTTCTTCCGGTTGCCCCACAGCCGTGATAAAACTTGGCAAAAGTCAGCCCATATTGCTGTATCTGAGGTAGTTAACTCATAAGTTAATTCACAACAGCTCAGAGTTGTTGCCATAGTTGTAGGTGGGTATGTACACGTGTATTTGGAAGGGGGATAGTTTTACTTCTCGAGCACTTAATACTTTGTGTCAAGAACTTTACATCTGTATATTCTCAGTTTACCTTTATAGTATGCCTAGTAGATAATTATCGTCATTCCCATTTTACAGATGAAGTAGTCAAGGTTCAGGGACAGGTTCAAGTCCAGGGCCACACAGAGGGGTACAAAGCCAGGAGTCTCTCTGGCTCCCAAACTGTTGCTTATAAAGCACTACATGTGACCACTTGGAGAATTGTCTCTTTGGATGAGATTCAAACATCACTCGCTATATGCTTAGGTAATATTTTACCAAAAAAGATGAATGAGGGATTTATTTATTTTAATGTAATAGTTGCTTTTATAACACCTACTTTGTGTCATACAGTGTTCTAAGCACTTTACAAATATGATCTCATGTTGTCCTCATGCTGTCCCTTTGGGGAAGGCACTAGCTTTGTTGCCATTTTATTGATGAGGATACTGAAGCACAGAGACGTCATGTAGCTTTGTCCCAGGTGGTAAGCCAGGAAATGGTGCAGCTTGGTTTTGGTTTTGAACCCAGGCAGACTGGCTTCGGAGTCCTTGCTCTTAGTTTTTAGGCAACCGGGGATTCTTTTTTTGATTCAAGAATGTAACACAAAATCCCTTTGGAACACTTGACCTAAAGTAAAAGGCTTATTTTCAAAGAAATCATTGTCAGTTTCCCTGGAATATAGGAACATTACGTGAGGGGAATGTCTTTAAACTTATGGCAAATAATATATTAGTTTAGAGGGTATAGGGGAATGCCCTGCAGCTCGTGAAGAGGGAAAAGCCTCCCATATCGCTTCTTTCAAGCTTTTCTTCTAGAAAATTCCCATCTTCCTCTCAAGCAAGTTAATGCGCTTTCAGGAATTTCATCTGTGAGAAAGCTCGGCATCCCTACTTCCCCAAGTTCAAAGTGATAAAGGTTTGTTTTGGACACATGACTGCCAGCTGTACCACCAAGGCCAAAGTGTGTGCAAGGGAAGTAAGTCTGAACAGTTGGTAAGAAACCAGAGACCTGTGTATTTGAAGTGATTTCGAATTTCTTGCTGCCCACTCTGCTTTTTTTACAGTTCTCTCCCCTCCCCCTCCCCCTCCCTCATTAGTGGTTTACGTCCACATTTTAGACCTCAAATAATAATTAGTTTGTCCATAAAATGATTTCCAGAGAATATTGTCCGGCCGGTTCAAATGAGTGTTGATACTAATTTGAAGCCTGGGATTTAGGGACAGGGGGTGTTACTTTCCATAATCCTCGGCGCTTTAATCTTCACGATCCTGTGGTGTGGGTATTAGTGACCATTTCACTGATGAGATTTGGAGAGGTTAAGTGCCTTGCCCAGGACTGAGGCTTTGCATTTGGGCCTTTAGAGTCTGTTTTGTGTGGAGATCATGGCTACCAGGAAGAAAGCTGTTGAGTCCCCAGGTTGTGGAAGCAGAAGGAGAGTATATATAGCATTCTAGTTAAGCAGTTCTGAAAACACCTGTGGGTCCTATATGCTTAGCAGTAATAGAAGAGCTCTATTACTTTTTACCTACAAATGCAAATACCTCAGATATTGAAATTGGCAGAGATTCCAGAATTGCTCCTTTTTAATCTATTGCTGCCTCCATAATTGTATGTTTAAGACCTAGCTGGAGAATAGTTTTCTCATTAGTCACTTATCAGCAGCCCTTTTACCATCTTTAGCCGGCCCAGGGCAGGCTTTCAAAAAGATTTCTAAGTAAATGATCCAGGACTTGGTGCTTCATTTTAAAGTTTAACTGCTTTTTGTTTTTCCAGAGAGCGTGTATAAGAAATCAGGATCCAGTACTTTGACTCACCATGCTTTGTCAAATTGATAGAGCTGTCTTTTTCTTAATGTCTTTTCTTTACCCATGATGATGTGTTATGTTAGATGCGTTGTCCTCAATTTCCATCACTTCTGCGTACCTCTTTTTTTTTTTTTAATTTTTTTTAACGTTTTATTTATTTTTGAGACAGAGAGAGACAAAGCATGAACGGGGGAGGTTCAGAGAGAGAGGGAGACACAGAATCTGAAACAGGCTCCACGCTCTGAGCTGTCAGCACAGCAGGGCTCGAACTCACGGACCATGAGATCATGACCTGAGCCGAAGTCGGCCGCTTAACCGACTGAGCCACCCAGGCGCCCCTGCGTACCTCTTTTTAATATTTACTCTTTTGCCAACTATATCATTCATTTACAGAGGAGCCCAAGTAAACTTTAGCTCCTGTTCATTCAGTTGGCGGATATTTATGAAGACCTAATTCTTTTGAGTGAGTTTTCATAATCATTTAAAAATACCTATTGGGGGTGCGTGGGGGGTTCAGTCAGTTAAGCATCTGACTCTTGATTTTGGCTCAAGTTATGATTCTCTCTCCCCCTCTCTCTGCCCTTTCCCTGCTCATTCTCTCTTTCTCTCTCTCTCTCAAAATAAATAAATAAACATAAAAAAAATACCTATGTTTGCTGATAGCAGTGCATATGTAATTGTAAGTTGTGTGTAAGCTGCTGGTACTAACAAAATGATCCAATAGCAGCTGAACCCAAGATTTACTTTGTGTGTCAGGGGCAGAGGGGTGAGGTCCCATTGTAATCTATAAAACTGATTGCTTAGAACTTATGTGTTTTTTTATCTTGATACTGATGGCTTTCCAACTGGCTTATTGTGGGCTTTGGTTGTCATTCCAGTAAAACGATTTTCCCATGAACCACTTCTTTAAAAGTCAGATCACCAGGTAGAGATACGTTTTTGGTTTGGTTTTTTTTTTTGGTGAATTGAATCCACTGTGAGTTCAGACCACAAGTCTGGGTCTCTGAAAAAATGGGAATGTTATCTAAAAACCCAATGGCCACTGTTTTACTTGTTTCTACACACACACATTTTTTTGAATGCTTCCTATTGCTCAAGGTGTCATCTGATTTTCTTTTGGTGATGAAATAATGAGGTCATTGGAATCACATGATGACTCTGGCTGGCAACAGTTTTCCTCATTACCAGGTATGGGAGACTCGTGAGCCTTTGACACCTATAGGCTTTAACCTACTGCTTTTTGCCATAGTTTTGATTGTGGTTCACATTTGTTTTAATCTCTCAATGTCCACTTAGTATTTATGCTTAGAAGTTAGGATTGGTCTTTGGGTTCATGTGGCCATCTGGGTTTGAGTGGAACAAAAACTAAGTCTTGTTGCTCCTTCCTTCATGGGTTTTGATTTTAGCCTTGTACGTGTTGTTGTAGATTCTTGGACAAAATCTGTAAATTAAGTTTTAAGTTCTTCTTGTCCGTAGAGTTTTAGCTTGCTCTAGGTCTGTCTTGATCCTTGGGATCTGGAAAACACACAGGTCTCTTAGTTTTATCTAGTGTCTCCATGTGTGAACTCTGAAGAGAGGAGGATGTAAGTTAGACAGAAAATTCAATCCACAGGAAACATTGTCTCCAAGAACCTTCCTCCTTCTAAGTGCACACTGCCTCTGGGAAAGGGCATGGGAGAGCAGTCCCTCGGGGCCTTGTGCCTAGTACCAGCTCAGCCACGCTAGCTGAATGATCTTGGGAGTGTTTCTTACTTCACTTGCACCTCAGTTCCTCCATCCATAAAACAAGGCAATGTTTTTAGCATGCTTGCCAGGTGTCCTGAGGAAGGTGCATGAGAACATCTCAAAGCAGTTGCACAATCAGACTGTGGCTTACTGTCTTCTCACTGTGCACCAGAACTGGGCCAGGCCTTTTGTATACCTTGTGCAGAGGGTAGGTCAGGGGAGGAGGAGAGGAGGAGAGGTCTGTCCTCTCATCTCTGTGAGTGTGTAAGTGGGCCATTGCTCCTTCTGCCCTTGAAGCTTTCCTAAACAAATACTGACTAGTGTTGGATAGTTGTATGGTATGCGTACTGCTGTAGGAGATAGTTAGGCATACAAAATTTGTCAGTTCCCTTAAGAAATCAGCTTGATTAGAGCAATGACAGAATGACCCTATCAACTCCTCAGAGAAATGTTTGGTTCCAGGACTGGGGCAGAGAAAACAAAAAAGACAGGGGCACATCAAAAGAACATAGAAACCAACCTGAAAGAGCTCCCGAAAGCCAAAGTTGGAACGATTTGAACAACAACATGAATAACAATAGTTTTGGATTATTAACCAAAGAATGAAATAAATATCCATGAGTTAATGATATAAATGATTCGATAAATAAATGGAGGTGAAGATATAGCTCGTCCTTCCAGAAGAATTCTAATTAATAAATGTAGAAGGAATGAGGGGAATAGAAAATCACCTTTAGCAAACCACAGTAATAGTCACTGCAGGCAAGATCTCCAGTGGAGGCTAAAATTAGTGGGTGAAAGTTTAAGGAGAAACAGAACATTCATATGGCCTCCAAGCATCTTCCCTGAAATATTTATTGATTACTGGTGTGCTTTCAACCCATGCCCACATATTCTTTGAATCTCTCCTCTCCAGGAGATGAGGTTTCATTCCCCTCTTCTTGAGTGTGGGCTGGACTTAGAGACTGGCTTCCAAATCGTAGAGTATGGAAAAGGAAAAAACAGTAATTTTGTGGTGGAAGAAGCTGGCAGACAACACCTTAACCAAGTGGTCACGGTTGATAATTGCCTGTGGTAAGCCATGTTGATAGCACTTACCCCTGATAGGGATGTGGTGAGAAGGATACTTGGCCTCTCGTGTTCTTCCTTGAAATCTGTCACCACAGTATAATCATGAGAAAACAGATAACCTCAAGTTGAAGGACATCCTACAAGATATGTGAGTCGTACTCTTTAAAAGTGACAGGGTTATGAAAGACAAGGGAAAGATTGAGGAACTGTTACAGACTGGAGACTAAGGAACTGTACAGACTGACTACTAAGTGTATAGTGCAATCTTGGAACAGAAAGGGGGCAGGAGTGTAAAACTGGGGAAATCTGAATAAAGTCTGCAGTTTAGTTTAATAGTCTTTTTTTTTTTTTAACATTTATTTATTGTTGAGAGAGAGAGAGAGAGAGAGAGAGAGAGAGAGAGAGAGAGAGAGAGAGAGAACAAGTGGGGGAGGGGCAGAGAGAGAAGGAGACACAGAATCCGAAGCAGGCTCCAGGCTCCAGGCTCCGAGCTGTCAGCACAGAGCCAGACGCGGGGCTCGAACTCACAAACCGCGAGATCATGACCTGAGCTGAAGTCAGACGCTTAACTGACTGAGCCACTCAGGCGCCCCTAGTTTAATAGTCTTAAGTCCAGTGTTCATGTCTTAAGTTTTGGTCAGTGTACCATGGTTATTTATGTAAGATGTTGACATAAGGGGAAACTGGGTGAAAGGTCTACAGGAACTCTGTCAGTCTTCTGTAAGCCTAAACTTATTTCAAAATAAAAAACAAAGACCATATCAGATAGTGGCTCTGGAGTCATGTTGTCTGGGTTCACATCTGGCTTTTGCCACCTACCAGTTGAGAGGTAATAAATGACTTTATTAATTTTTTTTTGCCTCTGGTGCCTCATCTATAGTAATAATTCCTCTTCCTTAGGTACTCAGCATATAGCACTGGATGTAAATAGTCTGTGCTAAAGGAGTTTGGAGGAGGAGATGATGGTACCAGGGGAAAAGGGTGGTCTAGAGACCCCTCCTCCCACTGCAGATACTCCTGGGAGGTGGGACTTGAGCCCTGCCCTAGAAGAAAGCCTAAGACTTAGGTAGCTGGTGGGAGACTGGTGTGGCAGAGGAGAACAGCTGGAAGCAAGGGTAGAGAAGCTGCATTGAGAAAGATCTGTTTGGGGGCACCTGGGTGGCTCAGTCGGTTAAGTGCCCAACTTTGGCTCAGGTCATGATCTCACACAGTTTGTGAGTTCAAGCCCTGCATCAGGCTCTGCATTGACAACTCGGAGCCTAGAGGCTGCTTTGGATTCTGTGTCTCCCACTCTTTCTGCCACCCCCCCCCCCCCCGCTTGTGCTCTTGTGCTTGTTCTCTCTCTCTCTCTCTCTCTCTCTCTCTCAAAAATAAGCGTTAAAAATTTTTTTTAAAAAAAGAGAAAGAGCTGTTTGAACAGTGAGTAAACTGTTCCGGGGGAGTGGAGACTACCTGTGGAACCAGTGAGGGACAGGCTGGTAGGGTGGGTGGATGCTGGCTTGATGAAGTTTAGACTTAGGCTGGAGGCCTGAGAGAGGTGAGAAGGGGGAGGGGGAAGGAAGGATTGGGGGAAGGAATGGGGGAGAGAGTTGGGGAGGAAAAGAAGGGAAAGGGGAGGAGGAAGGAAGAAGGGAAGGAGAGAGAGAGGGAGGAAGAGAAAGAGATTGCTTCGAAAATTATTTCAGTCCCAACAGGATTGTGGTTGTACTTTGAGTATTTGTTGATTGAGAAAATATGTTATGACAGAGTGACTGTGAAGGTAGTAAGTAATACTCTGCAATAACTGTGTCTTATTAAATGTGGTAGCTTCTCTGTACTTTTGGGACATTGTTATATGTGTGGGTGAGACATTTATTCTGCCTACTGTCAATGCCTACTGACCTTTTATAATAACACTTTGGCCCAGGGCTAAGAATCACTGCTGTCAGTAACCAGGAGTCTTCAATGTGCAAGCATCCTTTGACTTCAGAGCCTTGTCTTTGGGGCGGTCTTCCATAACAGGGGAAGTATGTTTCTTTTATTAGTTAAAAAAACAAAAAAAACAAAAAAAAAAACCTCTTGATATAATTTATATACAGTGAGTACATGGACATTAAGTGTCCACAATGATATCTTTTTACCAATGTATACGTCTGTGCAGTTATCACCTAGATCAAGAGGTAGAACATTTCCAAGTCTCCAGAAATGGTCACCTCTCTTGGTCACCTCTCAGCCAAAAATGCTCCTCCTTGGGGAAACCACTATTTTGACCTCAGTCACCACGGGTTTTTGCCTGGGAATGTGTTTCTTTTTCTCCCCCATACACCCAAGTCCATGAAGTACAGTGAGGCGGGAGCAGGGATGGGTCTGTATGTGCCAAAGTCTACACTAGACAGATTTCCAGGCTTAAATACATTGTCCCGTAAAACCACAGACCTAGGCTTTGTGTTGCTTACCTAAATTCAACCCCATATCTCACTGGCTGCAGAGTCAGTGCTTTTTCCATGACACCATGCTCTGTGCCTTCAACTGACATTTACCATAGCAATTATCATCATCATTAAAGTCACCTTCGAAGTTTCTTTTTTTTTTCTTTCAGTAGTTTATGTGGTAGTCAAAGAGCAGCAGTTAACACACCCAGTCTTCCTTCTATGCTTTTTTTTTTTTTTTTTTTTTTTTGGGTAAATCTCTTGGAGGTGTTGTGCTAATTTGAAACCAAAGGACAATGGCAGTGTCTTCATTTAATGAGTGCCAGACCATGTGCCTAGCCAGTGCAGTTAGAAAAGAAATCTCGATTGCAACCTTTAATCTTCTGGGGGACACAGAGGATAGTGTGATGAGTGCTGTGAAGCAGAGGGATGCTGGGGGAATTGCATAGGAATGAAAGGACAGGGATGGGGGTGGAGGTAGCTCTATGTGCCTTCTAGAAGAAGTGAAGTCTGAGTGGAATATTAGAGCTAAAAGTTGTACAGGCAAAGAAGGGGGTAAGTGAGGGCTCTTCTGGGCTGGAGAAGAGAGTACTGTGTATGCTGGGAGTAGATAGATGGAAAGAATGGCACATTCCGGTAACTGCAGGTAAGAAGGAGGGAGGTGGGGTGCTGTGGGGTGGGGAGAGATTATCTGAGATAGCAGGCACAGGTGAGCCCATTATGCTCCTGTTAAGGAGTTGGATTTTGCACTGAAGGTAATGATGGATTTGCAATTTTGGAAGATCGCTTCAGGTTTTTGGGAAATGGAAGGGGGGGGGGGGGGGGGGCTTGTGAAATTGACTAGGAGTGCAAAATGATCCAGTCCGGTTAACAGTGGGTAGGGAGAGGAGGCCAAATTGGAGAGCTACTTAGGAGGTCAATGAACAGGAGTTGGTAGTTGTTAATTAGCAGTTGAGAGGTTGATGACTTAAATAGGATGTTACAATGTAAAATGAGAGTGGATTTTTGTGGAACTAGAGTTTTGTAAGTCATAACTGAAGTGAAATGCTTTTCCCCCTCTTCAGCACAAGGACAGTGGTTACTTTAGAACAGCCCCATTCCTTATTTTGGGTCACAGAAGTTTGTAGATGGAGACCTATAGTTGTGTAACTTTTTTAAAAGCACGCCGATAAATGAGTCTCTTGGTTTGTTTTAATCTTCCTTTGAATATTGTGATGAAAGGTAAGTCTCCCAAGTGGGTATTTCCAGAGAAGACCGACAAACCCCTGAACCCATGAACTAGTGGGGAACTGGTGATGTGGAAAGAAGAAAAGGCAGACGTTAACTCCTTTCAGGATTTGCAGTTATTTATTTACTGAGACATGTACTTTATTTACAAACCAGTGCGTCTTGCGAAATGGTATATAAATTTGATTCTAAGGGTTTTACAAAGTTTAAAGCTAACCATCTTTGCTTTGGCCTGTGGTCTGCTAAAATAAGCCCTCTGTGTGCACAGGATAGCAGTGAGGGGGATCCTTAAACCCACAGGGCTATTATCTAGGCGCCCAGGACTTCCTCACTCCATCCTTGGCCTTAGCTATGAGAATGTGTCCTTTTGAAGCTCAAGGACTAAGTGCATAGGACTGAAAACTTCTAGAGAAGGCAACACAAGCTGCTTGGGCTTTGTGATTGGCAGCCTCTGGAGTCCCAACCCTGAGTGGTCATTAAGAAACCCAAACCACACCCTTTATGCCTAGAGGAAGCTTTTCTCTGCAGTCAGCCAAAATTCAGCCATCTGCCTGCCCCAACTCCCAAATTTCCTGTTATTATAAATCCTTGACAGTTTAGAGTGAAGGATGGTGGTGTGTGGGGCAGAGAATCCTTATTCAGATGAACAGAAGAGAAATGGCAGTTTGGCTTCAGAGGCCTACATGATAAAACTGCAAGATACATTTCTTGCCTCCGGAATCTCTGAGTAGTGTTCTGGGCCACTACAAATCTCTACTATTTCAGTTTTCAGGATGTGCCTGGGGACTGTTAATGCTTTTACAACAACACAAGTTCTTATTCACCCAGGGACGTTCCTTTCAGCTGCAAGTTGTGAGTTAGAAGCATGCTAGGTGTGAAACAATTTGTGGGTGACTTCAGTGCAGTGTTGTGACAAAATCTAACAATCATATGCTAATCTGACACTGTTAATGATATGCATGATCATTATTGTGCTACCTGGTAATTAGCTCACATAAGTGACTAATAGTATTAAGTTTTTACATGGCCAAATCAAATTTTCACAGTTTCTTGTTTATTAATTTGTTGGCTCTTCAGCATCTATAATTAGCATCAATGTCAGCATTTTGCATTGATTCCTTATATATCTGATCCTCATCACTGTGATGCCCTGGTTCCCCTGTTTTGAAACACAAAAGTCTGGGTTCTCTTCCATAGAGCCCTTGGAGGGATAGGGTTGCCCTCACCCCCATTCTGTCTCACCCAACCTCAACCTCAAAGTAGCTCCTATGGCTTCTCCCTGATCTCAGGTATTCTGAAAGTCTGGGGTCTTCAGGGAGTTGAAACTCCAGACCTTGGGACTGAGTGGCCTGCCCAGGAGTAGGAGAGCACACTGTTGGGGAGAGAGACCCCTTCACATCTGAGAGGAGTTGACAACACATTTCGTTAAAGAGTAGCGATTGAAATAAGCGACAGTTTCTCGCTTAGCAGATAGTAAGGATTTAATAGACTTTTATTCATAGAACTATCTTATTCTACTGCCAAGTTGATTTTAGGTTAGAAGAGTGCACTTGTAAGAATACTTTAATATCTTGGTTAGAGGTTCACTGAAAAGAGAATGATACATTTTAGATGGATTGAGTAACAGAATTGGTCTTGAGTGATGTTTTTCACCTGCCCTCGTGTGTCTGTGTGCATGCCGTGATGGGTGGTTCAGTTTTTGGTGGTGAGATGCAGAGCCTTTTATTGTGGTCCTGCTGGCTGAGTGTGTATTGCCTGTATTGTGGTTAACCTGACCCACCATTTGGTTCCCTAAGGTTAGGTTTCCTTTCCTGTACTTGATGAATGCTGTCTGCCTCTATAGGAGTGAACTTTGTTCTTCCTTCAAACATTTTACTGCTTTCCTTCAAACGGCAGAGTTGCTGCTCTGTAGTAGGTTCTGTGCTAGGAGCCAGGTACAGAAAGATGATCAAATATCTCTATTTTAAACAATATCTTTTGCATTTACCTGTGTAATCTTATTTGGCCTCACTACCCTGTAAAATGCATAGAGAGTTCTCATGTACCCACAATACAGATATGTAATCACAGAGTGATGAACCAACTTGTTCAAGGTTACATATCATAATAGTAGCTGAGCTGAAGCCTCAGTCTCTTGACCCCCAACTATTCACTAGGTAGGAAAGACTAAATAAAACAGTCTTTGGATCTAAAACCCAACAATCAAGAAGGATAGCATCTTCCTAAAGAAGTTTATGCTGACCTTTTAAAAATTCATACAAATGATTTTGAGACTGTATTTTTGAAAATTTGATAATTAAAAACATTCAGAATTTAAACAGTCAATTTTTAGGACTCATAGTTTGCTCAACAAAAACATTAATAAGTTAGTAAATCACCCTAATGAACCTAGAATGATTTAGTCATCACCTTTTGATTTATATGGTGCTTTCAGGAAGATACTGTTCAATGTATTTAAAAAAATTTTGTTTAAACGTTTATTCATTTTTGAGAGAGAGCATGAGCATGAGCAGGGGAGGGGCACAGAGAGAAAGGGAGACACAGAGTCCAAAGCAGGCCCTACGCTCTGAGCTGTCAGCACAGAGCCCGATCATGACCTGAGCGAAAGTCGGATGCTTAACTGACCGAGCCACCCAGGCACCCCTTTTCAATGTAGTTTTTAAATTGGTTTGGGAGGTAGTAAGATTTTTCTTTCTCTCTCTCTTTTTTTTATTTAATTTTTTAAAGTTTATTTATTTATTTCGAGAGAGACAGAAAGTGGGAGGGGGGCAGAGACAGAGAGAGAGAGAGAGAGAGAGAATCCCACGCAGCCTCCACACTGTCAATGTGGAGCACGATGCGGGGCTCAACCCATGAAACGTGAGATCATGACCTGAGCTGAAACCAAGAGTTGGCTGCTCAACCAACTGAGCCACCCAGGCACCCTAGATTTTTCTTAAGATTGGAGAGGAAACAGTTTTGAAAATTCTGTTAGCCAATATTGAGTTGGCCAGAATGAGAAAAGCAGAGTTAAGGTAATGTGCTGACCTGTTTTCTTGTGCAGCTAGAAATCCTCCAGGGCCGAATAGCCATTTTAGGTTTATTTTGTGAAAAAGGCCTTTGGGCTTCTTGTGTTATTGACCGTTTTCAATTTTTGCAGAACTTAAGAAGGAAAATTTCCCCACAAGTGAAGTGAGAAGAGTATTATGACATTGTATTGTGGACTCTAAAACAGAGTTTATTGAACATAGGCCTGTCCAAAGTATCTGAGTATGGCAACAGGATGTGTTGTGAATCATTTCTCCTTGGTGGTCTTACTGAGGGCTTCTGACAGCAGCAGTCAGAGGGCCGAGGTGACCTGGAGTGGTTAGAGGGTGGGACCTTGAGGCCTTGCTGAACTGAGGTGGTTAGTTGTAAGATCTTGGCAAATTGCTTAATGTATCTCATTTTTCAGCCATAAAACGAGACGATATTTTACTCTACAAGGGAATTTGGGGGTATCATGTATCTAGAGGGTCCATCTGTTTCTAGCTCTTTACATACATTGATTTCTGGGATCATTTGAAGTCTGCCTTGCCCGTCAGAGTATACATTCCGTCAAGGCCAAGGCCATATCTGTCTGTTTTGCTCATGTGTCCCCCTGCCCCTGTGGCAGTGCCTAGAGCTTAGTAGATACTCAGATACTTGGCGAGTGAACAAGTCCCCACAGTTAGTCCTGTAGAAGCTGGAGGAAAAAATGTAGATGTGCTGTCCATAAGCATAGATCTGTATTTGTTAACATCTTGGAGCTTCAGGTCTAACAGGTTTTGTTTTGTCTTTGTGTTTTTCATGGTTTTTTTCATTTTATCAATGAGGTACAGTTTGGATTTTTGTATTTCCAAGATTTCCTTCCAGAGGGTTTTCTTCTTCTACTTCAGCTTGACTGATGGAAATGTAATAATGAAGAGAAAGAAAAGGCTGGCTGTGGTTTGGCTTTGAGGTGGGCTGGCATCTTCTCGAAGCCCTGATCCCTGAGTCACTCTGTGTTGTCTGGGGTCCACTCCTGGCTTACGGCAGAGCTGGCTCTCTCTGTTCCCGTCTTTTCCGAGAAAGTATTTGGTTCTAGAACCGAGCTGTTATCCTTCTTATGGCCCGTTAAAAGCCTCTGGAGGATTTGGGGGTAAAGGGGCTTGTTGACACATTAAGGAAAATGTGGATGTGAAGATTTATGAAAGGCAGAGAGCAAAGTCTTAACCACAGTATACTCTTCCCCAAATATTGCTGAGTTGGAGTTAAAATGTTAATTAATATGAAAATGAAATTACTTTGGATTGAGGCTGCTGCTTCCTCTGTGTTCTCAATGGAGCCTGCCGTGGGAGAATAGTTAGACAAAATGCTCTCTATAAAGCCTCTATTTTAAGAAGAGTGATTCAGAGAGGAGCCCAGGTCCAAGAAATGTTCATCAACAAACAAAAACTGAATTGCCAGGTTTGCCAGATGTCTCATTTTAAAGAAGTTTTTCCTCATTTGGTCTCTGGTAAAAGTCTTCCCTTTGCCTCTGAAATACGCTCTGCCCCTGTGTGACTTAAAAAGTTTCGGAATGTTCCAAATGCCGTCTCTGCAGGGCTTGTAATTCTGTGGGGTTCCGCTGGGAATTGCCTTGCATAAAAACAAGGGCAAAAAATACCTCGTTATTGGGCTACAGAGTTGTGGGAGATTTTCTTAAATTTTTTAGTATATTCTGTCTTGGGTGTTTCACGCATCATTTATTAAACACCTGCTGTGAACAAACACTGCTCTTTGTTCTTTAAGGCAGCAAGCACCAAGGTCACTGCTGCCTGCAACGTGGTTGTCCCTCATTCCACGCGTACCCTGCAGCCTTCCTGCCCAGCATGGATTAAGTGATAGAGTAGAAGGGCTGTAGTTAAAGCCATTTTACAGTTAGAGACACAGGTCCTTCTAATGGGCATCTCTTTTTTTTGGGGGGGGGGCAACATATTCCTTCATTTGATTGACAATTAAAGCTTTCCCTGCAGGCCCTCTCGGTGTCCTGTGTGTGTTGGCAGAGGAAGAGCAAGGGGGAGAAGGAAGTGGGGTTTAAGGAGCTAACCCAGCAGCCTGTCCCTGCTTTGCCCCAGTCATGGCAGACGGGGCCACCGATGGAGAAACGGGAGTGCCCTTGGCCGAGTGGAGAAGCTTTTCCTGTGTGGTTTGCGGAAAGGCAGCTTTCACACTTTTGCGATGTTTTCTTTTGCACCTTTTCATTTGTGTGACCTCTTTGCTTTGCATCCAACCAAGCTCCCCTGCCCCCCAAAGGTTCCACATTACCTATCAGAGTCCCTACAACCACTGTGTAGCTAGATCGACTTGGTGTTAGAAAATCAGAATTTGCATTAGAGTGCAGATGAGGGGCGCAGGGGTAGCCTAGTTGGTTAAGCTTCCAACTTTTGGTCCAGTCTCTTTAATGTGTCTTTGAGGCTTTTGCAATCTGGCTTCTTTCTCTTTCTTCATCACTCCCCACTGTTAGCTTTGCACTAGATTCTTCAGCATTACTTAATTGAACAAATACTAAATACCCATTTGCAGTTCCCTTGAACCTGGGCCCTGTGCTGACTTGCATCTAGAACTGCATAGACGCCTCTGTCTGCAAAACTTTCATGCTCTGATTTTTGATGGCTTCTGGTCTCATCTTAGAGAAAGCAGTAGGCGTGGTGGTTAAGACCTTGCAATCGGGTTGTGTGGGTTCAAATCCCAGCTCTGCCACTGGCTAGTGGTATGACCTTGGGGAAATTTCTTAACCCCTTTGTTTCTTCCTTAAAATGACAGGAATAGTAGTGGCTGTCTTGAGGTGTTCAGAGAATTACAAGAGGTAATCCCTAAGTGCACTTAGCATGTTCCTGCACATACTAGCTTCTCAGCAAGTGTTGGCTGCTGCTGCTGCTGCTGTTGTTGTCTTGGTCCTCATAGGTCACTTCCTGTGGGAATCTTCCAGTTCCACAAGCGAAGGAGGGCCTTTACTTTGTGCTCCTCAGAACCTGTTCTGTAACCTCTGGTGTTGCATTTATTATACTGTGTTGTAATTTCCCATTTGCTTGTTTCTATTCATCTCAAGCCCTGTAAGGTACTTAAGGCCTCGTTCTTGGCCACAGTTGTATCCTCATTGCCTGGTAGACATTATTGCTTCCTCTCCCTGCTCCAAGATGTTAGGGTAGGGGTTTTCTTCCTCCTCCTCCTCTTCATCATCTTCTTTTGTTTTGTTTTGTTTTGTTTTGTTTTTTTTCTTAAGAAAGGAGTCCCTAAATTGCTATTGATTTTTGATGAATGGGTCTGCTTGCCTGTTTTGTGATGCGCCAGGAGGTGCAAGCGTTTCCCTGTTCCCTCACTAGGGCGGTTTTTAAAGGTATATCCAGGTTTGGGGATGAAAAGTCACATTCATTAATACGCCTCTTTGTGCTAGGCTCTTTCGATATATTCTTATTGAATTCTCCTTCAGCTTCTCTGAGGTAGGTGTGAATAGACCCTTTCTGAGAATTGTGTAATGCGCTCAGTGCCATTCACCTAGGTCTGCCTGGCTTCATGGCACATACTATTTTTGTCCTGAGCTCACTGCCTTGCAGAGGACTTGTCAGCTGTTTCCCTGCCCTCAGTTACCATCCCAGGGCCTTATTGCTTCTTTTCTAAGTAGCAGTACAAGTAGACTTCAAAAGTAATAGTTAACGGGATTGATTCTTCATGTTGGGAAGATACTGAGTTGGATACATCTGATTTTGAGCAACTGCAGTACTTTAATAGCACAAAACATTGAGAGTGTCATACAGATAAAGACAGATAAAGATTCTGGACAAAAACAAGCTTGGGAACATGAGGGAGGAGAGAGCAGAGAATCATCTATTTTTATAGCTTCATTTCTTAGTTCGCCCAAAAGTTAAAAAT
This sequence comes from Neofelis nebulosa, assembly GCF_028018385.1. Taxonomy (NCBI): domain Eukaryota; kingdom Metazoa; phylum Chordata; class Mammalia; order Carnivora; family Felidae; genus Neofelis; species Neofelis nebulosa. Next base: position 37,056,550 of record NC_080787.1, read on the forward strand.
AGAATTAATCATGCCCTCTAGGCCACCTGGATCTCTGGTTGGTACAAAAAATTTAGACAGTGTATCCAAAGGATGGAATGTGTGAAGACTTTCTATCAAAATAGGCCCTTTGTCAAAGAATAGGTTTCACCTCCCTTCTGAATATTTTTTTGAAACAACAAACCACAGATGGACTTGGAAGCCTAGGTTTACTGGGACTAGAGATGATCTAGGCGGAAAGATAAACTAATGCATCAGAATAATACAATGTTTGCTTTTTACTCTGAGAAACATTGGGATACCAGCCTTTTGTAACATCATTATATGTTAATTTTCTATTTGCACGTTTTAGAAAACAACAGAGTGGGATTGGCATGCTCTTGTGTGATTAATTAGCACCCAGGCTGGAGCTGTTTCCAGTGCAGTGCAATAGGCCTGGAGGACTTGCATGGCGAGTTAAATCCTCTTCTGGTTTGTTCAGTCCTCACCCAAACTGAGGGCCCGAGGACAACTCAGAGGAGCTTCCAAATGTAGCTGCTCATGAAAGTCTTGGCTTCAAAAATATCCAAGTCTCCTTCTATTCTGAAATTCTGTAAGAACTCTGAAGATATGGGAGAAAGGAGAGAGAATCCTTATTGTTAATTTTAAGTCCTTCAAGAAAATGTTCACATCTTTTAAATGTTAACATCTTTAAAAAAACTTATTCAATTTTTTTTTTCTAGTGTTAGGTATCTGTGTAATGACTTATGTTTTCAAAAAGCCCGAGTATAACTTAAAGCCTTCTGATCAGACTATGGTATAGGTAATGACTTATTTATCAAGACAACTGATATTTGGTGTTTACAACAGCTTGAGCCCCCTTGGGAAGTTCTTTTGGGAAGTGGGTCCATCTAGTCAAACATGCAGACTCAGTGTCATTGGCTAGTAAAAGAATCAAGGACTTTTGTTTTGTAAAATGTTGTGGGCATTAGAGGTTTGCGGGGAGACTCAGGAGAACATATCTAGCTAGATGTTCTGAATAAATCAATACTCTCCTTCAGGTTGTTACATGCAGATCGTTTAAAACATTGTTCCTTGCTCCCCCTTGTCTGTGTTGTCTATGTAAGTGACATGCTTTTTTTGACCAAGACTCTGAAGGTAAGTGTAAGTAGAGAGCATTAGCAGCTAAAATTTCAAGCATGCTTACTGTAATTTGAAGTACTAATGCTTTACGTTGAATCTTCACAAAACCATATGAATGGGCACTTTTATCCTCATTTACAGATGAAGAAACTGAGGCACAGAAGCGCTAAGTAATAAGTCCGAGGTCAGTGGGGAAAAGCTGATGGTTGCCTTCAGGGCTGTGCGGCGAATGGGTAGGGAGTCTCCCTGTGTATAGAACACTGATTTCCAAAGTTGGGTAAGGACAGGAAAAATTGAAATGAGATGGCTTTTGGGGCAGTGCGACCCAGTGAAGCCTTTTTCCTCTGTTTGGTTCTCTGTTCTGACCACATCTGAAGGCAGTGGGAAAACATGCTGGAAAGGGAGTAATTGAAGATGCTGCTATAATAATGTTAATAGCACATATTGAATGCATACTGGCTGCCAGCAACTGGGTAAGCACATTTCCTGTTATGTCTTATTTAATTTCACATTAATTCTTATTTAATAAACTTAGAGTTTAAGCCGCTTGCCCACGCTCAGGATGCTACTAAGTTGTATAGTTTTAAAGTGAGGTCTGTCAAGCTCCATCATGCATGTAATGGAATAGGCGGATTGTGGGGGAGCTAGAGTCTGAGAAGGGAGGTGCCTTTCTTCTTCTGAGACCCTAGGAAAGGTGTCCTGAATTCTGATAGGAAGATGGTCAGCTCTCAGATTCTTAGTTAAGCGTGTTGTGCCCAATGTCGGGCTCCATGCTGCTCCTCACAGCTTTGTGCTCCAAGAGCCTGCAAGCTGTTTGAAGGGTGTCTGCTTTCTTCTTTTTCCTCTCCTCCTTGTCCTCCTCTCCTGCTTCCTATTCTCCTCCCTCTTCTCCTTCTTCCTCTTCCCCTCCTCCTCCTCCCTCTTCCCTCCTCCCACTTCCCTCCTCCATCCCCTGTCTTCTCTCTTCCTTCTTCCCTCCTCTTCTTTTTTCTTCTTTTTCGTGCCTTCAGACACCTAGAGGAGGTTTAAAAAAAAATGAATGCACTGTGAATGTTGGCTTGGCCCCACAGCCTCCCAGGATCTATTTGTACTTGGCATTGGATGGAGGGTTTTCTGGTGTGTGTATTTTCTTTTCTCATGTGTTTATGGATGTTAATATGAACCATTCAGCTAGGTCTATGAAGTCTGATAGAAATTGGTCAGGGTTTGGTTTCAGATACACTTTCCTCTAGCTTTTCTTTCAACAAAATCCTTACGCTTTTATAAGTCCCAGAGACCTATGTCCTCAGTACTCACTATAGTCCTCATAAAGTCGTTGAAGATTTGTACACATTTTTTTGCTTCAAAAAGCTTCTGCAGTGGTGAGCCTAGTTGCTTTCAAAAAAAGCTTCTACAAGTACCGTTTCCTGTTTTTCCCAGCCTTTAACCCTTCCTGAAGGAGACATTCTTTGGGGGTAATTTGTTAAGTTTCATGTTTCTCTGTAGTGCTGCTATTTCTGTATGTGGTTTGGCAACCATTGGCACAGGGACCTTGGGGTTTCCAAATGGGTGGCTCCTGCCATTTCAAGAAAATCCGTCTGAAATGATCAAGGAGGCGGAAGAGGAAGCAAAATAATTAGACAGAGGCATAAGAATCTGTTAGTATGTTTATTAATATTATCTGATCTTAGAAGAGTCTTAATTGCCTCTAATATCGTTTTTACTTTTCCTACCTAATTATGTTGATCTTTTGCCTCTCTGTTGTTGAAGACTATTTTTTTTTTTAAATTGGCAACTCAGCAGTTACTGTTATGTTTATTTCTGTTGGTCTTTTAAGTGTTCTCATATTTCTTCCTTGCATTTATTTACAAGGAGACATTTAATTCTTAGTACCTTACTGGCCTGTATGAATTATATTTTCACATTGCTCTTTTCTTTTTCTCAGAAGCTTTAACTATCTTAGCAGACTCTTGATTTCTTTCCTGTCCTCTGTAAATGATTATTTTAAAATAAAACCCATTTGTTTGGGGCCTTCAATAAACTCTCTTTTAATACATTTTTCTCCTAGTTTTTGCTTGTGGAATGGCTTTCCTCAAGTCCTGTATGACAAATGACATCAAGGATGCAGGGAAAAGGAGTCTGGTTGGTCCCTGGCTGTGACCAGATAATGAGCATGTAATTACACCTTTACACATTGCATATGATAGCAGGGTAAGCCTGTGGGCCTGGGGGTAACTGAATAAGAAAGTTAGAACCTTTCTAGAGAAATAGCTGAGAAACCATGGAGGCTGAAGTGATAAGACATGAAGGAAGAGGTTTTTGTTTTTGTTTTGTTTTTTGTTTTTTGTGTTTTGCTTTTTGTTCTGTTTTTGTTTTGTTTTAAACCAAGAATGAGAGAATCTTATTCAGGGTGATTCTGTCCATAGAATCTCTGTGGAGGTCTGTATGTGGATTGGAAAACTGAGGGAAAAGTAATTTCAGCTTGCAACTGGGTTGGGGTGATGATCTCTGGGATTCAGACCAAAGAGAGCTTTCTTTAGTTTCTGTAGAGCCGTGGTTATCAACCAGGAATGGTCCTCCCTGCTCTCTGACATTGATGATGATTGTTGTCACAACTCAGGGGGTGGGGCGTGGTACTATGGCATCTAGTGGGTGCACACCAGGGGCGCTATAAACATAGACGGTGTGCAAGACAGTTTCCCAAAACCAAGAACTTTCTGGTCAAATGTCAGTCGTGCTGAAGTTGAGAAACCCTGCTTTAGAGAGAGTCTTGAGGGATTCTCATCAGGAGTGGATTTGAATTAGGAAGTAAGACTAGAGGAGGCTGTAAAAAAGCTCAGCTCCTTTTATATGTGTTAACATGTCCAGGCTACCATGAAGCAAAACTATGACTAAGGTTGTATTTTTGTGGCTCTTGCTCTGGTGTGGTTTATATCTTCTGATGATCACAAGTTATAGTAAAGAAACCTGGATGTTCCCAGCCACTGGTGTGCTACCCTCAGAGGATACAGGTGAGCAGTGCTCACCAGTGGAGTCGGAGAACATTCTGGAGTCATGGACTCTCCAGGGCATTCTCTGGGTGGTGGGAGCTTGGGAAACTTACCTGTGGTAGTTGAGAAACTTCTTTGACGGCTACTTATGGCCTCCCTTGACCATCCATGCCTTTGATTAGATGTGTTAAAGGAAGAAGGATAGTCCCTCAGGAGTTTCTAGAGTCTTCTGGAAGTCCAGTGTTCCCACCCTCTTAGAGCCATTCCTCTCGGGGTTAATGATGTTAGATGCATGATCTCTTGTCCCTGGACAGGGGTGCAGGGGTGGAGTTGGGGGTGGGGGGAGAATGCTGATGATGCTGAAGATATTTTCTCTAAGGGGACAGCATCATTTTATTCACAGTTTCCAAAATGGAACCTTTTGAATTGTTTTGTGACCCTTCTAATTTGTGTCATGCAACTTACTTGAATTCTTAAGTATTTCTCACTGTAAAGTGTGTAGACAAAGAGACAAAAGTGTGTTCTGTCTCTGTACTTGAGGTGGATTTTTGTACTGGATTTTATACTCACATTAGTTGGATGTTGGCTTACATCTGACAGATGACCTGTTACCCAAGTCCCAGCCTCCCAGGAGGGGAAAAGCACCTCTTGTAGCTGCTGCTAGGCACCAGAACCAGTCCCTGATTGGGGACTTGATGTTGTTTCTTGTCATCACTTACCAGGTATTAGCTAGTGTACAGCTTTGGGGATGGACTGCAGGGCATATTGGCATGGATCGTGCCAGTGAGGAACTTATGAAGCAGTGTGTAATGATTATATAGTGATTAGGAGTTCAGGCTCTGGCACCAGGTTGCATCCTGACTCCAGGGCTTTCTGCTGGGGCCTCTGGGCTAGATAGCTTGTCTGTGCTTCAGTTTGTCAATTTGTAAAATGAGAATAATTCCATCAGGTTGTTGGAAGGATTAAATGAGCATAGAACATTTAGAATGATGCCTGGCACATACTAAGTATTCAGTATGTATGTACGTATGTATGTATGTACAAAAAGTGATGTGGTACAGGATGTAAGTGCCAGAGGAATTCAGAGGAAGAGGAGGTAAGGTGTGGGAGGTGGTCAGGAGAGGCTTCATTGGTAGACCTTGACATGAGCTGAAGGTTTGAGTCATGCAAAGAGAATAATTGCAAGGGGAGCAGTGTGCATAAGGGTGCAGAAATAGGAAGGAACATGTGTTATAGAAGCTGTAAGGAAACATTAAGGTAACAGGAGTTTAGATTGGGTTATGTGATTTTGTGCATGGGAGGTGGGAGAGATTGATAAATTATAACATAAATATAAAGATTAATTTTTGTAGAGGGGTACCAGGGGCCATTTGGGCCACTAGGGATTTCTGAGCTGTGAATGACATAAGGACCTGGAAATTGAAGCAGATGAGTCTTCGGTGGACTTACAGAGTGAGGAGAAAGAGGAGAGTGACAAGGGCCAGGCTGCCAGCTGGGAAGCTGTTCTCATAGTGCATCTCATCTAGGTCGGCACTAAGTGATCGCCACAGTAGTAAAGAAAAATGGGTAGGTGTAGGTAGCCTTTTGACATAGTACTAACATAGAGGATTTGAGGACTGATGGAGACACAGGGGGACAAGTGCAAGGTGACCTGGGTCTTCAGTCTGGTATGAATAGCCGTGCAAAAATCTGGTCAGCGAGAGAATGGAGAGGAAGAGCAGGTTAGGGGAAGGTTTCATGACAAGCAAGAAAGAGATTACCCCTTGGAACCAAGAGCAACCCTAAGCGCAGCCCCATTCCCCAAACCGGTGGCTTCCTTGGGGCTGCAGTTTGAATGCAGGAGCAGTAGACGAGGTTAGCATTTCCCTTCTTCATTCATAGCGTGTTCAGCTCGACTTGGTCAGCTGTCAGCAGAGCCCGGACTTGGCACTTGCTTCCTAGTGGCTGCTGTTCAACTTTATTGCCAGTTCCCCTAGACCCTCTTGAGCACGGGCTTCTTGGAGAAGGAGAATCAGGTGGTATTTGGGCCACAGCCCTGTTGTCCCTGAGGGAACTTCTGAACTTAGATCGAAGTTGGCGATATTATCCCCCTCCCTTGTGCTTCTGCTGTTTCAGATGTCAGCCCTCAGCTGAGCCCTCAGCTACCATGGTTAGGAGCTGTCAGTGATGTGATTGCTTTTGAGATTGCAAAGGAAGAAACACAGAGGAGAGAAGCCCTTTTGAGCCCCAAGCACCACAGGATCATCTGAAAGGTCTCAGATTTTCATGCTTGGAATCCCTCTGTCTGGAGCACTGTCACAGGAATGACACCAGCAATGTTTAGATAAAGAGTCCTAGCTTCCCCCAGGCCAAGGCTCTAGCCCAAAAGCCCAATAAAAGCATCATCCCAGCAGGAGGTGGAGGGGGGCAGTTTGGTGGGGGTGGGGTGGGGATTGGGCTAAGGACCTTATCCATGTTTGCTCTGTTTCAGTGATTCTTTTTTGAACAGTTGTTGTCCCCTCCCTCCCCCACTGCTTTGTGTCAAACACTGTTCTAATACTTCCCAAGCCCTGGCTCATTTCATCCTCATGACAACCCCTTATGAGGAGGGTACGGTTGTTACCCTGTTTTATATATAGACGAGGAAAGTGAGGCACAGCATGGTTGAGCACCTTGCCCAGAGTTGCACACCTAGTACTGTGGCTGGGATTCGAATCCTGGCAGTCTGGCTCTTGCGTCCCTACTGTTTGTTACTCTGCTTCCCAGTCTCCCATCAGTTAGTTAGCTGGGGCCGCCATTTTTAAGACGGCATTTTGTTTCCTCTTTTTGGTTCTCCTGAGGAATTTGCTTTAGGAATGAATACCGCGTGGTGGCACATAAGAACGAATAGGTGCTTTTTTGAGTCCTGTAGACCTGGTGTGAACGCTTGCTGTGCCTGCTTATTAGCTTGGCACAAGCTTGGGCAAGTGTAACCTTGGGCAAGTCACTTAACCTCTTTGAGCCTCAGTTTCTAAGTCCATTTAATGGAGATAAGATTTGTCATGAAGATGTGAGACAGGTTTTGTAAAGTGCATAGAATTTAGTGGCTTTGGGGTTTTGAGCCCACAGGATTCGAATCCCAGCCACACTACTAGGTGTGCAACTTTGGGCAAGGTGCTCAACCATGCTGTGCCTCAGTTTCCTCATTGATATGATAAATTAGGGTGACAACTGTACCCTCCTATAAGGGGTTGTTGTGTAGAGAGGGGGAGAGAGCTATCAATGAAAGATAATTAAAGAGAAAAATCTCATTCATTGATTTCAGAAGCCATACAACACCAACATGAAGAATAAGCCAGAACTACATGGGGAAAAAATGATAAAAGCAAGGCCTACTAGAACAGGGCCTTTTCAAGTGTTTGGGTCTCATAACTAAAAGTAATGGTCATAAAGCTAAAACAAATGTAACATTGTGTGCCGACTATACTTCAATTAAAATTTTTTTTTTCAAATAAAAGTAATGGTTAACCAGTATGATCTTTACAATAAGGAGAGAGAGAAAAGATTTCAAGAGAATGAAGGGGCACGTGGGTGGCTCAGTTGGTTAAGTGTCTGACTTCGGTTCAGCTCATGCTCTCATGGCTCATGGGTTTGAGACCCATGTTGGGCTCTGTGCTGACAGCTCAGAGCCTGGAGCCTGCTTCAGATTCATTCTCTCTCTCTCTCTCTCTCTCTCTCTCTCTCTCTCTCTCTCTCTCTCTGCCCCTCCCCCACTCACACTCTGTCCCTCTCTCAAAAATAAATACACATAAAAAAAAATAAGCATGAAGAAAAAATTGTAATCAAAGTGGCAGATGGCTAAATATTCTAATGACAGTGATAAACAAAATGGCCCCACTAGGGTAGATATCTGGATGGTTACTTCTTTCTCACTGTTTTTTGGGGGAGGATTTAGCAATGGGGTGGTAGGGGTATCTCTCCAAGACTGTTCTTGGAGGGCCAACAACATAAGTGGATAAAGCACAGGAATGTAATGGAGAGAGAGAGAAAGAGCTTCTGTGAGGAGGAAGGTAGTAAATGGATGGTCCTGGAGGCAGTGGGAGCCCGGGACTGTGGAGTCCAGCAAAACAGGGTTCATACTCTAGCCCTGCCCCATGCTCTCTGTGTGACCTGGGCAGGCTGTTGAATTCTTCTAAATTTTAAAACAGATTCCTGTTGTAAAATAGAGATGCTGACATTCTGCACAAAATTGCATTAGGGTTGATGGACATGACCTGTGGCGGGCTCTAATGGTCTCCTCCTTCTTTTGGCCTTCCTGTTCTTCTGCTTGTCTCTAATGAAGCCAGTTTCTCTGCCTTTGCACAATTTCCTGTCATGGAAATTCACAGCAGTTTTGCAAACTTAGGAATGTTAGGTCTCCTGAGAAGTATTATTTGTTTCATTCCCATCATGGTGATCACAAGTGTAGCCAAGTCCTCTTTCCAGTTGGTATACTACCCATCAGAAGTTGACCCTTCTTCCTTATTACTTTGGTCTAGGGAAGGGTTTTATGCTTATCTCCAATAAAGGCTTGGACCTTCATGCTTTCTTAGTTCTGAATTTCTCAGAAACAAGTTATATCTTTATAAAGAAGAACCCCTGACCCCTCCCCTTATTCTTTTTCTACTCCTAACAAAATGGCCCTATTTCATGGAACCACCAAATCTTAAGAGATATTT